>NW_024609857.1:26636599-27236599 GCF_016920785.2 Ixodes scapularis
GGAAGGAAACGTGTTACGTAGTCACCGACATTTTGCCATAGGCTACTGTGTGAATACGTCACTGTGTGTTTTACTAAAAAGAATCAATTGTACGAGTAAAAAAAGAAAGTTTTGGGGGAAGATTTTTTAGCTTAGCCCAAATTGCGGTAAGATGCCTAATAGCCCTACACCACGTTTCACGGTGAATTCAAAGACTTTCAGAACGAAAACGTTTAAATGATCGGCGAATCGGCTCAGAATTTCGGCTCTGCGCTGTGCCCTTCAGCGGGATCTTGCTCGCCAATTTTTTCACGGAGTTCGGTTTGAAAGCCTCTGAGTTGCCCGTGAAACAGGCACAAGGAAATATATTGGGGGTTTCAAATAATCGTAATTTGGATCCTTCGAATAAATAAAATAATAAACGACAAAGACGGACACATACGGCCTCGTTCAATTTATGTTCTTTTTTTTTTTGGGGGGGGGGGGGGGGGGGGGGGCTGGCAAAATGACAGACACGCGAACCTGCTGATGGGAATCATCAGAGGAACGCTCGGAGTGCACGGTTTTGGAATAGATAGATCGCACTAAGCATTCCACGCATGCACGACGCCACCATAACCGTAGTTCCTAGGAGGCCGGCGTCAGTTCACGAGACAGCTCGTGCCGTTTCGTGCTGTGCTCGCGCGAACTCTCGGCGGGGTTGTCGCGCGTGCGGAAACACTACATACAGTTCCCACGATGCATGGCGGGAGCGATGGCGTAATGAAACTGGTTGAGTAATCGGTGTATAGAATGGCCCGGTTCTGTTCTCTTTTATCCTATTTTTTACACGAGCTCGTATTCTGATTCTGGGCGCTTTCGAAACGCGTTCATAAGCTCACAAACGTAATACAGTCATTACTTCTCCGATAAACAACCTGCTTCTCGATCGCGATGCGTTGCGCATAGGACAACATTTAAACGCATACTGCGGGTGCCGGAAGTCTATCTGAGGCAAACAATAATGCGGCACCCTCGTATACACTATATCGGCTAACGTCCAACCCGGTGAATATTATGAACGCGTGCCAAACAAACACTGACGTAGCCGTTTTTTGTTTTTATTTTATGCTCAAAAGAGCTTCACGACTATCGTGTAACTACATTGTCCCCTTGTTCTTTCTGAAGAGGCCCACTTTTTTTTTTTTTCTTCAACAAAGCGGTTTTCGAAAGGAAGCGGCGTTGCGTGAAGTGGCTCGGGTGCTCCGATCCCACAGCGCTATCGCATCAGCAAGTGGCCGGCCGATAGCGGACCACTTTAGAGAGAGGACGGAGCGGCGCCCCGGTGCTGGCGTCGTGCAAGGAACGCCGTGTGTTTGCGAAGGGTATACCTGTCAGGACCGGTCTGATCCCGCGAAGTCGACTTTACGTCAGAGTAGGGAGAAGAACATCGTTGGTATCTATCTCTCTCTCTCCCTCTCCCCCCCCCCCCCCCCAAAAAAAAAAAAAGAAAACCCTCAGTCCCATTTCCTGTTGTTGTTTCGTTTAGATGAAAGAGAGAGAGAGAGAAGAGAAGACTTGCGAAAATTCTCTTTTAGCGACATTTCTATGGGACAGATATGGGCCACACTTCTTAATAAATCAACCTGGCTGTCTTTCTAATGTCGCGATCACACCGCTAATATATCTTACAAAAGAAAGTCCCCAGACACTGTCTGCGTCCTGTTTCTTGCTTGATGACAGTCATGTCCTATTGGCCATGCAAACACTGCCTGTAGACATGTTTCGTGGCACAAATATGTACGAAGCGAACAGATGCTTCGGACATAATTGAGGCGCGTCAGCAGATCATTTTGTCGCCACGTCTGCCGCGAACACGGCGTCTTTTGTATGACCCCCTTACCCCCCCCCCCCCCCCACCACCAAAAAAAGAAAAAAAGAAAAGATGAATCGAAGTGTAAAAATGATTGGCAATGAACGATATAGTTATTGCGTAACTATGTTTGCATGCATGCGAGGGTATCGGGGTTCCCCTTACTCAACGGAGTACTTAAATAGGCTTTTGAGGCTCATAAACGTTACGTTTTGCGAGAAAATACAGGCGCAGAGCCCGCGCGTTTCTGTTAAGCATGTTTAGAAAAAATCAAAGGAGTTCAAGAGAAAGAAAAAGAAATGATGACCGAAAACCTCATGGCTGCAGGCAAAAACACACACACACACACACACACACACACACACACACACACAATCACTGAAAGGTATTTCCTTCTCCTTTCATTGTTTGTGTAGTTTTGTTTTTGTTTTTGATTTTGTACCTGTAGTCTAACGGTTATTGTCATGTTCAATGTGCCTGCTTGTTCCCGCACTTACATTGAGTTTAGAAAAAAGATCGAGTGAACTTTGAAGTGACAGAATCGAGAAAGAAGGTAGCGCCTCATTACTGCCAGAAAGGATCCCAATGTGAAAACGAGTTTAACACTATAGAGTTACGCTTAACGCCTCTGGAATTCGGAAGAAATTACAATCTCAACAAGCTAAAGTACGCAGGAGAGCTGGTTAGCAAACATTTAAAAGTAAACCACGAGTCACGGGAAAGTAAAATAACAGACAGAAAAACAAAAGACAAAAAAAAAACATGATTTATATATTTGTGTTTTCTTGTCTCGTATTTATTTCCTCCGTCTCTCAGGATTTATAATAATATGGTGATTAAAATCTGCTCACAAGATTCTACAGTGCACTTTATATTTTCCTTCGAGCTAAAAAAAAATAAAATGTATGAAAACATTTATTTTAAAAAGAGCACAATTGAGTCGTTGATCTTCTCACGAAGACGCCATAAATTCAAAAAGGCGAGAAAGATTTGTTGCAAAATGCAACGAGTCAATTTCTACAGATAAAAACAAACAAAACAAAAAACACCGGAGGCTTCCGCGGCAAGTTTAATGAATACCATCGTAAATGTAATGAGAGCGTGAGCGGCTTAGCTAGGAAAAAACAACAGCACTACCGCGCACGATGACGCGATTGCAATCTCGGATCCGTCGCTGGCAATTTGATTTCGCGAGACGAATCCTTCGAGGAAGCGGCTTCAAAAGTAAATGAACCGCGGACGAGGCGCTGTATGCATGCACGACTGTTTTCTCGGCTCGCGAAGGCCGCTGGGAAGAGCACAATGCCGAGAGTCCTACACTTCGCCCTTGTACGCAGCTGCCATGCCCCATTCCCCCATGAGCAGACAATGCGGTGGAAGCTGCGTGCCCGTTAAACCGATGGCGCGTCCATCGATCGCAACGTCATCACGTTCGCACCCATACACAGGCACAGGGAGCAGTATCAGGTGACGAAAGGGAGGCAGCTGATTGGCCCTGCGATCCCCTAGTTTCCACCGCATACACTATAAGCCTAGGGGCGAACGGCATTTCGGATGTCGTGAACCTGCCGAGAATCGAGTTCGACCAGGTTTGACTCTTTCGAACTTATAACACGAAGTTCGACAGATGTTGGACTGAAGTATGGATTAACTCAACTCACTGACGTCGCGCGACTGTTGTGGCGCTGGTGTCGGTACCGCGCATGCGCAGACGCCTCACTCTTCCCAAATTTGGTTTCTACGCAAGCGCAGTGCCCACACGTGGTGCGTGCAAAGCGGGCTGGTTTGTATACACTCTGTTGGTGTGTACGACATACCTCGGCAAACCTCACTCATGAGGGCCCTGACTCACCCTGACTCACCCTCATCTTCACAGGTGAGGTGAGGGTGAGTGAGTTTCTGAACCAGGGAAATTCATGAGTGTAAGGGTGAGTGAGGGCCGTGAGGGGGTTGAGTGCGTGAGGGGTGTGAGGGCCATGATTGCGTGAGGGGCGTGAGGGCGATGAGTGGCGTGAGGGCCATGGGTGTGTAAGGGCTATAAGGGCGGTGAGTGCGTGAGGAAGTGAGGGCCATGATTGTGTGAGGACCGTGAGGGCGGTGAGTGGCGTGAGGGCCATGAGTGCGTGAGGGGCGTGAGGGTGGTGAGGGTCGTGAGGGCGGTGAGGGGCGTGAGGGCCTGAGTGCGTGAGGGGCGTGAGGGGTATGAATGCGTGAGGGCCGTGAGGGTGGTGAGTGCGTGAGGGGTGTGAGGGCCATGAGTGTGTGAGGGCCGTGAGGGCGGCGAGTGGCGTGAGGGCCATGAGTGCGTGAGGGGCGTGAGGGTGGTGAGGGTCGTGAGGGCGGTGAGGGGCGTGAGGGCCATGAGTGCGTGAGGGCCGTGAGGGCGGCGAGTGCGTGAGGGGCGTGAGGGCCATGAGTGCGTAAGGTGAGTGAGGGCGGTGAGTGCCATGAGGGGCATGAGTGCGTGAGGGGCGTGAGGGCGGTGAGTGGGTAAGGGCAGTGAATGGCGTGAGGGGCGTGAGGGCCATGAGTGCGTGAGGGCCGTGAGGGCGGCGAGTGGCGTGAGGGCCATGAGTGCGTGAGGGGCGTGAGGGTGGTGAGGGTCGTGAGGGCGGTGAGGGGCGTGAGGGCCTGAGTGCGTGAGGGGCGTGAGGGGTATGAATGCGTGAGGGCCGTGAGGGTGGTGAGTGCGTGAGGGGTGTGAGGGCCATGAGTGTGTGAGGGCCGTGAGGGCGGCGAGTGGCGTGAGGGCCATGAGTGCGTGAGGGGCGTGAGGGTGGTGAGGGTCGTGAGGGCGGTGAGGGGCGTGAGGGCCATGAGTGCGTGAGGGCCGTGAGGGCGGCGAGTGCGTGAGGGGCGTGAGGGCCATGAGTGCGTGAGGTGAGTGAGGGCGGTGAATGCCATGAGGGCCATGAGTGCGTGAGGGGCGTGAGGGCGGTGAGTGGGTAAGGGCAGTGAATGGCGTGAGGGGCGTGAGGGCCATGAGTGCGTGAGGGCCGTGAGGGCGGCGAGTGCGTGAGGGCCATGAGTGCGTGAGAGGCGTGAGGGAAGTGAGGTTCAGTGTGGGTGAGTGAAGGGCTGAGGGTGCGTGCGACTGTGTGAATGAGGGTGAGTGAGGGCTGAAGGTGAGTGTAGTTGTGAGGGTGAGGGTGAGTGAGGAGCTTAGTTGAGTGTGGCTGTGAGGGTGAGGGTGAGTGAGGTCGACCTAAAATGCCGACCTCTACTATACGGTGCCTGAAATTCGTGTCCGACCGGTCTGTTTAGCGTCCTCCTATTCGAGCTACGCGTCGAAACTGTCCCCGAAGTGGCAACAAATTATCGACGCCGCAGAAGCTGGGGTGTCATGCTGTTGGATGTCAATATCCTGGCTGTATGCGCGAGCGAACGCGAGTGTCGCTGTCGTCGCGGCGTGCCGACTTCTGGTTGCCAAAGCTTCCGTATACAATCATGATGGAGATCGCGACCTGCCGTAGAACAGGCGTCTGCCAACTCAACCAACGCTGTTGTGACACCGTCAGGATTGCGGCTGGGGACAGAATACATTTCCATGATGTCATCAAACGGAAATCAAGAGATCACCTTTTTCTTTTTTTTTTTTTGGACGTGGTAAACAGTTTAGTTGGAGGTGCATTCCAGGAAACCATAGACGGAAGTTTGAACATTTGTGCGCATGCGCGAAAATTATGAATTAAATCGCGTTATAAATTATTCGTTCGCCTCCCAAAGTTCCAAATGTTTATGTGGAAGCGGGGGTGAATCATACTTTTGATTTCCTGTCTATGAGTCGTACTTCGAGGGGGTGAATCATACTTTTGATTTTCAGGCTAGGTGGTGCAAGCTACATCCCCGTTATAAAGGGTATACACTCCGTGCGGGAACTATAGGGGGCGCTTTGAAAAACACGCGTAGCGCCGCTAGCGGAGGAGCTGGCGTTCGACCGTGAGGCGCGTTCAGCAGCCTGCGGCGCCTTTTCGCATGCGAAGCTGTGGCGGCGGAAGCGCGTACGGACGGAACTTTTGCTTTTTGAGCCGATACGTGGAGGGTGACGTTGCATGAGTGCTGGGAGAGATTTAAGAAGGGCATTTAGCTGTTGCTCCGCTTCTTATATATTGAGTTTGAGTCGTTATTAGGGGTAATTTCTCTAGTTGCAGCCAAAAAAAGGAGTTGGAGCAATTTTCTGAAAAGCAAGACGGCCGCCTCCATAATTGCTTTGAGTGGGAAATTTATTTCGCTCGTCGCTGTAAACGTAGGACTGCTGGAACGATGATATTGGAGGCGAGTGAGATGTACACTAAGTTTCTGCAAGAAGTGTGCCAAGTTTCATTAAGACGGCAGGTGTGAATGTTGTTTCTAACGAATAAAGAAATAAAGCTGTACGGTATATCCAATATTGGACCCAAAATGTTGTGTCATAGCGGGCTGTGCAAAGTGCAGATTTGGGCACACAGGTGCTTGGACTTTACAGTAACATGACACAGCACTTATTATACAAAAAAAAAGGTGGCATAGGGAAACCAGGTGAAAATTTGGTTTGGGCGGCGTAACTCAATGGGAACCGGTTTTGACCATGAAAGGGCTGTCAAGAGAATACCACTGGTCGGGGGAAGTGGAGACTTTAGAGGTAGGAAGGGACTAGTGGACCGTACGTCCAATTGAAACACCTTTACGAAAGGTGGTTCCAAAGCCGAGAAAACAAAGTTGTCGGCCAACACACGGTTCAGCCGCCAAGGACTTCTGCCGTCAGCTGTTGTGTAATAACCTGTTGTGCGAGGTGCTGATTTTCGGCCCACAGGTACTTTGACATGACCGTCACTTGGCACACAACTTATTATAACAAAAATAGTTGGCATAGCGAAACCAGGTGGAAATTTAGTTTGGGCGGCGTAACTAAATGGGAACTGGCTTTGACCGTCAAAGGCTGTCAGAAAATACCACTCATCATGGGAGGTGCACACTTTACAGGTAGGAAGGGACCAGTAGACGGTACTTCCAGTTCGAACCACTTTGCGATAGGTGGCTCTAAAGCCGAGAAAAAAATTGTTGTCTACAGAACTCGGGGTGTCAGTGTTTCCACATCCAAAAGGAGGCTGATTAAGAAAGAAAGCACACCACATAAACTTCCATACTCAAACGCCGATTCTCCAGTGATTCCGAGTTTCATGGTTGTTTTCTTTAGATTTATATTTGTCACTTTTTTTACCGTTCGAATCTTTCTTCATGAAGTACAGATTGCGTGCCATATTTGTCCGGAATTATCAACGACTCGTACGATGGGGACGAAACTTCTTTGGAGGGCATTCCTCCAACGAAATTGGCACTGCATACCCGCGAGTGTGGGATGGCATTTCAGCTCGTCCCATCGGCGCTGACACATGTAGGCGTTACTGGTACGAAAACAAACGCAGAGCGCAAAGCGGCAGTGTAGAATATGTCAGCCGTGTCGACACACTGGCAGACATGATCGGGACACCAAATTTCTCGCGTCGTACGGCACGGCTCCATCGTTGTCTCTGTCCCACAAAACATAGGCGAGGCGAAAAACTGTGAAACTTTGTCTCCACGAGATACGACGCATAACTATTGAAGCACTTAAGACGCAGCACAGGCTGCGTCATAAAGCTGTGAACCCAGCGCTGTGAACCCAGCGCAACAGCACCACTCCGACTTCAACGCGTACCAACGTACGCGGCGTGGTTTCGGTTTCGTTTTCCCTGGGGTGCTCACTGCCTACCTTCGGTACCGGCCGCGCGGCGGCGCGCCAGTCGCGTCGCACGGAATGTATAGAGTATAAACATCCACCCATTCATACATCCTTCGTAGACCTTTCTAATAGTTTGAACGTTCGCGGAGCCAGTCGAACCCCAAGGTCGGCAAAAGTTCGGCGACCCCCATAGCAACTACTGTAAGCTGTCACTCGGCTTTTATTTTTTGCCTTCTTTTTTGTTTATTTTTATTTTATTTTTCTCTTCCCATTTCCTCGGTGATTTGTTTTGTTTTGCCTAATGAAAAGTCCACGGCGCTGTGGAATGCTTATTACTAATCAGGTTGCCGAACGGCCGCGTGACACGATATTATCTTTCGAGTATGGACGCTCTTGTGTGCCGTACAGATAAACGAGGACGCGACTAGAAGTTCGTTGTCAAACAAGCGAGTTCTGTGGCTGGAGTTGAACGGACACTGTAACTTCGAGTAGCCCACTTCCCACCATACAGGCTTGTGGATTGTTTTTGTTCTTGTTTTGTTTTTTCCTTTTTTTGTTTTTTCCTTTTTTTAACGAACGAACGTTTTTTTGATTATCTAATGAATGTTTGCGTAAAGGAAACTAATTAAGGTCAAGAACAACGTGAAAAACATGGTGGGTGGTATGATATTTATCTCCGTAATAATAAAATATACAAAAAAGGCTATGATTTTAGCCACCAGGTGGAGGGACAACTTTCACGTTCTATAAAATGTAAAAAGTAAGAAAAAAAAAAAGGTGCAAGGAGCCACAGAAGGAAGAGATAGAGAGAAAAAGCCAGAGGTCCAAAGTAGGAGCTCGAAAATAAAAGGAAGATGGTTGCGAATCAACTACTTCTACACGGGTGGGGCCGAAAAATACTGTCGCATACTCGTGCACCCACGGCCTTGTTCTTTCTAATGCACGAAGCTCGCACACGCAATTCTGTCTACCCAAGGCACCCGGCTGCTCGAAGGTACTGAAGAATCGCATTCCACGCCTATACCTCGAATGTATTCCGTACGGTCTTCACAAAATAACCACTTTCCCCAGAAAAAGAAAAAAAAAATGTATTTGTTTAATTTGTGGAGTTCCTCGATATCGGAAGCGAAGATAACGCCCGCACTCTTACCCGAACTTCCTTCAACGCACCGCACTTCCGACAACAAACTAGCTGTCAAGACACCGACTAAAAATATAAAGCAAAAACAAAAAATAAAAATAAAAGCCCATGGCACGTGCTTGACGAACAGAAGGAAAAAAAGACAACACGCTGACAGACGTGCTGTCAGCTAGGCCGTCGCCCATTCGATGTGCGTTCTCGCGAGAAAAAAAAAAAAAGAAACAACAAATAACCAGGTGCGCAGGTTACTTCACTCGCATCATTTGCACAGCGGAAGTTGGGCCACTCGCCCTCATTTTATTCTGGTCTTCATCACACGCCACTGTGACTTATTTCCAGCTCCGTCAAAGAAGGGGATAAATTTGAGAGGGGTCTTGAGGGGGAGAAAGCCCTTCAAAATTGCGCCTCCGGTGCAATTTTGAAGGGCGACATAGGGAACGCGCAGAAGACTCGCGAAGACGAGGCAGACAAACACGTGTCGCTATTGACTGAAGTCAGGAGAAAACAACGACAACAACAAAAATACACGTAGTATATTTGGCAGGTAAACAATCTAAAGTTTTATGCAGCTTTCTTTTTTTTTTTTTTTTTGAAGATTTACAGATTTGTTTTAGCAAAGCCGTGAAAGCTACACTCATACAGTTTGTGCAGGTGAGTTATACGGTCAGGGGGACATAGTATTGGGGGGGGGGGGGGGGGGGGGCTAATCGCGACGAACAGTAAGATAATTAAGTAAAATAATTAACTTTTTAATTAGTGAAAATAGACATATGTTTCCAATAAAAAAATTTTGAGCTTAATCGAAAATCATTAAATAAGCAGACTCTTTCTAGAAAGATGTAACGCAGCAGGGCAGCATATTACGGCGTTTCGTAAAAACACTCCATTTGGACGCGTTTCTAGGTTTCGGTCTCTTATCGGATCGCGCCTCTGCGCCCGCGGTCCGGCGCCCAAGTCGCTGAGACGGGTAACACACGTGAGCCCAACTTCCCTCCATCCTACGAGGGAGGCGAGGAGGTGGCTTCGCGCGGCAGTCACGGGGGAGCAGGGCCGCGGGCGCAAAGATGCGCTCCGATAAGAAACCGAAACCTAGAAACGCGTCCAAATGGGTCGTTTTCTCAGAATGACGTAAAATCCTGTACCTGCGTTATAACGTTCTAAAAAGAGTGGATTTAGTGGTTTTATATGACGCTCAGCAAGTTTCTAATTGAAACCACATCTCCATTTTTACTAATTATAAAGCTAATTAGCAAGTTTTAGTTAATTAACCGACTTACCCTGACGATTGGTCCCCTATACTATGGTCCTTTGACCGTATAACTCACCTGCGCAAACCGCGTAAGTGTACCTTTCACGGTATTTTTTAAACAAATCTGAAAAGCTAAAAAACAACAACCACAAAAGACACCCTATGGAATCGCAGGAAACGGTTTTCCATCCTCTAGGAATGTTAAAACGGACCACGACAGGGCAAAATGATATCTTCAGAACTTCCTGATACCGTGTTTGAAGATCAGGAAGGGTACGCACTTTGGGCTGGCTGGTGATTCAGAGTTTAGAGGTTAAAAGCGATAAAAAATAATGGACAAGTGAAACTAGTCGAACACCCCCGAGCGTTAAGACGCTCTGCAGGAAGTCGCGATTCTCGAGTCGTAACCATCGTTAATTGCGCCAGCTCTGTCACATGAACACCAATATGGCGGTGCCCACAGCAAAATTGGATTATGGAGTTCCGTTAATATAGCGCGTGTAGTTCCTCGTGTAAGCATGGGCTTGCGCACATGAGGGGAGACACGAAGGTAGTCAAATGGCCTGCTTGATTGTCCCTTTTTGTTTTCTCTCTGTAGTAAGGAGTTTTTAGCCGGTGTAATTTTCGGCTTTTGTGCGTACGAAGCGTGCCATGATCGCTTTCTCAAATAAACCAGCGAACACGCTTACGTTCTCGGCTGTGGTTTTGTAAACGTTGGAACGGTGCTTAGGCTGGGATGTGGATTTGTAAGCGTTGGAATGGGGCATAGCACCACGCCTATTCATGGTCTTCGTGAAGCTGAACACAGATATGACATTTCCAGAGAAGGGGGGGGGGGGGGGGGGGAAGCGCAAGCACAGCTTTCATCGGCGACGAGCGCGCACACCCCCCCGTAGCTTTCGGCTGCATAGCCATAGTCCTCGAGCAATGAAAATTTCCATCAGGTGTTTTAGAAAGTACTTTCACGGTTTCGTGTTTAGACCGCCAGGCCCTGTGGACATCTTGTCTGCTAAAAAGAGCCTGCGATTAGACCTGTTGTAACAGCTTTCTGTTTTGGCCGCTAGGTGCCATCGATTTCGCAGAAGTCGCCAATAAACAACGCAAAATCGCACAGTCTTTTTTTTAACATATTATTATGACAGGTGCTTGAGTGACGGCAACGTTTTCAGCACGGCGCTTTTTCAAAGTTATCGCGCTCCCTGATAGCACTGTGTCACAGGGTGCTCTTGCAACACCCGCGATGCCAGGGAGACCCGTAGATCGCAACATATAAGCGAGGCTGCACGCGGCCCTTCTCCGGCTGCATAACAGGCGTCAGCCGGCGCGCAGCGGCGCGTCTAATCGGCCGTCGGGGCGTCTTTTGATACAGCGAGCTAACATCGGCGACGCGACCCAGACTGCTCGGTTTCAGCGCGCGCGGCTTCGTCGGGCTTCCGCATTTGATAAATGGCTTATTTTGGGCGGCTCTTATCGGAGGACGGCGTGAAAACGCTCCGTCGGCGTGGAATGCGACGCTCGGCTCGTCCCGTAGAAGTCGCCTTCGCTTTAGGCGTTCGTGTCTCGTGAAGTCGACTCGCTTCGGCGATGATGCAGGCGCGCCAGAACCCAGCCGTTCATAACCACCCCCTCTCTTTTCCCCTTCGCTTTTCTTTCACTCGTCTTGTCTCCAAACTTTTTTTTTTCATATATTAATATGGTTACGCGTGCACTAAGGGGCGCGGATTTATTTCCCTATACAGGCGGCAGCCGATCTGATATTGCAACGTGAATCTAGCGATTACATGGAGGTATACCGCGGTGTGAGAACCGCGCTCCCTATATAGCTCCTGGATGATCGCCCTCAAAGTAGAGGGACTTGATTACACTTTTCTGATGTGGAAATATGAAGTAGGGCTTTTTTTTTCGCCTCGATTTCGCGAGATCGGAATTATTTACGCGTCGCTGACCCGACCTCGTACTGTTGTTCTACGACCGTCATTCAGATGACAGTTATTTGAAAGGAGCTAGTGGGCCCCCTATGGGACGTGACAGTTGCGAATAGTCACCGACGGTTTGTGTAACGCAGTGCGTGGCCACTCCTGAGTATCTTATAATCGTTCCACAAGCAATGGAATCGAGGCATCCGCCCATAATAATCCCGGTGGACGGATCACGAAGAAAGAAGCGCGAAAACAATAAATCACGCAGCTACGTTTCTTGATACTATATACTGACCTGATTAGAGTCATTATGCACACATACACTCACATAAATGCCGTAGAAATGGCGCAGGAGTCCATTACCAAACCTCTAATACCGCTTTTTTTTTTTTTTACGCGCAATATTTTTAGTTGAAACATGGGTCTAAGCATCGTGTCGGGGCACTGATGGGGGAGTATAGATGGGACTAGAATTTGGGGTAAATTGTGCCATTTCTCTGAACGATTCCGTGTGTGTCTGTGTGGGAGGGAGAGAGAGAGGGGGGAGAGAAAGATAAGCGACTCATATGCTCGCAAGCGTCACTTGCCATCTTCCTTACCGAGATTGACGGCAGCATGTAGAGGCGACTAGTTCAATATGCTGTCTCCAAAGTCAGATAGCAACAATAAGCGCTGTAACAATACTTGGTTATTCTCAGATGCAGTCAGAGTGGTCGCTGCTACCGGCTGTGTTGTTTTTCCTCGACTATGTTTGGAACAACGCATGAGAACTGCGTCAATATCAGAGACACTCGCGGTTAACAACCGCGCGCTCCCTAACCTCGGAAGGTATTCAAGACGAATAAGTTGTTCTGCAGGGTTCCCGGCGTGAGCGGGTGTCTGACTTTAAATTTCCGCAGTACAGTCACTGAGGGAGACAAACATATAGGCTCAAAATAATCAGCCTCACGTGCAGCCCACGGTCAATGGAGAATATAGACCTAGAAGAAAACATTTAAACTATGTTTACATTACAGTTTCCTCCATAGAGGAAGAGGAGGGGATGCTATATGCAACTTCAGAGTGACAAAAATTGGTTTTCTGGACGTTTATAACGAACCCCGACACTGCACAAACACATAAAATCAATCCGAGCAAGCCCTATATGCCTTCGCAACAACAACGACCATAAGACAACGGAGAATCCCAACTGAAACAGCTTCAACACCAGAAACAACCAAGTCCTTCGAAACCGGACACGGAGACCACCCCACGATTCGTTCCCGATGAGGGGTTACTTTGTTTCACGGCGACTCTTCAGGGACATCGGGCTACTGCTCGATGGCGACCTCTCCAGAAACAAACGGTAACGGGCGTCTTCTTAGAGGACCGCCATCCGTCGTCCCATAGCGGAGACCTTTGTTTTCGAGAGGCCTCTTTGTCAGCGTGCCGTCGATTCCAATGGGTCCTGCCACCGGCGAAGAACCCGAGGAGGGTCCGGCACGGGAGCAGCGAGCAATAACGGCAGTTGCCCTGGAGAGATCGTTCCGTTCCTCTTTCCTCGCCGTTGCCGAATGCGGCCGACCGCTACGGTTGCCAGAGAGAGAGAGAGATGGAGCGAGAAAGATCAAAGCCTCTCGGGAAGAAGTCAATAAAAGAAGATAAAGTCAAGACGTATATTCGTCGCAGTAGCGGAGGCGGCCGAGAGCAAATGGCCCAGTGAAGCCATTGGACCAAATGGCCCCGCGGTGCTTTGTTGCGTCGGGCCTGTATGTGCTCCTCCTGCTGGCCGCTGCTGCTTCTGGTCTGGTCATACCGTGCCCTCTGTGTGCCAAAAAAAAAAAGCAGAAAAATGAAACACACACACACACAGAGGAGGGACAGTTTAGAGGAGGACTAGTTCCGGGTCAAAGAGGAAATGGAGGGGGGGGGGGGGGGGGGGATCGCGGGCTTCTCAAAAGAGAAGTTGGGCACACTCTGTTTCGGAAACTGATCGCGCGAACACGAGATTGATTTTTTTTTCTCTCTTATTTGTCCGTCGATATTGCGCGACCATTGGAGGACGACGTCGAAACCTGCTCACTGCGTTATCTGATTAAAAGGGGGGCAGTGAGTGGCGTTTGCAGTCTCTGGCTGCCAACGTTACTCCAACAACCGTATTGGAAAAGAAACATTTTCTTATATGATTTGTCTAATGAGCGTGCGGTAACTTACAAAAATTACGGTAAGAGGTATGTGTAATGATACATAAGTTCCTTACTCCCTTATATATTCTTGTAACAAATATTTATCAGTTTTTTTCTGTTTTGTCTTCTTCACTAAAGATTGCTAAGGATAAAAATTTAAGTTATTGACGCCAAAATGTGCATCTGTATACTTTTTTTTCAAATTTACCTAGATGGGATGCAAATATATAAATGGTAGTCTCGTCATCTCACGAATATATACTTATCTGAATATAAAGAGTGATTAAAAAGCAGTTGTACATCAATTATCGTGCCCTCGTCTTCTTTCAGTATTTTGACGGATGAAGTACAAGGGACACAAATATACCAATTTCGGCTGTCTACTCAGCTTGTAATTTCATTCCAAACATCGAATTTTCGGAAACAATATTTGTCAACTCTAGAAAGGCTGCATCAAAATACAATCGAAGAAACGTTTTTTTTAATTAAAGATTAAAACAGCGCAAGGACACGGACAAGAACAAGAAGGTAGACAAACAAGGCGCTGACTTACAACTGAAGTTTATTCGTTCTAACAGCGAGTATAAATACTGTATTGTCACAACAAACAAACATGAATAAAAAGCTTGACCTGGATGCCACGTGCTCACTAGCCATCGCTATGCACTGTCACTGTTTGTCTAAATAGGAACGTTCCTTATCTGACAAAGATAGTGACGGAATGCTGACACAGTTTTGCCCCAATCTTCCAATTTCCCGCGCCTCAATGATTTCCCGAGTGAGTTTGTCTTTATTTTTCCTAATCACTTCACATTTGTCAAAGACGGGAGCGCAGCAACAGTCTCGGCAGTGCAGGCCAAGGTGACCTGACACAACTCTAAACACGTTATACTTGTGCTCCCGCAGCCGATCATTGAGGCATCGCCCCGTTTGCGCCCCGTTTGTGTTTAGAGTTGTGTCAGGTCACCTTGGCCTGCACTGCCGAGACTGTTGCTGCGCTCCCGTCTTTGACAAATGTGAAGTGATTAGGAAAAATAAAGACAAACTCACTCGGGAAATCATTGAGGCGCGGGAAATTGGAAGATTGGGGCAAAACTGTGTCAGCATTCCGTCACTATCTTTGTCAGATAAGGAACGTTCCTATTTAGACAAACAGTGACAGTGCATAGCGATGGCTAGTGAGCACGTGGCATCCAGGTCAAGCTTTTTATTCCTGTTTGTTTGTTGTGACAATACAGTATTTATACTCGCTGTTAGAACGAATAAACTTCAGTTGTAAGTCAGCGCCTTGTTTGTCTACCTTCTTGTTCTTGTCCGTGTCCTTGCGCTGTTTTAATCTTTAATCATGAAATACCAACTAGCCCAAACTTCTACTTTAAGTTTTTTTTTAGATAAATGTTTATTATTATTATTTTTTTTTTACAGCAGCGCCCAGCTTTTTTTTTTGGTCTGCTACCCTCATACCAACATGCTTCCGAAGTGCCCTTCGTCCCAAATATGTCACAAGAAAGACACTTCAACTGCCCCTTTTCACCTTGTTTAGGACGAAATGTTTACGTTAGGAAATGTCTAAACCATCTAGTGGCAAGAAATGATTCCACACCCTTTGTTGGGGAGGATGTCGAGCAGTCACGCCTCTAGGGGTACGCTTCAGGAGTTAGGCAATACCAAAAATAAAAAAGTACCTGAATTAATGGCCTTCCCTCGATCAGATTGCAAAGAACAATTAAGAGTATGAATGAAAGAAGAAAGAAAAGTGAACGCGGTGTGCGGTGCTTCGCTTAATGACTCTGGTACCAACACAAAGGTTCGCTAGACACAAAGTTACAAGTTTCCCGGGACCCGTCCCCGCCCCTTTCGAGTTGACGGCTAGATAGAGGCAGCAGTTGGCCTTTGCCCAGCTTTTTGATTTGCATGCCTTTCCTTTTGACGAGCCAACTGCCACGCAGGACAGCATGCGACAACGAGCTAGCGTGGACCAACTGCCCTTAAATTCTTAAAAAAGCACGCTAACGGTTCTTTTTTAAAGCACAGAATTCTTTATATAACGGAACCCCCTGGTCCTAGACATTCGCTCGCAGTGAAGCCTGCCTTTCGTGCAAACTCCCCACACGGTGCTTAGGTGAAAGGGTATGTCGGCACAACCCGTTTGGTTACCACGGCAACGTAAGCAGAACGATGTGTGCACGCGAGCACTTACTCGGGGTTATATCAATATACTATATATTCGTCGCCCACTGGGAATCGTATTCGGAACATCTCTGTTCGCAGCCCGATGCTCCTCTACCTTAGCGCCAAGTAAACCGGCTTCTTCGCGATGGCATGGTGACGTTATATGGGAAAGGGGGGATGAAAATTAATAAACTATATCACAGAGTATAGGAAACCGTGTTTGCACATCCGATATGGTACGATATGGGCTCCCGGCACTAACTGCGCATGCGCAACCAGAGAACACTCGCACATGCGCAGTTCGTACCGGAGGGCTCATCGTGCCGGATCCGATGCGCAAGAACAGCTCCATAAAACTCTCTATTTTCTTCTTCAGTTCCCGAAATGACTCTTTCAATGCTTTCCAAACACGTTTAAACGATCTCTCCCTTAAAGGCCGACGACCAGACTCGAGATTCTGCATGGTAGAAGATCCTCCTCACCATGGGAGAAGTTGAAACAGGCAACGTTGGACAGGGTAGAAGGGAGGAGAGGAGAAACCGGGGAAAAGTGGAAAGCGCGCACTGGTAGTCGGTCGTTAATACTGCGTTCCATGAATACAAGGAGCTTGAAAATAACAGATGCCGTCTATTTTTTGTTTGTTTGTTCTTACAATCGTTTTTGAAAGTTTACGAAACGCAGGGCGTGGCGACTCCTGGACATCTCATTATCACTCAACAACCAATGAGAGTGCGGCATTAGCCGATAGGAATGCCAAAGTACCAATCACGAGGCAAGAAGCGTGAATTAACATAATAGGTCTCGCCTGCGTTTCTTGAGTTGTCGGAGACTATTCTAGATAGGTGCGTCATTCGTGGCTTATATATTGCCGCGCGCAGGGCTGAGAAAGCAACCTCTAGAAAGTTCTCGTTTATTCTTGTTCCAGACATAGCATCTATCGTTTATCCCTGCTTTTGTTGTTCCAGAAAGTGCGTGTTCATTCTCGCCCCGAGCGCGCTACGCTCGAACCTTCTCCGCCGAATCTTCGAGATAGTGACTCACCTTAGATAAGAGGCCGCCCGCGACCTTGTCGAGTCAGTCTCGCCCCAGCGCTCGATCCTGCTGCTACGCCGACTTCGACGCCCGCGACGCTCTGTTATTATCCTTTGTACCCCTTTTATTTTTGGCACAAGTTCGCCACATTAAACGTTTATTTCTTTCTGTTTATTTATTGTTTTTTTGGTCACCACCCGTGATAAAATTATATTAATGATGTTAATAATAACAACGATAACCCATAATATTACAGTATGGGAATTTCATAATTAGGCTCTCGATCTGGCGTGCAGTAAGTAGACGAGCATCTGGGGGGCTATGTTCGACAAATGTTTCGTGTCTCCTAAAAAGAAACGGAAGTGACGGAAGTGACTATCTCGCGTCTGATTGGTTAGAGGCTCAAATGACGAAAATTCCCTCTTTCGTTATTTGAGCCTCTAGCCAATCAGACGCGATATCTTCGGTTCCTTCACTTCCATTTCTTATTAGGAGAAACGAAACATTTGTCGAACATAGCCCCCCCTGGAGAGTGAAAGAGTTTGCTTTGGTACGCTTTAGGCCACGCGACGTGACTGTCATTACCACATACAGAACCCCCCCCCCCCCCCTCCCAACCAAAATATAAAATGAACATATACATAATTTTATTTTTCGCCGCAGAAATGAACTATGCATCGCCGAACTCTCATCCTCTGCCATAATGTATAACACAAGAGGTTCGAACCAGATGGCAAAGTTTCAGCACTAACCGTTATCTTATTCCAAAGTTATGTCATTTTCTCAAACTTTCAACGGAACAAATGGGGCCCATTTTCGCCATTTTTCGGGAACTAGCGCCATAGAGCTCCATGCATTCGAGAGCTCGGTCGGCCGTCATTTACTCAATTACTCAATTTCTAAGTGAGAGATAAAAAAAAAAAGAAAAGAAATAAACTGTTTCTCTCTACATGCATCACCTGACGGTATAACAGGTTTGATCCAATATAATATAAAAAATGAGGGCCGTAATTGACCAAACGTTTCTTTAGTCCTTAAAGCCAATTAAAAGAAAAACAGGGAGACAGCTGAACGTTGGCATTGGAACGAACTTGGAGAATCTTGCGAGCAATTATGAGTATTTGTGTTTCGTTTTTTTTCCCTTTGGTATTAAGTTACTAATTGTTGTTCCGCTTGGTCCTGCCTCTTGTCTTCTGTGTTCTTGACAACGAGGAAGTTGTGAACAACTAGAGTATAAAGGGCTGTATATAATCCGATGTTGAGCGCAGTGAACGCAGCGTAGCGCAGAACGCGCGCCTTTCATTGGCCGGCGTCCAGGAGCTCGATATCTGCGACCAATCAGTATCAGTGTGCGCTGCGCTATGCCGCGCCCGTCGACGTTACGTTGAAGTATAAACGTGCCTTAAGTCGCTACTGCGTGATGCACGCTGGACGTTCCTATAGTATGAGTATAGTCGTGCGTCAGTGTGCTGCACCAGCAGAGATGAAAACCAAATTTCAAGGCCGTCTAGTTTCGTTCATCGCAAATAATCGAGCGACAGATTTGCCGCGTGATCGAGCGACTCAATTTATTTCTATGAAACTATAACGTAACCGATGAATATATACGAATTCCCGCGAAACTATATTGAAAAACCACCAAAAACTTTGAAAATATCCCTCGAAAAAAAAATAGCAACATCTGAAGGGCGTCAAGTTTAACGAGAAAGCGACCGCGAAAGTGAGCACAAGAAGAAATATTTAGCAACGTCGTTTGTCCTTCGTTTGACTTTCTCCACCGACAAAAGTGCTCGTAACAACGAGCCTCTTCCAACTAGCTGCACCACAGTTTCTGTCGCCTTGAGAATGTCGCAACTAGAAATTCCTCATACGCGTTGCACGCTTCTTTATTGTGACTTCCAGCTTGCGTAGCCCACCACAAAACTCCACGTCATGCGCCCATCGTACGCCTCCTCTCCCTTTTTTGCGAGCAACTTAGGGCTGGTTCGCACATTTGCGTTGGACTGCGACTGCAACCATTTGCGTCTTGTTGAGACTGCTGGCGTCGAGCTGTTGCCATGGCAACCCTTAAGTCGTGCCAATGGAGATGCGTCGTGCTGCACGACGCAGCGCAACGCATTCGACGCAACTGTGTGAACGATCCTTGAATGGGATCAACTGCGTCGCAACCGCTTTCCAATGCTTACGTCACCAGAACACCGCGTCTCAATTCATGAGAGAAGCGACCATTACTCGTATAGATGATGCGTTGATTGGATTTGCCAGTACTGCAAAACCTTCAGTATAGTTATATAAGTAGTTCGGTATTGCTTCAGTGCACGCGGGCAAACACGGGCTTCTTTGTAAACAGCGCGTCAGCGTCCATAAAGCCATTGCACTCATCCATCTCTTTACTCGTCCTCCAAAAACCCCGGGCATACCTTCCTGACAACCTCGAAGTCACAGTGCGAAGAACCCTCGAACCGAAGCGTGACGTGGGACACGTCGTCCAACGGACAGACGGCCCAGAAAGAGTTGGGTGGGGGGGGGCACGGACGCGCGAAGCGAAGACAGGTTGCAGGGGAGGTGGCGTTCTCATTATGTGGTCGCTGTAAATAACGGGTGTTTATAGTGGCTCAAAACAAGGCGTCAGCCCCTTGACAGACGCGCTGCCGTCACTGCATGCCACCGCCGCCGCTTCGTCAAGACAATGAGGGGCCGGCATCGGGACCTGGCACGTTTATTTTGTTCCCTCCGCGTGTGACGTAACGTAAGCGTATACCATCCGTCAGAACTGCCGCTCTGCCCCGCTGTGCATGGGGGCTAGCGTGCAGTGCACAACGCGGCCACGACCTCATCTGATGTTGGGCTGGTTTTGTTTTTGTTGCCCCGGTTGCTTTGTTATAGATTCTTTGTGTTTATTTTTAACTTTATTTGTTAATTGCGCAGGGCTGTCGAGGGCGATGCCTCGACGGGAATAGCGTGTTCAAATCAGACTCTTCTCTGTTTGAGTGTTGGGAGAAGTGCAGCGACACCGTCAGTGCCCTCGTCGATATGCGTGGGCAAGTGTGTAGAGTTCGATCGACGTGATGTGTGGGTATAAATATATTTGTTGTATGAAGATTTGGAGAGAGGGGAGTTCTGCATCCTTAAGGTGGCGTCTGGTGGCTCCGTTGTAGATGAGCAATGTTATCAATCACAATGGCGCTTAAATTGTTGGCTTAAGCGTGCATCACTCAGACCGGACCGGTGTAGCTAGACAATAAAATGTTTGTTATCGTAATACTTTTCGAGCTTATGCCTCGAAGCGCTCGCCTAGCCAAGCTTCCAAAAATGATCTGCTAATTTGTTTTTGCTTTTCTATCACGCTGTTAGTTTTAGGGTACCCCTCTTCGGTTCAAGCGACACCAATACTGCACTTTGTTTCGTAAGTTCTATCGTAAACTAATCGCTTTCTGGCAGTTTTATTTTTACCTCAATCACTTATTCTTTTGAGGTTACCAATACTCAGTCTTGTTTCCAAAGTATCAGCAATTTTCAAAACAGAAACAAGAAAAAAGAGACAATACTAAATGCCTTCTATAATTTAGTTTATTCGGAATAATTTCATACATTAACTTATATATACCTTTTTATGTGACCTGTAGAGCTAGCCACTCAGAGTCGGAAGGCTATTGAATGACGTAGGTTACGTAAAACGAGCAGTTGGAACTTTTTTTTTCCCCTCCTCCCGAGCGCTTTAATACAACTTTAGACCCACTGTATACTATAATCATTGCATATTCATCTTCACTACTCGCGGCGCCGCGGACTTCCACGATGCAGAGAGTTGTCTTTGTGTGGTGCCGCGGTTATCCTGAACCAATAGGAAGGAAGGAACAACAAAAGAGGAAGACAGAGAGGTTAAACCGGGTAAATGTCCCGGTTCACTAGTCTCTGCAGGGGGAGGGGGGGTGGGGAGATTGAAGGAGAAATTGAAAGAGGAAAGGAAAAAGAAAAGAAAATTCGTAAAAGTTACGAGTGTTAACACGACAGCTTCGTTCGATTTAACTGCACCGGTGCAGGAGGTGTAAGCATATCGAACTACGCTAATATAGGCACTCACTGTTTACGAATACCGAGTTTCAACGTCTATTAGCGGAAGGATGATCCCCTTGTTGTGAATTGTAAATTGGAATCCTCCTCACGGGAAACAGCCGCACAGTGCTCGTGTAAATATGTGGTTAACGAGAACGAGGAAGACGAAGGAACGGTTTGGGTTGAGACAGATCGAAGAAGAAGATGTACAGAACGACTGCGATGACCGACACCCGTAGATTCACTTCGCCATGTAAATAGTAAATTCATTTAGTTTTCATACCGTAAGTCTTTGACGTTCAATTACTGCAACAACTGAATGGTGCCGAAACCCGGGACTTCAAGCCAGGAACGACCCTCAGCGAAACGAAGTCAGTTGCTGAGCAGCGAACGAGTGAACGCCATGGACTAACCTCGAACGAAATTTGGATCGACATCGGAACAAGTAAGCAACCCTATTACCCGAAGCCTACCAACCTCTCGATTTATTCAAACATGGAAAGGGTGCGAACGAAAAGGACTGCTCGCAGAGCACAAAATACCCGAATGGTCAGAGAGGCCACCGCAATTCTCAACGCTGCGGATGTAATTCAAATCGAGGCCATAGCAAGAAAGCTTGAGGTAAATTATGAAGAACTCAAGAAGCTGAACACCGAGCTCGAGCCCTTCATTGCTGATGGAGATCTCGAGAACGAATACCAGTCGGTAATTGAGTACGAGGAAGAAACGACCCAAACCTTGAGCATGCTTCAAAGTCGAGCAGTGCAACTACGTTCTGGTGAACCAGCGCGACCATCAACATCGGCAATTGCCTCGCGAAGCGAAGAACGAAGACGGAGCGGTATTAAACTACCGAAGTTGCAGCTGCAATCCTTTAAGGGCAAGCTTGCTGAGTGGTAGCCATTTTGGCAACAATTCAAGCGTGCCATTCACGAAAACGGAGAGCTGTCAAGCGGCGAGAAGTTTCAATACTTAAGGACGCTGGTTAGTGGACCCGCCAAGGCATCTATCGATGGTCTCCAAGTGACGGATGCGTGCTCAACGACGCAATTGAAATCTTCACTAGACAGTTTGGAGACTACAGGCGAATCCAGCAAGACCCCCTTACAAAGCTTCGAACGCTTCCGAGTGTCACCTACTCAAACGACACCAAGGGTTTGAGGAGACTTTACGATCAGGTGCAAACCCACATCCGCGGGCTTCATGGACTTGGTGTCAGCTCAGACAGCTACTCGACCATGCTGATGGACATTGTCATCAAGGCTCTTCCATCTGAAATAGTGGTGGATTTCTACCGACGTGCTGGCCATTCTGAAAGGAAGACCGTCCATCCGTATGAGGGAGACGTGGCTGCACATTCATCTCCACCCACATTACACGCAGAAGAACTGGGGTCAATCTCAGGTACTTCCAGACCTGCTGAGCTGTCCGCCAGACCAACATCTCGAACTGAGGACGTTCAACTGAACAGCAGAAGGGCGGAGGGAGATTTGCAGCAGTTGCTCGAATATCTGCTAATCGAGATCGAGAGTAGAGAAAGATCTGGTGTCAGAGATGATCGTCCACCAAGAAAAAATCGAGAGCAACTACATCAACGAGCTCATCTTCCGACTTCTGCGGTTCTCCATGCCAAAGCTCAAGATAACAAGAAGGAGTGCATTTTTTGCAAAACTACAGGACACAGCACGGAAAACTGCACCAGTAACATCTCTCTAATGGAGAAGAAGAAGAAACTCTCAGGAGAGATGCGGTGTTTCCGGTGCACCCTAAGAGGGCATAGGTCAAAGGACTGCCACAGGAAATTGTCTTGCACTTCCTGTGCGGGGCGACACGCAACATCCATGTGCGATCCGACCTGGAAGCCTTCAGCGAACACGAGTGCAACACAAACCATGACGACTAGCGTTCAAAGCGCTGGCACTGCTAGCACTGAGATTTCGATAGACGACGACGTCCTACTTCAGACCTTTCGAACCTGGGTGGTCGAGGATGGGAATACTGTCTACGCACGTGCCATCTTAGACGGTGGAAGTCAGCGAACGTTTATACGAGAAGACGTTTCTCGCAAGTTTAATCTTAAGGTGCTAGGAGAGACCAGACTACGCTTGAACACCTTTGGAAGTTCCACTTCACTGCCGCAAAAACGAAGGCTGGTTCAAGTGAAGCTGCGTAGTCAGTACAACAACGAAGAATGCAGCGTTGAAGCGGTAGAAATCCCATTTATATGCGAGGACATTGTTCAGATACCTGTAAAACATGAGTTTGTCCGCAGCATTGAAGAAGACGGAGGCTGCATCGCTGACAAACTTCTCTTTCCCGGCGTTCCTACTGAACCAGGCATCAGCCTGCTCATTGGGTCGGACCAAATCTGGAAAGTCGCCAGTGAGCGGGCGCAACGTTGTGAAAGCAACAGCAGCCTGATGGCTTTACACACTAAATTTGGGTGGACATTTCAAGGACCCGTAACGCTGCAGTGCTCGCTTACTGGTCGCGCCAACACGATGGTGTGTATACTAAAGATCGGAACTATCGAAGTCGTAGATGATGCGACCTTACGCAGCTTTTGGGATATCGAAAGCATAGGAATAACAGACAACGCGTGTAGCTCAGGCGAAGAACAAAACGAGGTGTGGAACGACTTCAAACGAACTATTGCAAAAGTGAATGGACGGTATGAGGTGTGCTTGCCCTGGAAACCTAACGCAGGGGAGCTAAACGATAACCGAGTTACAGCTATGAAAGGGACGTCATTACCTCGCGAGCAACAAGTTCGATGGTGTTTGTAATGAGCATGGTGAAAGCTGGAAATCATTGCGCTCTGAAGCCAACGCTGTCAACTCCGCCAAAATTGAAGTTCTTTCATTCCTCTTATTTCCGTCAATGAGAAATCTTTTGCTGATATCATAGTCAGCATTCGGCCAATCGTGGAAGGACGATCTCAGCGACGCTTTCAATCGCTCACCTCGCCGATTTGCCTTTGGGAAGTGTCAGTTATAGTGGGCTAGAAAGGGAGGCGTGAGTAAACGCTACAGTGGAGCTATGTTGGGCTTGTGAAGCCCCTCGATGTACTTATTTCACCTTCTACTCCCTGCAGTGCTGGGTGCCGCTGCTCTCCGTCACGCTATTAGCGACGTGAGCGATCCAAAGCGTCGCTGTGGTCGGCCCATCACAATTGGTCGAATGCTAACTACAACGTCAGCAAAGGATGTCTCATCCACGGAAATAAGAGGAATGCAAGAACTTCAATTTTGACGGTTTTGGCGGTGTTTCTTTGAGAGCGCTATGATTTCAGGCTTCCACCATGCCCATTAGAAACACTATCGAACTTGTTATTCCCAAGGTAATGACGTCACGAAAGGTAACCGAACGAGGGCGCCACCGAAATTTCTCGCCGCTAATTGCCTACCACAGCTCTGCATGCTGAATCACTGAGTCACTTTCGCAAGCGCGATCGCCACACCTCCCTTTTTTAGCCCACCATAGACCTGTTATAGAGTTATGCAAGTGTATTTTGGGGTTTGCTTCTTTCTACATCGTAGAACCCACAATCGTAAATGATGTGCTGAATTGTTTCAACTAGATCAGAGCTTGGGCACTCTGGCCTTGTGGCTTGGTCAGTAAGTGAAGACAATTGGTGTGTATACTCTCCACCAAGTTTTAGTCTAGGAATGACAGTACATCCGCCTCAGCATGTCAAGCGGAAGGTGGGTTGATAGGCGTGGATCTAAGGCATAGAGGGTGCGTACCGATATGAGACAGTATGCCGTAGATTTCTTGTTTTATTGACGGCGTGTTGATTAACGAATGAACATATGTAGTTTTTGCAGTATGGTACTTTGATACTTCAAGTCAGGAAATGGGCTGATTTTGCACCAGCATCAACCGCCTCCTTTCCAAGTAAAGGACAGTGACTTGGTACCCATTGAAATTGTGTACTGTGCCCCCTGTCTAAACATGTCGGAAAGTTTATTAAAACATCGAGGGCGATTTGTTCTTTTCGACTATGTCATAAAATGTGGGTATCACTTGAAGCGCCATATTACGGTCTAAAAATATTGTCCGTCGTTTGGGCGGATTCGACGAAATGAATTGGAGGCCTTGCTTAGTTGCGACAAATTCACATGCCGTAGACGATGTTTTTCTGGCTAAGAATAAATGTTTTTGCTGCGAAGCAACGAAATGTTTCGGAACAACCACAAACACACTCTGTCGAGCTATAGGAAGTTTTCGATTCATCAGCATAACCCTAACTTGTTGAAATGTGATTACACTATATATATTACATGAAGTAAGTTGCACAATCACAGCAATCTATCCCATAGAAACGACGTGGACAAGGTGCGCAAGCCCAAGATCACGTTTTCTCTAGTCGGGCTCTGGCATTTCTTTGCAATTGAGCCATGGGAGGACATTCGGCAATACCCTTTGCAAATATATCATATTTGCCATGTCTGGTGCGTTATCGCGATTCCGGTGGGAGTTCCCGTCGTGCTAATCCTTCCAAATATGAACAGAACATTCAAAGAACGATTTCGTGGTTTTAGTTTCTAGTCAGCCGAGTTCGTTCCTATACTGGCGGATGGCGATCTTCCAGAATGGGCATCGCAGCCCCGCTCGGTCACCCGCAGACTGAGTGCTGATAACGGAAGCACCCGCTTTCAACCGGAGGCCGCGTGCCCTCGGACGACGTCGCCCGATGACGCCGCTGGCCTCCCGCCTTGTTCGCTCAGGGCGGGCTGCTTCCGGCATGAGCGCGAACAAGACTCGGCGATTGTTCGCACCTGCAGAGCCGACGTCGTCGCCTGGCCGTTTAGAGGTCGTAGGCGGAGATCTCCGTCTGGGCACCGCGCCACCGCTTTACGCACATATACCGCTGGGAAAGAGAAAAGTGCGGGAAGCGCAAAAGCACCGCTGTCAAGGGATCCAGTGTTCAGAGTTGGCAAGTGGCCTATACGGCGCCTTTGCAACATTGAGGCTGAAACCCTAGCATATAGGCGGGTCGGATTTCCGGTAAAAGACGGCGACGTTTCTTAATACTTGAATATGTCACTGCTTTCATGATTTTGGCTTGCGCGGGTTTCTGCGCCCGGAGTGCTAACGCGGTGAATCATGTCTACTCTGCGAGGTGCTCGCTGAGGAATGCTTATTGTGGGGATGGCGCGGTGTAACCGAAATTTTTTAGGCACGTCACAGCAGACCCAGCTGGCTGAAATGAATCCCCAGTCCTTCGCTGGAGCGTGCCAAAAGCCCTTCGTCGGTTTGGCACGTAAGACCCCAAAAAGATTTTTAAATTTTGATGTCTTCTCTGCTTCTTCTTTCCCCCTTCCTTCCAGCTGCCCCTCCCCCCCCCTTTCCCATTTCTTAACTCGCAGTAGCCAGCCGAGGCGGCACCCCTTGGTTAACATAATCATCTTATCCTACTGCACTCATCCTCTTAATGGTGAGTCCATTAGCCAAAGGCATACCACAGAAATGCCTTCTCAAAACCTAAACACGTGCAGTGCAGCGTTACTCTTGGATAATAATTGGTGTGTTTTTAACAAGTTGAACCGATGATAAGGACATGCAATAAGAATCGTGCTTCAATGGGCATGCGCTGTTAGTGACAAAAAAAATTCCTTTTTCTTATTTAGGCATTATCGCCATTTATTTCGATCGCCTCATTGGTTGAGCGTATTCAAGAAAGACCAGGATTGGTATTCCGAATGCGTTGTGGGACAGTGTATATAAAGGAACCTCAAGAATCTGTAGATTTTAACAGCGGTAATATGACGCACCGTGCATATGCGAAGTTCCTTCAATATCACGCATTACGTGACTGCCTTAGCTCTCAGCAGTCCGTTTCCATCGAACCATGTACGGAGAAGACGAAAGGTTTGATTACGCTGCTAGGAACGTTACTACGTTCGTCGCGTCTCGCCCATGTAATTTACACGAACACGCATACACACTTACCATACAACGATTGATGTTCTCAACTAAGAGTAAGACGTTAGGAGTCCAAACTCTTCAGTCACTGTCGGCATAACAGTAAAGGAAGCCTTCTTGTCTTTCACTGAGATTGAGGGAATCTCTTAATGATGCTTTGGCGCCAGACGCACTACCAGTGTGACCATACAGTCTAGGAACTGTAAGTGTAAGCTGGCTTGTATTTGAAAGTCCACTAGCAGGGACAACTTACATCCCCACCCAAGGTTCGCATCCTCTTTGGAACTTGAAGTTATTAGCCGCAACGTTCCAACTATCATAGATTACCAGACGCTATCCAAACATCCAGCCACCAATTAAATCGGCTACATATTGCACCTTCGTCGACTGTATCACCTTCCCTCACACCCGTGCACGTCATCATGCGTCACGAGCCCCAAAGATCTGGTCTTCAAGATGCCAAGATCCTTCTTCGTCTTCCCCACCAGTATCTCTCGTCTGCGAAAAAAGCGTTCACCCGCTCTATGTTTCTTTTGGGACCCCGATACGTGCCCCCCTTCAAAAGGGACTCTCTAACTCAAGCGATGACATCAGCAGGTCCATATCTGCCCACGCATCAAACACTGGCACGTCACTCCAAACCACCAACTCGGCTGCCAGAAGAAGAGCGATGCAACGTCGAGGCGACGACTGGTCGCGTTCCTCTGCCGGCTCGGGAAGCCTGCAGCGGAGGGGTCTATATTCTGTCCGCCTCTCCTCCGCTCCAGGCAACTCGTTTCACCGCGCGGGCCTGCTTGCCGCTGCGCTGCTTGTTGTTTTAGAGCGTTCCTCTTTCGGAGTTTCCTGGCTCCGGGCCGGCAATGACCTCTGGCTTGACTCTGGTAAACAAGTTGGCGGAGGTTCCCTCAAAAGGACGCCATCGGGGACTCGGGGAGGCCCTGACGTCAGGTGCAGGCGCGCGCAGGAAAGATCGGCTTAACATGCTGGCAGTTCGGGGTAGCATTGAACAAACTGCGTGCGCTGTTCACGTGAGGAGGGGTTGTGTAAGTGGTATCCCTAAATACCTTCTAGGGACAGCCTATTATGTTATCTGGCAAGGGAGTTGGATGTGTTGCAAAGACACCTCACTTTTAGACAAAATAAACACATGTCGACTTTCTCAGAGTGGCAGCGGGCGTGTCAGTCACTTAATCTGTCAGATCACTAACAGATGTACATAGATAAGTTTGTAAACAAACCTTAACCCATAGCCAATTAGCTAGTTCGAGTGAATTGAAAGATATCGTCAGACACGTAGAGCGAACAATATGGATTATTAAAGAACAATGTCAAAATACTCCTAAGCAATCGTTTATAAAATATTTATGTAATAATTCAAACCCAATTTGGGGTTTCATCAATTTTCACATCTAAAGCCCCGTCTATTTCTGAGAATGAAGACGATTTGAGAAGAAAGGCTTAAAGTCCAACGTCGAGAATAAGCGTAGTGAAGGGATGTAATCAATCACGGTGTTACTCTTGAGCAAGCAAGGGCTTAAGCTACCTCCGTCCTTTTTGCGTACAACCTTACATACAACAAACTCGCCATTTGGAACTGATGCTAATTTTATGTAGCCAGGATCACAAACATTGAGGTAAATCTTGCCCGTAACGCAATGGGTAGCAGTATTGCGGAATGGGAACCCTCATACCATTCCAACTTCTTTCCATGGAATTGTTTCTGATAGTTTAATATCCTTGAACTCCTAGAAATGAAGACACAAGGCCCATTCCCCCTCTTGGAATGTCATAACCATTTTAATCCAACCCTCTAATTCCTAAACGTGGAAAATGACTTCTGACAATTACATCATGTTGCCGGAAAAAGCTGCAAAAAGCTGACGTTATCAAACGCATAAACACCTAAAAAATTTGCAAATCGCGTTTCCAAAGTACTGATTCTACAAAGCTGAGCAACCGGGGCACAAAACACTTGATGGCACTTGGTGGCACTGCGGACATCACTCGCTCGATCAGGCGTAATAGGCTACAGCAGACGAAAAAAAATAACACAGCCCATTTGCTTTACAAACGGACGTATGCTCTACATTTCTAGGGGATACATGGCCAGAGTGTTTGTTTCTGATGACACCTTAAAAATGTCTGATTCGTACGCGGTGCAAGGAGCTATCTCGCTGTATGCTATCTCGCTGTATGCACAGCAGGTGTCACATACGACGCCGCGTATACTGCCCCAAATCTGCCTGCATCATGCGGCAAGAACACAAAACCGCTTACAGAGTACAATCGCTACAGTGCCAGCACGAGGGATTGTATGACAGTGTCATGAAAGTTGCATTAAAAAGTATAATTTTATGTTGGCCATACGAATCTGATACGATTTTTTTACCATATCCAATTCAATTCTTTATTTGTTTTTCAGGCAGGCGCTAGAAGATCTGTCGCACTAACAGCTACATTGTATGCTCATTGTGCTTCGTTAATTAATCGGACATTATCTGTTTAATAGGAGAAACTGATCATGGAGACGGCTTGTAGAGTCCGCTGTGGTCCATCACAGATTGAAACGGAGTATAGGCGCTTAGTAACAAGATGTTGGCCTGGGAATTAGCTAGTGGCCCGGTGCGGCACAGAAACATGACCATTTACGGCGCTTTTGGCTCCTCCACACCCGGCTCTGGAGTGAAGAGGCCCGCATTCTAAAAAGGCGAGCGGCGTACCTTTGACCCGGCCTGATGGCCTGTGGCCGGTGCCTGAATCTAGCATGGTCACAACAGCCACTTTGCCCAGTCTCGCAGCGCCAGCTGTGACATCTCGTCATATACAACTTTTCAGATTTGTAGATTTACTGGGGGCGCCACTTTACTTTGACCGTGCGCTAGCGATGCGCCAGCAGGCCATATGCCCTAGCTGAAGATCGACGCAGCCCGAATAAGAGCCAAGCCCATTTCATTTCCCACTACATTCCAGGCAAGAAACATCTAATTCGATTCCCACCCATTCCTCCCAGCGCTGCCGCCAATCCAATCCCATTCCATTCCGGGGTAGAGAAGTGCGGAATGATTCCGGAATCAATCCCACTTAGAAGTTGCAACTCCGCAACACCGATGGGTAGAGCCTTGAGATGTGATGTTGTAGAAGGTTCTTTTTCAAGGGCTGGTATTCCCCAAAGTAACTTTACGTTGGGAAAGTATATAGCGTTTTATCCCCGTTTTATCGCCATTTTGGTTCATAAATAAACACATTCTTCTTGATCCCTTCACTCTTGATGAGCGGACCTAAACTCGAGGTGATAGGTTTGTTTACTAAGACATTTCTCCTATAAAGATTTTTCGATCAACACACCGCCGAAACAACCGCGGATATTTTCACCGCCACCTTAAGCTGCGTCGGTGCCTTGGCGCCCTTGAAAAATAATTTGCCCTGTTTTTAAATACGCAAGAAGACCAATATAATCGTAATATATATGAGACGATAAACATGACTGATAAATTGATTGCATACACCGTGACAAGGACGCTTATATTGGTGAGGAACACTTTCAGTACGATGAAGCTACGATGCAATCTATCTTGGCGCAGCTGGTTCAGGACGACCCTTCCGATCCTTGGAAGATTTGAAAAGACCGATATGGCGATCTCAATGGCAACAGAGACTTATCAGCTAAACTCCTTGCGATGTTTTGATTGACCGTATGTTAGTACATGTCTATATTCGGCTAGGAACCAGGTATAGGCAATGGCGTGACTTTCCCATGATCCTGTGACTTCCGTATTCCCTGGCGGACGTATAGTTGAGCTAAGCGCGAACTGACGCCGAGTCGAGCTCCACAGTGTTTTTTGTAACATCCATTTCACAATATCAACCCTGACTCTCTTAGCAGAGCACGAGTGTGTGTGCTTGCTCTGAAGCTAACATACCCCAACTTCGACGAATCGGCTATAATACTGTGAATGAGCCAAACCAATGAGCGACTCAAAACAACCGTATTCGTCCCTCATCGCATCCCTCCGGCCTTCCAGGATTGGGAGGCTCATTTATTTGTCGTCCCTCCTCACTCCCTTTCTTTCCCCACCCATCTACACCAAGGGAGGTAGGTCCCTAAGCCATGCGTGTGGAGTAATAAAGCGCGCGTTTCAACAACAACCACATGCGCTGTAAACAGCGAACTCAAATAAGACGCGTCCGGTGAATCAGTACCACCTAGAAAACAATGACTGCACCTCCCCCCCCCCCCCCCCCCCCAAATGCTATCTCTAGTGGATCTACCCAACGCTACTTACCTTGCGTCAGGAATGCAGCCAGCGCATCCCGCAGCGTCTTACAACGAGCGCGACGCCAACCCGCGCTGACGCACAGAGAGACGCGCCTGCCGCTTCATTAACGATGACGTCGTGCGCAAGCCTCCTCTTCTAGGTAGGCGGTATTAAGGTAATACCCCCTCCAATACCTTTGTAACTCGTTCGTATAAGTTTTGCCAAAACAAACCTCCCTGTCGATTAAGCGAAGAAAATCTAGCGGTGCTTTCACCAGAAAGTGTATATAACGAATTACCGAGAATTCTTCAGCGCCAAAGACGCACGAAGAACGTTCACCTGGTTACCTTGAAACAAGTCGGAACAGGTTATACTATTAGCGTCTGTTGTTATCACGTTCGTCTCCTCCGGCGGACTATTAATTTTGCGGTATACTTTGAGCAGCATTCAAGGATAAATTTAGTAACATCGTGTGTCGTAAAAAATGTCAGGATGTGCAAGTGCGGGGGTGGAGGTTAAGAACGTTGAAAAGTACTCGTAAATAGGCCTGTTAGTTAGTTAAGAGGCAACACCAACGCACAGATGCCTCAAAGGCGGAGGCATTGTAATTGCCCTGCATCCAGTGCTAGTTTTTCGTCTTCGAAGCTGTTTCGGTATCGCACACGCTTTGACCGCGGACGCGAAGTTAACGCGCGGACGAGATAGGGGTTTGCTATAAAGGAATCAAGCCAGGACTAGTGAAATATCCTATCTGACGTTTATATTCCCTCTGTGACCGTATGGTATGATAGTTTTTGTGTCGAGACATATATTTGTTTAAAACTCGGTACTCTTCACCATCAACTATCTTTACACACAAATAATGTACTCGCGCATGATAACGAAAGCGAGCTTTAGAAAACAAAAACAAAAACAAAACCTGAACGACCTTTTAGACCTTTCTAAATATTTTGTCCAGATAAGAGAGTTCGAGTCTTCTGGAAACCATACTTTCCTACCCCTGTCTTCGAGCAAATCAAGGGCCTTCCCTCCGAAGGTTTTTTGAGAATTGCAAATCATGACAACATTTTCGATATGTGCATGACTCTATGCCTGCGCGGGCTCACCGATTTTGTAGATGCCCCCGTTAAGAAGGCATTTGAATTGTTCGTGAAACAAAAGTATTATGCCAATGTATCGTAGGTGTTAAACAAGCATTAAGACCGAATACCTCAATAGAATTAGCGAATCTGCTCATGATGCCGACTTTGCTTGATACCGTTTGCCTAATCGTCCGAAAGACCTCCGGCTTAAAGGGCATTTGAATGACCTTGAAACGAATGCTTAAGCTTACCCTGGGATGGATGTTTCATAGCAAGAATGGACGTCGTCTAGACGGGTTCATGATGGAAGATAGAACGCTCATTTATGCCAACAACGCGACAAAAACCAGGGTTAGTTTGATTTGCTCACGGTTTATCGTGTGTGAAAGATGCCGTCACTGGACAGCTGCAAAGACCTCGATCAAAACAGCCGCATTCGTTTGTTCATTTGAAGTGCTGGCATGGTACGAAGAAAATTTCGTGCTCGATAAATCAAATAAGAAAAAAAGGTAGTTCAGGGCGCCTTCCACGGGCCGTGATTAAGAAGTGAACGACCACGTTGAGCCGCTGAGTGCGGACAAAGCTGTCACAACGATTGACAGCGGCTCCGGATGACGCGGCACGTCTGTTGATCAGAGCCACGCTGGGATGAAGGACGAGGTACAGAGCGGGAAAGCCTTTTTAATTTGGCACTCCGTGAAGCTGGCAACGCCTCTTCGAGGAGATTACGGCGAAGCGGAGCGGCCCACAAGTGTGCTTTGGAAAGTGCACACGTCCACTCTGTAATGTCACTCATTTGCTTTGACACTGCGGCTTGGAGTTTGCTCGAGGACGGGGCGCTTCGAACCGAGAGGAGTTGGGGCGATTTCGAATGTCAGCTACCAGAAGATTGGCTGTTCGTCGATCGCTTCGAGTCAGCGAGGCCGCTTCAACCGGGCTTCCGAGTTGTCTCATCGCGAGCGTTATCGAAGGAGTGACGCGATGACTCTACTAACTCCAAATGCCGTGATCCAGGTTCTATGGGTTTTGTTTTATTTTCATGTGAAGTTTGCCAAGAGGCTTGATGTTCTTGATCGTTCTCCGAGGCGCACTCTTTCATCGTGTGTACTCCATCTCATAAGTTGTGTGACGTGCTATCAAAGGCAGAGAGCTGCGCAAACTGCTTAGAGTGCACCATGGTCTTGGACAAAGGAAGTACTTTATAAAACCGAGGCTACGTGCCGGTAGTGTTTTTCTTAGGACGCTGCATGTGACTCTCGAGACGAAGTTTGGTGCTTGAACACTTAGCAGCTGTCGTTGGAAGATTGCGCGACGACGACAGACAATTGCCGCGACAGGAATTGTCCAGTTGGTGTAGGTTAGCATTTGTAATGTCCTGAACTTCGTAACGTCCTCCTTGCAGTTAAGGCTCCACGTGACCGAGATTTCGGATGCACGTCGAAAAATCGCAACGAGTCGAAATCGCACATCAGTTCTTCGTTGATGCCCTTCGTTGGCTCGACGCGTAGAACCCCCAAATTTCACTTTAAAGGTGCATCCACAGTGGCGTTCGAGTGGCAACCGAAAAGCGGATCTGCTTTTTTTCATCTTCAAATGCGCGTGAAATTGTACTGGCTCTTTAAGCAACCGCGTTCGCATCTGCTTTGCGAAGGCGGTTCAACCGCAAGTGGAGCTACGCCGTAAGCGTGGCGTGTCCTGTGAGTAATAATTAAGAGATTTCAGATTTTAGTCGTCTGTAAAGCACAGCTAAAATTTGTCTTTAGATGTATTTCTTCTTATCAACATGACGCAAAATTTGCCTTCTTTTCTTTTTTCAAAACTTTAGTAAAGCTTGTATTTCTGTTTACCTCTTTTTTCTTTTTTTTGTTTTGCGAATTAGCAGACCTGTGGTAAGAGAAAAAGGCGGAGAAAGAGAAAATTGAAGATATTGTAGTGGCAGAAAAACAACTCAAGGACCGTAACAACAACAAGAACAGAAACCTCTACGCTCAACCAACGCAAGTGAAAATATAATGAGAACGCAGGCGAGCTTCTTGACAACTCGAAGCATAAACGGACACAAACACACAACGCACAATTTATGCCCCCCCCCCCCTCCCCCCAACTTGGGCCCAACTTCGGGCTTTTGTTTGACCTAACGGAACTGCTTCTTTCTCTTATTAATGTGTCTGTTTTCATGGAAGATCGTTGAAGACTCAGAGGCATTGACTTCGTCAGAAACTGAAGGCGGTTCCGCGTTAGATAGCAGCAAAATGCACAGTGGGAGATTAGAAAATGGGCTTGAATTTCTCCAGTGCTCGCCATATTTTTTTTATTTTTTTTATTTTTGTTTGGTTGTTGAAGGGGTTTCCTCGACACGCGACCGAAGGACTCGAGAAGCCCAAGGTCGTTTCTTATCTATGCAAGAAACCACTAACCTGAATTAGAAAAAGAAAAAAAAACCTTTTCGTGTTCGTTCTTTTATTATTATTTTGTTTTACACGAAAAGAAGCAAATCTCAGGAAATAAAATCGGGTAATAAAATCTGAAGTCAAGGGAATCCACTAAGGCCGGTATCTCGTCGGTCAGATGCGCAGCCCGATATGAAATTCTCTGCATCTTGTAAACAGAACTGTACCCGCGGATTGTGTGTCTCTGCGACCGAACAGCGCCGCTTCGCATCGCCCTCGAAGTCTGCTTGGGTAGATAGTCCGGTCGTAGCAAACACCATATCAATCTTTTCTTTTTTTATCTTTCTTTCAAACGCTGCGCCACGATTAAAGGTTGAAAATGGGGATTAGTGAACTCTCGAATTGTTTACGTTCGTCCTTTTTTGTGTACGTGTTCTTCTCGTTTTTATTAGGGACGTATCTTCTTGCTTATTGATGCTTGGTGTAGCTGATTATTACGTTGTTTCGGGCTGGTAACGCAATAGGGGAAAAGCACCTTAACGTAACTTTAGGGTTCAGCAATTTCCCATTTCAGGCGACTTACCGCGTCAATCGACTGGATGCTTTTGAATGATACGATTAACCATTATAAATACTGACACATTCAGAAGCGCGAGACGTGGTCTATTATGATTACGCTTTTTGCTTCCTGGTTTGCGGAACGATCGTAGGATGCTCAAGACCGCCGCACCCTGAATTTTTTGAGCTTTCGGCGACTGTGGTTGTTGCTTTTCTCGACTGCTTGGGCCGTCATCTTTAGAGCTGATCTACTTCGCTCACTTTCAGAGCTCAATCTCTTGGAGTTCGCAGTGGGGCGCCACAGTATACAACCGCAACCAACGCCGTCTATCTTCATCACACTTAATCACACCTTCCTCCTAGGCTTCATTCTCGCTCCTTCTATCTTTCTTTCTCCCTTGACTGCGACGTACTCCTAACACGCACCATAGTTTGCGTCACCTTGAAAGACAGAATTGGGCTAGCAACCTTTTCTGGCACCCCAGGATGCCCTTGCAAAATCCTGTTTTTTGGCATTAGGCGTGTTCGTGGATTCCGCAGCGACCGAAATATACTGCTCTCTGGACAGATATAGATCGCAAAAACAAACAAAAATATAACGAGTAATCTTAAAAAGGCATCCCAAGATTCTTTTCGACTCTTTGTATTTTCGCAGTTCGTTTGTTTTCTCTCAACCAAGCATGAAAAGAAGAGAAAAAAAATGCTACGCAAGCGAGTTTTCCCAGCACCAAAGCCGAGCAAGCGATCTTCTTGGCCGTTTGCTTCATTTGCTCCCTTGGCCCACTCTCTGTCTTTCGAAGTGTCAGAGTCGCCCGACACCCTACAGAGTGCGTATCCCCTTTGAGACTAATAAAGCACCCGGAAACATGTGTCTCCTAGCTTGTTTTTGCTATTCCTAGTCTCCTCACAGGTCATCTTAATGGGTACCATCTGGCGAGGCGAAAACACTTTTTGCGTTCCCGTTGGGTGCTGTCGGCTAAGAATAGGGGGCGATGTGTTTACGATGTCATCCGTGTCACAGTCGAAACACAAACCCGAGTCATCAAGGAAATTAATGTGATTTCCCCAGTCAGAGACACGATTATATGAGCGAATGAATGGTATTTTTTTTTCTACTGGTTGTGTTCCTCTGATAGGAAGAAGTTCAGGGATCAACAGAACCACGCAATACGCGCAGAGGCACAAATAGTCTGATGGCATCACGGACTCTCGCCGCTCGATTTGTCTTACCGGATCGCCCCATGCCCTCTTGCTTCTCTCTTGGAGGTGGGCCATATCTGACGTCGTCGGCGTCTATTTTATAATTGGTATACTGGCTTTTTAATTGCGCTCTTACGGCGTAATTATATGGTGTGCTCTTAGGGCCAAGCCTCACTTCGAACAACGAAAAGCGTCTTGTCTAGTGGTAATCCAAGTTAACTTTGGAAGTGATCTGAGCGTAGCTCCAACGAGACCGCTCGTTCAGAGAATCTTCTGTTGTTAACAATTTGTTGTTAATATGAACATGATTGTACACCTGAGACTGGGGTGGAAAAGAGAACACAACAGAAGGTAAAAAAGAGGAGGCAACGTCTCAAACTCAGCTGCAAAGTTTATTTCGCACACGCCTTATATACCACAACTCCTACGCCGTCTCTACAAAAAAAAAATGACAAGAGGACAATAAAATTTGGGTAAACTTACTCGGAAAATTTAGCAAGGAAACTTAATTGTATTTATGTATGTATTTATTTATTTATTTATGTATTTATCAATACCCTAGGTTATTGAAGACCCATACAAGAGCATATGTCACGTGGCGTCAATTTGTGCGCAAAATTTAGCGGGGAAACTGAGTTGGTGCATAGATTCTGGAAATTCCATTTCTTTCCACTAAAAAGAACGGAGATACTGGGCCCATTCACACTCCTTGAAGAATTGAACTTTACAATTCCCTTCATCTAATTCCTAAACGTGAAAAAATGGTTCTTAACAGCTACATCATGTTACCGAAAACCGGCACAGAGCTGACATTACCAGACGCAGATTCAACTCCAAAAGTATAAAAAAATGCATCCCCGCGATAGACATTCTACTAAGCCGAGTGATGGTCGTAAAAAGCGCTTCACGGCGATTGGTGTAACTGCGGACATGGATCGCTCGATCAAGCGTAAAAGGCTCGCATCCGACGCCAGAAACTAAGACCAGCCATCTTCCCGCAAACGGACCGCACACTCTCCACAGATACAAAAACAGCGTGTTGTTTCTTTGGTAAGGCCTTACATATGCCTAGTTCGTGCGTGGCGCAAGAAGACCCAATCTTGGTCTCTGCTTCGAATACCACAAGAGCACCGCTACTACGCATTCAGGAGCGACGCCGCGTACACCTGCCTGAAATCTTCGTGCACTGCCGCAAGCGTATGAAACCGCCGAAAAATATGCAATCGCCACGGTGCCAGCACGAGGGAATGTAGAACCATATTCTGAAACCTGCCTTACATCACATACCTTTATGGTCCCATATTTTAAAATTTCGATATTATTTTAAATGCGATAGAATTACTTACGATGACATCATTGCAATGATGCTGTTTCAAGAGCCACTTTGACCGCGGGCTAGGGTTGCACCAGCAGCGTGTAGGCACTAGCTGAAGATCAACACAGTTCGCGTAAGAACCGAGCGCATTCCATTCTCGTTTCATTCCGGACAAAAAGCATTCCATTCCTGGGTCTCTGATGCGTGGAATGATTCCTGAATACTTCCAACTCCAGAGTGGCAACACCGCAACACTGACATAGAGTATATCCCGTACTACAGTCCGGGGACGATACAGGTCAAACTGTTTAATAATGTGTAGGTTTACCTAGAAGTGAAAACTGTACACTCATTTATTTTTCAACATCGCGCTTTATGATGGTGGTTGCCATTTAGTGTGGTTGTTGAGAGCACGCTGTTTAACGCTGGGCATTGTTCAGCATGAAAATTTCAGACTGCGAGCATGTGGATCAAGCTTTACCTTGATGTCAGAAACACGCTCTAATTATTATTTTGACAAAACAAAAACAAAGAAACTTCATTTGGGTAAATAAGCGACTGCGAAGTTTTCCACGAACCACAGTCGCCATATTTACGAAACATAAAACGTACAATAATACCTATGAAAAGCATACAAACTTGCATGCATATTGTTAGTGAATCTTACTCATCAACGAAAATATTAATGAGCGCTGTCAGCTAATACAGCCGGACCAATTACATATAACAATCAGCTTAATTTAAAAAAAAATTTGATTATGCCTTTTATTAATAACCGAAATAGAAACTAGCATTCGTTCTAAACGCAATACATATTGGCAAAACTATAGCGAACTCCGTAAAACGAACAAGCGTCATTATTAAACGAGCCACGGTGCTGTGTCGCCATCTATTGGACCAGCGCGGCTTAAAGGAGAAACAAAAATAAAGACAACGCTGCTAGCCAGGAAAGAACAGTAGTAGTAGTACGAGGTTTCCGTCGTTTCAGTCACAGTTAGTGTAGCTTTTTCCGTTGGTTCTTGAGCAGCGAGTTTCTTTTATTTTTATATTTTTCTTTCAAGTTCTTTTTTTAACGATTTCTGCCCGCTTTTCTTTTCCGGAAACAGAGCGGGGCTGACAGGACGCCGAGAATAACGACCCACGCTTGGATGCTCGCAGCCCCTCGCGGAAGAATTTTATTTTAGATGCGTGTCTTATTCCGCAAGGGGAAAAAAAATTAAATAAAAAGATAAGCATAAATACTGGCGCCTTTTTCTTCTCAGGATGCTACACTGTGATGCATCGCTGTTGTGCGGAGAAACAAACTACAAGATCACTGCGTGCGCCGTTTCTGGGAGGAAAGCGTTATCGATTAGTTGCTACCTCGGCTAATGTTTTAGTTCGTTTTTGTAGTTAGTTTAAGTTCAAAATTTTGGGTGTAAATGAAAAAATATAATTTCTGCGTCGAGAATATAATTAAAGCAAAACGCTTGGCAGCTGTTCTGGACAGCTGGATGCCTCAATAGTGTTTTTTGCTAAAGTAAGAGAATGAAATAAACACGCAAGGAGTACAATGTCCTCTTTTGAGCGGCGAGCAAAGCAGAAAAATTAGTTTGTTTCCAGTGGAACAATTCTTACCTTTCCTTCTTGAATTAAAAAGTCTCGTTCAGAGTTTATTATTGCGCAAATGGTGCTCAGTTAAACTTGCTGTACTCGAAAAAAAAAAAAAAAAGACAGAAAAAAAAGTCCACGTGTAGAAAAAGCAAAAAAAGCACACCACAATAAAAAATGGGAATAAGGTTTTTAAGACTTAAGTTACGTGTTTGGAGACACTCAATTATTTTTGTGAAAAGACGCCGCCAATTGTGTGAGTCTTGTAGCTGCAGCTGTCACCTGACAACACTTAATGAAAGAAAAAAAAAACACAAAAAGCAGAAGCTTTGATTGGTATTATTGATTGCTCTTTTTAATTTTCCCGTGAATTCATCTTGCTAGGAGATCATCTTCAAGGCAATTTAATTAACGCGTACAATGGGAATTAAAATGAAGTAGTTTTGAAGGAAATGGCGCCGCACTCTTGAACGGTGTCACGTACAGTCTCAAGTGTCCTTTGGAAAAACTCGTCCATTTCTCTGTTCTACCTTTGTGTTTTATACTTCGTTCTTAAACATTTATTGTGTGGTGCGGTTACCAGGAAAGAGACTTGTAGCAGTCATGTCCTAATAAAACTTTATTCCGTTACAAAAAAAGAAGAGAAAATTAATAACAGAGGGGCCCAATTGCATCTTGTGTCTTTTGTGTCGTAAGGGTACACCGGTATTTCGCAATATCTGCTCTAGTTTTGCTATAAAGGGAATGATTACATGTGTCCTGTACTACCACTGCATCGCCGACTAACCAACAATGCGCGTGATTTAAAAGTCACACAATTGTTTATCAACCAAAGAATATCTTGACAATGACTCTTTTTTATTTCTCTCGGATAACCCGAGATAGCTGTTTCTTTCCATTGTTCTTGAAATTAAACACCAAATTAAAAAAAAAAAAAAAATCCGACAAAAAAAAATGCTTAATTGTTGTTTTTGGTGTCGAAGCTTGGTGACGAAAGACTGATGAGCACCATAATGGAGTGGAAACTGCTGACAGACAATTCTTTTGACTACGTGTTCGAAGTTCAACCATGCCCTAAAGAGCTTTAGCAAGAATCACAATACGGTGGTGCATACTATCAGCGATGAACGCGACTAAAAGCGTACGTTGCTGTGGTCGAAGTTCGCGATTGGCCAAACCATACCTTCTTGTATACTGTTAAAGGAGCCATGAAATGCTTTTGTTTACTTTCGCTAAATACTACTTGGAATCATTCCCTAACGCTAATTACTAAATAAACTTGCCTTATATTATTTTTCTTTTGTTCTAAGCAATGGCAGTCGCCAAAAAAATTCGAGGAATATGGGCGTCGTTCATCCCCTCAACTCGGAAGCAGAACAAGCCGCCAAGTCGCCTGGTGCTTGTCCTATGCCGACAACATTAATAGAGAGTTTTAGTAGATCGTTCCGATACCTCCGATAGCCCCGATAACGATACTATGCATGCGCAAGGGAGGCGGTGGCGGAGTATCGGGATATCGTTATCGGAGTCATGGGAACGATCTACTAAAACTCTCTAATCATAGCCACGCGTTGGGGTTGGCAAAGTAAAAAACACGTGCTGAGCTCCAGACATTGTTAGAGTTCGGCTATTCTCATCATCGCGGTGGTTGGACACGAGCCACTACGCTACCCGAGTGTCCACCGAGGCATTGATTGTTACGAGCAGAAGTTGAGTGCTCAAGCAGTTCACGTGTCAAATCTATGAGCCGCGCTCGGCTGTCGTGAGGCGGGCGGTTTCGATCCCACAATTACGTCAACAAGCTTCGCAAAGGCAAGACTGAAAAAAAAACAGACTCCTTTTATCCTTATAATTTTACCGCGAAAAAGAAGCTTCTGAATCAGTACCGGTATGTACGAGTATACAGGAGCCACACTATACTGTGTTTCACCTTATGATGTACCGCAGAAAAGGCTACAAGCGCGAGCTACTTGCTCTAAGGCACATCTCGGTGGCACAAGCTCTCGTGCGTTAAGAGTAGCTCCCAACGCTATGAGCTCGCGCTTCTAGCCTTGTCTGCGGTACAACATAAGGTGAAACGGAGTATAGGACCAGTACGCCTACGCAAAGTCATGAACATTCCAGCCCGGCATCGTTTCATTATACTTATGCCTGCCCAATCGCTGGTTCATGGCGGGGCAAATCCTGCCAATCACGGCGAGGCAGGGGCAAATTTGCCAATCATGGATGGGCAAATCCTGGTCGTGACGTCACCAATGGAAACCGCAAGAGGGCCCCACCGAAACATATCGGCGCTAATATAGTCCCGACAGCGTAAGAACCACAGGACGGGGCAAGTTCCGTCCACCTTATAATCTTTCAGCAGTCAATGGGAGTGCGGCATTAGGCGATAAGAATGGCGAACGGCGAATCAGGAAGCAGAAAGCGTTCACGCTATAATCCACATCCTGCGTCTCATAACTTGTCAGCGACTATAAAGACACAAAGGTAGAAAGCCGTCATTCGCTCACTACGGAAACTATACCCCGAAAGAGGTGATACAAGATGGCGTATTCTCCAGCAAGATTTACCTCGTGCTTGTTAGTCGGAACTAGAGCCATGAAATGAGCTGCGCTTAGAGTATCGGTGGATGGATGGATGGATGGATGGTAATGGCTATACCCTTTGTAACGGGCGGCAGCTTGCGCCACCTAGCCTAACATTTCGTCATCCCTTCTACTATTTTTTTTATAATTTGTATGAATTTTGTCATAACAGACCCCCCTCTCTTTTAAATTGAATTTATTGCCTATTTTTATATGTATTTTTTTATCCTTCCCTAGATCTCTTCCACCAATCTTCCAATCTCCTCTTAGTTACCGCAATTCTCTCCCTATCCACTCGTCCATTCATGTCCGGAAAACCCAGTGCCCCCTCCAAATCCGAAGTCATCCCCCCCAAGAGGGTGGGACGAAGCCCCGTGCACCTTAAAATTGCATGTTCTATAGTTTCCCTTTCGCGGTTGCATACGTCACACAGAGTGTCTACTTCCTGAAATTTAGCCCTTCTTCTCCCGACATTGTTGTGGGTGCCGCCATTTTGGTTCGTATGCAGAGCAGACGCAACTGCCGATCGTCATGATTCAAAAATGCGACTTCCCCAGCATTATATTCGGTGTTAGGAAGGTCATGTAATTCTGTTTTGCTCTCTCGCGAACTGTTTAAACATTTGTGGAGGACGGAAAGCGTTTCCTGTGATTTCAGACAAAGCTTCAGATAACTGGCAACCATGATCTTTAGACAGAATATGGCCAAGTGTCGTTACTCTGAAGCTTAGCTTATTTAGTGGCACTAGTCGGAACCGCTATATAAACCTTTATTCACAACCCAATGATCATGCACAGTAATTTGATTTACAGATTTTGGTCACGTGAAGGCTTGCCATGGAATGAAGGCCATTGGTTTTTCGGAAATTCTCAATAACTAATTGAGAAAAAAAGAAAGTATGACACCTTATGAGGGCAACGCACATAAACACAGAAAAGGGGACGGCGACGTACATGTCGATCGTCGTCTCCTTTTGCGTTTTAGTGCTTTTCTTTTATTATATTTTAGTAAGTACGTCAACACACTGGTCAAATTATTCATGAAATCCCCTCCTGACTATCAAAAAAGAAGCAAAACTTTTTTCGCTTTTACAACGAAGATGACCAAAACACCGATAAAACGCATCACATTTGTAGGTTCAACTTTAACTATATTGGTTGTGTAATGTAGTTGCGTTGCATTTAATTGCTTGTGCGTGTTGATGTGTATGCTAAACAATTCTTCGATCTCTTTTCAATCGAAATAATTCCCACAAAACAAGTTCAGGCCAGTTCAGTGCCTTTTTACAAGGGCGAACCAGCAGCCGTCCAAAACAAGGTATGTAGTTTATTACCGCAGCACAGCACGGTCGCTCAAAATCCCTGAATCTGCAGCAGCAGCAGCGGCAGCGGCGCCGGCAGCAGCGATGCAACGGAGAACCGGGTAAACCCGCTAATTCGAAACTACTAATCGATTCCCTTTCGCATACATTAACAAGTTCACACCGCGGACCCAGCGACTACGCGGTCGCTCAGTCAATCAATCATTCGAACCCATTAAACTGCGTGTAAAACGCGCAACCGGCGACCCTTAATTACGGCATCCACTGTTTGGCGAGCTCTGGCGCGGTAACGGTCACGCGCGAAGTGTCCTGTAAGCGATGTCCGCGACCTACGCTGTTTCTACCAAAAGAGCTCTAATTGTCCACGAAGTAAACGCTGAAGATAACTGCTTGCATTTTGGCGTGTGTCTGAGACTGCGCTTTTCTCTGTTTTTTCTTTCTTTTCATGTACTTGTCGAGTTTAGCTTTTCATATTTGCTTCTGCTCATTGGAGGAGTTTTGGTACAGCGTTGCCCTTCCGAACCACTACTTTGAAGCGCGCGCGAAGGACTCACCGCCAATACTGTGTGGAATCTTGGGGTTCCACACTGTAACCAACAAACAATGTAATACTCATTCCGCTCGACTATTTCAAAGCCTACGGATACTGCCATTTCACCTAGTACGAGATTATGAGGCTGTAGTTATGATGCACAATATTTTAACACCAGATTCTTCGTTACCATCAAGTATATTCTCTTTGTCAGAAAGGGTGACTAGAAGTATTTTTGCCGACAATTTTAACATTCCATTGTCTCGTATCAGGCGGATGTTTTCATTCCTTGATCATACATACTACGAGACAATGTTGTTGTTGCTGAAAACATCTTTTATTTCATAAAATAACATATGTTTTCAACAACAACACTGTCTAGTAATGTGTATGATCAAAGAATGATGCAATATACTGGAGCGAAAATATGGAATTCCTTACGCATCCCAATAAAAGAAAGCAAGACGTTCGAAAGCACACTTAAAAGATTTTATATAGAAACAATGTTTGATTGAGAAATATTTTTGTACGGCGCATGCATGGGTGCCGGGTGATCGCCGCATTATTTAGTATTTTATACATATGGAATGGATTCAAGACTATGGATCGAGATGCGTTTGTGCAATGTGTTCTACGTTTGTATTGAATTTCGAATACGAATTTAATTGAATCAAATTAAACTCAGGGCATAGCTCAATGTATCTGGAGTTAATACCGTATTATTTCTCCAGAGCCAGTAATAACGAAGAAAGAAGTGTAAACATCATGTGATTTTTAAGCTCTCAGTCACCGCACCAACGGTCGTAGCTCTCGACGTTTGGTCCTATATTAAAGCGACCCCTCATACAGGAGGGTCCGCAATGTCGGAAGAACCAATTTGTTTTGGTCTTGCCTCGCGGCAGACTATTTCAAGTGGTGTAAGCTATGTACGCGGTGCCGCAGTCAGCTCTTTTCGATCCAGGAAGCTGCGGGCTGTTTCCTGGATCAGCTCTCAAACTATTTTTGACCCGCCGCGCAGTGTAGTGGCGGTGAAGTAACATTAGGAGAGGACATTAGCGGTGCATTCGTGTCTTGTCCTCGCTCGTTCTGCTTTGCATCTGGGTCACTCTAATCCGCCTACCAATCGATAAAGAAAAAAAAAGTATAGTTAATTCGCGTAGAATAACCGAGGCTAGCCGTATTCGTACTGCGTTAACCAAGTTTTCCCTCGACGAATATAGACACACACCGGCACATTCCTACGCCTACTGACTTCCGTGTCGTTTCGTCGACATAACAGATTAAACTGGAGTAACTACGACTGTGCTTACCGGCAGGGCAGTGACACCAGCATCACGCACTTAGAATTCTGGTGTGTTTACATTCCAGCAAAAGCACTTGGGACAGTCAATGGCTGTGATGCGCAGATGAAGCTCTTCGAGTGCCAAGGCTAAAAATATATGTAGACCTAAGAGAGAGAGAAAGAAGTAAGAAAACCGGCCTGCGTTCTCACATTGAACATGGCGTTTCGCCATGTGTCAGAGCGCCGACTAATTTTTTAGGCTTATACATGTTGTTAGTTTCAACCTTGCATTGCTGCAGCTTGTTTCATAGATCGCAGCCATTGGCTTGTCCAGTACTCCGAGAGAACGTAGGCGCTCCAGACTTCTTAGAATGTATGAGCTCGACATGCTAAACGTCCCGCCCTTATTGTCCAATAGACCTTAATAGCGTTGCGCTCGGCGTTTGTCAGGCGTTAACTATAGAGCGAGCCCGTTACATACACAACTTTGGATCGAGATCGAGCGTATTTGGAAGACGAACCAAGTGGCTCAACTTCAAGTTACCGGAACTAATGAGAAGCCGAAGAATCCGAATGCCTTTCGGATATCCTTGTCGAACTCGGAGGCTTGAGTGTATGTGATCGATGCGTCGTTTCATTTGCCGTTTAGGCCGCACCGCAGCCGCGGTCGCCAACGACATATGGCAACACGTCACGTTTATAACTCGCCTGTCGCATCTAGAAAACTAAAAAAAACAAAAACAACTCCGCACATTATTTATCTGCTGCGCGAAGTCGTTCTTAAAAGATGTATGGTTGTTGAAGAAAGAAGCAATGCCTTTGGCGTTTGAATTGTGTACGTATTGATAAAGCGATATAAAGCTAATCAAGGATGTACCTACGTATATCTTAATAGATAACACGAGGAGGGAAATTAATAACGTTCCGCGAGGAGTCAAAAACATTTTTTTTCTACGGTTCTTGAGTTGATTTTGAGTATATAGACTAATTCGCCGCTTTCACGTCACGTCGCTGTGGAGGCGTTGCAGTCGGCACTGCGCATGCGCGAATCTGGTTTGTGCGCACGTGCAGCGCATACACTCGGTGGGGGTAAACATGGGTTTATGAGTGAACAGAGCTGTGGACTATATAGGAAGAGAAGGAATAAAAGAAAAATTACTTAAGCTAGATCGTGCTGACAAAGCCCGGAAAGCACATAATATGTTTCTCAGTGAGCTGGGCACATGCTATGTGTCACGTGTGTGTGTGATGTCACGTGGCGTTATGAGGGTGGATGGTGGATGGATGGATAGTAATGGCTGCACCATTTCTAACGGGCGGTAGCTTGGGTCCCCAAGTCCAACATCATCCCTTCTTTTTTTAAAATTTGTATAAATTTTGTCCTAAAAGAACCCCCCCCCCCCTTTTAAAGTGTTCCCATTGCTTATTTTTATCTGTATTTTTTTACCCTTCTCTAGATCTCTTCCACCAATCTTCTTATCTCCTCTTAGTTACCGCAATTCTTTCCCTATCCATTCGTCCATCCATGTCTGCAAATCCCAGTGCCCCCTCCATATCCGTAGTCATCACTTCCAAGAGGGCCGGACGGAGCCCCGTGCACCTCAACATTGCATGTTCTATAAATTCCCTTTCGCTGTTGCATACGTCGCATAGAGTGCCTCAATCCTGGAATTGAGCCCTATCTGTTTTCGTTATTAGCACCCCTTTTCTAGCTTCAAACAGCAATGAGCTCCCCAATGAATTATCATACAACTGTTGCTTCATTATTTCTTGTTTTTGTGCCCTGTATAACGTTAAAGCTGATTTCCCCTGCATTCTCTTTTTTCACCAATTTCCTCACTGTTTCTTTCACACTCTTTTCTACTGATATGCTCTGATCTGTCCCATCTCGTTGAATGTATTTAGATCTCAGCTTGCGGGTTCGGTTGGTCCACTGTTTAGACTTTTCATATACAGCTACTTGTACACTTCCCTGCCCACCCTGTATCCTCAATTTCAGCTAGTTTTTAGCGCATCGCGTGACTGTGATGTCGGTGGCGTGGTGTAATGTGGCAAGACGGTGTTCAACGTATATCATGATCTCAGGTTACGTCACAAAGTCACGAGACTTTATAATATCAACGTGACTCTGAGACGTCATGATGTGTCATGACTGTGAGGTCACACGGCTTCAAGGTGTCCCTCGACACCATGACCTCACGTGATGTCACAGCATTTTTGTGACGGCTCTTCTTGACGGTATTCTCGTAGGATTTTTCTGATCAAACACACTGTGTTAACGAACGCGTGAACTAACGCGTGCAACACTTCCTTAAAAGCGGGCTGACAGAGGAAAAAAAAAAGGAAAACAAAAACTTTGCGAGGTATAGTTTGGCTCGCTTCCAGCAGCCCCGCTGTGCTGCAGTAATCAATCGCCAACGCTTCAGCGAGTTCGAAGGAGGGCGCCGCTCTGCGTGAACGGGCATCCAGGCATTGCCAAGTGCCGGGATTGATGGGCCCGGATGATATACGTACGGCCGTCATTGTTTCGCGGACGGGGCTTCGACGCCTTCCTCGAAGATATGCGGGCCCCTTGTCTCTTTGATGAATGCCCCCACCGCCTGCAATCTTCTTCGCTCTATTCGGCGTTGTTTCTGGCAACAAAATAAGAGAATTTTAGTTAATACGGAGTCATCAAACTTTCCACGGTGATTTTGTGTCACTGGAAATGTTTGAAGGGACGGTGCGAGGACTTTTATTTTTTCCTTCGCGTAAATGCGGTCCAGTATGGTTACATCCTACAATACACGCGTAAATAGTCGCAGAAAGAAACAAAAACTAGCAGCGCTTCTTTTCTTTTTTAATTTGAGGTCAGAAAAAGTGGCCACGTGATCTGAAGCCGATCGCATCCCGCCAGTGGCTATGTTTACACGAATGCGATTGTAGCGTGTCAAATCGAGCAGGGACCAATCTCACGCAGTCTGCCTTTTACTTCTTTCTGTTCTACCCATTTGCTACCAGTAAAAATAGTCAAATCTCGATTCGATGCTCTATAGTGCGGCATCCATGTAAATGAAGCCACTTTTTATCATAGGCACGCGTCGGGGTCGGCAGAGCGCAAGTCACGCGCCGAGTCGAAATAACGAATCTGTAGCCGTGGATCCGTTACTCCGACGACTTTTCTGCCCGGAAAAGTTATTTCCGGCGCAACTGACCATTTTACACCTCGAGTGAGCGTACAACCTACGTAATGCGAACACGGCCACAAATCACACAAAACATGCCATAACAGCGAGGAGAGCCTCCAACATGTATTCCGGCAGGTATAGTACCGGTGAGATTTACTAACCGGTATCAGCGTTGCTTCACCGTCTCGTGCAGCAACCCTATATAATCTGGGCCTGAAATGGTGACGTCATTAGCCTTCCTATAAAGACTCTATCGTGTTCAACGATTCCAGTAGAGCGTTCAAACATCGTTCAAACGACACGGTGGTCAATGCAGACACGTTAACATAATTATTTGCCGCCACACCTCATGCATATACGTTACAAGCGCTTCATAGATATATGTATGCTCAAACATGTCTGCATCCAGCTTTTTTATATTTTTATGAGTCCTGTAACAGCACACAAGAAAGAAATACGCTCCTGACAGTCTCTGAAGACTCTTTTTTTATAAGGTACTAGCAGTGTAACTGCGACTTTAGGGATGTGCATGACGTCAGCAGCGCACGTAGCTCCCTCCTCAGCGTCGGCCATCGCATATATGGACGAGCTGCTGGGGACGTCAATATATGGTGTCCAATTTCGCGGTTATACTCTACACAGCGCTGCACAGACCACTCTAGCGGTTTCTATTCACTCGACGCCGAAGTTTTCTTTCGCGACAAGATATACCCCCGCACCAAAAAAGAAGTCACCCCACTTTAAATCGGGAATTGCTTCCATCGCCTGCCTTTCTGGCGTATAGACTGACGTCTCCGCGTCGCCTCTCGAGCGTCACGTGACATTTTCGTGCCGTAACAACTTGGGGCGTCGCCCTGCATGTGCGCAGGGAGACGCCCCAAGCTGCTCGGCAGACCCAAAGTGTTGGGCGCCCCCTATTCTAAAACTACCCCAGTAACGTTTGATCACCCCATCAAAGAACACTTCACGTACAGATACATCGTAACAAATAACGCCGAAATCGGCCGTACACCCTCTGCTGGAAATGGACGAGATAACTCGATTGGGGCCCGCGGGCAGTCAGAACCCCAATTTTACGAATCGCTTAATCAAAATCGTATAACGGCTTTGAACATTCATTACCCGGGACCTTGTAATGATCGAGCAGCCGAGGATAAAAAATGACTTTGAAATGACTCTTTCATGTTTCGCAATAATCGCATTGGACGGGAGAAAAAAAAGATAACACCTAAAACCACATTAAATAGAGGGCTTTATATGTAATATCGCCTTAGGTTTCATCGGTGCTCTCTTCTCGGCAAAAGCGATCGGTGTGTCGCAAGCGGAACATAAAACCGTTCCCGTTTCGAGACTACAAATTATTGTAATGCTTCTTTCAGCACCTGTATAACTCGAATTTCGCGTGAGATTACTTTTAATATTACGAGGAAAACTAATCTGGGGGGCATAGGATGAGAGAGAGGGGGTGCGGTAGCGCGTGGAACATGACGCTCAGGCTGCAGGTTGCATGAGTCAGTTTAAGTCCTGCGGTGTGATATGCAAGTTAAATATACCAGGTTAACTTCCTACATTGGTGACATTGGCGTCAACCTGGAGATATATGTTTTTGCGCCTCCAGGTTAACTTTCTAATATCGTTCCTTGTGTCCACTGTGGTCGAATACGAGGCGATACATTAAAAGAAAACAAGAACTGTATTTCGTGCCTGTCAATAGATTAATTTTCTTCTCTGGCATTCTATAGCAAAGTCAGAACTTTGGGAACGGGATTTCGTCAACACTGTCGACCCTAGGACCAATACATAAGCTACAAATGAGAGCTTAACAAAACTTCAGCCATCTTGGAGCTTCAAATTATTGTTGCCAGCCATCTGCAGTCTTAACTGTAATCGCAAAAAATATACGTTTACGTCATCCAGGAATGTTGGAACAGTCTTCTGTGGCGGAGCAAAGCAATATCGTCTGAGATTCCCAACACCGTATCAGCGGCTCAGGAATTCGGTTTTTCAAATCTTAACTATGTGGTTAGAGGCCAGAGCGCGCGGGGAAGCCTAAGAGCGGAGGAGCTCTGACTGGAATGATTGGTGGGCAAACGCAAAACTAGCTGCTTTTGTCTCTAATCAAACTTCCAACGCGTTCCAACGCAAACGCCGGAAGCCTCACGCCCCCGTTCGGCTTTTGAACGCGCCTGCTCTTCCCCACCATAGCCTCCTCTATACTCAAAAAGCCTGGCAGTTCGACAACGAAGCCATAGAGTGCCCGGTCGCACATTTGGAGCGCGAAGATCTGGTAGCACAGAGCGTCAAAGACTTATTTCTTGAGGAACCTGGACTTCAGCGCACAGCTTTGGGAGCGGCGAGGGCCCGAAACACACTTGTTCGCTCGGGAGTGTTCCAGCGTCTCGCCGCAGCGGGGCGCCAGCCACGCGGCTCTTCCTTCATCTGTTGTCTGCCGCTCCATCTTTTCCATTTCGGCGGCCGCTTCTCGCGGCGATCTGCCAGGCTTTGCTAGTATATAGGAGGCTACGGCACCAACCATTACAATGGCAGGGCCTAAGTTTAAGGTTGTCGTTTATGTTGTTCAATATCGCTAACGACTATAGTGCCTAAAACCTCAATACAGATTCAGCCCACTGGCAGTACCGTGTGCATAAAAGGCATGATTGTTAAAACAAGTTCCTGATATACCTTCATCATTTATTAAACCTTGAAGGCCATTGCTGGCATTACACAAGGTGGTAGTAACTGCTGAAGAAACATTATATAAATGAACAAACAAAAAAGTGGGTTACATGCTGGAAAACTTTGTTATATAAAGCAGCAAAAACAGGAAAAAAAACACTTAAAAATTTTTTAGGGAAAAACAGCTGATGAAACAGAAAAATACCCAAACAATACATTTCTATAAAACCCGAGTTGACTTTGCTATTAGTGCAAATGCAGATGGATGGTCAGTTGGGATATGAATGTATTATAATCTGTCTGGGTCACGATACTGTTAGGCAGGCTATTCCAGTCCGTTATTGTGAATGGCAAGGTGGAGTTAAGAAACGAAACTGACGAGGCGAAAATTGGACGAACTTTACAGACGTTATCAATGCGAGGAAATATGCGAGTGGCTGGGGATAATAGTGAAGTTCTGATGTCATGGTTATGATAGTAAATCTTGTGAAAAAGAGACAGGCGTGATAATTTCCTTCTGGTTGAGAGGAGATCAAGGTTAGCTTTCATTCGTAAAGAAGTGATGCTGGTGTCTCGTGAGTAATCTGAAAAAAATGAATCTGATTGCGCGGTTTTGAAGTGCCTCTATGTTTGTTATCAATGAATGTTGCCAAGGGGACCAGATGGATGACGCGTATTCAAGTTGCGATCTTACGAGCGTAGTGTAGGCTAGTTGTTTAACTGATGATGGTGCTAGTTTCAGGTTTCGTCGAAGATAGCCAAGAGAGCGGTTAGCATTAGACAGGACGTGTTCGTGCGTGTTCCATGAGAGATCGTCAGATAAGTGAACACCCAGATATTTGTAAGATGGACACTTGGTAATTACCTGGCTGCACATGGTGTAAGTGAAAGAGAGAGGTCTATGAGCACGCGTGAAGGAAACGAGATTTGTTTTAGAAAAGTTAATTGTCATTTTCCACTGTTTACACCAGTCGGCTATTAGGTTAAGGTCAGCTTGTAGGGTTATGTTATCGTTCAGGTTAGATACAGATCGGTAAATTACGCAGTCATCAGCAAAAAGTCGAATACAGGATGTTATGCGATTTGGTAGGTCATTTACGAATGTTAGAAAAAGCAGAGGTCCGAGAACACTGCCCTGGGGGACTCCGGATGATACAGGAGAATAAGCTGACGACTGGTTGTTAATCACAGTATGCTGAGTACGATTGGTTAAGAATTGTCCTATCCATGATGTTACGAGTGGATGAATGTGAAGTTGGTTTATCTTGAGCATGAGTAAACTGTGGAATACCTTATCGAATGCTTTGGAAAAATCAATGAATATGCGTCTGTCTGTATGTTATTATCGATGTTATTGTGTATTTCATGAACAAGTTGTACAAGTTGCGTTTCGCAAGAATATGATTGTCTGAACCCGTGTTGGTTTGGAAAGAGGATGAGGTTATTTTCGAAATGCTTCATGACATTTGAATATATTATGTGCTCAAGTAGCTTGCAGGGGACACTGGTTAGAGATATAGGACGATCATTTGATGGTGAAGTTCGATCCCCCGATTTGTGTATGGGGACCACTCTGCCAATTTTCCAATCTGTAGGAAGCTCGCCGGAAGACAAAGATTGTTGGAAGATTATTAGCAAAAAACAAGCTGAGTGTAATTTAGTGTTTTTCAGTAATTTGGAATTAATTTTGTCGTCCCCAGAACTCGACGACAACTGCAACCTTTCTATAGAGCTTATGATACCTGCATACGTTATTTCAATGGCAGCCATGGGAGTGTGATATGCGTTGTTAAGATGAGGCATGTTACTGTGGTCATCTGTGGTGAAGACTGAGGTGAAATAGTCGTTAAGACAGTTGGCGCTTCGGAAGCAAGACTTCGAAGCAGCCATTGCGTTCTGACGCAAAACGTGACTCTGTATCGAAGCCTATCTGAGAAAACAACTTCATGTAAAGGCCAAAACAGAATTGATGCCATCGACTTTGCATCTTCCCTTTTGCGACGGGTTACGGTGTTTGTCTCGAGGGGATTTACAGTGTCTGTTTCGCGTAAGTCGTTGCATGATATCACTGTCACGTAGCCATGTCATGTGACGTCATGGAAACTTTCTCCGCTAAATTTTGCGGATAACTTATTCGGTGTCACGTGACGTCACATGACCCGATGACGTCACTTGAGACTGTGGCGTCAGTACGTAGTGCGATTGCGTGTAGGCGTTGTTGAGTACAGTGGCCAGCGCCTCGGCTGTCGCCAGCAGTCCATTTGAGTACACGGCAACGAACCAGGAACTTGTTTTGGTTGCGATTTATAATCACAACGGAACAGTCGTTCACACCACATGACGCAAACGGCAAAAACGCGAACCTCAAGAGCGTACACGTGTGTGCATAAATATAACGCGCTCCCAATTCGTTTCGCAGGTGTGGCCAACGGGTCGATCCACGCGGGCTCCGACTCCTAAGTGCCTGACAAGCACTCAGTAGCGTATCGCATATACGGGCTACCGAGCAGATCGAATGAGACGTCGGCAGCGGCAAAGCGGCTGTTACCGCTCGCGTGTTGTCGACGCTTAGCCAGATGCGGCGCGACAGCCAAACGCGTGTTTGTTCGAGCGGCCCCCCTTAACGAGCTGATCGCAGGCGAACGTCGTGTTCCAGCGACAGATGGGGTTCACTACGGCAGGGTTTTGTAGAGAACCCAGATTTCAGAGTGGTTCCTACTACGCGATGAGGTCACGTGACTTACGAGCCGCGTTTGCAATACGAGTTGCAAAGGTGTGACGAAAGCGTGGATCGTCCGCAGACGTTTCCTTTCCTTTCCGCCCGCTTACTTTCCCGCCACGCGACAATGCAGCGCATGCGCAGTTGCGACCAATCGGCGCATGGGGCGTCTGCCATTACATTGCGAACGCCTCCATGGGGTGCTTTTTTTTTTCCCCTCTCTTAAATCTGGGCTCTCTGACGTTTCGATGCGTCGCTCAACTCTCGTTACCGATACGCGCCTATACAACAAACTGCGCAAACTACAGGGTTCGTTGTTGTAAACAAGCGCTGTTTGTCTGGCTGCTTTTTGTTGGGAGAACATGAATGACTCGTAACGATCGTGTCCCGTGCACTCGAGCCTTTTTTGTCTTCTTCTCATTAAAATGCGCAGTTCTGCATGAGCGAATTGTTTCATCGAACAAACCGCTCGGGAATATGGTGCGAACCTATCGTTTGCTATACCGAGACGACCTAGACGGCTGTGCCAGCGGTGACGGACGTCAAAGGAGCTCTGCAACGATTTCAACGTTGAAAGAATTTGCTCTCTCTACTTTTGACACTGTTTATCTTGTCACAAAAGAAACACATCTCCGTCCTACAAAATGTTGCGATTCCGCCGCGTAATCGCGAGGCAAAAATTAGAATATTTCCCGAACTGCAGCCGCGAGCGGCGACAATCAGAACCACGCGACATTACGACAAAAGGGGTCTTGTAAAAAGATAAGAAGTTACGCAAATACCTGCTCGATAATAGGTAATTTTTGGATAAATCTTTTCGTTCCAACATAAATATAACTGCGTGAAAAACCTGGTATTACCGACAAACATTTTATTATACGGAGTTTTGGTGGCGCCATCTATCCGACGTCAACAAGACCGTCAGCTCAATCTGCTACCGCGAACAGCCTCCAGAAACCGGAGGGGGAAAGGGGCAGAGCCGAACGAGGGTGGCGGACCCGGACGAGCACATTGGCTCTTTCCTCACTTCGCCACGTTGATCGCGCTGCGCAAGCACGTGGTCACGTGGTCGCGAGCGGGAGTGGGTGAGTTCTCGCTGCTCGCTAATGGCTCTAGAGAGAGAGCTTCACCTTTCACGTCACAGCGCACTTTACTCGGAAGATCGTGAAGGAGTTGAGAGGTGCCGAAAATCTCAATCTTTGTCAATTTTGAAAATAGATACTAGGGTATGCAGGCAAAAGCTGTGTTTTGTTCTTTACTTCAGAAAGGTCGAGACAGCATCTCCCAAAATATTTAAGCAAAGCACTGCAATTTTTGCGCAGCTCCTTTGAGAACGGAGATCCACGTTTGTTTGTTGGAAGTGGGTAAAACTTAAAAAAGGCGATGCAACATTTTTTTTATTTTTTACTTTTACAAAGTAAAATTTTGAAGTGTAGCTTGACATTCACAACCTACAAAAGAACATTCGTTACCCTTTTTTGTCTTCTCCACTAAATGGCAGTCGCAAAAAAAAAAATTAGAAAAACGAGCTCCGTTCACCCCTTCAACTGGTAGCCAGAATAAGCAGCCATGACAGCCCAGCGAATCACGCGCCATAAACACGAACACGAAAATGGAACCGGCCAGGAGCCCTTTTTTGTTTTTATCACGCCACACTTTGCGTTTGGTAAAGTACAGGGCACGCGCTGAGTTCAGCACGTTGTTAAAGTTCGGGAATTCCCGTCATCGCAGCGATTGGACACAAGCCACTACCCGATTTCATGTCGAGGCATTGGTTGTCACGAGCCAAAATCGAATGCTCTCGCAATGCTCGTGTCCACTGTATATGAGCCGCATTTAAATTTCATCACCGCGGGAATCACAAAGCTTGATGTCGAAACCCTGGGTATTGCAGTTAGGGTGTTCTAGACCTAGGAGGTGTACCGAGTCCACCATGACCGAGTCCGACCGCGTCGGCCTCTCCGTATGAGCTGTACGCTTCGGGATCTTGGAGGCCATGAGCTGGGTGTGGTGTGGCCCAAATCTGACGCAGGGGCCTGGGGTGGCGGTGCCAGTCACAGCGGGGTAGAGTTCCTGTATACCTACCTATGGTAGCAGAGTTGCGCATTCAGCCTCGGCGGGTGGCCGTAGCGCCGGCTTTCTTGCACGCCCTGGATGCTTTGCTTGTCACGTGACTAAATTTGGCGAATAGCGGCGCTGAGCGCGCGCGCCGCCGCGCATCGAAAACGGAAAAGGAGGAGAAGGAGTCGAAAGCTGGGGAACATACGCCCGGGCGCGTGCAACGTCGGCGGGGCGACCGTAGCGGTGGCTTTCTTGCACAACGCCGGATGCTTTCCTCCTCACGTGATCGATCTCGGCTAATAGCGGCGTGGCGGCGCGGGGAAAACAAATGCGCAACTCTGCTCCCCCTTCGGGGAAGCATATCGAGGAACTCTACAGCGGGGCCAAGAGGCCGGTCGGGCAGCGTTAGAGATGCTGGCTTGGGGCGCGTTAATGTGACTGTTCGTGTATTGCGTTGTGTGCAAGCGATACGATATTGTGTTGCTGCAAGCTGTGGCGAAGAAACAAGGGACTCACAACGATGTCGAATACTGTGAAGAAAAAGACAGAGCGGTGGTGTTTTGTACCCGAGCGTAACATGGGTTGCAACATATGCAAAGAGAAGCGTTCCTTGTTTCGGACGTCAAGCGACGCATCCCTGTTCGCGGAATGGAATCCTTTGATTCCAAGAAAGAATTCTACTGCGTCACGTCATTGCATTTATTTCTAAAGGAAAAAAAACGAACAAAACTGGTGCAGAGAGAAAAAAAAATAGAAGTCTGAGAAGAATATGTCGCCTGTGTGACCTGTCAGTGAAAACAAATGACTCCAAGTTGGATTGCTCTTCAATAAAGACAGGAGTTGAAGTTACTCCATTTATCTTGTCAGTCTTGGTGTTTATTTTCATATGATGCATGCTCCTATATAAAATCAATTCAGACATTTCCTGCTCTATAAGCTCTGGCTGAGAATGCAGAGATCAAGAAAAGCTCCGTTTCATTAAACCATGCTACAGGGGAAAAAAAAGATGTATTTACACCAAAACAAAAACTAGGTATTTAAAGGTTTGTAAAATGTACAGCTGCAGAACAAAATAATTAAAAAAGCTTTGGCACTTAAAATGAAGAGAAAAGCATCGCATATCATATCATATTTATAATTCGCTTTTTTAATGCTGGAACGTAAAGCGAGATAAAGTATTCATCTATAACACCATGCTTAAAAAAATAAAGAAGCGAGACTATCTAAGTAATTGAGCGCTCCCAAACTGCATTGGCGCTTTTAATATTGGCTTCTGCCACTCGCACAAGTCACGCTGTTTCATAAGGATGTGAGACAGGATGGAAACGCATTCTTTCTCACAACCGAGCAGGCAAAAAACAAACAAAGAATACGCCATTTTCACGACGAATAAAGCATCTCTGCTGCGATCGCCAGGCCTCCGTCAGCCATCCAACGGCAGCGCTCTAGCTACCGCGCTATGACCCACAGCGCCCTCGCCGGCGTGCTTGCACATCGCGACACGCCTACGGTCGCCGGACTGCATACCTCCCCATTCTAGTACCGCTTATCGCAGTGCCGAAGACGCCAACAATGCGATCCCCAGTGCTTCGCCATATAATGTTTTTCGAAGGAGACACCGAAGAAAAACGCTCGCTTTAATCCTTGGCGTTACGCGGTGACAAACAAGCTTCTTGGCCAGGGGCGTTGCGTGCGAGTATAATTGGGTACCGCTAGTACCAGTAAGCTTGAGTAAAGTGAGAAACACTCCTACATAATATTGTTGCACGGCCCCTTTAAAAGGGCGGTGCACCGATATTCAGTTGGAATGCCTTTCACTTTACACGAGCTTATTGACCCTAATGGGACCCGAGTATACTCGCACGGAGCGCCACTGACCAAGAAGCGTCTTTGTTGCGGTGTAAATGAAAGGAGAAAGCGAGCATTTATTTTCAATTACTCCGGCAAAACCTGTACGTATGTTGGAGGTACCAGTGTCGGCATATATAGTCTTCTAGTGCGTATATTTGAATGCGGATCCTGAAAAGCTCTAAAAGCATTCAGGCAGTGAGCGGCTCGTGTTCAATCGCTGAAATGAAGACAATAGCCGAACCATAACCATGATTGTCTGAAACTCAGCGCGTGTCCTGCGCTTCGATTTGAGAGCGCGAACGCTGTTCGTGTTTCGTTATTTTTTCTGGGACTGCCATCGCACGGAATTTTTATGGGACTATAAAATACGAAAACAAAATCTAGAAGCCGTGATATGTCAAAACTAAAATAAATATAAAGGCCTGACAAAGCATTTAAAAACAAATTCAGAAATCGTTTTGATTCCCGTGCGGGAAAGATAATCAGTCGAAACGTCTAATGAATTTGTTTGGTATGTTTTGTATACTTTTCAAATAGTTGTGTTTATGTCAACTAACTTCTAAATCTTACTAAAAAAATACACACCTATCCCACTCTAGCCTTATCAACGAAAAAACACACATGCTAAAAAAAAAAGGTTTGAATCGTGACACCATGTATGTGCATGCACATTTTAAAGCATCAGCGTCGCCATGGTAAGACTCCCTAAAAAATTTGACAGGCTTGCCTTAAGATAAGCCGAGGTAAAAGAAAATAATTCCAACGCGCATGTGCGCACTGCACACATACCTTGTCAATTCTTAACCTTTCCCCTGATTTAAACGTACGTCCGACCAAATTTTGAACTACGAAAAAAAAATCGCAGGTAATGAAAACTATAAGTAATAAAACGCACGGAAACTGGGTGAGCTTAATAACCAGAGTTGCGAGTATATAAAAAATTAATGTAAGACCGCAAAATTAAAAAAAAAAAATATATACAGTCATGTTTTTTTGTGTTGTTTTTTGTTTTATTGTGTTTTGACGCGTTGTGAGGGGACAAACGAAGCCAGTTATCAGAACGACTCCAACCAGTTTCCTCTCTTAATTAACTTTTTCTTCCCCCCAAAAAATATTAATTCACTGACGGGGTGTTTCTATAGACGCGTAACGACGCTGAAGGAGATTTGTACAAGCGATAGTGGCGAAGAGAGCGACCTCAGACAAATTAATCAAAAACGTCCGACGGGAGGCAATATATACTTGCCCTAGCCTGTCCTCGTTCGTATCTGTCGCCGTCAAATGAAGTCAATACAAAAAAAAAGCAGAGAAAGGTAGCCGAGTTATGATTACAACGCTAGGAAGAACATAAAATCGGGTACCCGGCATACAGAATCAAGACGTTGTTCCGTAGTTAGCATATCCTAATTGGAAGACCCCAAGTAGCAAGAATAAAAAAATGGAAGCAAACGAGCGAGGTTAATAACCATTCAAACAAAGATTCGGCAAGCGTCGTGAGCGCAATGCACAAGAGATAAAATATTTCCGGTCAGGTTTGAAATTGAGGAATTTAGTTCGCGGCTTCTTTATGGAACTTTTACTTCTGCAACCGCGCGCGTTCTTCTTTCTCTTTAGAGTTTTGTAGTCTCTGTAGGAAGCAATCTGGCGGGAAATTAATCATTTCCTTTCACTCTCTGACCAATGAAAAATAAAAGCGGTAATGAGAAAACCAAACCAAACAACAACAAAATGTAATCAGCGAGATAGTTAGCGGCTGATTACTTATTGACCGTTTTTCCCAGGGCTCACTGCCCACATCGATGCTATCTGAAAACGTCCGGTTGAGTGTTTAAATGTATGGCCATAGAGTATACCAACGTCTCCTGAGATCGATAACAGATTTGCCACCTGCCCTCGGGAAGCGGTTATAAGGAACGTTTAATAAACGTCTTCCCAAAAATGTGCCTGTAACTAATGCTATTAGGCGATCTTAATATACGAAGCGTATACACTATAGAAAAAAAAAAACGCAGGTGGTGCGCTGTGGTGTGATTGTATGAAACTTAATGAACATGCGACAGTAGTTTGGTCGGGCCTGACAAAATTGTCCGGCGAAGATGACGTTTCAGGGAGGAGAAAATTTGGGTGCAGTCGTTTATGTTCGAGCGACCCATACCACAAATTCTGACGCCAACACGCGTAGCCTATTAATAGGACTTCGTGTTTTCGTTTAATACGGAACTAGAGACTCATACCACGAAACCCGACGCCAGTACGCATAGCTTATAAATAAAAGTTAATGTTTTTGCAAATACCGAAAGACCCCGAAGAATTTAACCCCCGACTAAATGTTATCGAAATCGGGGGAAACCAATAAACCCCAAATTGGGAGTCTCCTTGAATAACAACACAAGCTTCGCGAGTAGAAAACCTTCATCTCCAGCTTTATTCTATCCTAACCCGGAACAGTGCCCCAGCTAAATTGCCCAAGGGGCATTGTTGCACGGAGCGATGTTCCAGTTCTAACGGTGTTCCAAGGAGCGACTTTATTTGAGGACTTAGAAGGAACGGGGGAACGCCGCCATTCCATCTTACATCGATGGAATTGGAACGGGAACTCCTTACGTTATCGAGAGAACGAAAGAAGAAACGGCGTTCCTTTATTTATTTTTAGGGGCGAACCTCCTTAGGGGCTATACTTCGTCTCACCCTAGCATGGACTAACCGCGAAGGCGGTGCTAGCGCGAGCGGCCAGCCTTGACCGCCTTGACTAGAGCACTTGCTTCACGTGCGCTCGTGCAGCCGCCGCGGCTTCGTTCAAAGCAACTAGCTCGCGCTGTTAGCACGCGCGGCTAACAATAGTCCATACTAAGGTGAGACGAAGTATAGACATGTCCGCATGTCCATCCGCCGTCGGATGCTCGTGCTTCTGCTCGTGAGCTCACGCGCTCACGTGCTCGTGTAGGGCAAAAAAAAAGAAACAACAACCGCATCTCCACGTGGTGAATGATGTTGATTGGGTGAAGCTCTGGTGGTGCTTGTCTGCGTAGACGGTGAGCCGCAGCATGTCGAGCCTTTCGTTCGTTTTCATACATGTCAGAAAGAGAATGTGTGGTATGGAGTGTGGTTATATACGTATTTGAGCATTTAACCGCAGCGTGACATGAATGAAAACGAACGAAAGGCTCGGCATGCTGCGGCGCAGCGTCTACGCAGACAAGCACCACCAGAGCTTCGCCCCAATCAACATCATTCACCACGTGGAGATACGGTTTTTTCTTGTCTTTTTATCTGGAATATTTCCCGAATTTAGTAAGAATCTATAATATTTTTTAAAAATTATTATCGACTTTTTCAACCTGAGATTTTCAAAGATGGGGCACTACTGTCCGAGAGATATAGTCGAAAACAAAATAATTGGAATAAATGTGATCCTGACGACTCGACATGTAACTCGATGTGAATATTTTCACGTACTCACTTTATTTTACCAGCGGAGTTTCCAGCACAATGTATCAATAAAATATGCACATGTAACGCTACTTTAACGACACGTTCCAATCTTTGAAGTATAAAGGGAACGCGATGCTTCCAAGCCACTGGAACTTATAACGGAAGCTCGTTCCAGGATGGAGAAGACACGAGGAACGTCTACAACACTGCCACAAGGCTGCTTCTTCTTTCCTTCAAAGCACGCCCCTATTCTCGTTTCTTTCCTTTATTGTAACTGACAGGTTTAACAAGTCTTTGCCTCACGCGTAAGGTTCCTGAAAGTTGGGGAATTCCCATCTCCTTTTACATCGAAGCTGTTAAGGGCTAGTTTTCCCCAGTATTGTGTCCGACAACTCGACAAATCTCGACAAAAAACTTTGAACAGCTACCCCCGTCTATTAGCGACGGAGGCAACCAGACAGCCGAGTTGCCGGTTGTCTGGTTGCTGCCGTCATTCATAGATGGCGGCAACCTTTCCAGCTTTTCCACTCTGGCTTGCCGACTTCCGACCGGCCATTACTTCATTCCTACCGTAGTACAGCCGCGCTGGTCTTCCTTCTTCACCAGAGTAAGAAGGCTGAAAGTTTCTTCTTCGGCATGAACCCCGGGAACCGCCATTTTTTTTTTTTTTTTTTTTTTTCGTACGATTATTAAAAATGAACACCAAATCCGCAGGAAAAAGCAACCAAAAATACATTCCCGAATTTAAAAAAAAAAAAAGAACTGTTACATCCGAAGACGAAAAATCTTAAATGCAACATAATCGTCATCATCCCTTTTCTTTACTGTGCTCCTGAACAGCTATAATTGTCCGAACTCTAATGCACAGAAAAAAATATAGCCCAAAATTTGAAGTTTTGATGCCCGATCAATGATCTAGTTCTATCGAGTGCTTGAAAGAAAATAGAACTTTGTTTTTTCAAAGTTTGTTCTTCGAGACTTTCTGGATGCTTTCATCCTCTTCTTTCGTTGTGTATTATATTTTAGTTGCGAGCAAACGCTTGTGTATCTTGTAGGGGGGGGGGGGGGGGGGGGATCGGTGGCCGAGAGAGCTATACTTGCTTTCACCTTATTATGGACTATTGTTTGCCGCTCATGCTAAAAGAACGGGCTATTTATTTGCGATGAAGTTTCGGTGGGAGACGAACGCTCGTCCAGCGTGTGGTCCAGTCAAGGGCTACCCGCTCGCACTTGCACACCTCCTGAGTTAGTTCATGCTAAGGTTCGCGCTGCAGAACCCAGGATTCTGGGTTTAATCCCCACCCCTGCCTGTGTGGATCTGCATAATCATCGTACCGGCGTGCGATCGTGTATCCCTACTGCGTGATGCAGGTTAAAGACACCAGGCGGTTGTTCTGCATTGGCTGAATTACAGCTGGCAGACTCGTCGTCCGTTGAGGCCGACCAAGTTCTAGGCTGTATAAACATAGACACACCCCAATTTTTTTTTTCCATGCTAAGGTGAGACGAAGCATTCGCCCCTTGATTCAACCGGCACGGTCCACGCAGTGACAAGCAGAACTACGCCTTGTTTTATACTTACTTGGAGCAAAACGAAATATACGCTTGCGAGACCGAAGCTATCGGAGGCGCCAATGCAGCGCTCGCGCACCGGAATCCACTGCTAAGAGCTCGTGCTCTGTACCCTTGCCCGTGCTTTGTGTCGTTAGTGTCAGTGCCACTAAATAAGCTACGCTACAGAGTAACGACACTTGGCCATATTGTGTCTTAAAATCATGGTTGCCAGTGATCTGAAGCTTCATGCGGAAACACAGGAAACGCTTTTCCGCCCTCCACAAATGTTTAAACAGTTCGCAACAGAGCAAAGCAATATTACATGACCTCCCTAACATTAATTCTAATGCTGAGGAAGTCGCACTTTTGAATCATGACGATCGGCAGTTGCGTCTGCTCTGCGCAAGCACCAAAATGGCGGCGCCCACAATAATGTCGGGGAACAGAGTGCCGACACTCTAAGCGCAGCATATTTAGTGGCTCTAATTTGTGTGGATGCTCTGTCTCCACCCGCATTGTGGACAGGGAAAATCATCACGTGCCTTATAGAGAACCATGGATAAACGAGAGTACGCTTCCGCACAATTCAATCTGAGTCTCGAGGCCAATAGCGGTTTGAGCTAGATGCCAACGCTTCAAAAATTACCCTTATCTTATTCCAAAGTCCATGCCCGCAGGTGGCAGAGCGTTCCGACGCTTTGCGCTCTGCCACATGCCTCCATCTGACACTCTCGTTGGCTCGCTGCTGTCTTCGCTTTTTGCGTTTACCAAGGTAGGTTGAAACATACGCACAAACGCGCGCATACACACACTCAAGTACACACGCACGTGAGCACATACACACACGCACACACACGAGCAACACGCACGCGCACGCGCACAGACGCAACAAGGATACGCGTGCGCGCGTATGTGCGCACAAAAACAGATGTATATATATAGATATAGACACCGAGGAAGTAGGAACCGTGAGATAAAGAAATAAAAAGAAAAGGATAATAGCACCGAAGCATGCACGCGGTCCATCATGACGCCGTCAGCCGTGCTCCACGGGTTCGCTTGAAAAGCCGAGCTACCATCACACGCCGGCCTTTCTCAGGGCAGCCTCATTGATACTCGAGGCTGCCGCTGCGTGCGACGCCGGCCTGCAGCTAATGTGCTTTTAAACATTATCGTGGACTCTCCGAAGCGGGACACCCGAAATCGTCTTACGAGACGCCTTGGGGGTGGACAGAGGTAGGGGCGGTCACGGGGGTCTGGGCGTCCGGCCTCCTCTTGTCTGCTTCGTTGTTGTTTGTTCCCGGGACAACGGTCGCAACAAAATTTTCCTTTTGAGAGGCTTTCCAACGTTCACGCATGAGGAGACTACCACCAGCGGCAAACTTTACGCCTTTCTGAAGTCTGAGTGGCCCGCGACCGCAGTCAGTGTCGGCACAGCACGGTGTGCGCACAGATTTGGTTCTCTAAAAGATGCCTGTGCGACTAGTTTTCCGTTAAGTGAGCGGTTGGTCAATAGGGAGCTTTCGCAGATTGTATGGACGCATTCTGTTTCCTGTCGTTCTCAGCCGCGTGGGTTTCGTATCTGGTATGCTAGACGAAAAAATAATAAAGCATTTCAACCTGGAATATGCGAGAACATATAGGTCAGGCAAAACAAGAATACGTGACAATCACGCATTTTTCGTGAACATCTTCCGGCGGCGCGGAGAAATCAGAACTATGTTTTACCGCATACAAGAAGTGACGAGATTCAAGACAGCTGCGCACTTGTGGAAAAGGTGTATAGTCACACTGCGAGCTCCCTCCATGAACTCATATCTTTCACCCACGATTCACGAAACGCTCGTAATAATAAGGAGTTTAAGTAGGTCGTTCCCATAGTTCGGAAAACAAAACTGATATTCCTCCAATATAGTTTGCGCATGCAAACTATATTGGAGGAATATCACAGCATGTATCGTTATAAAAGTTACTGAAATTATCTTCTAAACTCCCTAAGGACTGCGATATTTGAAGCCTGTATAGGGAAAAAACACGTGTGAAAAGTTTGACTATATATACTATGGAAAAGTTTGAAAACTTTTCTATAGTATATATGAACCCCGATGCTGAAGCTTCAGCATCAGAGTTCAGATTTCGGTCACCGCGAGAGCGAGTCATAGATCTAACTTGCCTCTCACGAAGCGAGTTCAGATATCGTTCGCAGCCGGTTCTTCTGCTAAGGCGAGCGACGAACGGGGTTTGTCTAATACAAAGCGCCATTCGTAGACGTAAATAAAACAAGGAAACGGCGTACGTCGTCTGCTATCAAACTGAAACAAAAGTGGATCGCTTGCATTGTACTCAGTGTCGCGGAGATGGGGTCGGACGAAGGCTGAAACTGTCATTAGGGACTTTAGGTGCACCGTACGCTAGATCTTCGCTTTACTAGCGGGTGCTCGTGCCGTCAATTCGAAACACACATTGAGCACGCGCCCGCTAGGCTCGTTTTTCGCAGCGTACGACCCGCTAAAACCTGTCTGCCGTTTCACACTCCGCATTCTCGGTGCAAATCTGAAGTTGTTCCGCTGCCGTACCCAAGCTGTCATCAATTGATGGATGAAGGAGCCCTCAGGAACTGCGCATCAGAGGCCTTGAGATCTCCCTCGACATTTTTGCGTTGGTGACAAGTTGTCAGCAACATACTGCCAAATCGTAGACTCTGAAACGGGTCAAACAATTTCTCGTTGATCGATTAGACGCGCCCACCACGAAGCTGGCATGACACGTCCAATTAGCAGTCGATAAGGTTCTCTTTATTCTTTATTCATGAAAAACCCGCAGCGCCTATACAGGCATTATTGCAAGGTGGAATAATGCTTTAAAAAAAAGATCCACAGTCCCGCGGCACACCACTTCCGCCGGTATTGAATCCCATTCTTCGATGATTCGTGCACAAAAAGAGTGATTCATAATGTTTGTCCTGGAAATATACGGTTGAACCTTATAACAATGGTCTGTACGAGCAGAACGGTGAGATGGTAAATGCAGAAACTTTGCAGCACAAATTCCTGTTTGGTTGTGATAAATGGAGTAAAACAATGTGAGACGCAGCCTTTTATGACGTTCATTTAAATGCATTCATCCCAGTTCCTTTTTCATTTCAGTTGTGCTACTGAAACGATCGTATCTTCCCGGGACAAACCGAGCTGCAACAGATTGAATACGCTCCATAGCACTGATACGAACCTGGTAAGACGGATCCTATACATGACAAGCATACTCTAATATCGGTCTAACATACGCTTTATACGCTGCTTCCTTAAGATCTTTGCTTACATGTTTAAGGTTGCGTTGTAAAAAAACTTAGAGCCCTGCCTGCCCTGGAGACGACACTGTTCACTTGCGCCGTCCAAGTCCCGTCTTCGGCAAATATAACACCTAAATATTTATACGATGGTTCCATTCTAATATTTCCGTTGTTAAAGGAGTACTGATGAGTGAATTTATGTTTTCTTGTGAAGCAAACATGAACAGACTTGCTAGCGTTCAATGACATTTCATTGTTCCTACACCATGATTCAATACGTTTAACATCTCTCACAAGCTGTGTAAAATCCGTTTCGCCAGACACTGCGTTGTACAATGCACAATCATCGGCAAATAGACGCTCTAACCTTGATCGAAATCGGACCCTAGAAAGCCAATCGGAACCTCGGAGCGAGGCGCATTGCATCATATCGTAGGGGTACGATATCGCGTGTCCCGACGGTACACGCTACAATAACAGCTTTCCTGTGGAGAGCTGTTACGTGCTTTGCTCCGTCACTTTTGGTTGGTTCGAGGGGGGCCGTAGGGGTGTTTCTTTCTTTGCGGCCCACGTAGGGACAATGAGCGAGCAAAACGTCATGGTCATTGTCCCAGTGCACATTGCGTTTTACGGCCAAACGCATCCCTTTGTACGCAACGTTATTTGCTCGATGCACTCCGTAGACCACAGTGATTATTGACGCACCGCTTGCTCTGTGAGAAAGTCGACGGGCAGGCATTCTTTGCAGAGTGGGTGCATCAGACCGTGGAATGCTACATAGTTAGCTCGAGTTTGAATTAACCACAAAGGAAACTGGAATCGGCGCATGACTCGCGGGATAAGAATGCCCGCTGAGATGGTTTCTTCACATTGTAGGCGCTGTAGCGCCTGCCTGGCTCTGAATGAAACAATCTACACATCGGGGCTTGTTTTTATTTTATTTTATTTTTTATTTTAGGGGTCTGGCGGAAGTCATTTTGCCTTCCTTTGTGTTTTAAATATTTTGTGCATCGTTAGGTGCTGTCTTAAGCTGCTCGTTGATGGGGCCGCGAAACAAATTGAACGCTCGAGGGCATGTCGACGTCGCCGAGGGGAACTCGAAGCGGACGTCTCGTTTATAAATGGAATGCGTAGGTACGATGCAATGTAATCAGATCGTAAAGGGTGAGAGATTTAACAATACAGACATATAAAAATAACTCTCAGCGCATATCCTAATCAACATACGACTTAAGTAATGATAGGTATTGGGACATCTGGCATTGGACGCAAAACAAGAAATGAAACATTGTACATTTATATAATTAATGGGAACGACGAGGGGATACACTATGTAACATCTTGAATTATGTCACGAAGGCGATCATCGTCACTGATGCTTGCTAGAGAGGCAAGCTGGTGGTTCTCCAGTAACTGAAACTTTTCTTTTTTGAAAGGAAGGATATGAATAGGCAGTAGTGTTTTGATGAGGTACGCGTCGACTTCGTGACAGTGGCCAATACGTCTTATTTTCCGTATCCGCGATATGGTTCCAATGTCTCCTGGTTTATTACGCTATCCGCTAGCGCCATCTCTTAGAGTGGCGGCTGAAGCAAGAACCTGTCGGCGCTAGGTTTCGTATTCGCGCGAAATGTGCTGTACACAGACCTGCCGAAAAAAAAATAGCATGGTCATTGAGCAGCGCAGGGTGTGGATACTCCCTAGCAGCTCATTTCACTCCCCGGCCAATGAGATTACTCATTAGCCGACAACAATTCCGAAGATCCAATCACTAAGTAAGAAGGGTGACCGTCATAAACCACACCCTGCTTTCCTTAAGATCTCAGTGACTGTACTAAAGTATCTGGTAGTCATCAGGAAAACCAGCGCAGCGTGAATACAATTAACCGACATAATGCAAACTCCCACACGACACTCCTCCGTACACCCTGCAGATGTCGCGGTCGATGCGGTTGACCTAGTTTAGAAAAAAGAAAAAAAAAGAGAAGAGATAAAATGAATTCACTTGTGAAGAACAAAACAAAAGTCGCACATTGCGACTTTTGTTTTGAAAGAGACAGACGGCTGCAGTTGCATGGCGCTGCTCTTGCGCGTCTGTTGAATCCACGAGTATGCGGCACCTCGTCGACCAGCCACCGACGGGCGACAAAGTCGGCGCCTCAACGAGACCAGACGGAGCGGTGTGGCGTCCCCCCCTCTCATTAGCAATTTCCGGGAAGCCCTCAACAGAAGCGGCTTAAAACATGCGGAACCGTGCGTGGACGTACCAGACAAACAGCGCAAACTAAATTATCCAATCTACGGCCCCTTATTTTCTTTCTTTGCTTGTTTTGTTTGTTTGTTTGGGGAAGAATCGCGACGGAGCTTAACGTTTCCGATTTTCTACTACCGACGGCCTCTTTTGGGTTTGTGTGGTTTTGTAGCATAAATCCCCCTCCCCCTTCCCAAGAAAAAACAAACGAAAAACCAAGGGGACGTGCGATTTTAACAGCGTTCAAAATAGAGGGCAGTAAAGGGAGAATTCTATACTCTATCTCATGCCTCCGACGTCATACTGACGACGATGGCACTGCGTGCAAAACATAAGTTGCGAAGATGGCACGTCCTGCGCGCAATCGGGCTCCTTTACAAACAGTTAGCTCAAACATAAGTCACGTAACGCAGCCGGCACGACGCACACCCCTATATCTTTGCACGCGCAGAACATAAGACGCATCCTATCACTCCGGCGTACACCTACAAGTACATGTTAAGTGCACACGTAGCGCACATGAGCACGCATGCACGTAAGCTAACACACAGCAGAAATAGAAGGCATCGAAAAGCGCATCCGCTTAAAATAAAACGACAGTGGCAGAAAGAAAAAAGGAAAACAGCCACTCGGCCTATAACCCCATTCGTATCGGCGCAGCGGATAAAATCCAACAAAGAAAAACTGGCAAAAAAGGAGCCTACCAAACGGAAACAAACACCGTGTTTGTGCCTTTATTTGACAACCACCACTACGTGCCCCAGTGCGTCACCAAAGAGCGGTTAGATAAAGGAGAGACCCGTGCAAACAAATACGCGAGGAAAAAAAAATAGGCATCGTCCGCTCTTCTGTTCTCAGGGGACTCGTATACAGAGAGTTATAAAAGGGGCAGGCACCCGTGCCAACGGCCCGCCGTGCGTCAAATCTCAGCTGACAGTAGAAAGGAAGTACCGTAGTGTTCGGACCAATCAGCCGTGCGCCTTCGCAGCGCACGTGACCGCGACCTCCTCTCTTGAGAGTACCACGAGGGCAGCTCTTTCGTCACAACAGGGGCAACGAATTGATTGGTCCAAGTGGGGGTGTAGGTTCCGCTCTGCTATCAGGTGATGCGCGAACGGAACTGCTATCGGACCCCGGACTCTCTCGCGTGGCTTGCTGCGAAAAGCGATGAGGACACAGACTAGGCAGTCGGGAGCGTAAAATGCGATTTGGAGTGGATGAAGTGGGCTCAAGACCCCCAAAGCCTCTCTAGCTCCGCGAATGGAGTTCGGCGTAATACAGGCATTCGAGCGAACGACGCCGATGGGCGGAGGGAATTCCCTTATCTCCCGCTGGGCTTCGGGGTTAGCTCCGCACTCGGGCTATAGTGTAGCTATTGTGCTTGGAGAGGGACCCTCGTTGGCTGAAATTGCTCGAGTCGCTATCTACAGCGAATAATCGACGTCGTGGCCCCATAATTCGCATTGAAATTTTATCGAAGGTTCTCGGTCTGGAATTTCAACAGTGTGAGAGCTTAAAGTTTAAGTAGGTTCTTGCGGATCAGAATAGCGTACTCCGGGAATTATGGGCTCCGCGATAATCCCATGTACACACAGTTACGGTGGAGAAGGGGCCGACCTTCAACAGCCAAGCCGATCAGAAATTACGTTTTAAACATTCTACGTCGCGAACAAAGCGCAACAATTTCCTTATGAATTAGCATGTTTCGAAATTATATACATTGTGCGACGAGACTTTTCGTGTGCTCCCTCGCTTCATGGCTGCTCGCTCGCTAATATTTCTCCCTCTCGTAGTGCTGAATTGGAAGAATGGCAAAAAGTGCGACGGAGCTCTCCACTATATACGTCACGATGTATTCGGTCGGGGAAGAAACTAGAAATGTAATTACCCGGAGTTTTCGGGTGGGAGACAATTTCTGAGAAGTTTACTGTTTTTTTCTGTGTTTTTTTTTCCTTTAGCATTTTGGAGTGCAAGAGCTTCGTCAACAAATCCGCGTCGAACCGATGCATCTCGTATATTCCCTCCTAAACCACGACTTTTACATCATAAAAAAAAAAAAAAAAAACTGCCTCCAGTCTTTGTATGATGTAGGCATAGCGAGACCGCAAGCATAGTACAATGTGACCCCATAACATACATATGTTCAGGATGATAACAATACATAACAATGATAATAATAATAGCAATACATATGTTCGAAACAAGTTTGCCTCGTAGCTTTCGAACTCGTGTGCAAATTCTAGTTTTCGAACTCGTCCGCAGTCGTCTGCAAATGCTTCCTTTCGAACTCGACTGCAAATGCTAGCTTTTGAACCCGTCTGCAAATGCGAGCTTTCAAACTCGTCTGCAAATGTGAGCTTTAAAACTCGTCTCAAAATGCTAGCTTTCGAACTCGTCTGCAAATGGCAGCTTTCGAACTTGTCCGCAGATATTTGTGTGGCGACCCGTGCAACGGGACTGTCATACGAGAAAGAAATAGGCCTCGGACAGCGTCTCAGCAGACTGACTGTTTTTTTGTGTGTGTGTGTGTGTGTTTTTTATTGTATGACGTGTTGGCCATCGTACCGAAACTGCCTGCAGACGTGTTCGAAAGCATAAAAACCTACGAGGCAAATCCGCTTTGGAGATGCTCGAGGGCAGGGAACTCTCTCACCACGGTCTGCACCGGACACCGTGTCTTCTTTCGTACTATGGAGTACGAGCGGTGTGGCCGTGGTCTTTGTCTGTTTCGCTAACCGCATTTTCGATAGCACCAGACTCCGTCTTTGATGGACATGGCAAGTGGTGGTGGCGTTCGTATTTGAGCTCCACCCTAAGAACCAACACCCTAGTAATTTGTTGTTTTTTTTTTGTTTTGTGTAACGGTATGATTGTGCCGCCATTGACATGCACTATACCCCAAAGGAAAAAAAATCTTTTACGCAATTCTTGAAGCGCGGATGCTACACAACCAACAGAGCACGACGACAACGATCCCTGGGAAGGTAAACAGCACAGTAGCGTCACGAGTCAGATTAAAAAAAAAAAAAAAAGACATCTTGGAAATTGCGTGTATACAATAGACCCCTTCCAAAACACTATCCGCGTTGGCGGTCGCCATTGCTTGGACACGAGGCGCGCGATTGGATCCGAGTCCTCGCCAAACGCTGACGTCACTCTCGTAGCCAATCGATGCCCCCATACAACAGCGGCATCGCTTAACTTGCACAGCAGCTGCTGGAAAGCGCGAACGTTTGATAAAGGGTCTATCGAAGCGTATGCGCATGTTTACCATATACGCGTGCAAGCCGATAAACTGAGCGAGAGGAGGAGACGAGTGCGCGCGGGGACGTCAGAACGCCGAGTTCTGGTTGGAGCGATTAGTGGGTAGACCTAAAGCCTTGGTTTCCACCGCACTCGTCGAACGCGTTAGAAAGAAGGAACGCCGGCATCTGGCGTTTAGCTCCGGCATTCGAACGTGATCGCTGAGTGCAGTGTAAACAAAGGCAGGCTAACCGCGAAGGTAGGGTTAGGTCTACCCGCTGATCGCTCCAACCAGAGTTCGGCGTTCTGACGTTTCAGCGCGCCCTCGTCCCTTCTTCTCCCTGAGCTTCTCGGAGCTTAGGTTCCACAGGCTCGCCGAGACCCTGCTACATTGGTACCCATGGGATCTCGCAATCGGAAACAGATATAAAGACAGAGAGAGAGAACGAACGCAATTTGGAAACGAAGATCGACCCTGCGACTATTAGCGCCGAGATGTTTCGGTGGTTTCCCTCCGTGACGTCACGACTGGGATTTGCCTCGCCGTGACGTCACCAGTTGCTTTCTGCCTACTTACCATCGGGGGCGACAACGAATTCGATAGTGTGTTTAAAAAGCACAGTAGAAGCTAGGAGCCATCGCAATCCGAAACTAACACCGTCAAAGTTGACAATCTGACAGTGCTCATATGCCCGTGGTTTGGCCAATCGTGGAAAGTTGACCACAGCTTCGCTTTTGGCCGCGCACACCGCTAATAGTCACTGGCAGGATGAGAACGGCAGGGAGGTGTTTCAGTCGTCCCACCTCCAACGCGAGCTTTCTACCTTTGATAGCAGTTCGGCGTATCGTGAGCCTCGAGCATGCACGCGCAGCGAAAGCACGTCGGAAGGACACGAGCGCCCACTGGACGTCGGGCAACCGAGAGAGACGCCGTTGCGTTCTCGTCCTTTCAGAGACTGCGTCACCGCCGACTGGTGAACGGGTAGGGGCTGCGACGCGAGGGACCTCGAGGTCAACGGACATGCTCTTGCGCAGCAGAGATTGGCTGGTGCGGCGGGTATGATAGACACTACGAGAACTAAATTGGCGTGTGTGCTGCAGTGTGATCACTAAGTGCGATACACTCGCCCACAGAACACCCGTCCTTTCTTCATCCAGCTAAAATCGTCGGGAATGAATGTCGATATGGACGGGCCCTTTCGGAGAGCGTGCCTTCTGCTGGAAGCTGAAGAAACACCGCACGATGGAGGATAGTCGAGACACCGCGAAAGTTGCAACCCAATGATTTCAGGCTTCTACAATGCTCATTACGAACACCGTCGAACTTGTCGTTTCCAAGGTAATGACTTCACGAGAAGGAATTATAGGAAGGTGCCACCAAGACACCTCGCCGCTAATAGTTCTACACTTGCACGCCCTCTGATGTCGCTCGTACCGCCATTGTGAAGTGGTTCAAACATCCTAACAAGGGGAACGTGACTTTCCAAGAGGCTCTTTTATGCGGAGGCTGTAAACCACCGGTGCGCAACGCAACCATCCGTTCTCATGGGTGAAAGTGATCCCATTATCAGAGTTCCAAGTGCATCGCGGTGAAACATGCACTCAGGAGCTTCCGATGCTGCGTGCGTTGGTAGTAGCAATCCACTGCGTTCACTTAAGCTGAAATAAAGGTGGTGTCGTTGAAACTGAGAAACGATTTTATAAACACAACGAAGGGAACAAAAAGAAACGAAAAGACGAAGGGAACACTTGGGTCTTCATCTGTTACTATTATGCTCTATTAGTGCGGGAAGGAAGCATGGGCTGTGCCGCGTACGCTGCTGCGAAATTGCCGCCGCAGCGCATACGGCATACGATTCTGGCCCGCTCATTTTGTTGTCATTGGAGGCCCATTAGACGCGTCGAGTGATATTAATAGCCGCCAGTCGCGGAATTAAAATGCGAGCCACATCGCCGGCCGAAATTGCACGCGACTGCGAAATTACACTGCTGCAGTTCTCGGTTCCCGTATATAATAGTCAGGACAGTTTTAGGTCGAGGTGGCATTATAGTCGGAGTGCGGTTGTACGGCCTCGTACGGGTGCATTTGCATATGCCAGTCGATCAAACCGAGAAATACAAAAATGACAATTTTTACCGGAATATACGGTGCAGTGAACCGTTCGGGCGTGTCGGGTCGGAAATATCTGTCCCGCATGTTTGCTCGAACTAAGTTACGAGATCGCTCGATATGAAACCTCCCAGAATTTCTGATCCAAACCTGCCTAGGAAAAAAAAAAGGAAATGGGGCCATTGAAACGCTTTGTCATCAGCACAAACCTGTACTATATCATTTCGTTCGAGTAGTCCACCCTGCCGACTCGACACTGCCATTTTGGCTAGCGCACAAACCTTATGGCCTATTCGTATTATTTACCTAGCCGTCTACCGTAATGCCGACTTAGTTCTTTGCTGTGTCTTCGACGATATTCGATGTTTTCAGACATGCACGACTGGATGCTGACACAGATACAAACGGGGATTGCAAGCATGTGGCGCTGAATCCACTCAGCGCCCATGAGTGATGCCTGGTACAAAGGAAAAAGAGTTCCCTTCCTTCCTCACTTTACGTTTTCACCCCCACCCCTACGCAATATAATCATGTAACCAGTGATGATTTGGCTTCGTGAAGAAACTTTTCGTCTCTTAATGTCAGCAACCACCTTGAGGCTCGCAGCAGCTTCAAAATTCAAACTTAGCTATACTGAGTGCATAACTACCTGTCATCATAGCAGAACGTAGTGTAGCACAATTAGCGTACAAAGAACACAACTTCTCAGACGAATGAACGCTGTGAACCATGCATGGAGCGGAACTTCATCTTCGTGAATTTGTTATTTTTGCCTCGGATATATTCGGAGGAGATTTATAAGCGGTGTGAGTCCGATCAATTTTACGCGAGGCAGCACGGTAATTATGAATCTATACGCTCGAGCGCGCAGCGCTTGAGATTTATTGAAGTGCTGGCCGTAGAGTCTGCAAAGCTTCAGAGACGGCAAACCCCGACGTCGCTACTACCGGCCGCGCAAATTGCCATGCGGCACCCCCAACTTTCTCTTTCATCGACGCACACTGGCGAGCTGTGTTTAAGTGTACGTGCCAGTCGCGACGACTTTTGGGCTTCTTTATGAACTCTGCCTTTCTGTTATGAAGTTGTCGTTATGCTCTTTTTGCATGCGCTCAAATTGCCTGACTCTGGTAATGTTCGAAACGAAATTACGTCTAGACCTTGTTCACTGTTTGTTCTTAATTTCTGTGGTTCGAGAGTTCCGGGTTCTCCCATAAACTAAATAACCTTCTCGTGAGATGGTCTTCTCTTTTTGTTGCAATTAAACGAACTTTGCATGGGCGAAAACTATAAATAAAGTACGTCATATATCGCGCTACAGCAAGAAGAAAGAAGGAATATCAAAGGCGACGTAAAATATGTTGTGAAGTAGTTGTTTTTCGATCATTTAGGCTTCATTTTTATTTTAGACGCAAAAAACAAAAACAAAAATCATTTTTTTGGTGCAACTATGCTTCCGCTGACCTCTTTCGTCTCTGTCATTTACAAGAAATAAACCTAGGGAGGCCGTGAATAAACAAAAGCACGTCCCCACTCGAGGCCAAGGGGAAACCAGGTCACGGGTGAGTACGTATTATGTATTAATATTTTCAGAAAGGCCGAGCAACGCATGACCGATCGACGAACTTTGAGAAATAAAGTTTTTCCTCCTCCTCCTCCTTGAGGAGCGTGTTTCAGAACTGCTTTACTCGACAATGTCCTTCTAGTTTGCATAGGCCGACCCCTTGGGAGTTTAGTCAAACAGCGCTGTCAACCAGGATAGCGGCGGGTCACCCTATTATGTGTGGGGCGTCGTTTCTACCGAGAACTATAGCTGGTCGAGCGGCTTCAATACGAGCCAGTCCCTTTATCTAGGCGATCGTGATGCCAGCGGGCCGTCTACAACTATCGCGGGAACCGATTGCCCGCCCTCTTGTGCACAATACAAAATTGGCATTGGATTGACCCTCAAAAATGAGTGGCCACGAAAAAGAGAAGAAAAAAGAAAGCAAGAACATTAGTTCACGACGCCTCCCTCCCCCCCCCCCCCCCACCCCCACTCTCCCCCAACTCACAATCAGGAATGGAATCGGAGCGGGGAAGATTTAGACGAGGGTATACATAGCTCTAGGTTCGCGTGCGTGTGTGCGTCACGGCCCTATATACATCCCGGGGTAAATACCTATTTCTCAATGGCAGCTGCACTGCATTGATTGTTGGGGCGCATGGTGCCTGCTAGGGCGCCTTAAATTAAAGCCCTTCGATAAAATTCACGCTTCAACGGACACAAGCTCATCCAGGGGCTTAAAGTCGCGGTCACACCGTTTGTGCATCATACAAAAAAAAAAAAAAAAGCCTGCATACAGATTTGAACGCGAGTCGCAGCGAGAACCATGCTTCGAATGCTGCAAGGCAATGAGTTCAAGGAGAAAACTTTGCATGCGGCATTTGAACCACGGGTATGGCGGTGACTCGTGTTTTCAGGCTGCCTTTTATGTGATATATGAGCAAATGGGACTGCGACTTTAGCCTCGGGTCGTGTAAAGACGCGTGTAGCCAGCGCCTCAATTCCGCTTATTGATGACAGTCTTTGCCGCAGCTTGCGCTGATGCAACAAAATTAGGCCTCAAGACTCAGTAGGAAAAACTGACATTTTTCGAGACTCGGACGAATATTTATAGATAGAATACTACTTGTTTAATGTGTATGACATTTTTGGTGCAGCCTCTCCTCAATAGGCGAGGAACGTACGGCTGGAGTCAAAATGGCGACGGACGCAGCAGCTGACGTAAGTGGCACTACATTGAGCGAAAGAGAAAACTAGGGTCCGGATGTAGCGACACCCAAGCCGGCTTGCTCGACACTAAAGGAATCGATGAGAAGCTCATTCGAAACAGAACCTATGAAAGGGATACACGAGCCCTAGGAGCCCCAAAATAAGCAATCTCTTTTTTTTTTCTTTTTTTTTTTTTTGTATTTTTTCCCCCGGTTTTGCAACCTGTGCCTTCGTTGAGATTTCAACCAAACTTATGATTCTTCTTGTTCTAATCAAGCCACTTCGAGAGCTCCGATACTAAAGGGGACTAGTTCATGAGTTTCTGGCTTTTCCTGTATCGTATGATTTAAAATTGCCCCCATCAAGAAGACGAGTTAATGCAATCGATGTGAGGTGACCAAGCGGTTCTTTGGAAGACAGCGTTTCTATTCTAACCGCAACCGCCGCAGTAGGCATCCAAGGAACCAAAAAGAGCCACTGCCTTTACATGTATGCATGCACGACCATGAACACATCGCGGAAAATATCGGCTGGCTTCTTGACACGCAAGGGCCGCGTGCAGCACGACCACGGACGGGGCCCTGCGATGTACGCCCCCGCAAGGGCTGAGATATCGGAACGACGTGGGTGTCTCCCTCCATCAGCCGGCCGAAGCAAAGTCAGACAAAGCATCTGACTCGCATTTCAATGAGGGCCCCAAAGGACATATTGTTCTGTACGTCGACGCGCGCTCAGTGCGAAGAAGGTCGTGCAAACGGGCCTCTCTCTCTCTCTCTCTCTCTCGTGTGCATGTTGATATTCTTTGCTCACTTCTGCGTTTCTTTCTTTTTTTTTTTTTTGCTGTTACCTGCAGCTTCGGTTTCCGCCGCTGGAGCGCAGCCTTCTTGTTGCCCATTCAGCGCGGCAGTACGGATGTTGAGAGACGCGATGTAAGGACAGACATTTGCAATGCCCGTCGCCGTCGTCTTTCTCGTCCGCCCGGTGCGAAAACTATGGATCATTAGCGTGGCTGCCCGCGCAGTTTGAGCCGTCATCCATCACCGGGTCGGTTCCGGGGCGGCTGCGCGTTCGTGGCATGCCGCCCGCCGACCAGTTTGTCAGCAGCACCGGGTTTATACTCCGTCCCATCTTACGATGGACCGCGGCCGGCACAACGAGTCAGAGGAAGCCAATAAGCCAATCCAATGCCGCGAGAGTGTCACGTGATCCACGGGAAGGGCCCAGCAAGCGGCGTCCGGGGCACGTAGTCACGTGACTCGTTCGGGGTGTTAGGATTGGCTGGGATAACTCGTAGCGTCCGCTGCGGTACATCGTAAGGTGGGTTCCTTCGGCCGTCAACGGGACAAGGCAGGCCTTGGCCGACCCGGATTCTACAGCATGCGGACTATTGTTTGGAAGTGTGAAGTGCGCCCCGTTTTTTTACCGCTATGAATAACACCAAGGTTTTAAGGCGCGGCTAAGTTAGGATAGAAGAAACGTCTTGAGGTCGTCTGCCTGGCGACGCGAGCCAAAGAATTTGAATACAATCTGTTATTTTTGAAATCTCGCCAACTCCAAGCGCGTCGAGGTGCGGACAGGAAGGAAGCTACTCCTTTTGCAACAGTGAACACTGATTCTTTAAAGAGTGCAAGGTCCGCTTGAGTTTGAGTAGCGGCGGAGCAAAATTCACTTATGTGATCGATGACAATAGTTTATAATTGAGAGTGAAACAGTATTTAAGGTGTGTACCGAAATGTAGAATATTTTCAGCGGGCTATATGGTACACGACTCCTGTTAACGTTAGAAGCTGCCACGTTCAAAGAGGTGTTATCTAGAAGGAGAGGAAAAGAGAGAATAAATTATAAAGACAAAAAGCTAGCCTATGAATATACTTTCTAGATATAGTGGATGTTGGAGGCTATGTATAGGCTATAACCTAGGCTAACTGTCCTAGTTAAGTGCGCTGCGCCAACAAGAGCTATGGCAAACGAAAAAAGCGAAAGGAAAACAAAGAAAGTCGAGAGACAACATAATCAATTAATGCAAAGGTGCAAGCGAGCTGGACAAGACTAGCGATAATATTACCTGGAGAAGGGGAACAAAGGGGGCGAAGGTCAAGCGCAACATCTCCCGCCACAGCTAGGTTCTCAGTCGCGCACCAGTCACCTAGCTCTGTTTGGAGATTCTCTGTTTGTCCTTTGTTCTCCTTCTCCAGGGATTATCATCGTTGGACAACATGGTAACCGGACAAAAGCTCACCGGACAAAAGCTCACCGGACAGAAGCTCACCGGACAAAAGCTCACCGGACAAAAGCTCACCCGTTTTTTGACAGACCCGGACAAAAGCTCACCCGTTTTTTGACAGACCCGGGCAAAAGCTCACCTCGATTTCTTTTTTTTTCCCTACCCGTGCGAAACACCGGCTGAAATAAAGTGCGGACGCAATAAACATTGGACCATTTTTAGGAGAACTTGTACCTCATCCACCATTGAGTTGCGATTTTTTTTTTTAAATACTTTGAAAGAACGGGAGTTAGGCCTATTGGAAAAGTACAAGACAGATGACCATTTTAGAAAATTGTGCGGGATTTTAGATAGGCTCGGGTTCCTTCCACCACAGCTTGTTGCACAGGGAAAAGTCTACCGGTGACATCGGCTACCTGCTGGACTACTTTGATTGCACGTATGTCAACGGCCGCTTCCGTTATGCTTCTGTTCCATCTGCGGCGGCACCCAGAACGAATTGTTCCCTTCGCCTGACTCTGCGCCGACGGCGACCGGAGTTTCCCCCGGTACGGTGGAATATGTACGACACCGCTCTTCAAGATAAAGACCGGATGAACACCTGCGAAAGATAGAGTACCGGGTTCCAGAAGCTCGTCGGCCACGCCCATCCAAGCGTCTGGAGGCTGATTGAATGCCTACAGCAAAATCAGGCGCTCGTTGCCACGGCATTGACAAAAGCCCGGAGAGTTGAGCCCACCGTAAAGCGGGTGCAAAAAATTACTCTGCACCTGCAGAATCGTCTTAGAAATATTTGCGAGGGCTTGCATGTACATCGATATCTACCAAGACTGCTGGAGCTAGTGGGGGACTGCATTCGCTTCTAACCAATCGATAAATAAACTTGTTTCTACTAAAATCAACAAACCATGCGCCTGTCAGATTTAATTTATCGTTGCCTTTTTGTGTCGCACGCATGCACCCAAGTTGTCCGCACTCGTGTTGAGACGAACATGAAATTTTCTCGTGGTGAGCTTTTGTCCGGGTCTCTGAAAATATGGGTGAGCTTTTGTCCGGGTCTGTGAAATAATGGGTGAGCTTTTGTCCGGTGAGCTTTTGTCCGGTGAGCTTCTGTCCGGTGAGCTTCTGTCCGGTGAGCTTTCGTCCGGGATTCGGACAACATATACAGCATTAAAGAATGTGCCCAGACAGCCCTAAACAGACACATTAAGTTGGGCTTCTGGAGGCTATAGAGGAGATACTACATTAGTCAAGAGGATACGCTGATACGGTAAACATACCTCCAAGCATGTGGAACTAGCGAACACCCTAGACTTGCGGAACAATAAATATATATCGAGACAGATTATCTACAACCATATAATTCACGTCAATCTTGGAAGAAAAATAAAGATAAATAAGAAATGCGTTCTAACAATGGCAGACGTATCCAGGGCGCTCATGTTTCTATAAGTTGCCACATCGTGAGGACGGTTAAGTCTTATGCGGCGTTTTATAACACGAGTCTCCGTTAATCCATTCAGTATGACGGATTAAAGGCAGCCGAAACAAAAAACACAAAAAACAACTCCGCCAGTAACAATCGAGACCGCGGTCCGCGCGGGAGAGGCCTTTATTCTGAGCGGCCAAGACGAAACCAAGTCACGGAGGTCACGACGTTGCCGTCGCCCGAGCGGCGATCCCAAGTTTGCTCGAAAGAAAAACCGGTGTTTCCTCGTTGTTCTGCCGTGGCTTGGACATGCAAAAAAGCAAGAATCAGTGCACGCGCACGCGCGCACGCGTCGGACCTCGCCACCACTTTTGCACGACGCACGCGCTCACCCTGACCTTTGCAGAGGTCACGATGCATCGCCGTCCGGCAAAGTCGGGAAGCACGGAGCCGCGGAACAAAGCCTCCCAGCGGGGCCAGCCGAGGTCGACCGAGCTCCGCGGAGTCCGATTGGGGCGTCACGAAGGATGGCTCGGCAAGGAATAGCGGCAGGGATGACGTGCGGTAGCCGCTTCCACATGTACGTGATGATTCCGCGGCGCTTGTTTTTATGCTCCAGCGAGCCGCTGCAACCTTTATACACAAGTTCTAAATGACTAAAGGAATCACAATGGTAGTCGAGATAGGTGTGCTCAACTTGAAAAGGAGCTTTCCGGAAGCCTCTAGGGCAGCATCTGACGTCAAAAACACCCAAATGCATTCTCTAGAAGCTGTCACTTAGTAGAAGGCCAAAGGCCGCACTTCGGCTTCTAGGAGGTTCCGTTATAATTTGGCGTTTCGCATCGTAAACCCGAAGTGCTAACTAGGTCTCACTCGAAAGCTGGCGGCTCTCAGTGCTCTCCAGGGCTGTTGAACGTAGGATCCTCGATTCGGATTTTCAGTCCTTGTCACCGTTATGAACTCTATCGAACGAGAGACAGTAATATTAGAAATTGGTCAAGATGGGGATGAGACTGCGCGGGAATGGCAGTGCACCGAGCTCTGGTTGGAATAATTCATGGTTTAGACGCAAAGCTGGCTGCTAGCTTTGCGTCTACTTGCTAGTTCAATTCAATTCAATATGTTTATTTACTCCCAACATACATATGGGTGTCGGGGACAGGGAAAAAAGCTACAGAGGTGCAGCTTGACGAAGCCCCTGCCCTATATTGGCAGATCGGCCGACAGGAAAAAATGTTACTAGATGCAAGGACGAAAAAAAAAATGTAAGAGTTTGAGGTAAGTATATTGCGTATTGTTTTTTTATTAGGTGCACGAGGACAAACGGTTTGGTCTTCTAAAAGATGTTTTACTGTTTGTGGTGTATGCTGTACCACTTGAAGGCCGTAGTTTGCTTTAGGTTTAGGTAATCTCTAGGATCCAGCACTACGTACTTCGTATATAATATGTTTGACACTTAGTATAGAAATCCGTGGTAATGGGTGGTTACAAATTGTGTCGGAAAATTATATTATAAATACTAAATTGTATTTTTTTACTTTTTGTTTCTAAAACAAGTGGGTCAGTGTGTGCGTAATACGACATATTAGCTACGACTGCAATTGCTATCTTCTGCAATAAATACTGTTTATTATGGTTATATTGTTTAGGATAATTACTTCTCTGAAGCAATCTTCTCGAAAGTCAGATTAAGAATTAGTAAGTATCGCATATTTTTTTCCGCAAAAATTGTGGATAAATGAATGAATGAATGAACGTTTTATTTACTATTTTTTTCGAACAAATACTACGTCTCAGGAAGGGATGCTATGAATGGAGTTGCTTCGTTAATCATACACAATGAGAGACAGATCACCTAAAGCAACACATTCCTATGCTTCTCTATGACACTGCTTCGCGGTATCACATTCAAACGTTTTCGGCATGCTCTCACCTGTTCCGCTCCGATGGTCCGTTTAGGATCATTGTCCGCGTCTATACTAACTGAGAGCCGCCCATTTTATGATCAGTTCATTTCTGTCCCCGATAGAACCAATATTGCCGCATATAAAAAGTAGCAACTGCCTTTGAGTTTGAATTGGCAATAAATAGCCTGATGGAACAGAAGACGTGCAGGAAAGGGTTCGCCCACGACAAAAGGCCCCCCTCGAGCCCAATGTGCCAAGGAGCGTTGGGTAATAAAGCGCCCATATTAAGGGGCAACTCCGGCCAAAATTCGAAAGGAAACAAATTACTGGTATCGCTTTAACGACCCAAACCAAAATATTACGTTTATAGAGGACGCCGCATTCCCAACTACGCAACGCTGGGGATTTTGGGTTGCTGGCTAACGGGCTTTGCGGGCCGCTCTCGAGAGATCTCGGGCGCAAGAAGAGCGCCAGTTTCAAGGTGGCGGTTATCTCGACTGGCGCAGCAAGGGCGACGTGGTGTTCTCGAAGTTCTGTGTTACGTGAAATTGCGTGGTGTCAGCTCGGCAATTCTTTCTGGGATCTACCGTGGTCTAATCAGATCGCCGTGCAGCTGAAGGAGTGCACAGTGAAAACGTTCACCGCTGGGAATGTGCGTCGACGCTGCGATCTGCTCAACGCTAAGCCTATTCCCACAATTCATCGCCGAGTCTAACTGAACGAACGAACGACTCTAAAAGAAATCGCCGAAGTTATCGCTATGCACTGGACATCAGTAGGTCATAGATTTCCTTCCGCGATAGCATTGATAAAGGGTGCCGTTTCCACGGGACGACTGACGGAGGCTCCGTGACTGAATTTGGCTACGCACTCGTACTCGTAGCCTCTGTACCCCGCAGAAAAGTGCGCTTGACGAGGCAGCTGCGGCTTGGTTTAATTTGAAAGAAAATGATTGGACACGTTTTCATTTTCAATATTTCCTTCCAGGAGTATGGTGGCGCTATAAGAACACGGAATTCTACGGCTCTGGCAAATTTAACCAAGATCACGCGTGGTGTTCACTCGGAAACGAAACGCACAACTAAATTCGGTCCGAGCAGGTCGTTTTTAGCGTACGCTATACTACTGCGTATTGCGTACGTAAGAGCCATGGCAACGCTATACTAAAACTGTCTAATAAAAATGCGACCCGCTGCGAGCAGCCGCTCCTTAGCGGGCCGCCAGCGGGTCACCGATCGCTAAAGCAACCTTGGGCCGTGACGTCACGATCGTTTTCTTCTTTTTTTTCCCCTAGTCCGGACTGGCTTGCCCGCATGCGCGGTCGAGCGGCGTAAAGTGTGCGTCTCCGCCGCTACTTCGGCTGGTGCTTGGCGTGTTTAGCCGTTGCTTCTATCTGTAGCCCGTGTAGCTCCGGTATGGCCTTTTGTTTATTTTGTTTCTGAGGACTCCAAGGCTTGATTTAGCGAGCAACTCGGTGCGCACTGGCGCGCACCGTGGTTTCGGACAGAAGCACTCTTCCTGCGAAGTTCGTCAGCACGTGGCAGTGGGTCATGTGCCCGCCCTATGAGAGAACACATAGAGATCGACGCATCACGGCGGATTAAAAAATAAACGTCGAGTTTACACTTTTTGATAGAAGTCTGTCGTGAAGTAGGTAGAGCACCAAACTCTTTACCAAAGTTTTTATAGGATCGGATGCGTGTGAAAATTTTGAGAAGGCAATTTCCAAGGCAATGGCGTTTGCAGCAGAAGATTTTTGTACGCAGCGGAGATCGACTTTCGGGTTAACCGGAGCGGGTCACGTGAACGATGTAACGTCGCCGTGACGTTGCCGCGTCGTCTGCTGCAGGAAACTAAAAAAAAAAAAAAAAACCGTCTTTACGGGGCACACGATTTAGCGCAAATTATTCTAAAATGTTCCTTTATTAAGTCAAAAACTATTGACGTTCGGAACATCCCCGCAATATTGAAGAAACAATGATTTTCTCACGTTCCCCATACATTTCTGACCGGAGTTGGAACCTCCGGGCGTTCGCCGCTAGTCGCCGAGAGACTGCGTTCTAGATTGCGCTACTCTGTTCCGAAAGAGCTATGTACGTGCTCTATACTGCAGTCTTGGGTAGTAACGCGTTACTAGTAACGCGTTACTGTAATTTTGTTACTTTTTGGTAACTTGTAACTGTAACGAGTTACTTTTTTAAAATGGAACTTTTAACTGTAGTTCTATTACTTTTTTTTAGGTAACGATGAAAGTAACGACGTTACTTTTGTCGTCACTTTCCAGTGTTTTATGAATAACATATCACTGAACGAGTACAATTTAGATATTCCTTGCACTTTTCAAATCGTCTATTCCGACATTTCGAGTGTCAAGCTGGCCTTGCACAAACTTGTGAATACGTTCTTTCTCACGAATCACGACCTGAATATAGCCACGTGTAGATTTCATGAAAAAAAAATTCAGTCATCTTTACGCGCGCGCTTGTACTTTGTGACTGAACACTTACATCTTAGTGTTTTAAGCACTATCTATGTCATGGTTTTTCTTTTTTCTGTGAAAAAGTTTTTTAATCGAATGAATCAACCGCGAAACAACAATACACGCGGAGGGAACTGCGCATGTTTCGTATTTTGATTAGCGCCAGTACTCCGCACTGCGCATGTTTCGTATTTTCATGTGCGCCACTACTCTGGCGTGGAAATTTTCAAACACTACAATCGAGAAGCAACTTCTGCTAAGTTACAATATGAAGTAAAAAGCGTACTTTTTAGTTTTATGCAAAAAAAAACTTGGTGAAGGGCGTTTTTTGTTTTTCTAATTTTTTTGTGTTATATAAAAGTAATTGAAAAGTAACGTCGTTACTTTTTAAAATGTAACTCTAACTGTAAAGAGTTAGTCTTTTGTTGCGGTAACTGTAACGGTTACTTCGCTACTTTTTTCTGAAAGTAACTGTAACTGTAACGAATTACTTTTTAGAAGTAACTTACCCTAGACTGCTCTATAGTGCCGCTTGGACAGCGAACTCGTTGAACGAGACCGATCGTGACGTCAAGTCCACCTAGCGGCTGATTTCCAGTGTTGCCGGGACCTCGAGCGGCTAGTTTGGTTTTGCGGACCGCGCCCCAAACAAAACTTTGAGGTGTCGATATCTCTAAAACTACGCACAATACCAAGAGAAAAATTACACCTTGTAATTCAGGGACGCTGACTGCGCTAAAACAGTCATAATCCCAAAATCAAAACTATGGACCAATATCGCCCTTAAAAAAAAAAGAAAAGAAAAGGCGCCGAAGGAATTTTTTTACGTTAAATGACGTCAAAAAATGTTGCTTCAGATACTAAGTGGTGTGGGGAGACCATTTCTTTTAGGGGATTTGGGAACAAAGCGTTTATTATGTTGCAACAAAGTATGGTCCCAGACAACTTAGCAAAACGTAAGAAGGACATGGGATGATCAATTATGACAGCCTTCTTGCATGGCTTTGTGATTGGATTTCGATTGGTCTCACCGGAGGGCGCGCGACCTCATATAGCTGCACCGTGACAATAAGGTGATCGCGACTGCCCACGCCTTGTCAGGCCTCTGCGATTACAATGCCTTCAGATGACAAGCAGGCCGGCGGATCTTCTTACAGACAAGGCGCATATTAAGTGGCGAGCGACGTATAATAAAAGACCAGCTCATAGAAGCGGAACAATGCGGGATAGGAGACGCCGCAGCAATGAGAGGAAGGTTCATTAAGGGCCGTCGCTTTGGGATGACAGCGACGCGGCAAATGACCTCCCTGGCGCGTGGGCACAAAAGCACGCCTCGCGCCGACGCATAAAAGCCTGAGCGCAGGGCCGCTTTGCCGAACAAGAGGCGACTCTGAACTTAGGTAACTCGAATTAAGGTTAGTGCTGCTGCCGCGAGACAGCATCTCCTTCAAAAAAGGTCATGTTGGTCCCCGAGCTTACTCCGGTTCGAATGTCAAGAATCGTGGGTGCATTACATAGCGTACTGGTCAGTTGTAGCACAGAAACGCTGCAGAACGTGTTAGCACGAGTGTTGGAGCATGTCATTGGAAACTAATGACTCTCTCGTCGTTTATGAAGTGGACTAGAGTGCTTCAATGCGTTGAGTCTGACAGTTATGATATATCCAACTTTCATTAGCTCCCCCATGTATGCATTTATACTGCACCGCGATCCGTTCGTAAGTTTAGACATATCGTATGGTCTTCCATTAATCAGTCAAATAAATCGTAATGGTTAATCGGTACCAGTCTCCATGACCGGCCCTAGTGGGAAAAGAGAGAGGGGACGCCTTGCTATTGAGACTCTGGGACCATGATACACATCTCCCTTATCGTAGGCTGAACTGATTCAAAGAAAAACGCAATGTTTGGAGTTCTGAGTGCAACGTTGGGCATCATACATGTAGATACCTCTAAGAGTATAGAGTATCCGGACGAGTTGTTGTTCATTTTATTGCTTTAAACTGGAAATTTAGGAGTACTGATGATCTTTTTTTATTATGTTGCGTGCGAGTTGATGGCAAAATTATACTAGAGTTAATCGTTTATCGGCGGACGTGTGGTGATACGGTGTTTATACTGAATGTTATTGCGAAGCCCCAAAATGACCGTTCGAAATGCGAATGGAAGCTAGCGTGCCATTATAAAGGCACCTGCCGTCTCTGATTTGGATGAGCATCGAAACCTAGTAATTATAACAGCATTGCACTCAAACTGGTGAAATTCTAAACCCGAAGTGGAACACGAATGCGTGCCTCCTTCCACGTACATTTTTACGTTCAAGATTTCGTGGTGACCAGTAAGTGGAGCGGTGAAGGCTCACGCTCATCAATAAAAGGTATTGATCAACGTTCAAAGACGCGCCTAGACGGGTAGAAACCGAAGTAGAGGAGGAGATGAGAGCGTGCGGGGATGCTAGAGCAGCGAGCTCTGACTGGAATGACTATGTGGGTGGACGCAAAGCTAGATGTCTTCTTCTCTACTCACTGTTCGAACATGTAGAAACTAAGACAGCTAAAGTAGCTCCGTCTACTTAGTCAGTCATTCATACCAGAGCTCGGCGCTCTGGGCGTCCCCGTGCGCTCTCGTAACCTCCTCTCCCTCTGTTTCTATCCGTATAGACTGATGCGACTGTTAATGACTGATTGAGGAAGGGGGTGGTTGAAAAAAGAGATAGAGAGAAAGATAACAGATTCGACTGGTTTAACTCCAGCTCGTGTAACTTGCCCCGTTAAAAGAAAAATAGAAAAAAAAAGTGTCAACGAAGAACGGAAGGCAGTCCTTAGAAGAGCGCTTTAAAACGACGGACACTTTACACTCAGAGGGTCATTTCCTCTCCGTCGGATCACAGCTAGGGAACGGGAGGACAGCGACGCAGAACCTAGATTCCATTGAAGGGGCAGGACAAAAGGGGCACCGGAACTTCCGGACCGCCCACGATTGAGTCCCCCTCAACCCCCTCCCCCCTCTAAAGAGAAAAAGAAACAAAGAATAAAACGTTGTTGCCGGTCCCACGAGGGCACAGCTTGCTCGTTTTCGGTCGCGGTGGCTACCACTGGGCTTAATCACCAATTACCGGTTTTTTAACGTTTTCTTTTTTTACGCAACTACAAAAGCCAGGCGAGTCTCCGGCTCCCTTACCCTGGCACATTGAGGTGCAGCGTTCGACCCGGCAAAGCGGGCATGCAGACGCCGCTTGTTGTGCGCTGGATGGAGCAAATGTGCGCTTGGAGGCCGTTATACTGCTTCCAGGAGACACTCCCGGTCGCGCAGTTCGTCGAAAGCCTTGGAGCTCGCGGGCGTCGAGCTGAATGGGGTCGGATCAACAGCCCTCACGAAATCGTCTCATTAAGAGAACGTAGTATTAGAGGTGCGCTTACGCGATGAGTGAGGCGAGGGACCGCGTCGCTCGAAGGAACGAGAGGAAACGAAAGTGACTTCCGTTTCCGTTCGGTGACTCCTATTGACTGGAGTCACTGAAATGGTACGCTGAGGTTATCGTCACTCTATTTTTTTATTGTGTACTGTCTGACGGGATTTCTACGCTCATTCGTCCGCTCACGTCCCGTGACGTTTGTTTATGCTCCGGCTGCTCGTGGGCTCCGCCATATAGTTGACCAGAGTTTCGGGTGCCGATAGCGGCAATTGTGCTTTTTGAATGCGAGTTTTTGTTTTAGTTTTAGATGAAGTGTTACGGCTGGTTTCAATCACTTGCATTCGACTACGGCTGACTACGGCCGACTAGGCCACAACCGGCTTCTAAGCCTCTTGGAGCTGCTTATGACTGGCTGCGCAGCAGCGCAGTCGATTGTAACTAATCACAAGATGCTTAAAAACGGCTTTTAAGCCTCTCCAGTCGTAAGCAGTCACAAGTGGGTGAACCAGGCTTTAGCATAAAGTGTTAGCTCTATAACAGACAGTGGTGCAAGCAATTTGGGCCATGAAAAAAAATTTATTGGCATGTACATTTGGGCGAGTTGGTATGAGTTCATAGTGAAAAACAGCTCGTCTTGTACGAGCACAAAAAAGAGTTGTGTGCAGCAAAGGCAAATGCATAGGTGCGGGCACATAGCTTTCAGATTTGCTTTACTTTCGCGACTGAGAGCCACGCATTCGCGTCTGCGCTTTTGGCTCTGCTGTGCGTAACTCATGAGATCGATTCATTGGACACCTTATTAGAGTTCAGTGTTTAGAGCGAATGCTAAGTACGAACTCGCATGTAAAGACCGACATTCTTGATGGTGCGGAATGCACTTCGCAAAAGAACTGTGGAAGCTCCCCATCAGCACGTGCTCACCAGTCGCGCACACAGCTATGGCCGCCAGTGAATACTCCCTACACACCATTCTAATATTTACAAGTCCTCAGCCCAGCGTGCGATCTCCCCATCCCAGCACACACATGTTCGTCGCTTTGGAAAGCGAGCAAATCACGCGCCATACGCACGAACTTTGAAAATGAAACGATAGAACAGAAACAGAATATTGACGCTGATGTTCGCAGGAGCATCAGCGTCAATTTCGTGTTTCTGTTCTAATAATATTTAGGTTACTTGTCAGCGTTTTTCCAGTGTATCTGCCTTCTTCGTCCTCTTCCCAGCCCTGCTTTCTTTAACTAGGAAGGAAATACCTGAGTTTTCTATTAAGCACGTAGGCTGAAAGTTAATTAAACTGGCAACACTAATACTACGTAACCGTATTACTGATGAGATATATCAGTCGTTGATTGTTGGGTGACTCTAGAGGAGTCGAGGTGCAACCTTGGTTGATACAAAATATAGGAGGAATCGAAAATGGCTTACGTTTTTGTCCTTTGAATCGCTTTCTCCAGGTGCGCAGTTCCAGGATGTAAAAATTGCAAAACAGTTCGGTTCGAGTGTTTATTGTGCTGTACCACCACATCGAGGAAAAAGGACGTCAGAGTAATCATTCGTGCAGGGACCACTAAAAGCGTTTTAAGCTTCGCTGGGGTCTAAAGGACTCAAAGGCGGTTGTGTGACAGATCGCGGCCTTTTTAGTTTCTTCGCTATCCCCGGTGAACTCAGGTTCAAATCAGTGTGCAAAGTTTCTACGACGCCGTAAACTTTTTTTTTTCTTTTAAGTTTTGAAGATTTTAGACGTGTCCAGGCAGGAAAGGTAAATTGAAAAGTAAATGAAAGTAAATGAAAGTGGGCGAATATTTTATTTCTAACGAAAAAGGAAGCATAGATGAGTTTCCATATAATAGCAGACTCCGCGCACCCGGTTTTACATTTTAATCATATATAAAAAGACGCAAAAAAAAAAAAACTACAAAAAAACGTACCTCAAAAAAAAAAAAAAAAAAAACACGATAAAATATAAAAATAAAAAGCAAGTTTTTGAGCGTATTGTTGGTATAAACTTGCCAACAATTCTGGGGCTTCAGCATAACGCTTTTCATCAAGCTTTTTTAAGAATTTGATGGATTCGCCGCTCAGTACACGCCGTTGAACTTGTGTTTTGTCACAACTTTTTAGCTCGAATTTTGAATTTCTGTATGAATGGGTAACAATACTAAGTATAATCAAAGTGCGAAACCATCGGTTAGTGGAGGCAATCAAGATAATAGGACTAGAACTTCTCAGTTGGGTTTACGATACCTCAGTCGTCAAAAGTGAAAACTCCATTCCTCGGAAGTTTATATGTCAAATTGATTTTAGTACGGTAGTACCTCAACTGGCTAGGATGTCAAAAGATAATTTACACAAAAAAAAAAAAATAAATACCCGTGGACTATTTTCTCGCCATGCACTCGGAAAGCTAATCATTGTGTGATGAAGGGGGTCATTGACAAATAACCAAGTCCAAAATATCGTCTTGACCTAAGAACGAATTTTACGATATGCCAGTGAGCACACTGGACTGCATAGTGACAAGTACTCCATCGGATATTTTAAAAAAAAGTATGTTTCCTCGTAATGCTATGCCAATAATATTTCCCGTAAATATTGAAGCAGATAAAAAGACAAAAAAAAATATTTCAACTACGGGGATTTGCGGAACACGCTCCGAACTAACCATAATTCAGCTGGGGTCACACTCCTCATAAATCATACAAAAGACAGTCTGCCAACACGAGTCGCCGCAATGTCCGTGGTTCTAATGCCGCGTGCCAAGGTTCTGCTTGAACTCATTGCCATGCGGCATTCGAAGCACGGATCTTGCGGTGACTCGCGTTCGAATCTGTATTGCAGACTGTCTTTTGTACGATGTACTACGAGCAGTGTGACCCCGGCTTTCTCAAGCCGTAGCCACAATGTTCAAGTACACCACACAGAAGACACGGTTGCAGACATGATGACAAAATTTGTCCACTGACACGCCACGAGAGTTCTCAGAGCATGCTTGCTTCATGCCTTTCTATGCTTCGAATATGTCCGCAGACAGTTTTTTTACCGCCAATGTGACAGGACCGCGTCCGCAGACATGTTCACACCGCTTATACACTGCTTATACATCGTACAAAAGACAGTCTGCATGCGGGTTCGAACATGAGTCACCGCGAGACCCGTGCTTCGAATGCCGCGCGTGGCAATGAGTTCGAGGAGAAACCTTGGACACGCGGCATTCGAACCACGGATATTGCGGGGACCAAGGAATGAACGCGCCTCACACAGTGCCTGCAGACTGTCTTTTGTATGACGTCACAGAAGTCTGACCGAAGCTCGATAGAGTGAACGCAACTTATTTGAGGATCTCAAGACCACGTCATAACATTCCCAATCCAGTGCATATAGTCAGAGAGCACATATTCCTCTTCAACCAAGGTAGGAGATGCCTCTGGGGATCCCGAGAGCACGTCGAAAATTCGGCCATACGTCGATCCTTGTTACCGAAAAGGTGTTGGCCAAAGCCCCCCTTGTTGTAGCTCTCGGCGAATCGAGCGGACGTACGGCGATACTCCGGACGGAGCGTCGAGTCAGCGTTCCCGACGCGGCCAACGCGCCGTACGTGCTTCCCCGGCGTCGCCTTTGTCTCACCGGGCCGTGATGAATGCGGTGTCGCTGGTGCGTCCGGCGCCGAACAATGCCGGCTCCGTTTATCGTAATTAAAAAGGCGAGAGCGCTCGGGCATTCGAGGGCGACCCCGTAGCCAACAACCGCGAGCCCGCGTTCTTCGCAGTACGCAACCCCTAACGAGCACGCTGCCCTTCGCGAACGACGGGGCTAACCCCGCGTGTCGTTGTAATCGGGTTCCCCGGGTGCACTCGCTTTCCGCTTCTCAGTTGGACCGAGACTCGAGCACCGACGAGTCATACGAACTCAGAAATCCGCTCGCATAAGTTTCGTCTTCCGCCGAGGTCTCATTTGTCGAATCCGCTGAGGGCGCTCTAACGCCTCTGTGCGTTCTTGGAATTCAGATTGGCCAGTCTGCTTAGAGAAAGGAAAGACGCGGGTAATTCGAGGAAGCCGATTGGTTCAGACGGCTTCCATCTTCTGCTCTGGTCCATATTGGTACACGAGAGACCTAACCTTGAAAACGGATCCGCGTGCGTTTTAGTGTAGAGGCTCGTCGTCGCTCGTCTCGTTGGAACGTCGCGGCAAGTGGTTTGTTGAACTGCAGCGGACCTTGCGGACGGAAGGTGACGGCGACACAAATCGTTTTCACCCACCAGCGACACTTAGGCTTTGACTTCATTAGGGCGACTTCACTGGAGTGGAATCTGAGTGGTGTTAAGGGCACATGCGCAATCTCACCTGGACGGCCGTCGGATGCTATGTCTTGTGGTATATTCAGTGGAGGCCGTTGCTGAGTCTGTCGCTGTTGTGTGTGGGCTTACACCGAGCTTCCGCACCGTCTTCGTGAGATGTATTCCACAATACCAAGATGGCGGTCGTTTCTGGCAGAATAAGGTTTAAGATTTTTTTGGAGCATGCGCCGGGGACGGCGCACTTAGACATACTACAAATCGCTCGCTTTAAAGCACCTGTTAGTTCGATGCCGTAAAATCATTAAATAAAGGTGACGTTCGTTTCAAGAAAAAATCAATATGGCGCAGGCCAAACGGGTCGGCGGAATTTCGGTGTATTTCCCTCTTGTTTTTCGTTGAGTTAAGGACAGGGGAATCTACATTGCCGCTTTCGGCTAATCTGCTTTCAGTCCTTCGCTTAACCGCTTCATGCTTTGGCAACCATTCGAATTAAAAAGAATAAAAAGAACAACATCTGTTTACATCTTCTGAGATATGTTAATACACCACAATAAAGCTCATGCAGTGAACTGGAGAATATTGAACCTATTTTGTTTTTTGCGTGCCCAACCTACATGTTCATTGTGCAAACAATCGGTCTCTGAGAGCGAAACCTACAGCAATCTTCCCATTAACGCCAGCACAGGGTTTAGAGCGTTATGTGACCAAGCGGCCCTCCGCATTGCAGGCGGTGTACAATGTTTTTGATCGGGGGTCAAACTTTTTGGCTAAAGGCGACTAAATAGGAAATAAAAAATTTTAGATAAGCATTTAAATACAAAATCAAAATGTAGAAGTAAAAAATTTTCAAAAAGATTCTAAGGTAGATGGATAATGTACTTTAATTTCTAATTAGATATTTAGCTAATTATAAAATTACACATTAGTCGTGACCCAGAAAACCCACCAGACATAAATCGAAACGCATAGGAATTTCGACATGTTCACACAGGGCAGAACACTAGCTAGAATGATAGAACCGTGCAATTTAGGGAAGAAACAGGACAGTAAGCACAATATCCATCGCAACGCAAAGGAATTTTAACATACAACCGAGTTACACAGACATGAAAGAAGAGACAAAGAATGATATTGCTGGTGGTGACAATGCTGAATGAATAATATGGCGAGGGCAGTTTTCTTTTTTTCTTTCTGGTATCTTCCTTTATGCTGTTCGCGCGCGTCGCGGCGTCGTCGCGGCCATTCTTTACGTGTGCTTATTTAGGCGCCGGTAAAGCGGGCCTGCCACGGAAGCGGGGCGCTGGCCGTTTTCACTGGGAGGACGGTGGTCAGCCACGGGCCGGTTGGAGAAACCCGTAGGCCGGGGTTTGGAGACCCCTGTTTTTGATGCCGAGAAACTTTCAATTAGGCTCCCAATTTATTTCACAGATTTATCAGAACTCATCGCGACATGGACTCCTCCCGCCAAAATTATTGTATGCGAAGTTGTGAGTCAGCGCTGTGTCTGTGTCTTTCTTCGTCTGGTCCTTCGTTCTTTGCGCTGTTTTAGTTCTCCACTATGGTCATACCAACTAGCCCGAACTTCAACTTTAGGCACTAATTACCTTTTTAATTATTCGGATTAGCTGGCACTTACCACTTATGGAGATATGTGAACTTTTGCCAAACATTTATTTGTCCTAGCCATTGTTAGAGTCCACTCGACAGAACAATTCTCCGCGCTACTCTCTGGCAAATTTAAGCCACGAAGAATCTGAAATCCCAAAATAGGGACCCAAAAGTATGACGGAAGTACCACCCGGAAGCGACGTCAGACTCCGCATCAATCGCGTTTAGCCAGTCATCACGAGCCGATAGGACAGCATCGCGTTACCTAAGCGTCACCAGCGTAGTGAAATACACTGGCGTCATGTAAGAATAAATAGGCTTCCGCTTGAAACGCAGCTGGTTCCTTCTAGGCGACTGATGGCAAATGAAAAAAATCCGCCTGGTCCGGGATTTTATCCCGAGACCTCTCCAAGAATAGCGACGCCCTCTACCGACTGAGCTATCCAGGAGCTGACAGTCAGTAGCTCAAACAGTTGGTATCAGTCTTGATCATATCAGCAAGGGTGAGAGGAGACGTTAATTATTCGATGTACTGAATTTTAGGGGAAGTCCACGAGGCAGAGGCTTCCCCTAAAATCATTTTATCAAGCGTCACGTGGTCGTTTTCGGCCCTCTTTTCCTCTTGTTTCAGTTGGGCGGACCCTATGCAGCTTAATTTCGCCATTGAATGGTGTGAAGAAAAAAATAATTTCTCGACATCTAACAACTGATATATCATTATAATCTTAACCCTGAGACACGGAGAACGAAAATAAAGGAGAAGGCGACACGAAATTGAGATATTGTGTCCTCGTGTTGTGTTTTTCAATGTCTCCGTGTCTCGGGGCTTAGAATATGCCGTTTCCTAACCAACTGGCGTGCATACTACCGCTTCTCGCTCGAGCATATACTTGGCTTAAGGGCAACAAATCTCCAATCGGAATGTTACTATTATGGCGAATATTCAGCATGTTGCTTTGCGGAAAATGTTTAACATTGCTACGTCCGCCGTAGTTGACAACATAGCATGCCGTAACATTTTTCTTAACTTTATTTCAAGTTTTGTTTTGTTTCTTATTATTTTCAGTCGTTGGTGTAACACCCTGCATGTCTGCATGCCGTGTGCTTCGCTAGAGCCGCGATTAGCCTTGGATTATATAGCTTCGAGCGTCACATTCAGTAGCGGTACGCGCTACTGAATGTTTGCGATCTTGCGGAAGCACATACGCAGGGACAGATATTAATGTGTACAGACGCGCGTATTTTAAATTGCGTGTCCTATTATTTTCGACTAAACGATGAACTGCCTACTATCGTCACTGAAAGCTTAAAACGTGTGAGGCGTGCCACACGCCCTGCGTTTCTGAAGCTTTCCTTGAGTACATCTTGACCAACATAGTTTCTATAATACTCGAATCAAGTATCTTATCTCAGAAACATGGGTCACGACAGAAACATTTTTTTCTTAATCTTCAGCTTTGACGAATTAAATAAAAATCAGAAAACAAAGCACGTTTATTACACGAGAAAAAAAAACTGGCACAAGAGGCAATTACGTTGGTTTCTGCCGCGTCGAGTCGCTTTCGCAACAACGATACCGCCGCGCGTGGCGAATCGAATTAAGAGTTACCGCAATGAACGACGGGTGCGGCCATCCGCATTTCTAAACGTTACCCCGAGGGGCCCTGAGAGAGAGCGAGCAGGGAACTCCGGACCGCCATGTTTGCAGTTCTTTATTACATTCTATGTATACTCCCTTTTTGCCGTACAACGGACGGCAGCGGACGCTTTAGGAGCCAATCGGAGCCAATCCAAGGCCGTGCTGGGTTTCACGTGACCTTCGGAAGGCGTTCGGCCACGCGAGGAGAGGGTGGTCACGCGGTACTTTTGCAGCGCTGGGATCGGCCATGGGATATGCCTCGCAGGCAGACCTGTACGTAACGCGTTACAACGCAGAAACGCCTTATTTAAACCCAGAAAAAAAATTTTTTTTTTAGTAGCGGTGTAACGATATAGTTACTTCTTGAGAGGAGAGGTCAACGTATTTTTTTAATTTTACTTTCTAGAGTAACGAGAAGCGGTGTTCGGTTACTTCTGGAGGGGAACTTGTGCAACACAAGCTACCCAATTTCGGTTTCATTTATGAATGAAACACTGGGTCTAAAAATCTTGTACTAAAACATTCAAGAAATATTTGCGACCACAATCAGGTAGTACATCGAAACGAGTGCATACATCTTTTGTCTTTCGGTCACGTTTATGTTTCTATGCACACGCATAACTTACTTAGAACGACAGCAACACTAATACTTCCAATGTGCATATTGCGTGATGCGAGAAATCAGTATGCCCGTGCCTAACTATCCCAAGGCGGCTACTGCTTGAGAAAAACGACACGTCTAGAGTAACGAGAAAGGAACGTGTTACGCTTGAGCTGAAGTAACGCGTTCTTTTTTAATCTCAGCAGATAGTAGCGAACTTAGTTACTTTTTGAGCGAGTAACGATAGTTGGAGAACATAATAGCGCTTCACGACACGTCCCTGTCGTGCAGCGCTATTATGTTCTCCAAGTTTCAGTACCAACTCGCCCAAGAATCCGCATTGAGTAACGATAGTTAGTTACTTTTTCCAGTAACGTGTACGTGTCTGCACGTAGCATCCGCTGCTCTCCATCGTAAGGTGAAACGAAGTATAGTTCGCGTAACGTTGATCATGCAGAAAAACAATAAAATATATCGCAAAAATAAAAGTAACGGGGGCGAGGTAAAGGTCACGCGCGTGGCGGACGATGGATTCACCGTGCAGCTATATTGGGACTTGTTATGATACAGACGTTTTCTGTTTCCTGTCGTTCTCAGTCAGGTGGGTTTCGTGTCTGACATGCGGGATAAAAAATAATAAAACATTTCAGCCTGGAGTATGCGAGAAAATATAGGTGAGACAAAACAAGAATGTGAGACAATCGCGCATTTTTCGTAAACACCTTCCAGCGGCGTGGAGAGATCAAAACGACGTTTTACCGCATATTACAAGTGACGACATTCAAGATTGCTGCGCCCTTAGGGGAAAGGTCTGTAATGTGGCCTGAAAGGATTTGTTTTCCGGTATCTGAAAAAAACCCTCTTGCGAAACAAAGCGAACGAGGTACTTTTATGAACTGGTACTGCAACTCGAGCCGTTCTCGTGCCGCTTTGAGAGACTGTATTCGCGGTTAGAAGCTCGCTAAGGGCGCCTTTGTTTATTCATTTTTTTTTTCACAATGTGTAGTGCACGTGCTACCCACGCGGTTCTATTTGAATTGTCATAGTGCATAGAAGTATGGCATTGCACGTGCTTCCACTATATTCTGTTTCACCTTATGATGTACCGCAGGAAAGGCTACAAGCGCGAGCTCCTTGCTCTAGGGCACATCTCGGCCGCACAAGCTCTCGTGCATCAAGAGCAGCTTCCAACGCTGAGCTCGCGCTTCTAGCCATCTCTGCGGTACAAAGAATGGGCAAGGCGGCAGCATGCATGTCACGAGGCTAAAACAGTATCTGCTCTTCATTCAGGTACTCGGGGGGGGGATCGGTGGCCGAGTGGTCTAGCGCACACCAGCTCGGAGCACGTGGAGCGAAAGCTCGCGCTGCAGAACCCAGGGATCCTGGGTTCGAGCCCCACCCCTGCCCGTTTCGATCTGGATGAGCATCGTACCGGCGTGCGGTCGTGTATCACTACTGCGTGATGCACGTTAAAGACCCCAGGCTAGCGGCTGTACCGCACTGGCTAAATTTCTCATCTACAGCTGGGAGACTCGTCGCCCCTGTGAGGCAGACCAAGTTCTAGGCTGTATAAACACACACACAACCCAATTATTATTCAGGTACTCGCCTGTGTGGGACCACGGAGCGTCGACAACAAGCCAGCTGCGGAAAATCAAGTGTTATGCTTGATCCCTGTCGAAAAAAGTAGCGCGACAACGCCTACCCTCAAGCAAGGCTTCAACACTGGACCGACGAGGCAGAATGACTGGCAAGAGAATCTACTGCAGCGTGACCTTCCGTCCGGCGTGACGTCATCTACCCCACCACCGCCGCAAGACCGTATAAAAAGCCACGCATCAACTGACATCTTCAATGGGCAAGGCGGCAGCATGCATGTCACGAGGCTAAAACAGTATCTGCTCTTCATTCAGGTGAGACCCCCACCTTTTTGGAGTTACAGAAGTAATGATGTATGCCTAGTGCTGCTTCCTTGCCCTAAGAAGTGTCTGGCTCTTCTTGGTGAATGTTAGTGTGTATTCATACAACTTATTTTGTTGTGTGGAGATGTTGAAAGTAACCCTGGACCCAATTCTGACATGAAAGAGCTCATCGAAGGTCAAAAAGCAATCTTGGATGAAATAGCTGAATTAAGAAGAGGCCAAACAACCATAGATAGGAAGCTTTCGTCATTTGAAAGCAGACTTACAACGATTGAAAACAAGGTTGACATTCTAAACGAGACTGCTAGACAGCTTGCGCAGGCAGAGAACAAAATAACCAAACTCGCAGAAACTGTTTCTTTCTTGACCCATAAAATTGATGACTTGGAAAACCGTTCACGAAGGAACAACGTGATCATATATGGGATAAAAGAAGAACAGCGTGAATCTTCGGAAAGTCTGCGCGATATTGTAACAGATACAGTCTTCAAAGATAAGCTGGGCATTTCCGTCACTGGTATCGAAAGGTGCCACAGATTGGGAAAGAAGGGCGGTGAAAGACCTAGACCGGTTATTTTAAAGCTGCTCGATTACAGGGAAAAGGTTTCGATATTTAATAACGCGAGTAAACTAAAAGGCTCCGACATTTCAATATCGGATGATTATTCCAGTCATGTTCAGGAACTACGAAAGAAATTGTGGGCCAGTTCAGCAGAAGATAGGGCAGCTAACAAGAAAGTAAAACTTAGTTTCGATAAATTGATTATAGGTGACAAAGTTTATCGCTGGGACGAAAGTAAAGGGGAGAGAGTACTTCTCCGGTCTCGGGATGAGCAATGACAACCACGAAAACGTAATCAAAGCCCGTTAATAGTCATAAACATCAACGCCCGTAGCATCGTGAATAAAGTAATTGCGCTTGAACATCTTTTACTCACGTACTGCCCACATATATTGATTTTGACCGAAACTTGGCTCAATGACGAGATTCACGATTCGGAGATTGTGCCGCCGGGTTATAATATTATACGTAAAGATCGGGGATCGCGAGGGGGAGGTGTAGCAATTATATTGAAATCTGGTATCCCGTACCGGCAGCTCCATTTTGACAACACTAATGAATCTGTGTGGTGCAGTGTTGAATTTGAAAATTCATCCTACGTTGTTGCATCCGTATATAGGCCGCCTAATTCTCCTGTCTTGGTTTTGGAAGAATTAAAAATGTGCCTTGGCAAAATCTTGACAGAAAAAAAGAAACTCATAATAGGCGGGGATTTTAATCTGCCAGACATTAATTGGGCCTGTCTAACGCACGGAAGTACTGATGCTGAAAACTGCGCTGAACTAACAGATATTGCTTTTTCTTTTAATTTATGTCAGGTAGTTGACAGTGACACGAGAGTAGTGGGAGATTGCAGTTCAATCCTAGACCTGATCTTTTTGTCTGCTGGTGCCAGTGCTGACGGCTATGAATGTGAAGTTATTGAAGGGCTGTCTGATCATATGGCAGTATTACTTACTTTGTTTAATAACATTGCACCCCCCGCGGAGAAAAAGATTAAAGTCTTGAACTTCAATAACGCCGACGATAACGCTGTCACAGACGAACTGGCTTTTGCGTACGATGAGTTTGTATCCTTATCAGCAACCCCGGACTGCGTGGATCAGTTATGGAATCATTTCGTTGCTATTGTTACTCGATGCGTTTCAAAATATGTTCCTTACCGAAAAAAAAACTCGCCAAACATAACCCATGGATCACGAGAAGCGTGATACATATGAAAAGGAAGGTGAACAGACTGCAGAAATCTTGGAAGCGATCCGGCCTTCCGTCCGCCAGAGAAAGCTATCTTTCTTGTAGCAAGAAACTTAAACAGGTAATACGCGAATCAAAACAATGGTATTATAATATCTGTCTTTCGTCATTCATAAAAACAGCACCACAAAAATTTTGGCGGCATATAAGTACTTCCAAAGACAAGAAATGTTCGTCCCTCGCTGTTGACAGTTGTGTAATTGATGACGAATTTAAAATCGCTACCATTTTTAGTGACCAATTTTATTCCGTGTTTACAAGAGATAACAACATTGTTCCTAACTATGACGTCCAATCTCAGCTACCCGGTCTCCAGAACATTACTATCAGTGAGGCGGGTATCTTGTCATTATTACTAAACTATGATGTAAAGAAGAGCAGCGGCCCGGATGACATCCCCAATTTGTTTCTTAAACGCTATGCGGAATGGGTTTCAGAATATTTGTTTGTCATTTTTAAAACGTCATTGGCCACTTCGAGATTACCTGCAGATTGGAAGCTAGCAATCGTTAAACCTATATATAAATCGGGTGACCCTCGGATAGCAGTTAACTATCGTCCCATTTCTTTGACGTGTATCAGTTGTAAATTACTCGAACATATTATTGCTAAACATATAGTTGCCTACGTCACGGAGCATAATCTTCTATCGAATGTACAGCATGGTTTTAGAGCCGGATACTCGACAATATCTCAGTTAGTAGAAACAGTGCATAATATTTCTTCAGTTATTAATCGCCGAGGCCAAGTGGATGTAATCTACCTTGACTTTTCAAAAGCCTTTGACAAGGTTTCCCATCCAAAGATTTTATTAAAATTACGTGCGATGTTAAAAAACAATCAAATCGTAAACTGGATTCAGGATTTCCTGTCGTCCCTGTCGTTCTGTGTTTTGTCCCTTGTCCGTATCCCCAGTCTCGGGTTACAACTATGCTCAATTTACACCAGCTAGCCTGCACCCTCACCATTGCTTCAGTATGTAATGTTTAATCAGACTGCATCTTCCATAGCAAATGTAGAATCCGGGGTACCACAGGGGTCAGTTTTGGGGCCACTGCTTTTCTTGATATTTATCAATGATATAGCTACTAATATCAGAGTAAACATAGGATTGTATGCTGATGATTGCATCCTATATCATGAAATCAAAAGTCCCGATGATCACCTCATCCTAAATAATAGCCTTCAGAAAATATCAAAATGGTGCAAAGATTGGCAAATGGTACTAAACAAAGAGAAAACTGTATTTATGTCTATCACCCATAAAAAGCACCCCTCTCTTTTTTCATACCACATAGATAACCAAGTACTGATCCGGGTTAATGAATATACATACTTAGGACTACATATAACACACAATTTAAAATGGGATAAACATATCAGCGCGGTTATAGATAAAGCATCTAGAAAACTATGGGTTATGACACGCAAATTACGGCAGGCAGCTCCGGATACAAAACTATTGGCGTACAAAACTTTTGTTCTTCCTATCTTGGAATACGCGAGTGTAATATGGGACCCTTACACAAAAAAAAGACATCAATAGGCTGGAAATGGTACAAAGAAAAGCGGTTCGATTCATCTACGGGGTATATAACAGGCATGCTTCAGTTAGTGAGTTACTTAATAAAGCACAATTATCAACACTTAGCACGAGAAATACTATTAACAGATTGAAACTGCTCTTCCAGATAATTCATGGCATGATCAACATCAATCGGGACAAGTATATATCATTTTCTGCACGCTCCAATACACGTAGCCAGCATCCGTATTATATCACTGAGCCGTTACCGCGAAATAATGTTTTCCAATACTCCTTTTTTCCTCACACTTTCAAAGATTGGAATAACTTACCCGCTGAAATGACGAGCTCTAGTTCCCTAATTTCATTTCTTGATTCTGTTAGAAAACATTTCAATGTTGAGTGAAGATTTTGTTTCTATTTGTATTTGCTTGCATGTTTTTCCTTTCGTGACATATTAGCGTCATATGGTTCTTGTGTTTGTTTGTTTGTTTGATGGCGATTTTGTAACCTCATGAATGTAACCATTCCTACAATGGTCCTGAACAAGGACCAGTAGTATAAATAAATAAAAAATAAAATAAATAAAAAAAACTAAAAAACATAGGGTGAAACACAGTATAGCAGAAGCTGCAGTCTGCAGTATCCTCACTCCGGGTTGTGAAAAAATTCCACCAGGCAGCTATATTAAGACTTCTTGCCGTGAATAGTTCCATTCGTGAGGCACGAATTAGTACCATTCGTATTTTTCTGAAATCTTATTACACACGATTGCAAGCAGGGCGTCTGGCCGCCGCCATGTCTCTGCTCGTGCGGGCAAGTGCGTAAAATTTCAAGCTAGCCAAAGCTACGTTCACGCACACGCTGCACATGCTTACACGCATGGGGCGAACCAGACAGGCGCCATGGTTGCAATTATCGCCTCATTAATAAATTATTACGAAGACACCGTCGTAAAAAATCACAAGACAATTGCGGCCGAAATTCTCGCTCAATAGGGCCTGTCTCCGAATTTTGGTGAAAAAGTGCGGATGTATAAATGGGTGCCGTGCTTGTACTTTTATACGGTTTCTTTTATTGTGAACTACCAAAAACCGCGAATGAAAAACTAAACAAAAAAGAAGCTGATTGGTGCACTCAAGAAATGGTAGGAAGGCCGAGAACGACAGGTTAGATAATGGTTAGGTTGCGTTATGTTAATCCGAACCTAGCATAAAACATGGTCATGTTACGTTAGGTTAAACTTCTGTGTCTACGGGTGCTTCTTTAACGTCATGAGAAGAGGACGACGATGCATGAAAAAAGTATAGCTAAGAGAATTAGCCCCGATGAAGCTACGTCTCTTAGAAAAAGAAAAACAAAATGGCCACAACAGTGGGTATTTCAGGAAGTTGCTTTTAGAAGTTCTTTCTATCAAGTTAGGCTGCCGTCTAGTTTTGTCAACACATGTAGATAATTCAATACGACAGCCTTGCTAGCTAATTGCGAATTCCACTGGTCTTTTTAAAGCCCGCCGCGATCAGTAGACCAGATCCGAGATGAAGCATGGGATCCGAACGGAGCCGCTACGCCTTCGGATCCCCAGTGGAACATGGCCACTCACTCCTCTGGGATCGGCGGATGCTTTCCCGTCATTCACCTTTCCTAGGATCCCCTTCCCTCGGTCCCAGATCTCGAGGCAAGATGCTCTGCGAGAAAGCTAGTCACGCGTGCTCGCCGAGGGCTGGCCAGGCTGGCTTCCGGTCGAATCCACCGAAATTGCCAGAGAGACCTTTCTTGGATACGGATCGAGGTCTGGAGTGGGAGCTCATCCAAAACGCCGAGTGGGAGCTCATCCAAAACGCCGAGTGGAACACGCGCGTCTCGATCCCGATCGCCCAGTTACACAGGCGTGCTAAAAAAAAGTCCATCCCGGTGCGCTTCAAAACGGCAAAGGGAATTCGCCATAAGAAGTGTTGGTATTTGTTGTGTTTTAACATTGGAGCCTGCTGGACCGTCGACTCAGAAAAAAAGCAACAAAAAACAAACTGTTCCAGTTCTCGCGCTCAGTCCATCCTTCTTTGTTCATGCATCGTCGTCCTTTTCACTTGGCGTTAAAGAACCACCCGTAGACACAAAACCATCCGGACACAGTTTGTCCGGAGGTTTTTTGCTTCTTGTAAACCTTCGCTGGGGTGAAAATGGCTAATTGCTAGCTGTTCGAGTTTTTCCAGTATCTGGTGTTGTCCTTTTGTAACTGTTGTTTTACTGGATAGGCTCGTGGCAATCTTGATTAATTGCCGCACCCTCCTCGTGATGTGACGAAGGTGCTTGGTCCCACTTCTTTTTTTTCTAGCAGAGGTGAACCAAACGACGGCGTTCCCTTTGTGTGATGTGTTGGAAGCTTCACCCGGATGTCCTATACCTACTGATAACGACTGTTCCATCTTTCTATCGTCTGTGCACTACTTGCTGCGTTTCTGGCAGTCGAGCAGTGCGTTGGTGGAGCTTTTGCATCTCGATGTCAACAGGCCTACCTAATAACGGGGAACGCACGATGTATAGACGTGTTCGCCTTTTGCGTCCATGAATTGGTTCCGCAAAGGTGAACTTCGTCGCTGCACATGGCGCACTTCTCTATACACCCAGAAACTCGGTAATGCAAGTATGAATGTTTCATTCTTTGTGAGTTATTGTTAGCCCCCCTTTCGTCGACAACCAAATGATGGCGCTTTGGGAGTTGTTGTCGGTCGTCTCCGTGGCAAAGACGGCGCCTTTGATGCTTGAGTGTTCTTCTGGGGATCCAGCTGGAAAACACTGGAGACGGTGGCGGTGGACATCTCGGACTTCCTGCCGGATAGTGTTGACGCCCGAGGGCCTCCACGTGCTGTGGCAGAGCCGGACGGAGGGCTCCAGCCGCAGACCGCCCAGGTTGGGGAAAGAGCAGTCATGGGCACGTTAGTGCTAAAATGTAACAGTGTTACAGCTACAGTTACCCAGGAAAAAAAAACCCTGTTACAGTTACAGTTACAAATTGAAAGAGTAACTTGTTACAGTTACAGTTACTTTTCTAAAGTAACGCCGTTACTTCGTCGTTACTTTACAGAGAAACATGAGAAAACATTCAAAATGGACGTTCTTTTATATGCCTTTAAATTAGCATAGATTTTTTAAAAGACGTTGTGTTGTTCACGGTAGTGAATCTGATTATTTTGAGAAACTAAGATTTTCTTATTAATATATATTAATATATTTGGTTCTTCCTGTTTCAATTTTTACTATGAATAGCTCAGATCATAATTTAAGGCAGTATCCGAGTAAATTCACTATATGATAAAGAATTGGAGTCTCTTTACGACGAGAAAAGAGGAACATCGTAAATTAATAACCAACACGCTCAACCATCTACATGAAGTCTCTTGGTTGGAAAATTACAGGGGACTTTAGTCTTTCAAAGTTTCGGCGTAGAACGTAGCTGGTCTATAAAGAACTTTAAAATAAGAGCGACCACCATAAGGTATACACGAACACAACTGCACGCGTCCAGATCTCGTGTATATCCAATCATGGTGCCAGTTTACAATCGGTCAATTCTAATTTCGGATTTTTTTTTTTTTTATGAGGCGAAATTGGACTAAAGCGATATAAATCGTGCAAATGTGAAGTCAATAATAATATGCCCTACCTTGCAATCAGCTTCGTAGATGTCTTCTTATGCCACTCTAATCCACTCGTTGGTCAAATCGTTTTCTACTGTATGCCCCCAATCTTTCATGAAACACGAAGCTTTTTTTGAAAACTTGGAGAGCAATGGTGTGGCTACATTCCTCCGTCAAAATAAGCACCGATCGAGGTACAAACGACCACTGCGCGTGGAATTTCAAACGTGTGCTGCCTTTCCTCTGTCGCTTCCTAACCAGATCGAACTTGCTCCTTTATCTCACCACCCGAAATAGAAGAGACCACCCGGAAAGCCCACGACTTGAATATCTATAAGTCAACTGATGCCAAGTGCCCCTGGTCCCAGCTAAGGGCGGTCTTTCAATTACAAAAACACACGGACAAACAAGCAGAACGACACTGACGTTTCGAGCAGACACTCTTCCTCAAGTGAAAGGACCCGAGAAGGCAAAAGCGGGTGACGGGAGGCAAGGCCGGTAATTGGGTTGTAATTGGGTCAACCATCACCAAAAACTGTCCTCTGTAAAAAGCACTCGCTCCCTCCGCGGGACGAAGAAAAGAGAAATGCTTTAAAGTAGCCGCGCTTCGTTACATCTCCGTGCGCTGTGGGCATACATGGCTGGTACGGACACAAACGTCCCCATCCTCCCAGTTGGCGGGACTAGCTTGGCCGTGCAGTGTCAAACAAAATTTAGCTTCTTTATATTTTTCTTTTTTTTTCCCTCCTGCTCTAGACGTTTCCTGCAGCAGTTTTTGCTGTGCCCTTCCCGCACCAGGGCTTGGCACTCTCTCACGAGTTGCAAGGCGATTTGGTGGTCGTGTTCCCATAAATCTGAGAAGTAACTGTAGCGACGTTATTTTTACAGTTACTCTCGAAAAATAGTAACTCTGTTACAGTTACAAGTTATTTCCACTAAGCAGTAACGCGTTACAGTTACAAGTTACTGAAAAAAGTAACTAGTTACCGGTAACGCGTTACTAGTAACTAGTTACTGCCCAAGACTGGGAAAGAGGCTCTCGCCGGTCTAGCGCGCGGCGGCAGCGGGGACAATGGGGAAGACTGGGAGGCCGGGCGACGGAGATGGGAAGGTGGACTTTTGCGCTGAAAACGGGAAACGACGGACGTTCGTACTTAGACCCCAAATACAACCCTCGACGAAGACGTCTCCAGGAAACGGTGTGGACTAGCGCCGCAGGGACGATCGCCATGCAGCGTATACAGTGGCGGCGCACCCCTCTCAGGCTTCCTTGATTACTTCTCCTGATCCCGAATACCCCCCAGCAGAATGTGAACGGGACAAACCCTTTCTGCCGAGAGCTATGCATTGCTGTGTCACGTTCATCCGGAGACAGGGGGCTTGGGAATCGGAAGAGTACCCTATAACATTTGGCGATTTGCTTGGGAATGGTAGCTTGCGGCGCAGGCCGATGATGAGAAATTTCTCTTAACTTCAGGAACTCTTCAAAGCTGTGGAATTGCACGTATGGGGCCGTGCTTCGAGACAGTGAAAATAGGATATCACTCGTGGCTGAAGATCGTAGTGAGGAAGTCGCATATAGTTTCAGCCGTCACATGACAGCAGAAAGCAACCTCTGGCCAAATACAGAAATAGTCCACTAAAGTGATTGCAAATCTTAACGGTGAAATCGAGAATATTAAATGCAGTGTTTCTCCCGAATAAATAAATCGCGGGTCGCAGAGAGCTGGAACTCTGAGAAAGTGACGCTAGTGGTGCTGATGAAATGTGAAAGTTTGAGCGTTATCGTATTAGCTGGATCGAAAGACACAAACGAAAAACGAAAATCCTTTATTATCTGACGTTCACCTACAAGCCTACTTTGCATCATACCGATATTTGAGATTGTGGGCGCCCGTAGCATTTTTTTCAGACAAAACAACTTGTCAGTTAGAACGACAATGCAGTTTTCTTTCTCCCCGAGAAGTGTTTTTCACTGACATAATAGCCACACGCTCCCACATTCTCAAATTTAAATTTCAATAGTTCAATATTAGGTCAAGGTGGACATCGGCTCATAAAGAATTCCGTTTTCTTTTGTATTTTTTATTCAGTTAATGCCATGTACTCAACATTTCGCATTTTATCACCGCCATGAACCAGCGTCACATTTTCACGAACTTTGAGCTTTCTGTGGTGGGCGGTTCATTTATCCGGGCCGAAGAACGCAGTTACCCTTTCTCCATCTCACCCTGTAGATTGTGCAGGAAGTTTGTTGGATGGTCCAGCAATGTCTACTCCAAGATGTTCCCATGCGTCAGATGGGAGCTGTACCGGTTGCAGAGGGGATGTTGATGTCACAGCGGTTTTTACCAAGGTTTCCAGGACAGCAGGACGTCTTCGTACGCTTTCCCGTCATTTACCCGTGAAGGCATTGAAAAATTACTCTTCCTTCTATTTTAGAGGAGGAAAGGCCGCCACTGAACTAGCAATGAGACAGTGCATTCCGTTTGTCTGCGTCCTCTGCACACCCGAAGAAGACCTCTTAAAAAGCTAGGTTAGATTGGGATAGTTTATAGGACAGGTTAAGCGAAAATGCCATGAACTGTATCTTGATGTTTGTTTGGCTTCGTGCATGGTCTCGCATTCTAATATACGTATAATATGCCAACAGTTTTAAAAAGAAAATTCCTAATTTTTAATGTGAATTAATTTTACCGTCACCTTATTTTATAACCAGAAAAAAAAATAAACTACTTAATCCACTTGGCACCAGCAACCCTGAAAACATAAAACAAAAATTAAAGCGGCATTGAAGAAGGCAAGACACATTTCTTGAAATCTGCTTTCTGTTTTTCTTTTCTTTTTTTTTTTTTTGCGGGGCTGCCGTGACCTGTGTGTACAGTTGCTTCAGCGAAATTTGAAACCGCCCAGATTTCCGCATCTGGCGACCAGACGCCGCATGCCACGAAAAAGAGTGTCCTTGTGGAGTAACGCCATCGCAGGCTCAATCGGGATCGGTTCAGAACGCGTTTTAACGGCGTTTTTGTTTTTTGTTTTTTGTTTTTTTTCTTATTTCTTTCCTTCTCTTCGTGTGGGCGTTTTGACAGGCTGCCACGGCCAGCTGCGCAAAGTCGATCCAACGCCGATAACCCTGAAACGCACGTGCGTCGAAACTAAAGGGGTCAGAGCTTTGGTGGCGAAATACCGTAGCGTAGAGAGAAGGGTACACACTATGCAGAGGCTTAAAGGGACATGGACGAAGAAACAAGGTTCAACAGACAGCTGAGCTACGATTAAGGCACTCACTTCCCGTATATCTTTTGGAGTGACGCCGCGGCCAGTGCATTGATTACCAGTGCTAATGCAACGCACTGTGGGTTGTGGCGCCGTCACTTCGCGGGGTAACTAGTCACTAAATAAACTATACTTAATTCCCAGATTTTCTCCTGGACGCCGTTATTTTGGTGCTTAGCGCAAGGTGGGCGCAATTGGCGATATCAACGATAAAAAAGAAAAGCAACTAACTCCCTTAGTTTGGACATGCTGTCAGAAAGTTAAGGGAATACAGTTTGTTCTGCCACTGGCTGTTTCAACATTTCTGGAGGACGGACCACAGTGTGTTGCGATTTGAAATGAAGCTCTATATAACTGGCAGCAATTATTTTAAGTACCAAGATGGCTGAACCTTCGTTGCTCTCGAGCAGTGTTGCTCAGTTGCCATTCCGGAGCAGGAATTATTCCGGAATCATTCCGCCCTTCTGCGACCCCGGGAATGGAATGGGAATGGAATGGCGGTAGCACTAAGGGAATGGAATGGGAATGGAATTAGATGCATTTTGTGCGAAATGAAGTAAGAATGGACCGGTCTCTATTCTTATGCGAGCTGTGTTGATGCGGTCACATGGGCTTGTGAAACAAGATCCTTGCACTTTAGGATAATGAGGCTTGGTTATCTGACCGGCTCATGCTCCTTCCAGGATCAAAATGGTATCCCACAGTGAAGCAACCAAAACTGTAGAGTTGTTTGGGGGAGAAGGACTCCTTCATAGCGCTGCGAATCCCGACATTTGGCTGTTGTGATTATGACACGAGTCGTCAGCCACCAGGCAGGGTCAATGCCGCAAAGCTAGCGTTTCTTGGATGCGTGACCCCTCTGTTCCCATGCCTAAAGGTGGAAGATATGCACCAGTGGTCTCAGACTCATTCGAGCGTAAGGGCCAGATAACCGACACTGGGAAGGCTGAGGGCCAACGTTAGACGGGGAAGGGGGAAGGGGGAGGGTCAAAAGATTTAAAGGAGAAGATACCTCGTGCTCTATGCTTTTTGTAAACTCAGTCTTGAAATAACAATTCTAGATTTGATTTGTTTATGTGACTACATTGGGCCCTGACCTGATGTGATAACAACAAATAAAATGACACCATTCCGCCAACGTGCTCGCATCTTTAATAGAACAAGAGAGCAGGTACAGTGTAGTTCATGTCTCTAGAAAAAAAACAAAAAAACATCAGTTATTTCACGGTCCTTGCTTTCCTCACGATTTCAATTGCAATAATAGAGAGTTTTAGTAGATCGTTCCCATGACTCCGATAACGATACCCGATACTTCGCCACCGCCTCCCTTGTGCATGCATAGTATGGTTATCGGGGCTATCGGAGGTATCGGAACGATCTACTAAAACTCTCTATTTATACCTTCCGAGCTCGTAGGCTTATCTTTGGCAGTTGCTCATGCTGATCGAGAGTTCGCGCAGTCGAGATGCATCCTCCAAAGAAGAGCTCGCGCTTGCAGCCTTGTAGCGGAATTGTTGTACTTTACATAAAGCTGGGAAGCAAAAGATAAAGCGATAGAAAGGGCAAATGCACACAGATAAGTAAAAACTATGTGAATACGTTAAAAAAGCGAAGCGAATTTTCGAACGGAAATGAATTGACGAGTTGAGATCACGAAGGTGCACGCCACTTCTAGTGCTCGAGACATGGGAACTGGGACTCGTAGCCGGTTGCCAGCGGGCCGTGTCCTAGCGAGTCGCAGGCCGCGTGTTTGAGACTATTGATATATATGATCCTTTTGTGAAGAAAATGGGTGATTTGCCGTTTTTCCGTCTGTTACGAGGCTTTTACGCTTGGTCGCGCAATCGATATCCGCAGTGCCACCATGCCAATTGCCTCTTTCTGACCGCCGCTCGGCCTACTAGAATCAATGCTTTCGGAACGCGTTTTGCGTATAGCTTTGTAGTTACTTATGCGTTTGATAATGTCAGCCTTATGCTGGCGTCATTTTCGTCAACTTAACATAGCTGTGAAGCGTCACTTTTCACGGTGTGAATTCAGCTATTCCAGAAGTGGCGGCCCAGTCTTTGCATTCCTAGGAGTTCAAAGGACATGAATTACCGAAAAATGCAATTCACTGGAATGGAGTTGGAATGAAATGGTGGGTGCTCATTCCTCAACCCTGCTCGTGAGCCTAGTATAATTTAGTGAATCTAGTGGAAACGAGCTGGGGGTCACATATGTATTCCTACGCACGGCGAAAGGAACAGTGCTTTGGTGCTGGCAATATGGTGTGGCTCGACGGGTACGTCCCGGCAAACCGCCATTATTACGGAGAATTTCGGCTTCGCCCTCTTTCATTCCTCTTCCCCCTCCACGAGCCTTTACGGTGTGAGTGTCCACCGAGAGCACAAGAAATGGAGGGTGCGGCCTATTCTTGTTGCTTCGTAATCGCTTCTTTCATGTTCTCATTGACTAGTGCCACAATCACGTGGGCTGCGGGGTGATACTGAGATGATAGAGACCAGCCGCACAGCCTACGTTTTTGATTGTGTCAGTAACGATATAGTTGAAAATACAAGGTGTTCCCCCAAGACCATCATAGTGTTTCTTTCGAATCTAGAATAAGCTATGCATCGCCGAACGTTCATCCTCCGCCCAAATGTAGCGCAAGCGGTTCAAACCAGATGCCAAAGTTTTAAGAACTAACTGTTGTTACCTTAATCAAATGTTATAGGTGATATTCTGAGTCAGTTCATGAAAACGGGCCCCATTTTCCCCCCATTTAACTTTACAGAAAATAACTTATCACTTTTGATCGAGATAATGGTTAGCTCTGAAACTTTGGCACGTGGGTCAGACCACTAGCACTATATTTGGGCGGAGAATAACCGTAGTGTATTTTTTAATTAAAAAAAACACACAAAAAAAATTCTGACTTGAGAGAGAGGGGGGGGGGGGGGGTTACGCGCTGCATGTAGTTGCGCTTTTCCGCCTCTGCCGTCCCTTATATACGTGCTTTATTAAATGTTAAAAATAGAAAGGGGGCAAAATTTTTTCCACCAAACTTTCTCGACCAGGTCACGCAGGTCCAATCTTCCCTACTGATTAATAAATTGGCACTCAGCACTTATTCTGCTTATTTAAGCTGTGTCACTGTCTTATTAGTAACGTGTTAGTTTTTTTTTTTCTTATTCAATGCTAAGCACAACATTGCAGAACCTTATACTCGAATACAGCCTCACCTTTATTGTGAAACCATGTCATTGCAGATCTTCACTAGGCTATATATTTTAAAAGCAACAATATACAGTGTGTTTCTGCGAGCACTTTCAAACATCTCCCCCCTCCAAAAAAAAAAAAAAAAAAAAATGTTCGTCAAAAAGCAAAAAAGAAAAAAACTCTTTTTAGAAAAAAGGGGGACGTCAAGAACTGCATAAACGCGAATGACTAAAATATTATTTGTGTGTTCGCATCGCCGGCCTTGCGCCAGCTGTAGGAGCGGTAGTTTAGCCCACCACCCCGCTTCTTAGAAAGTCGCCCTAAATTACCTATTTGGGGGGGAGGGGAGGGGGTTCGATGAAGGTCAGCAGGTTTATAATTGAACTCACCTGTGTATTTCCACTGCTCAGACAGTTAAATTGTAAATTTTAGGTTATTAATTTGATAACTAGCATCTATTTTGCAAATCCCTGACGTTCTCTGTGACTTAAAATTTGCTCCAGAAAATAATTGTTTTTTCTCAAACACTTTTGTTTTAAGAATTTTTGAGAGTCTTCGCCGAAACAGCCCATCTGGTATATGCCGTTATCATCGCATCTGTACAGAGCACGCGGTGTAAAAGTACGTCCTGCCACTCCCGGTTCTATGACCACATTGTTATGGCTCGCTTTATGGAGTGAATATTCTGAAGAAAAAAAAGCGACGAATTTCGCTCAGCGCCGTTCGCCCTACAGCTGCGCCTGGGGTCACGACAGTGGCCATCGCAACACGTGTCAACGGCAAGTGGCACGTCGTTCGCTGCACTTCGCTCATAGGAGCGCACGTTTTGCGAGATACACACTTACATGAGATGGAGGCGATATCGTGAAAAATGAACACGAGCGATCCGAAACTCCAATGAGTAATCTCCGCTTGACTGTGTTTCGTGATAGGCCGACAACCTGCAGCGCTTCGTAAAAACCGACCTCGGTGTGTTCTCTCACACTTATTGGCAAAAACTAGAGCGTCTCTGAGAAGCGGCAGCAGTGTCTTCAAGTACAGAAATTGGGAATCCATAATTAGGATGGCAGCTTCGGACGGCGGTAATTTTGCTTGCGAAATGACGTGCGACAGCTGCATTTTTGGGATAAACAGGTCTTCCCTCACAAAAGTCGTAAAAAGGCTTTCAGCCAAAGCAATTAAGTCCCTCTCAACAAAGTTCACCGTTTTTCCGGTTTTCCTTCATGCAAATGCTGCGCGTTGTGAGACGTTTAGATTCCGCGAACTAATCTCTACGTAGATTTTGTAAACAGAGCAGAACTTGCGAAACAAACGAACCGGTTCTCTGGGTTGAAGACATGAACTTAAATGACACCCTATTTACAATCGTGATTATAACCAGATAACCGCTTGCTTTAAACTAAAAACACTCTTAGAAATAGGACTCGCATAGAACGACAGTGACTATACCACGGAAATCATCGCGCATGCGGGATGCTTACAAGTCGCGACTTTAAAAGGAGTCTACAGTCATCATTCTTGTTTTATTTCGTGTTGCCTGTTCCCTGCCCGCACCTGATAACGACGCTGAGCCATGGACGCTTGAGCTAAGAACTTACACACTCTTCGCTTTCTATTTGCATTAAAAAAGGAACTATATGTTTGCGCCACCCTAGCAGCCCAATGAGAACCAGCGTCCATATTTATACTTATTCGGACGTCACAGCCTTTCCCAGTGAAGATTGGCTAATACTCGATTTTCGACACTCACCATTTTTTTTATTTTTTAGTTTTTTTATTTCTATACGAGCCGAGGGGTGAATGAGCTGGTCGGTATTCCAGGACAACTATTAATTGGGCTTCTCGGCTTCCATTGTCCTCTGAGTCATCTGTTATGCTTCCAAAATCTACAAAACACTTACAGACAAACCGAGGCAAAAAAAAAATGTCGCCGGGTGAGGTTCACGATCACGGCCGCGGACGACTTTTCGGGTAAGGATAGATAACTGGGCGAGTTGGTGAGAGTTCATGTTTGAAAAACAGCGCGACTGTGACTAGGACACAAAGAGGCGAAGAGAACACAAGACAAAGTGCTGTGTCTTGTGTTCTCTTCGGAACTGGAACGGCGGTTCGTGAAACCGCCCTACATCTTGTCGAAAGTACATAGCGCGACCAGGCATGGCATGGCCTCTATGACCCGCCGTTTCAGGAGACCGAAACGCACAAGAAACTCACAGACTGTTGCCTTATAGAGTTGGTTTAAATTGAAAGGCGTGGACCAAGCGCCCTTTTAGTTCTGCACCAGCAAAAAGACATCTTGATAAGCGGTCGACAGTCGGTTTTACGGCACCGAAAAGCTTTACTGACCAAGACACCCACGACGCCAAGTTCGTAAACACTGGAGCATAAACTCGTAAACCGTTGGCAACGCTCGAGTGCAGCGCACGTCGTTCGCGCAGCGTTATCGTCGCTTTCTTTTTTGTCTTTCTACTAAGTCCCCGGTTTTGGCTAGGAAGGTGGTCCATGAATGTTCATAAGCCTCTTCCAGAAGAAGCTGGTTTCGTAACTTTGACTTGGAACAAAGCCTGCATGCAGGGATGGGCAGTATTTCAAATACAAGTATTTGAAATACGTATTTCAAGTACTTTGTGTATTTTGCATTTGTATTTAATTACAAATTGGGTAATGTATTTGACGTGTGTATTTAGATACTAAAACGTGGGTATTTCAAATACAATTGTAATTAAATACAATTTTGTGGGCTAAAATACATCCCTAAAATTTATTGTCACTGTACAGAGTAGGTAGAAAACCACGTTCTGCACCGAATGCAGTGTCTCAATCAAGCCCAAGCGTTTAGTGACTTTGTGATTACCACCGTGCTAGTCCAGGGCAAGAATAGTGACGAAATCGACGTTCACAGGAAGACTGGCTAAATAAGTGCCTGTGACAACTTGTGATGCTTTCCAGCCTGATTTCCATCCAAAGTTTTGCCTGGAACATTCTAAATGCGCGGGTCGTCCAGATTTTCGTAACTGGTGCGAGTTTCAACAATGAAAAATTCTCTAGCTAGTGCTGCGCGTCTTGGTCGTCTCGGTTCTTTGTTGGCCTATACCAAAATGTAATCGACAAAAAAAGCTGCTTAAAGCTCTGTACTTTTTTCACCTATTACGTCAAGCTGATTACATTTTTTTTTGTGATTATATTTCTATTACGTTACTAGAGCCTCGCACACTAACTTCCGAGTGTGTAATGCAAAATTAAAATGAGATACCCAGAAACTCGTTACAGGTGCCCTGAAGTCGCTGACGCAAATTTTGAGGAATGTATTTGGAAAAGTATTTGAAGGAGACCAAATACATTTGGTTGTATTTGTATCTTGTATTTAAATGATTTTTTGGAAATGTAATTAGATTTGTAATTGAATACATTTTTGACGAAGTATTTTGTATTTGTATTTCGATACATATTTGCATGTGTTTTGCCCATCCCTGCCTGCATGTCACTGACGCAATGTTTGCCACGGCGTGTATGTTAAAACGGAATAAGCCAATCTGGAGTTTGTGAGGCAACGCACTATAAATTTTATGCTTTCTTGCTAAAGTCTGCATGATTATGCAATAGAGTACACATACTGAATCTATAGAGTTCTTCATCGTTTCACGCATTACGACAATAATGGAGGCCGCTGTTTGTGGTCGCACGTTGGTGGCGACGTGTCAAGAATTACATATACAAAAGAAAACCCTTAAATTCTCGCATTTAGCGAGGCTCATGGTGCGCTTTTTTTCCAAACGATGGAAGACGCTGCATAAATATAAAAAAAAAAATAGCAAGCCGGTAAGTGCGTCGCCGCCATGAGCGAACGCGTTGATGCAAGCTTTGAATGCTACTCGTAATATTACTAATAATAATTTAATCATTTATAAATAACACTTATGTCATTGGGGGAAACGGATTGTGTTTTTGCCCCGAATCACGTGCGCGGCAATTCAGTTTCAGATAAGACCGGTCTACTTGTTAGCCGCCTCGGTGGCTCCGAGGCGAGAGCGTCGGCCTACGGATCCCCATGTGGCGGGTTCGAATCCCGGCCGAGGTGCCCGCAATCTGACGGAGGCTTATTGCGGAGAAGACGCCGTGTAACCGAGCTTTCGGTTGCACGTCAAAAGATCCCCAGGTGGTCGAAATTAATCCTCAGTCCTCCGCTGGGGCGTGCCAGATGCCCGTCGTTGGTTTGGCACGTAAAACCCCCAAATTTGACTTTTTTTCGGTCTACTTGTTCTGAAAACTTGATGGAGTGCGTGCGATTTCGTGGTCCAGTATAATGGCCCGGTGTAAAGTACGATTCCAAATAACGTATGAAAAAATAAAAGATCACATTCCTCAAGAAAATATAGAAGCGTACCGGTCAACACTGACTCCTAATAGGCTACTTCCATATATCCGTCACGGCGCGCGTTGCATTCGGGGACCTTTGCCACAGCTGTGCATAGACGCCGCCATAACCAACCTGCAGTTTTTGTTTCCTTTTCTTACGTTTTCTTCCTTTCATCATTACCACAGTAGGGCAGGTTATAGCCATTTTAGGTTCTACTGCGTCCTTCGCCTCAGCATTGGCCTTTGTAGAGGCTGGTCAACGCCCGCTTAGGTGGCACGGCACCTGACACGTGCGCAAAGCGTGTAAGGACTTTGGTTCCCACTGAATCCCACAATGCACAACGTGGCATTACGCCGCGATAAGGCGCTTCAAGTTTCGGAATAAGTCTATTAAACACAGACGTTCCCCCTTCGAGAAGTGGCCTCGCTCATCTCGCTTTAGCTGGCGCATTCATTTCTTATTTATCCATTTATTTTTTACTTAGGGAGAAAGCACTAGAAAGGGGGTAGTAGATTCGCAAATCGTTGCACATTTAAAAATACATTGGCATGAACTAAATCAATGCGACTTTCGCTGTGTTTTTTTTTTATTTAAGAACATTACACGAAATTGCGATATTGGGAGCAAAAATATGATTCTAGATATTATAAAATAAAAGTGGAAGACAGTGACCCGAGTGGGTGTGAGGTTCCAAATTTGTGTTAATGATCAAGTCTTGGTGAAAGATAAAAGCGGTGAGATAAGCGTCTTGCGAAACTTATCGGTGCTGTAATAAATTTTATGTCATATGACAGTCGCGCCTTTTTCAACGGGCTGATAAGTAAGGGGATATAAAAACATTAGATGTTAAGGTGGTATTTTTTGCTGTCTAAAGTTTGGGGCCCTACGACGCTAATCATCAACCGTCTGCAAAACGAGCAGCGCCCTCCACCGGCATAAAAAGGCATACTGGGAAACGGCTGCAGAAAACGTAGGTACGCGAGCGACAGTAGGCCAGCAACTGTGGTAGGCACCCTCACTCTCTCTCACTCTCTCCAGTGTCACGTGGTAAATGCTGCGGTACCAAACAAGCCGACTTGGACGGTACTCATTACAAGTAATCAAACTACTTGTAATCGACTAATTTTTGGAGTAATCATGTAATCATTTATCAGTTTTATTAGGTAATAATCACAATAGTAATTTGATTACTTTTCAAAGTAATAAAATTAATTATTTGTAACCGTTACATTTTTTCAACCTTCTAGTCCCTTCGAATACAGAGTTTATGACTACTTACCACAGTTCAAACTAAGGCTTTTGCGATATGTCCACGTTATCAGCTTTTTACTTTTGCGAACAACAAAGTATAGAACGATTGTTACCGAGCTGCACGAAAGAAGGCTGGGTTTTTTGTCTAATCCGCTTACATAGTTTTTTTTTTTTTTTGTTTCAAGCTGCCACTGTGAAGTCCGACTTCTTGAGAAAACTCTTACAGTACAAAGGTTGATGGTTAATGTAGCATTCGCGTCTTTATTCATCGTTTACACTTTTCTTCCCTCCCCTTAGACAACTAAATCCGGCTTAAACCAAATGTACACTCTGATGCCGCCCGCCCCGAGAGATAACGTAATCTCTTATTAACGTGTAATATAAGTGTTCGGCAGTGCAAGCGAATGCACAATTTTCCGAACTCAAGTTGTGTGTTCTTCTCTGTGTAAAGTTGCGTCGGCACGGCACAAGCGAGGGCGAACGTTCCATCGAGTGACGAAGCTGGATCCTGTAAGCTCTATTTTGCCACTCTGACCTAGATTAAGCTCCTGGAACATCGCTTTTTGGTACATTATGGCTTACCTTTCACTCCCAAGTTCCTACAAAGATTTTCCCCTCCTCTTCCTAATGACACCCTCTCTGCCCGCAAGTTTTCTACCATGGGATTTAATAACCAAGCCTTCGACAAGGCTTGGTTATTAACTAAGCCTTGTCGATCTACCAAAAGTGGCGGATTGAGAGGATGAGTAGTTTGTTATCTGGTGATTATAATTCAATAATAGACAATACGAAAAGCATGCTGTTTTTTTTTTTGTTTTTTTTTCTGTGGATGGGGAGGGGGATCGGTGGCCGAGTGGGTTATGCACACCAGCTCGGAGCAGGTACAGCGAAAGCTCGCGCTGCAGAATCCAGGATCCTGGGTTCAATCCACACCCCTGCCCGTTTCGATCTGGATGAGCATCGTACCGGCGTGCGGTCGTGTACCACACCACTACTGCATGGTGCAAGTTAAAGACCACAGGCTAGCGGTTGTACTGCACTGGCTAAATTACTCATCTACAGCGAGTGACTCGCTGTAGATGAGTAATGAGAACTTCGAAATGGCTGACACACTACAGGCTGTATAACTATCCACACAACCTCAATTATTTACGCCTGTTTTCAAACCGGCAGAAAAATCTGCAGTTCTGAAGATCCGAAGTAGTCGGAAAAGTGACGGTTACTTTTTCAAGTAATGGCCAATTACTTTTCCTCTAAAATAATGAAGTATTCTGATTGAATTCCTTTTAGCCAAAAGAAATTGTAAACGTAATAGTTTACTGTTTTCAAATATTGTTCACAAGAAGGCCGCAAACAAAGGCCAAGGTGCTTGGTGTTCCGCGGCAGCCACAAACGGACAGCGAGGTGCACAGATTGGACGCGAGTGTACTCACTCATTGCGCACGAGTCTCAACCGAATAATGACTCAGCACTCACGTGAAATCTCTGCGCCCTCGCCGGCCACTGTACCTTGCTTAGAAGCTTCAGCTAGACGGCCTTGCTATCGACCACTTCTAGGAAACAAGGAGAAGTGCAGAAGAGAGAACGTCGCAACAATTTTTGGGACGGCTCGACGGCCGCCATCTTGTTTTTTTACTTTTTTTCCTTTCGCCGAAACAACTTAATGCAAAATCAAAGCTTTAGTAACACGGTCCGTCTTTACGGGAATCCATGTAACCACGAATCTTCACATTTCTCTCTTGACCGCTTAACCCAGCGCGCGTGCTTAACACATACACCCACGCACGCACGCATGCACGAACCCCCCCTCCCTCGCCTAATGGACATGTTCTGGAGACTGTGGCCCTCCTCTCCGCCTGCCTCTCCAGCGCAGCAGTGCCCAGAAAGAAGCGTGCTGAGCACGACGAACGAACAACACAACAACACCAAGAAGGCAAGTCACAAGGTGGGAACGCCCGTCCGCACCCACCAACGCCGTTGCAAGAACGCCCGGCCAAGATGGCCACCGAGGGCCGCCCGAAAACGGCTGTCCTCCCCTTCGGCACGCACGCACGCGCGTTCCCCCGAATGCGCACGACGAAAGTCCGCCGCTCCGCCACCTCCGAGATCGTTCTTTATACGTCCGACAGCCGGATCGTGCCGTGCACTCGGACGTAATTTATGGTCGTGAGTCAATAGGCTACGCGGCGCGCGCCTGCAGGCTCCGTCGCTGCAGCGTTGTGCTCGATGGACGGCGCACGCGAGTGGCGGCCGTTGCTGGGCGATACACATCGGAAATGCAGAAACTAAAACAATCCCCGCCAGCAGAAGCAGCAGCAGCAGCGGCGCAACCTCTACTGCGGCGGCTCGTGACCTCCGAGAGAGTTGCGAAGAAGAGGCGACTGGTCATCCATCTTGGAGGGTCATCCACAATCCACCGCGAGGGGGGATCTCTCTCGAAGCCTTTCCTCCGTCGGGTGCATCACACGGTGCGTTGAAGATCCTGGACACCGTTGCCGCACGTCATGGACCTAGATGGACCGTGGCAAAGCCATCCAAGTGCATAGACAAACGCTCCCCCCCCCCCTCCCCCCAGACAGACACACAGAAAAAAAAAAGAAAAAAGATTGGTGGAAATGATTTCATTTTTCTTACCTCTTGACCGGTACGCTGCCTCAAAGAGGGAGCTCGTGCAGCAAGACCTTTGAGGATCGTGATCCATCTCGAAGTGCGTTGACGCCGGGCAACATTGCGAGTGCTCGGTACGTGCACACTGATTGGAGTTACTGGCTCTCTGCCAACACCTTCTAAAAAACTAAAGCCTGCACGATTCGTTTTATGACGTCAGCTAGGTAACAGCACCTAGGTCAGGCATCGGGAGCCCGGAGAGAGTCTTCATTACCGATCGCATCCGACGATGCTGGCGGTGCTCGCTGAATGCCCGCACGACGTTCTTTTTTTTTTTTTTTTTCTTTTGAGCGTTGTCATCTTTGTTGTTTTAGTTCGACGCGGCGACGATGTAAATCTCTCGTAGGTTGTAACGACTAGTTCCAATAAATAAAAAAAAGGTATGATTACGCGACGTGACGAGCCAACTTTTAAGACGCCAGACGGCTCGCAAGTGGAGGAAGACTAAATTTGCGACGGAAAAGGTCACTGGATACGCGGGGACGAAACACGAGCCTTGGTTTCCACTTCTTCCCTCATCGACAAAAGTGTTCACAGCAAATTTAAAATTTGAAACTTTTTCGTTTAACTTTTGATTCTGAATTTACAAACTAAACTAAGTTTCTTTGGGCGTGCTTTTCTTTTTTTCCTATTTTGAACATGCGTGGGTGCAAAGATGTTACTGATCGACTAAAAGAGAGCATCGGACTCGCTTTGGCTGCAACTGCCAGGGAATTACATGAAAAACAGAGGCTCTAAACTCGTCAAAGACGAAGTCGGTGCCGAAGTTCACCGAGCTATCACGAGGATGACTTGGGCTATCACGACGATGACTTGGCGTTTTTGTCGCCGGCGTCCAATCGGATCACTCCGCGAACTTTCGGCTCCAACTTTGTGTTTGACGAGTTCAGGGCCCCGGGAGACTGGAGTTTAAAAGGGAATTCGCTGAATCACTTTTCAAGAAGTCTGAGTTAAGAGCACGGTGGTGAAGAGCGAACTTCTATAACACAAACACACGCGCGCGCGTGCACACATGCACACGCATACACAGGCACATATACACGAAGAACATTGGGTACCTTTTGCAGAGACACTGCTCCATACAAACATTGCGACATGTGAAGGACAGCCTTAGTGACTAATATATAGATACACACAATTGCGCGATTGATATATAAGTTAGCGTACGTCTTAAACGTTCGTGAACGTACGGCCGCGGTCGCGCTCTCCATCGTAAAACCATTAATACTACTTCGGAGAAGTATTGTTTTGGCACACGCACACACACACACATGCGCACACACGTTGGGGGGGGGGGGGGGGGGGGGCAAGCAAAGTTTGTCTTGGTCTCGTCCGCGCGGTTTGCAAAATATGCGCACCCTCGCGATAACGTCTCCCGCCGCCGGACTGGAAGTACGCGCTCGACGGTGTGCAGTGCATGAGAAATGGACACGTCCGCATAAATGGAGCCACGCCATCATCGGCGGTCACTTGATGGTCAAAGACGATAACGATCGATGGACTCGAGCGCTAATGGAAGCGGGCCCCCAGGTATACCCGTGCCTCGCGTATTCCCAGTTCCTGCTCAGTGCGACAAAAGGAATAGGCGTGTTAGGAATGAAAAATTACAACCACGGGCATTTAGGTCCGGTGCGTTCGCCCGCCTTTCCCCTGCGTCGGGAGTTTAGAAGGGCGCACGTTTCGGTTGTCTTTTGGTTCAAATTAAGCCCGTGCTTGTTTTTATGGGAGTGCGTTGTTTGCGTGGTTCTCTTAAACCGGGGTCACCCTGCTCATACATCATACAAAAGGCAGTCAGCAAACACGAGTCACCGCTGCATACGGGGTCCGAATGCCGCGTTTTTCCTTGAACTCATGCTTTGAGGCATTCGAGGCACGAATCTCGTGGTGACTCGCGTTCGAATCTGTCTGCAAACTGTCGTTTCTATGATGTTTAAGCAGTGTGATCCCATGCCTTAGGCCAGTGGTGTACGAACTTGTTTTTGAGAGGAGGGGGGGGGGGGGGGCAAACCAGACCCCCCCCCCCCTCCAGGGCCGGGGGCGGTAGCCTTGCTACCCCTGGGGCGTCGCCGGCCAGTGTTTGCCCAGCCCAGTGCCGGCTGTTTCGGGGAAGAGGGGGGGGGGGGGAAACATGCCTTGCCCCCCCCCCCCTTCTGAGAACTGGGGAAGCAAGCGCCCCCCTTGCACCCCCCCCCCCCCCGCCCCGGTTAATACGCCCATGCTGTTGTGCAAATTTGCAAATTCAAGCTTCCCTCATGGAAATACATTTTACGTGGACAACTTGAACAAGCAAAGGTGTACAATATTGTAATAATAACTTCATTTTCCAAATGAATTGGAGGGACGGAAGGGAAAAAAGTGTCCAGTGCCCGAAGCCCCATACGGTGACAGGCGCGGCAGCACGAAAAAAAAGAAGCACACACACACATATACATAAGAAGACAAAAACTTCATCAGAATTATCATAATCACTACACACACTGTTATAGACTCTATACAAATTTCGTATAGACTCTATACGAAATAGATTTAGGCATGAAAGTAGACACAAGGACTTGAAGTCATTTAAGTTCCGTCTTGGGAGGTCGACAAAAAACGTTGAACACGGACGCAATGTTTCAGTCGGCGCGTTTAACCTACAGACGCCCTTTTATTTTCCCAAAGTCGTGCCATGAGATTTCAAAAGACATCTACGCGACGTTGATCGCAGGCCTCGTGCCATTTGTCTACATTTTTCTTTATCGTTCCGTGTCACGATGTCGTAGTAACACGTCGGAATAACGTCGTCTTCTCGTCGAAGGCTGGCGAAGAAGCATATTCGGACGTATATACACGTGACGTCAAAGGAACGTCGTTTGAAGCGTTTTTCGACGTCCCATCGACGTCGACGATAGGTGACGTCCGGGCTCTCTACGTCATAGGACGTCACTTCCGGACGTCTTCGACGACCTTTCGACCGTCGATTCGATGTTCATGTGCTGCCTGGGTTCAAGCATCTTGAAAGCATGTTCGCTCTGTACATATGTGTGGTTCGAACATTTCTGCAGACAGTTAGTGCTCGGCCAGTGGGACAGGACCCTCCTACAAGGATGTGTGGATGGATGTTGATGGCTATGCGGAGCGTAAGTTATCCTGTTTCTAGACTTATTATAAGAGTGAGTTGTATTGAAACGCCATTGTTACGTTTTGTCCTAAATAGAGAAAAGTTTTTGCGGATTTTCGGGATTCGTGATGTGTGTGTGTGTGTGCCTGCGCTTTTTTTTTTTGGATACTTAGGTATTGCTTAACTGTGTCGAAACTCAGCACTGAGAAGGTTCGGTACACCGAACCGATACCCGCATATATGATTTTTTAAAACAATATGCGCCGGAAAACAGGGGCACAAGGAGAGGGACGCAATGCGAAACTTTTCGTGTTTGTCCTTCTCCTTTTCTGCCTGTTTTACGGCGCATATTGTTTAAATAATCGAGTAGCGACTATACTTCGTCTCACCTTAGCATGGACTATCGTTAGCCGCGCATGCTAAAAGCGCGAGCTATTCGCTTTTCATGAAGCCTCGGCGGCTGCACGAGCGCTCGTGCGGCGAGTGCTCCAGTCAAGGTAGACAAGGCAACCCGCTCGCGCTTGCACAGCCTTCGCAGTTAGTCCATGCTAAGTTGAGACGAAGTATAGTCCAACTTTCTATATTACTAAATACGTAGTATATATACTTTTAAAGTGAGAAAGACACAATATACATATACATATATATATATATATATATATATATATATATATTGCCGCGCGCAGGGGTCACGGACTTCTAGAACTTTCTCGTTTATTCTTGCTCCGGGCATAACTTCTATCGTTTATCCCCGCTTATGTTGTTCTAGAAAGTGCGTGTTCATTCTCGCCCCGAGCGCGCTACGCTGGAACCTTCTCCGCCGAATCTTCGAGATAGTGACTTACTCTAGATAAGACGCCGCTCGCGACCTAGCCGAGTCAGTCTCGCCCCAGCGCTCGATCCTTAGGTTTTGCCGACTTCGACGCCCGCGACGCTCTGTTATTATCTTTTGTACTCTTTTATTTTTGGCACAAGTTCGCCACATTAAACGTTTATTTCTTCCTGTTTATCTATTGTTTTATTCACCACCCGTGACAATATATATATGAGTTTTTTTTTCGGTGTGTTTTCTCATTTTTTTATTCCAACTAAGTCACGTTTTTTCTGCAACTAACGCTCTCGCGACGGTGGCAATTTTTTTTCTTTCAATTTCTCATTTTAAAATAAAGAAAACTCCAGGTTTCGCGCTGTCAAATTGCAGCCGCCGTATGATATACTGAGTCGTCTGTTTTGACAAAGGCGGAAGTCACGGAGTTTCGTAGTATTAGACCGCGTAGCTAGATAGACTGGCTAAGAGTTTACCGCTTCAAATTTCCTTCACAAAAAAAAAAATTAAAAAAATTTAAAAAAGTAAAAAAAAAAGGATAGGGGCTGCAGCGTTGACAGCTGGCCGATACTGTGCCATGAACCTATCTATAGGAAGTATTCACTGGCGGCCATAGCTGTGTGCTCGACTGCTGAGCGCGTGCTGATGGTAAGCTTCCCCGGTTCTTTTGCAACGTGCATTCCACACCATCAAGATTGCCGGTCTTAGCAGCCTATTATTGTGGGCTCGTTCAGAGCATGCGCTTCATAAATCACCCACAAATATGGCGCCCAGTGAATACTCTTTATACCTTTCTTTCTCAAGGGCGGTGTGCAGCCGCCTTCCTGCAAGTTATTTGCAAAGATGATCAAGTGGAGGCGGAAAAAGAAGCGTGTCCTGCTGCTGCATACGCTTCTAGTACCATATACGTGTCGGAAGTACAATTCGAAAGCGAAAGGATGTCGTTTCGAAGCAAATGTCAAGTCCGGTAGACTCGCACATCGTGGAGCAGTCAGCATAAGTACGGAACGAAGGTGGAGCTATAGCGTGGCATGGCGCCAGTGTTGTTAAATGATTTATGTCACGCTTGGACGTTTCACGCGCATCACACTTGTCGTCTGACTTTAGGTGTGGCTGACACGTCGATTGGAGCGAGAAACATACAAAAGTCGTCGAAGGTATTTTGCGTGTCTGGACGTTCGAATCGGGCCTTTGCCAATGCAGAAAGCCTGTACTTATTTCCTGTGGACGAGAAAAACAACGACAACAAAAATGCAATAAAAAACGAGAGACGCTACGAATGCTACAGTATCGGTGAGACTTCGCATTCCTACGCAGCAGACTGCTTGGTCTGCGTTAGTGTCACTATATGTTCTACGCTTCATAGTAAGGGACACTTCAACTGCCTTGGTGCATAAAAAATAAATGCTAAGAATCTGAAGCCTTACCTGAAATTGCAACAAACGGTTTCCCATATTCCAAAACAGCGAAAACCATCCGCGGTAAAAAAACAAACAATATTGTTTAGGTAAGTTTCCTGACACTCTACCGTGAGCACCATAATGGTGGCGCTCGCAATGTATTGCCGATGCCCTAAGTGGAGAAAATTAAGTGGCTCTAGTCTGCATGAAAAACTTGATTCCCCTTCAAACAATTTCTTTATATGCGACAATATTAGGAGTAACATTGGGACCTGCATTTGCTGCCGCTACCTAAATTGCCGAAACAGCCGCGATTTGGAATGCAACGCCTGCTTCTCCGTGTATGTAGTCGGCAGCCAGTGCAACAGACGGCGCGCACTAGCGAAACAGAAGACGAATCGTAGGTTTCCACTCAAGAAAACAGCAAGATTCGAGCAAACACTCCAAATAATAAGAGAGGACAGCGTAGAATGGCTGAAAAGAAATTAAAAGCGCAGAACGCCGCGCTCTCAGCGCCCGAACAAAGCTAGACTGCTGAGTTCTAGTATAAATGACAGGTTCAGCTGACGAACACGCCAACGTTTGATCAAGGAACAGCACGCTCGACGTAGCAGCCACCGCAGTTCAAAGACCTGCTCCTTGGACTCGTCGGGTGTGCCCGAGGAAAGAGCACGCTGCTTCTCTTCGAGCGGGGAGGGTCTTCGACGAGACCATGCAAAGCAAGCGGCGTTTTCCCGCTGGTCTTTCGGGGGCAAGGGACGCGAGCGCGCACGCAGGCTGTGCAGCGCTGAAGGAATTGCCGTGGCGTCAGCGGCAGCTACAGCAGTGCGTTGTTGTTGTTCTTGTTCTTGTTGCAGCAGCAGCGGCCCAAGCGCGCCAACTAATGATGATGACTTCGAGGTAAGGAAACCCGGCTGATACCACGGGAGGCGAAAATAAAAGGAGAGCTGACAGAGCTAATGACGGCGAGTAGTCCTGCCGTCTCTTCAGGGGATGAACTGCTGGCGTGTGTGGGCGAACTCAGAGAATCCCTCTGGGTGTCATCATTGCTGAAGCGCTCTGCTCCGTCCGCCTTCCTTTCTCGGAACACGAGGCGTTTGTGCGTTTCTCTTTGTGTGCGTGTGTGTGTGTGTGTGTTTCGTGCTGAAGGCGACTGTCACGCACACGCACACATACTCTCAAAAGCGAGTAGCAAGAAAACCGAAACTTTTCCACGATGCGTTGCTTGGGGACGGGCGTTTCCTTTCCTTTTGGTGCACTGCATGAAATGTTTTTTCTGCTTTACACGGCGTTGTTCTGCGAGGTTCGGCTTGTTCGTTCCGAACAGCCGGGCCAACTATGCCACTGCTTCGCTTGCAAAGCGGTTCGTCCTATACCTCGTTTCCTACGGAACCATGATGGAGTTCTTGCCTAGCGCTTGAGGTGAAACAGGTGGGGTGACCTCCTACGCAACCCGCAATTTTATGGTTTGAGTCCACTGCCAAGTTAAATAAAATATAAAGAAAGAGCAGTGGAGTGGGTACTGTACCAATGTTAGTGCAACTTGTAGCTTTGCCTAGATTTTTGCCACCTAACGCTTAGCAGGTTGAGGAAAAAAAAAAGAAGAAAAAAAAGAAGGCTTGTCCTGTCCACAACATGGACGATAATGGCGCACCAAGTTCAAAAGCAAATTTTTTCACTCGTTCAATATGGGATCGTAACAAGGAAGAAAAGGGTCTCTTTATATCTAAGATAGAGAAGGATATAATGAAATGCAGCTAATTTTATAACGTATAAAGTAAGAGAAAGGGAAAACACTCAGCTGCATTGAATTTGTTAACAAAACAATAATATTTAAAGAAAGTTGATGAATGTGTACTTCCAAGTTCCACCCTCTTGGATACAAGAAAAAACAATATTTCTTCTTTACTTAGTCGCTCGCCTCCATTCTCGTCCGTTCATCTCTAGTTTAGAATAATGTGTAACGTTAACCAGGGGTGCTTTGAATGCGCTTTTTGGACTCCCAAGAGACTCGGGAGAAGGAAGTGACGTCAACGACACAGTAGACGCAGATTGGATGTTCACAGAAGAAAACGAAATCAACACCCAATCTGCGTTTGCTGTGTCGTTGACGTCACTTCCTTCTCCCTAGTCTCCTGGAGTCCAAAAAGCGCAACATAGCACCCCAGCTCGTCTGCTTATTAATTTTATCTTCTAGTAACGTACACTTTTTATATTTTCATTTCAGGTAGGCTTGTAGTATGCCACCTGCAAGAATATATGAATAAACTGATAGCAACATACAGTATACAAATTTAGCATCGAAACGTTAAAATGCAGTGGAATGGATATGTGTTATATGCTAACGCAGCAGTAAAATCGGGTATGCTTCCTCAAAGAAGCTCTTCTTAAAGCAAAAATGAGCAGCGATGTCATACACAGTTAATCACAAATTAGAAAAAAAACAACTTTATTATAGGTTTTTTTAAATATTTCTAACCAAGTATCTGTAAACCTTTTTGTTTCAAAGGAACACTGATTGAATTACATATCATAAGCGATTACTAAGATAATCGCTATTGTACTCGCACGGAAGAAGCAATAAATGTTTTTACGCAACTTTGCATACGAGCTAAACGATAGTCTTTAGTTTTTGTTTCCTTATTTGTTTTTAAGTGTGGGAGGTTACAGGGCGTGACAGTTCTAAGATGTTTTATTTCTCTTACTATATCTTTTACTTCAAATGCTGTTGGAAACTCGAAAAAAAAAAATCCTGACGTCGTGTTTGTGCTTATAAGGTAGCGCTAGTTAGAGTTTGACCCACGGTATAGGAGAGAAGAGAAAACAAAAATGAATGACAATTTGTACTCGTCATGCACACAGGGGCGTATCCAGAACTCCGTTTTTTTTTTTTTTTTTTTTGGGGGGGGGGGGGGGCGGCAAATTTGTAAGGATGCTATTCTCCCACTCTTTCGTGTGCACCGGGGGGTCCGCCCATGTCAAATCGCCCTCCGATATGGGGGAGGGGGGGTCGACTTGGTTTGGAGGGGAGGGGCGGCCGCCCCCGTCGCCCCCCCCCCCCCCCCCCCCCCCCCCCCCCTTCCCCCTTGGATCCGCCAACTGTGTGCACACGACAGAGCGTATTAAAAGAACACAACAATTCGCATATCGTGGTGATGCTGAGACAATTCTGGGTCCGTGCCGAAGGAGCAAGGCTTGCAAATCAATTTTTAATGTAGCAGGCTAACACCCATGTCAGACGGGCTAATTTAGTGCACTTCAACCGAGTGCACTTCAGCTTACCGAATGTCACTTCGAGTGTTTCCGTGCCACACGGGAAAAATTTGTGTCACTCGCAAATGATGGCCATAACGACGTGTAACGTACTATTAGACACGTAAATCGAGAAAGTAAAGGTATACATGTATCGGGCAATAATTTGTCTATTTAATAAAGAAACGTTACAAAGCAGCGTTACGATAATTAACAATATTTACGCCAAATGGATTATTATGATCGATAATCGCAAGCAAGATAAAGAAGATCCAACCTTGGAGTTCCGTTACGGTAGTTTCGCTTCGACCCACGGAGGTTTAGGAGGAGACACTGACTCTGCCTTGTAACATCATGTTTACCGCGTCGTGTTATCTCGTACAGTTACATGCTGAAACAAATGTAGGCTCTATCCTCGTCTGCTAACTAAGATAGCATTAGAATGACTAATTTGTCGTCGCCTTATCGATTCCCCGGGGCGCTTATCTTGGTGCAGATCAGCCTAAACTGTAAGGCGAAGTCCACTGCACTATTTTTAGCTTCTTTCTGTCCTCTATTTCACAAATTTCTCATTCTTTCTGGAATAAATTTTACGCCACGTTTTTTTCTTCTCTGTTGTTATGTTTTACTGTTGAAAAAGTTATATCAAGGTCACGCACTCTATCGAGTGAGGTCAGGTGAGTTTGTCAAACTCACTTAAGCCATGTGCGTTCTTCAGGAAGAAGCTGTGTGGCACACAACAGAAATGACACTGAAGGCGGAGTGCATTTGGCTAAAGCGCACTAGATTAGCCCATTTGACTGGGGTATAAAACGCATGTCAATTTGTCATCAAATATCTTTAAAAACCAAAGAGTTTAAAGGCAGAAAAGTATGACCGAAAACCTAAAAACAGCCTATTTTGTTTGGTATTTGCAAAACGAACGAACGTCTAGAAGGATTCAGCACTGTCGTACGCAAATATACCTTCATTTGCAGCAAATACAATCAATTTCATTAGGCTTCCATTCTCCGATGATTTTGTACGAAACGAAGTTCTTCAGTTACGGGTAGGACAGCCTCCGTTAGGGCATGACAACAGTCGATTTGAATGAACTAAAGAAACTGCTACATGAAAAAAAAAAAAAAAAATACTTGATCGTTATAGCACGATCCCATCGGCGAAGGAAGGGCAGCGGGCTCAGAGTCAGCGAACAAAACATGACACCTTGAACCGACGCATTAAAACGAGCGATCAGTCTAGCACTAGATAGGGCGCAAAAATCGATTTTTGGTCCGACAGAGGAGGGGGGACCCCGGCGCAGAGCCTCGAACGAACAGCAAGTCACCGACGTCACCGTGACATGAAAGCGCCGGGAGCCTGGCAGCACCATTGGCTTAAGCGGCTAAAGCCGTCTGTGCGGTTCTTTTGAGGTCGCCGCCGATCGCCGGTTGCTACCCGCGCCCAACGAAGCATAAACAACCATCATGTTGCATTGCTGCCATAGGACTGCTAGCGCCATCTGGGAAATCGCAGAGAAACTAAACGTTTAGACTTTATATCGCGCCATCTATTCAACGATCGTCACACCAATGAGGGAAATATTTTTATTTTTTAGTGTCTGCGTGGCGTTCACAACAGGCTGAACGAAAAATAACCAGAAGCATTCCTTTAAATATATATAAGTAGTAGGAATGATGATAATAATAATAATAATAATAATAATAATAATAATAATAATAATGATGAAAACATCACGACTAGTAGTGCACGCAGCCAATCGAGCCATTACAGCCGAGCAGGTGTTCTTATATTAACACTGAGGCTCAGGTTTGATATTGCCCCCCCCCCCCCCCCCACACACACACACACACACACGTTTGCGACCGTTCTTTTAAAAATAAAACCATTTACCTTAACTAAGCACGCAGCTGCATTGTGGCAAACTCAGTTCCACAAAATCTCGCTCGATGTTCACACCAGGGGTGTCGCTTTCCGCAAGGCCCCGGTGGCCGAGAAGAAGCGCACTCATCGGAGCCAGGAACTCCCTTTCTTTTTTTTTTGTGTGTGTGTGTGGGGGGGGGGGGGGGGGGTTGAAGTGCGGGTGCGAGAGAGGGGGGGGGGGGGGGGGTGGCATGAAAATGCATGTATATTACGTATATTACAGGATCGGCTGGAGATCTTTTTTCTTTGGGGGGGGGGGGGGGGGGGGAGGTGACAAAACCTTTTAAGTCGCCCCCCCCCCCCCCCCCCCCCCCCCCGCTACGCCATTGCTCAACGGAGCCAAGTCACACACACGCAGGCAGACCTCAAATAATAAGAAGCCCGAGTACATTGGTATTCAATAAGAAAGTCAAATTAGATTGCACATAAATTGAGAATCAAAGTTAAATGCGCCTTAGGATGTTGTAGCAGTGTTGTTTTATTTGCGTTGTCAAGCAATAAAATTATCCCGGGAAATTCGGATTTACCCGGGTAAGGCTTAAATTATTAATACAGGTGTTTGGTCGACTAGCCAATTTAATATTTTAATGTTTCCTTTTTCTTTGATTGCTTTGAGCCGGAGCCATTGGTCTTCTGCTTTTTTTTTAAACTAAATTTTATTGCCGGATAATTAATACAGCTCATGCTGATTGGCCGCTTTCGAAAAGAACATGTGCGGGAATTTATAATTCAGGTAGATTTGGAAGGCGCGTTGAAAGACATATAACCAGCAACCTGTGTTTTCCGCGCCTTTTTTTTTTTTTCTTTTCTGATAATAGAAATTTTATTCAAAGTGCTATTCAGACAGCATCGAGAGTTCGATTGAAATATCTATATGGTGCAATTTGTGTTTTCGACATCTTTAATTTGATAATAGAAAGCGTATCGAGTTTAGTATTCAGGCGGAAGTGGAAGATCCATGAAAAAGTTTGTGTCGAGTGATTTATGTTTTGCACTTTTTTTCCCCTCTGATTTTAATGCCGGTTCGGAAGAAGGCAGAACCCGGCACAGGTTTTGATTGGGTAGCAGAGAATCGTTCCATGATGACGGCGTAAGCGTTCCTAGTGGTGGTATTTGGGCACGTGGTTGTACTCCCAGTAGTGCTCCCCGTATCCCCCGTGCTTGTCGCCCCAGCGCTGCTTGGTCCGGAAGTGGGGGCCGTGCCTCGTCTCGTGGCGTTCCTGGAAGTGGTACGGGTTGCCCTTGCGGTAGCCGAACTCGTAGGTGTCGTACCCGGGCACGCGGGCGTATCTGAGGAGCGAAACAAATTAAAGAATGAAACGAAAATGAAAATATATTGAAGAATGCTGACGTGGGGACATGTAGGTGTAGGGACAGACAGCGGCGTACCAACTTGTTTTTGAGTGAGGGGGGGGGGGGGGGGGGGCAAACCAGACCTCTCCACCCCCCCCCCTCCCCCCGGGGCCGGGGGCCGGGGGGCGGCACCCTTAATATCCCTTGGGCGCCGCCGGCCAATGTTTGCCTTGCCCAGTGGCGGCTGTTTCAGGAAGGCCAAACACATGTCAAGCCTTCTCCTTCTCCCCACTCTGAAAACTTGGGGGGGGGGGGGGGGGGGGGGGGGGGCAGCAAGCGCCCCCTTGTCCCCCCCTGGTTGGTACGCCCATGGGGGCAGACTAGACGTATAGTGTATCGCAAGCAGTGTGACGTATTTGGAAGATGCATCTTGGGAGAAAGAGAACCACGAGTTCGAAGTATCAGAGATAGTTCACTGCTCAAAACCCTAAAGAAACCAATTAAGGCTCAGGGACACAGAGAAAGAGAAATGTCACGCACATTGTGCCTGCACACGTCAATTATTTTTTGTCCAACCACGGTTCAAGCTTTGTTATTCGCTGGGATGCCTCCATTGTTCGCCGTGATTGGCTGCCTACGTGTTTTACGGGAGAGCGAACTCACAAACCATTTTTAGAGGGGCGGGTAGGCGAGGATGGAGGCTTGGGAAAAGCCGCCCCGTTTCCTCCCGAAGACTTTTGATAGCACTACTGGTCTCAGACGGCGTGCCTATTCAAAGGCTGCAAGTATAAACCTAACCTCTCGTTTTTTGTTTCAATTTCAGGACAGGTCAGAATACCCTCTTCGTCGCTGCGTATCCTATAGCTGTCATACTCTACGGAGAACTGGCATCCTAACCGGCGAACTCGGAATCGATATTAGGCTGCAAGCGTTTTACCAACGGCTAAAAAAAAAAGAAAGTTGTACAGCAATAACTTTATACCGAAAACTAGCTTGTCAAAACTGATACTTATTCGGAGAGCAAGTCGTCTGCTTCTCGCAGAGAAGTTGCGGTAACGTCAGAAGGACGCCGAGCTCTGATTGGCTTTGATTGAAAGGATAGTGGGTAGACCTGAAGACTAGATGCCTTGAGGTCTACCCACTATTTTTTTAATCAGCCAATAAGAGCTCGTCATCCTGACGTCATCGCAACTTCTGTAAAAGAAGCACAGAAGTCGCGTCTAGGATACAGTATCAGCAATATTGTAACAACAACGTGGCTCACTGGAAATATCCGCCGTGGCCATGACCTCCACCCCCTCCCCCTCCTCCGTAGCCTGTGGCCGCTGCCGGAGGCTCGGGAACGGCGTTGCTCGATGGAACTCCCTGTGCTGCTGTGGCGTCCGCGACGTATCGGACTCCGGCCGAAGCCTTGACGGACACCGGTTCGACGAGGTTCGAGGCTTCCGAAGACGCCGCGTGCGTCTTGGCGAGTTCCCCGTAGCGCTTGGTGAACGATGACCGCTTGGCGCTCGCTGCGGGGACCAGCGTTGGAGCGGCAGGTAGCTGAGAGTCTTGAGTAACTTGATGGGCGTTAGAGTGCTTGGCGCGACTGGGCGAAGCGGCGGAGTTGCAGCGCACGACTGCGAGTGCTGCCATGACTGCGACTGTCTGAAAAAAATGCAGCGTTAAAGGAAGCAATAAACAATCTTTAATTTGATAACCTTTCTTTCTGCATGTGTGATTGTGATTGACGTGGTTGAGTGATTGAAAGATTGATGCTTATTTTAATTCTGTTAGCATTTTTTGTCCCGGTGCATGCATCCGTCTCTTGTTTAGACGGTCGTGGTTTTGTTTGGACTCGTTTGGACTAGACTCGACTGGATTTGACTGGATTGAACTGTCCGCAGCGCTTAAAGCCTCCCGTAAGTTGAGGGGGGTCCCTACAAGCAGGTAGGGGGAAAGGGGGGGGGGGGGGGGGTTCTGACGAGATACTAGATGCACATAAAATAAACCTTACTGCTGACTCTAACCACGCTGTACCTGCAACCCTGAAATTGCTAAGCCCCAACTGTCACATCCCTGAAAACAAACTATTTTATTGCAAGGTATGATTTTACTTTCACTAATGCTGGGGCTGTGGAGGAGGGTCTCAGACCATACCTTAAAATCAGTGGGGGGTCTGAGACCCCCTTAGACTCTCCAGACTTTAAGCCCTGACTGTCCGGTTTCGTAAGGCCGCGGCGACATGCACGGTTCACACCGTGCTCTCGCTCCGTTCGTTCGCCCGCTACACCCTAAAAAAGAGGGTGTGTTAGTACACCCTTTGTCCCATACAATACACCCCAAAACTTCAATTCGACGTACAGAGCACTGACATCAATCTGACGGTACTACCTCTCACAAGAGGCTTGATAACCGTGTGGTACAACTTATTACATTAGTTATATACGTGTTACTGACTACAAAAAAAAAATAATCGGGGTTTTATTAGGCCTACTGTAAAATCTCAGTGCTTTCTTTCTGTGGTCTTTGATACGTACTTTGGCTATTTAATAAGTCATATCGCACCGTTATCAAGCTCCTCGTAAAATTTGGGGCGTCTGTTCGACTATAGTGCACTGCACGTCGCACTAAAGGTTTGGGGTGCATTATATGAGACAAAAGGATGTAAGGTGATACTTTTTTTTTTTTTTTTTTTTAGAGTGTACGTTTACCTTCCCTCTTACAAGATGGAAGTAGTCTTCTGGCACGCTTCCAGTGACGCGCCGCGGGAGTGGGGAAAGGAGGAATCGAGCGGCTGTGGCGGTGGCACAACGTGCGCTGCAATACAAAACTGGGCTGCAGAGACGACGCCGTTTGCGCCAAACAGCCGACACCCGGGAGGAAGGAATGGCTTTTCGGAGACAACAGTACGCGTACCGCAGGAAGCGATCGAGGGAAGCTGCGATGAGTGCATCCGAAACCGCCGACTCCCGATAGACCAGACTGGCTCTACGAACACAAGAGTATGCGTACCGTTGCGAGGGTGTAATTTCCATCCTTCGCTGCGTCGGAACCCCTGCACTAAACGCTAACAGATTTCGTCGAGAGTCAGCGTAGCGACAGCAACGATATCGGCAGCAGCGATAGTGACATTGCGTTTGTTTTAGCTTTCTTGCCATTAGCGTGTCACGACCCGAAGCAGAAGATGTTGCGGGATGCGCCTGCAATGCGTCGTTGCCACTGCGCCTGCGCCGAGCCCAAACCACGGTTTGGAGTGGAGCATGGCGGAGACGCTATTCATTGGAGTGCGCAAAGTTTTTGGGCGCACTATTCTTAAACTCGCTCATATTAACCGGGGCTCTCGACTCCTGCTCATACTCCCATATTGCTCAAACTAAGAGAACAGATAGCAAGCAGCTTTGCACTCTTCCTCACTCCGATTCGGCCGAGCCGGCATCACCCTCATTAGGCGGGCGACAAACACAGACCCTCGTGACATCAGATTACACCCACTTCCTCCAATGACGTCGACGCCGGCCAGTATGTCCACATTGTTCAAGCTACCTCTCCAACACACACTACCCATTAGACAGTGCCAAGTCTAACGCATCACGCAAACTCCTCCTTTCTCCTCTCCTTTCGCACCAACGCCCTCGGAGGCAGACAAAATTAATAAACTCTCCCATGGCGCTTTTGACCGCACTGTGGCCCCTCCTCGTCTGATATGTGAAGAGTCTGCTCGGCGAAGATAGGTAGACCATGCATCGGAACGGACCTCCGCGGACATCTATAGAAGCAAATAAATGTTTTTTTTCCCTCTCTAGCCTTTTCGTACACTGTCATAGTTTCTGCAAGTACAATATAGACCAACTCAACTCAGTGACGTCACGCCACTGCGGTGGCGCTGCTGTCGGTACTGTGTATGCGCAGAAGCTTCACTCCTCCCAAATTTGATTTCTGCGCAGGCGCAGTGCCCACACCTAGTGGGCGCAAAGCGGGCTTGTTTGGAAACACTGTGTTGGTGTATAGTCAGAAATGAGGTTGGCGTACAATGTCCAACAGAAAAGCTTCCGCAGCTGAAGTTTTACATGTTCGGAGCGTGCTTTTTTCATTCTGCCGACGCGAGAAACTCGAGACGATGGGATGCTATCGTAACTTACTGAACCGTTATTTTTTGCAAGTAACCGGCAGTGGTCGTTGCAAGCATTGCGTGTTTTCTCTTACCTGAAGCGCTTTCATGTCTGTGACGTGGTCGTTGTGGCCGCTTGATCCCGCTGGTCACTGACAAGTGACCAGGGACGTTGTCTGGGAATAGACTCTTATATGGGCGCCCTTGCTTGGATGCACACCGTCGTAGTCCTTCTGGGTCGTTCAAAGGAGAGCCTGGTTCCGACAGAAAAGACGGACGAACAACCACCGCTGGTGCGTAAAGGACTTCGAACTGCTGCCGAACGGAAAGCAAGCGGTGGGTGACGATCTCCCCCCTTTGGGAGAGTTTTGTTTTCTGTAACTATTGTGTCTTCGCTGAAAAGGGGGGGCTAGTTTGTGGCGGATGGCTTGTTCTCTTCGACACAGGCTTTACACAACGACTAAAGAATCATTTTTGCACGTTAATATTACGCTGTGTTATGTAAAGTCTGCATCTGAGGAATCAGGTACTTGACCGCAAGTACAAGGTAAATGAGGGTTACATGTACTTTTAGTAAACTATAGTAAGAATGGCGGAATGTGAGGTTTGCCGCATTAAGAAAGACCCATTCGCCAAGACAGTTTGTTCGGCAGCGCTCAAACATCTAGAAACAATGCCGCTTTTGACGAGTTTTGAGTGTGCAGATTCATACTGAAGTATTCGTTTCATAGATCTAGATGAATACATCCAACAGCCGTGGTCATTTTGAAAGGTAGGTTGCATAAGAAGAAACTGGTGGTTGTTGTTAGTCGGAGTTTCGAGGGTGAAGTTGAGTCCTTGGGCCTGACCTAGAAATATGTTTTTGATAGTGTTGAATTCGTTTGCGTCAGGTATTTTTGTCAAGAGCACAAGATAGTCGTCAACGTATCTGAACATCCATGGGACTGGATAGGAGGTCAGACCCCGGAATATGCCCCTGTCACACTTTGAAATAAAAATGTTACACAAAATGGGAGCTACGCATAACCCGATGCAAATTCCTTTCTCCTGTATGTAAGTCTCTCCTGAAAACGTGACAAACATAGAGCACAAATAAATCTTCGAAAGCTGTGAGAAAGACCGACCGGTATGCGACAGCTGTTCTGGAAAACTAGGGCTCCATCAGAGTCGGTGCATTCGCTGGCGGTGTCAAACAATTCGCTGTGTGGTGTTGAATAAAATAAGTCATCAACATCTAGAGAAAACCATAGCGTGTTTGGGTTGAATTGTCTTTCAGGTACTGAATTTCTACTTCTGAGTTGGATTGCAGGAAGGGGTTATCCTGCTGGAGGGTGGACAAATGACGCAGAAGGTACCGCCACATGTCACACTGCCAAGATCCCTTCTCAGCACAATTACGTGAAAAGGGCATCCTTCCTTATGAGTCCTGGGAGTGAAATAAATTTTTAATTGGTTCCCTTTGGACGCAGTGATTTGTTTTCTTAGATGGTTTAAATCCAGCCTGTGGCACAGTTGAAGAGCCTTAGCTTTGAAAAGTTTCGATTTAAAGTCAGGCAGGCGTTTGATGGCTTTTCCCCAAGCCCACCTCCGCCTTTTCTAGGTAAACTTCCTGAGGTGCCGAAACGAGTCCTCCCTCTTCGTTGGACATTAACATATTTACATTGTTACGATGAAAGCGATGCACAACGCTTGATGGTTTCATTTCGCTTGCACGATTAGGACCCATCCTTAGTAACACATTAACGCAGTCATGATGCATCGGGGCCTGTCATTTTCGGGAGCTTTCGCCGCGACGTGGTGAACGGTAGACATCATGTGGGCGCTCTGTCTTTTGGGCACCCCACGTACAAAGCCTGACGAATGCGGCGCAATACACTGCCACAAATACGCCAACTGTTGCAGCAAAGTAGTGTGTTTGATCCCGTTCACTTGTGGGAAGGTTTATGTGGGACAGTCCGGAGGATGCATCAACGTCTCAGGGAGCATGCGCTATCTCTAAAACCCTCTGCGTGGGGGATCTTGCTCTACACGTGAGGGACTGTGGATGCGCCCCGCTGCTGTCCAGCACAAGGATTCTGAGGAGGTGTCATGATAAGCGAACTTGCGAGATTTTTGAGCCTGCAGTCACTGCGACGAAAGGAGACGCCAGCATCAGTGCACCATCGGTGACTTTGTTATCAAAAGAATTAGAGTACATGAAATATTTTCCTTATTTTTCTCAATTTGTTTTACGTTTCTCTTTTTTTTTCCTTCTTAATTTTTTCTCACGGTTACTTTATTCATGCCCACCATTTCCTTTTGTTTTTACTAACTTTATTTTTTCCTTTCTACTATTCTTAGTCTTATGATCCTTTCGCTGCTTTCTCAAAAAATATTTGTAGCTGTGAACGTTATTTTTTTTTTATGTATCGTCTTCCTCGTCTTCCAAATTAAAACGTCAGTTGGGAAAAAAATTGGGGTGTGTGTATGTTTGTACAGCTTAGAACTTAGTCTGCTTCAACGGGCAACTTGTCTCCCAGCTGTAGATAAGAAATTTAGCCAGTGCAGTACAAACCGCTAGCGTGGGGTCTTTAACGTGCATCACGCGGTAGTGATACACGACCGCACGCCGGTACGATGCTCATCCAGATCGAAACGGGAAAAGGGGGGGGGGGGGGGGGGGGAGAATGAAGCTCCCTAAGGGAGCCAGAGTTGCGCGTCTGTTTGCCACGGGCCGCCGCGCCGCTATTGGCCGAAATCAATCACGTGAGGACCAACAAATCCTGCGCCGTGCAGGAAAGTAGGCGTTCCGTGCGCCCCGGCGTATGTTCCGCTGCTTTTGCCTCCTTCTCCTCCTTTCCCGTCTTCCATCCGCGGCGGCGCCGCTATTCTCCGAATTCAGTCACATGACCGGCCGCAATAGACCCTTTTCAAAAGTCAGCGCCTCTAGGGACGGTTGCGCGAACTTCACAAAATCCGCCATTACTGCGTCGTCGTCAAGCACCGAGGGTGTTGAACCATACCGCTGTGTTCGGCAGTTTGACATGCCAACTCATTGCTGCGTCCCTCAATGCACCCAAAGAGGGCCAAAAGATGAAAAACAACAAAAGGTGAGTCTTTTTTTTTTTTTTTTTTCCACGTTAAAAACATTAGTATTCGAAGAAATCGGGTCATGCAGATCCGCGCGGAGTGAGCGGCGATCACATTAGGCCTGTCTGCTGCTGCCTCAACGCTTTTCGAAGCTTCGAGAGCGTGTTCACCGCTTCAGAGTATAAAGTTTGCACAAATAAAAATAATCTTTAGAGGATAACCCTTGTCCACGTGACATCGTTTTAAAATGCGTTTGAACTGCTCGAGTAATCGTGCGATGAATCCCGTAGCTGCGAGCGATTCCTGACCAGTATTCGGAGTTTATTTCTGACAACGCTGCGTTGTGGTGTCCGTTCACATGTTGTGTGAAGTTTCCTAGTAGGTTTGGGCACGTAGCTTCGGATAATACCTCGTCTGCACAAGCAATCACGCAAAAAAAAAAAAAAAGAACGAGCGCAAGGAGTGCTCCCACGTCACATTACATGGAATTCGATAGAACATTGTTTTACGTTCACGACATCGGCATTGCCCGAGTGCTCTTAGGGGCTGTTTACACTCCAACGTTGAGCGCAGTGAACGCAGCGTAGCGCAGAACGCGCGCCTTTTATTCGCCGAGAACCAGGAACTCAATATTTGCGACCAATCAGTATCTGCGCGCGGTGCGCTACGCCGCGCCCGTCGACGTTACGTTGGAGTATAAACGTACCTTTACTAGCACGGAGAGCTGTACTTCATCTCTTTAGTGCCTGTATCGGGAGCTCGTGCTGCAACTTCTAAACATGTTTTCAAGCGCGCGCCCGGGGCGGTATCGGGCCTCCGAGACGATTGGCTTTGCTCGTCCCCGCAACGTTCTGCTAGAGCTGCTCTTCAAGTGCTTTGGCCACATTATCTCGTAACGTTGCCCGTGAGCATACAACTCGCCCGATCACAGCCGCAAAAGGCACAGCATGCTATAGAATACATCACAGCATACCTGTAGGCCACAACATGATTGAATGAATGACGTGTTGTTGAGAATAACACTGGACAGTAAAACAGGCGTGTGCATGGGATGCATAGGAGAGTTGACTTTATTTAGGTCACTTAAAGAGCTTGTAACAAAACAAATAGGGACAAAGAGACACGCCCGAGTCTTGACAGAAGGCTATTTAAAAACAAACAGTAGAACAGCCCGACGGAAACAAGATTCTATTGCAAAGCTCCGTCTGCATGGTTTAAGTTATACAACCACATTTTTCTAACCGCAATAATTATATTCCCAGGTTTCCTACTTTGGGTTTCCAAGAAGCAAGGACCTCCACAAGAAGTGGATTGTTGCCATCAAAAGAGACGAAGGGAAGCATTTCAAGGTTACCCAGTCCACTAAAGTGTGCTCAAAGCACTTCAAGGAAGAACAGTACCTGCCTGGTTATGTGAATGGCCGAAGGTTTCTAAAGGAAGGTGTTGTTCCATCCGTATTTAGGTTTTCGGACACTAAAGTGCCTAGAGGGACACTCCACAGAAACGCCACTGCACCACTGAGCAGTCCAGTGAACGTGGCAGCTACAGTTGGAGATGAAGCAGGCACACCAAGCTGCGAGGACCAGCTCCCACCAGACCCAAATGCATCCCTGCTACCTCAAGAGGAAGTAGCCGAACAAGCTGCCCTGGTTAGACGGCTTACATCTGACCTTGAGAAGTCTCAGGAAGAGCTCAGTAAAGCTCAAAGAGAAGCTCTGAAACTCAAGAGGCACATAGAACTTCTAGAAGAAGAGAACAAAAAACTAAAATAGAAAGTAAGCCGCAAGTTTTCCATCGAGTGCTTTAAGGATGCCCCAGAGGACGTCCAGTTTTACACAGGACTGCCTGATTATGGAACATTCATGTTTTTGCTCAAGTTTGTGGACCCAGGCCAGAACGGAGAGAATGTGAAGCTATGGTCAGTATCCTACTCTCAGGACAGCAAGCAAGGTCGGCCCCGAAGCTTGCCCCCTCACGACGAACTCTTCCTTATCTTGGTTCGCCTGCGCCTTGGACTGTTTGAGAAGGACTTGGCCTTCCGATTTGGAATTTCTGTTGGCACGGTTTCGCGCCTGTGCACAACATGGATTAGCTACTTATACATGCACTTTGCAAGACTAGACTTATGGGCAACGCGGTAGCAGGTTGATGAGGACATGCCACCTGCCTTTAAGGAGAAGTATCCTACGACAAGGGTGATCCTGGATGCGACAGAGATCAAGTGCCAGGTGCCCAGCTCACTTGTTCTCCAGTCGGCAAGTTTCTCCACATACAAGTCTACAAATACCTTCAAAGGACTTGTAGGCATCTCTCCAGACGGAGCTGTGACATTTGTGTCACAGCTTTTTTTAGGCTCGATGTCCGACAAGGAGTGTGTGAGACAGAGCGGGTTTCTGCAGCTTGCTTTTGACCAGCGTGACTCGGTCATGGCCGATAAAGGGTTCCTGATATCAGATCTGCTAACAGAGATTAATGTGGAACTCAACATCCCCCCGTTCCTTGGCCAGGGAACCTTCACAGAGAATGAAGTGAAAGAAAGGGAAACATAGCATCACTGCGAATACACGTCGAAAGAAGGATTCAGCGTATCAAGAGCTTCCACATCTTTGATCGTGCAATCCCACTGTCATTGGGGCCAGTGGTGAATGAGATGTGGACCATCTGCACAATTCTAACAAACTTTCAGAGCCCTTTGCTACGCCAGCAAGACAGTGGCAATGTGGACTAGCAGTGTGTAAACGCCATGTCCATGTGTGTTTGGGAGGATTCTTGCTTGGATCAAAAAACTTTTAACTTTGTTTCTATCTGTGCTTTAGATATGCTCTAAATCAAGTGTAATAAACTCCACAATATAGTTAACGAGATAAGAGCACGACAATGGTTTTATTTTTGTATTTACATGCATTTACTGCTCCCTTTGCATATTTGTGAAGGAGATTTGGGATGCAAGGATGGGTACTAAAAATGGCACAGTAAACAAATTGGTGCTGCACAGTTGGCCTAAACATAAAGCAGAACAATGTTTCGTGAAAAAATTATAAAAGACAACTGCATCGTTACAAGTGACTGGGATAAATGACCACATAACATATTCAAAACATTTGATGCGACATGTCCCTGGCACTCAAGAGTTTGTGGATTTGAATACCGGTCAGGGTGGCTTGGAATGTGACAAAGGCTTGATCCGGAGAAGGCACAGTTTAACAGGTTAAACCAAGATGAAAATAATGCCACAGAACTTTGTTGCGACATGCTAATGGCTTTCCATTAGTTCAGCACATAAAACTCCACATTAAGGGGCGACACTGGCTAGAGATTTAACTTTTGAACTACTCAAGTGATCGGAATGAAATTTACATCAGATGTAAGTTTATTGTGCAAAATTGCAACTCTCTAAGACAACTTTACATGCCTGCATAAGATATGCCACTCTTTGTTAAGAAATCTGATATGCAAATGAAGCCATTAAGCACCATTTTGACGGTTTGAATATATAGTGGGAGGTGTGGGACTTCGGGCTATCTAGTTTTTATAGCTCAAATGTAAATATTTCAGGAAGAGTTATTACCTCAAAATATGAGATGCATATCTGTCCTACATCAATTTTTGAAACCATAGTTTTTTTCTCAATGAGGACTTCAACTTAAACAAAATAAGCTAGATATCCAGATTCCTCATTAGATTTCAGTTCAGAAACATCTTGACTGTGGTATCAGAATACTTTTACCTTCAAACAAAAGACTCCCTCGTTTCAAATTTGCAGAAAAAAGTGGAACTGGAAAAATGCATTCAAACATTGAACTCTTACTTCGTTATTGCCTCGCAATGTGTTGAAAATATTTTATATCAGCGTAACTATTTAACATATGGTTATCAAATCTAGCATAAAGGCTGAACTCCATGAGACGAATATGCTGCGAATAACCGACGAATTTTGCCCGGCGGCTTTTGCTCTGTGCGTGGAATCAACACAGTGTCTGCTACGTCGCGCGCAAAGCGAGCGTGCCGTCGGGCGGCGTTCGCCAGTTATTCGTCACATAATTCGTCCCATGGAGTTCAGCCTTAAGGGTTTATAATTAGGTTTTACAACGAAAAACCTCAAAATTAAAAGATGCATTTTTAAAACAAAATTTGAAACTTAGTCCCATGTCCTCCTTAACACAGAATGTTAAATTGCAATGAAAACGATGTAAGCTGCAATGAAAACGCTGTAAAGCTGCTATAAAAAAAAACAGTGAAGAGAAGGGCATCAATCCACAAATGTAGGTAGCAGACAGTGCGTGCTACACGGAATTATGATAACAGAAAGGTGCTGACGGGCACATGCTGGGAGCTTATGCCTAACTTCGGCAAGCATGCATGCACACTGAGAATAAAAAAAAAATGTCTTTAGCATTCTTTTTGAACCTGGGGAGCCAAGAGTATGTAGTGCAGGGGTGGCCAAGCTGTGGCTTGCGAGCCGCATGCGGCTCTTCACGTGCTAAAGTGTGGCTCGCGGCTCCCTCTTCAACCCCCCCCCCCCCCCGTCCCGGCCACACGAGCAGTTCCCCAAAAAGAGAAACGGAACATGTATTAAATCGAAAGACGGGTTGCGGTTTGGTAGTCTTGTGCTACTACTACCTTACATACAGTTGGACTCATTTTTACTCATATAGATTGATAGTAGTTTGAGTTTTGTTTATTGCTGAGGACAAAAGGTTGCCCCCTCCCCCCTCCCCCCCCCCCAGCAGCTCTTGGAAGTTTCGTGGTTTTGTTCGCGGCTCTTAGGCCGGGTCAGCCTGGCCACCCCTGATGTAGTGCATACAATGCATTTCAGACACCCCATAGCTCCTTATAATGAACGAATAAAACTTTCTGTGCTTCCCAGGTTTCGTAGAATACTAAGGATCATTTTAATTTTTACATTTACCCTCATATGTGTCACACTTATGTGCTACTTCTGCACAAGTACGGAAGTAGCACTGAAAAATAAAAGTCATCCAGTGCCGCTTTGCACGCCAACCACTCATCCTTGGAGAAGTAAATCCTTTCTACGATCAAAAACTTGTGAGAGTACACTACAAAGTCCCCCCACTGCAGCCCGGACAGTGCCATCTGTCCAAGTATCTGATGGTAATGCTTGTGGTCCCTATTCAGCCTGTATAACCTGCAGCATCCTTCGTCGTGTAAAAGTTGCTAGCTGCGTTGAGGCCTCCGTCCTTCAGGGTGTACGGACACTTTACCTCTACAACTCCATGAGGAGTTGCTTCGGTTGGGTCCCAGACAACCCTGTCTGGCGATGCACCAAGCCATGGGCATTCCGGGAGGAAAAGGATGCCACAGGGAAAGGTCTGCACGTCGTGTCCCAGGGCACGCAAGCAACTCTCATAGCGCTGGACGGTGACGGGCTCGTACTTGATGCTGTACCTATTGGAAAAAGGCATTCAAGGGTCAGAAACCAGCTGCTACAAAGGGATCTGAAAAAAGGGTTCAAGTATTAGAAACAGATACGACAATGAGCATAGGCGTAGACTATGGGAGGGCATCGGGGCTCGTGCTCCCCCTGGTGAGATCTGGGAAGGGGAGGGGGGGGGGGTAAAGCCCCCCCCCCCCCCCGCTATGATCGTCCTGCCCCTACCGGGAAAATGGAAAGTCTACGCCGCTGACAATGACTACACTATGTACCAACCGACATTAATCGTGTTCACTGTTCAGGCACGGTCATTTCACCACTGCCACTTTGTTGGGAAATGCATCACAATGGTGTTCAAACTGACTTCCGTAAGTTCCTTTATAGTTCATTATAACTCAAATATTCTGCAATAACCAGCTTCTTCTGGTCATTTCGTACACACAAACTCACATCTAAAAACAAACCAGCGTGCTGCTAGCAGCCCTCCTAGCGGTGCCCTACATGCGAAATAAAGTGTAGGCGAAAGGTCACAATCTCGCATTTACAATTCACGACGATGCGTTCATTTTACATCGGTCCCATTTTCCGTGGTCCTGACTGCATTGATATTGTTCTTGTCTCATCTTCTTTGCAGTGTGTGACTACTCTAAAAGTCTCAGCAAAATGAACAAGCCTTGACAAACTGCAGAATGTTGCGTGAATATGTGCGGCAGCCCATACTGTGTGAAAGAAGCCCGTTTGTTGTTTGCTGTCATGGCTACCACATTCTGGGCAGGCCCTCTCCCTCTTTACCCCGCCAAATGCAGTGAAAGGCCGAACGTGCGTGGCGGCCTGTAAAACGCTGGCGTCTTTGGGCTGCTCTCGTTTCAAAGCGAAGAAGCTCGGAACATATTCAGTGCCTCTTGATTCGTTCATCGTTCATGAAGGAATATCGGAAATATTTTTACAACAATGTATATGAACTCAACAAAGTGTTTCCCGCGCAGGCAATCGGAGTGCGACGGCACCCAGTTTTTCTTTTTCACAGAACCTATGTGCCCCGGCGGATTTAGCAGAAAAACAATGGGTGAAAAACTCTTTCAGTACAGTCCAAGCTTACAAAACACCACAGTGCTGTGACAAGAATGAGTTTTGCATTGATTTTTACTGAAATGCCATAGCAGTGCCTACCTCACCTGGCTTGCTTCGCCCACACCCATAGACCGAAAGTGCATCCAAAACACCACCAACGTGGCGTGAGATAAGAGAGTTGAGTTGGGGTATATATTCATTGCATAATCATCCTCACTATGCACCACCCTGGGTCTCCATGACACGGACTGCTCTCTTTCTGTGGTGATGCGGCTCCTCAGAACCAATGACAACCGCTGTCACTACGGCTGTTCTGAGCAATTTCGTTTCTACCAGCAAAAAGAATCACTTGGTGCCATTTTTCTTGATTTCCACAAGGCACTTGGCCTCCAGTGGTACTGCAATTTTGAAAAAAAATGTTTATTCTGCGAGTTCCTATACCAAGCCGAAGACCAGCACCTGGCGTGCCGAGCGAAAGACTGGGGATTAATTTTGACCATATGGGGATCTTGTGTCTCCATTTCCCAGTATGGTAAGTCATTGAGCACAGACATATGCCTCGGACATCTTGGCCATTCCTCCAGATGCGAGCAATCTTGTTACCTGCGTGGTGCCTTCACTGCAATATGCTTCTGTGAAATTGCGGGCACTTTGGGATTCAAAATGCGCCAAGCATCGCTCCAATTTTGAACAATGTCAACTAAAACAAATCTCAATCTATTCAACAACTGTTTTATACAAGGAAATATTAGAATCACCTGACTGCACGGACACGAGAGAGGTCCTTGCTTGAAGTCAAATTGTCGAGTCCTTTCAGGGTCCAGCTCTCTCGTTCGACAGCTTGCCCAAAGCATGAGGCAGTGAGTCGGGTCCGCCGGGCTGCCTTCCGCAGTGGACTCTTGGCCTGCTGTCGGGTATTCCTTTCCAAAATTGTGGCCTCCGTGGGAGTCACCAGTAGAGACTGAAAAAACAGAGGACTTTGTTAGTGATTATAATCAATGACACCCAGTACATGAGTGCTGTTGCATCAGAATGTGAATTTCAAGAAGAACATGGTCGGACCTGTTTGTACTTAAGGGGATGGTGAAATTCGAATTTCAGAAAACCATGCAGGGCGGGGGTAGGCGGGACGCTAGAATCCGTACAACACCACCCATAAGGTGATACCTCGGCTGAGGCCGACAAGGCGTGTGACGTCAACATATCCCGTTTCCTCCTCTCTTCGCTTTGCCACCTCAAGGCGGCGAGGCGGAGAAGACGCAAGGCTGTTTCTGCTCCTTCTCGACTTTTCTCAGAGAAACAAGAGGTCAACGTATCTCAAATGTGCCTCCTTTTTTTTAGAAAAATACGGTCATCTATTTGAGATATCGCTGTATGAGTGATGTTTTGGTGTTTGTAGTGTTTGTAGTAATTTTGAGCCATGGTGCAGCTACAAATATGCCAGAATTTGTATAAGCTCCTCTCATCTAAGGTGCTATATGTCAGAGAAACCTAATGCTATTTTACCACTCATAATCCTCGTTACAAACTACGAAATTGCAATGCAAATGTTTGTGCTAATACTTGTCCCTACAGCCGTAATGCAAATCAGGGGCCTGCATTAACTTGCACAATGACTCTAGCGGCCCTATGAGATTGTGTCGTCTAACAACTTCTGGTTTGGTGTCTCGGCGGAATTCATGCTTGTGAAGCTATGCCTCATGCTTTAATGTGCACGGAGGCAGGGTTTTCCAACTAGCTTGAGTTCTTTCCATGCTGAGGCCGACTGCACCATTCAGAGTACTCAGCAACCTAAAGGAACATCAGCTGGTGCTTGATTTTAACATATGCTTGCCATTATTCATGGATGAAGATACGCTCACGCTTTGGCAATCAGTTCCCCACCAGCCAAAATGGCCCTGGCGGACTCACTCGGGCCAACTTCGAAGAAAGGAAGAAGGAATCAAGAGTTTAGCGACTGAAATATATCCCAGATTATGCTTCTTAAGTTTTGTTGCCGCTAGAGCCACTCGCAATGCTTCCGAGATTTTGGAACACCGAAAACGACGCTAACGAAAATTTGCTTACGTGCAAGTGAATAGAGCAAATGGTGGAAAAGTTTTACCAGCATGGTAGCAAAACCCGAGGCCAGAATGAACAGGCATTGGGTGATACTGCTTATACTAACTTGTGTTGCAAGGATCCAAGCCAAAAGCAATATTTAATTCATTCGTGCTTGCTTTGCTTGTATTAGAAACAAACATCTGAAAATGAATGAGAACGAGATTACTTTCCTAAGGTGTTGTGGTTCGTTTCTTCTTCCTTTCATACATTTGGAATATCATGTGTGATTCTAAGTACCCGGGGGGGAATCGGTGGCTGAGTGGGCTAAAGCGCACAACCAGCTCGACTAAAGTCCCTCTATCCTGGTAAAAGTGACGCCATTCATCGTTGTAGAAATGCACGAGGCACGTGCCACCATGATCTTCCCAAGGGCTGCACGTTGCAGGTGCCTCGTGCATCGACGAACCTTGCGCTACTTTTGAAACATGAAGCGGCTTGAAGCTCAACGCGTGTGTAGAGAAAGCTCGTGCTGCAGAACCCAAGGATCCTTGGTTTGAGCCTTACCCCTGCCTGTTTCGATCTGGATGAGCATCGTACCAGCGTGGGATCATGTATCACTACTGCGTGGGCACGTTAAAGACCCCAGGCTAGCAGTCGTACTGCACTGAAAAAATTGCTCATCTACAGTGCGAGTCAGTGTCACCTCATCCTGGCAGACCAACCTTACGTTGTGTAAACATGAACGTCAAATTTAAAAGAAAAACAAAAATGACATGGTACCTTAAGGAGCAGGTCCTGTTCCACAGGAAAGTTGAGCCCGGACATGTCCCAGCCTGTGCACGCCTCGAAGAAGGCAGGACAAGAAGGTAGTGCGGCACTCCTTCCTTGCACGTGAGCCAGTTTCGGGCTGGAGAAAGTCTCATAGCCGAATGGCACAAGTGACTGTTGGTACGCTAAGGGACTGCCAGGGGGAGCCATTCCAAACTTTGTCTTGACTGTCTCTGTGGTAGCTGCTCGGAGGCGCTTAGCAAAGGGCGAACCTTGGGTCGAGAAAAGGTAATCTCCGAGCTGCCGGGTCAACGCCACTCTGTCGTTGACATCTACGATGTTCCTTTGAGCGTCATACAGCCTTGACGTGATGGGTGTTTCGAGCCCCTCTTCCCGAACGCTCCTCCAGTCCACTAACTGCAGGCTCGTGGAGGCGACCGCTTCTCCCCTTGGACGCCGCCACTGTTGAGGCAACTCTGTGCAGGCCACTGCAGGTGGAGCCTCATCATACTTGTTCGCTCGTAGCAGAGCCAGTAGCTTCAGGACAGCTAGAGAGTGGTTGCATGCCCCAGATTTACCCGCCGCACATTCACAGTTTGCGTCACGTACGTCACCACTCTGCTGGATGTCACAGACAACCTGGTATGGCGTTGCGGTTTTCCTCTGGCTCCTAAAGCAGCTTGCCTTGATGAGCACTCCGGTGGTGGATCTGAAATAAATTTGCGTTCTTGTTTACTTATGTTTACCGCATAGATTGTACAGTGAGCAAACATACTATGTGTTCACCCACATTGTTTTTCAAATAAGTAAGAGGCATAATTTTAGCAGTGCTCACTATGTGTGAGAAAAGACGCGACATATATGCGATTGCTCGTTTAATAAACGCCGGAAGCTTTTACTACACCGAAAGTTAGGACTGGTTGTCGTAACTTTTGAGCTAGCATGCTCGTGCTGATAGTGCACATAGTGCACGCTCGCGGGCACCACACACGTCAAATTGTCAACTTGAAACTTGGCAGCACAGAAAGCAATACGATAAAAACTGGCGCCTTTGCTAAAAAAAAGAAAAAAAAAAGAAAAAGCTATGAGGCACGGCGTACAGAGGCGAAGTTCACCGGCACGACGCAAGAGCGATTCTGTTTACCTCTCACCCCCCGCCTCGTACTCTTTAGTCCGAACGCCACTGAGCTTCGCAAACTTATCTCAAGCTGTGAGAAAGCAACGAGCCAGAAAATACCAAATTTATTTCATATTGCAAAAGAGGCCGAAGATGCGCGAGTATATTAGGCCTCTTTTGGCGTTTCCTTGTGCACGGCGCAGCGGCAGACGGCACAAGTCCGCCTGCACGCAAAACACATTCACGGCGTGATGCACGCGCGTGTAGCTTTGGGTTGGCTCACGCTTAGGTCTGAACGGGCGACAAGAAAGAACAGTGCTTACCTCAACACTTGAACCGACGCCGGATCAACATAGGCCTCGGTGAGGAACTTGTTGCTTCGGGCAACCTGCCGGCTCAAAGCGAGTGTCGAGGCGCGGTACGCCTCTATCTTAGTTTCGTCAAAGCTACGCGGAACTGTAGTAAGGTCACTGCTCCACGGGGAGGGCAAAATCACTCGTCCCTGAGGACCGTAGTCCAAGGATCCGGGAGTACTGCCACAAGCATCTGCCATCGCTCGCTCGCTCGCTCTTGAAACGACGACGCAGTAATGGCGGCGGTTTCGGTATCTCATAGTTGCTTGACTGACTTTTGTAAAGGGTCTATCGACGGAGCACGGCTTCCAGACGCCCGAGGAGCGCCTTTCCCGCATAACCTTGGGTTTCCAGATGGCTGAACGCGCAAGACTGGCTCTTGTAGGAAGCCTATTAGCGACGAGATGTTTCGGTGGCGCCCTCGTACGGTTACCTTTCGTGACGACATCACCTCGCGAACAACAAGTTCGAAGGTGTTTGTATTAGCGTGGTGGGAGCTTGAAATCATAGCGTTCTTGAACCAACACTATCAACACCGTCAAAATTGAAGTCCTCACGTTCCTCTTATTTCCGTCCATGAGAACTCCTTTGCTGACGTCATAGTCAGCATTCGGCCAATCGTGGAAGGCCGACAATCGCGACGCTTTCGGTCGCGCACGTCGCCAATAGAGGATCTCTAGTTCATTTTATTGCTGCATTTGCTTCCAAGTGTTGCGCGAGGTACCGACTCGTGCATTGACGTATTTGATAATTTGATGCCGCTTGTAAGACAGACACATCAAGAGGTTTTCCTAAGAGCGTAGGACTCTTCGGTGTTATCTAGGGACTCGCGGAGCGCGAGGTTTCGTGGCACTTTCTTACCGCTAGTTTGGATACATAGGTCGTGATATCGGCCGCGGAAACTCTAAAATTGAAAGTAAAAGCTCGTCGCGCTGCGGCAAGACACCGCACGTTGCCATGGCGTCTCCGCGTTCTTAGATGCGTCACCACTCATTGGTTAAATTTTTTGCGTGGAGCAGCGGACAGAAATCTCACACAGACCATTCTCCGGCAAAAAGGCTAAACCGATCTCGGCGGTGTCAAGCAAAGCACTCGCGGCACGAGCCGCCTGTGCAAGCTCGTGAAAACAGCAACAAATGTACTCTGCATTTGGGCATCTGTCTGGTGCTGGTGTCGGCGTCTCGTTGAACCCATTGAAATCAAACCTAGCGAAAACTGCCCTTTAATTTGTTTTACACAAACTCACTAATACCAAGACGCTTCGTTTTTTCACTTTTATCGTCCAAACAATAATAATTTCAAAATTGCCTCAAATACACCCAAAATTGTGAAAATGGTCGTGTTTATGAATTTTATTAAACATCTCCAGCGCTCTCAGGGGAAACTCCAAGGGTCGTTCAACCTACACTACGTCGTCATAATGACCCTCAAAAAGAATCAATACTCTGGTGCACTCCTGAAACTCAGGTTTGTGTAGCGAAATTTACCCATTGAGTGACAAGCGGGTGAATCACCCTTAAAGTTACGCGGCGACAAAGAAGCTTTTTGGTCAGTGGCGTTCCGTGCGAGTATTTTCTGGCCCCACTGGTGTCAGCGAGCTAGCGTAAAGTGAAAAACATTCCTACCCAATATCCTTTCACGGACCGTTTAAGCTTTTAATCACTTCGGATAATTCGCCAATACATTGGGGAACGTGACGATACATATAAGTTTCTGCTGTCATGCACGTTTCCCAGGGCAAACTACCTGATACATACAAACCTGGGGTCCCTTTCCTCATCCTTCTTCCTAGTTGTCGAGACGGCTCTATAAGAAACTCTAAGCGGCGAACACGCAAGTCACACTTCTACAACACGTCTTGACTTAATTCCTCTCGTATCTTTAATGGAACACTCGTGAAAACATGGCCGATAAGAATGACAGGTAACACAAGGGCACAAAGAGATAAATAAACAAAACTTCGGAGACGACTCTCTAAGTTCAGCTTTTGACGCTCCCACAAAAATGCATATATTTTAATATTGAAAACGCAGGTGAATCTCAGGTACGCGTCTTAGTAACATGCAACTACAAGTTTTTTGTTTTTTTTGCTTTCTTTTTGTGGCAGGAACGCTTTAGACATTTTGATCACACTGAGGAAGAATTCGTATTTGTACGGATGGGCTGCAAAATTTTGTTTGATACCAAAGGCACAGTGGTCCAAACATTTCCTATCGTGAACTCATCATGCCAAGCAGGGTGGCAAGTAGCAGTCATGAGGCTGTTATTATATGAAGTGTCTCGGACGGTGCGCCTTTGCATGAAACATTTTAGGATTAGGCGAGTGGACCAGGCAGAGATAGGTTGGAGACTGCCAATGAAGAAGACGATTTACAGGAAATGCATCTCTTCGATTGTGTTTCCTTATGCGCAATATTTAGAGCTACAACGAACTTTAATTCTAAAGGTTCAAAATTTCGCGATTAGTTTTGTATTTTAGACAAATAATTGTTTTCTAATTGTTTTAGGGGCGAAGCTCCTTGGGGGCTAGCCATGTCCGTATGTCCGTCCAATGTCCGGCGTCGGGTGCTCGTGCTCACGAGCACGTGAGCACGTGCTCCCGTGCTCGTGTAGGGAAAAAAAGAAAAAAGAAAAAAAAAGCGCATCTCCACGTGGTGAATGATGTTGATTGGGGCGAAGCTCAGTCTATCTATGCTGGAACGCAAACTTATGGCGAATTCCACTGGTCGTTTTGGAGCGCGCCGAGATCGACTTTTCTGGAGCGAGCCTATTTCACTGGGCGATCGGGATTGAGACCGACATGTTTCACTGGTCGTTTTGGATTAGCTCCCGCTCCAGATCTCGATCTGGATCCGATGGCGAATTCCACTGGGTGTTTTGGAGCGCGCCGGGATCAGTTGACCAGATTCGGAATGGAGCTCACAATCCGAACGGGGTCGCGCCGGCGATGGATCCCCCGTGGAACATGACCACTGCTCTAGGATCGGCACTTGCCTTCATGTGATTCAACTGCCGGGGAATCCCATTTCCGCGACCGCCGCGGTCGTTTCGAAGACGTTTTCGCAATCGCGGTGCTAACACGTGTTCGACGCGCGAGCGGCAGGAATGGCTCAGGAGCTTCTAGCAAAGAGTGCCGCAATGCCCGTAGCGCTCGGCAAATACCTTCCCTTCTCTTTCCTGGAAAACGAACCGGCTGTCGAGCCAAGGGGTGAAGGCCCTGTCGCACAGTTGGACAACTCTATCCGGCAACACGGGGAAGTCGTGTTGCCGGCGACCCTGTCACATCGCGGCAACAACAACAGTCGGGCAACATGTTGCTGCCGCCCGGCAACAGTGTTGCCCGATTTGTTGTCCGACAACCCTGTCACACCGCGCTGACGGCGGGGACAACACGGGGAACTCTCCGCCATCTTGATTGTTTACCTTCGTTCGTGTGCGGCGCGGAATCGCTGGAAATGTGACTCTACAAAGTGCTAGCGCGTTCGAAGGGCCGGGAGTTACCACGGTACGACATCAACCAGTGGCTGTAATTAGAAAACTTGACACGGGGAGTATTTTCCGCTCTTTATTTTATCGAGATGTTCTTCATTCGCTGACAAAGCAGATAGCCCTAACCGAGGAAAGTGACATCGCTGATATATGTTCGGCATTTACGCCACCGTATAAAGTGTTTCTGTCCAGTTCTTTCATGCAATTCCTATTTCTACTGTGAAACTGCGTTAGCACCGGCAGTACCCCAAACCGTCTTTTGTAACGTGGTGTTGAGCTGAACTGACAGTGCTTCAAAACTGCGACACCGACACCATCGGCCTTCATAACAATCGGTGGAATAAATATTTTTCAACGCTGTCTACTTGTCTACCGCCTGCTATGTGATCGATTCATTGCCCCAAAACGTCCTGGGTATTTTTGAAACAAACCAGGTGTCTGGTAGAGGCTGGTTCCAAGTTCCAAGCATCAACGTTTTCGCAATCGCGGCACTAACACGTGTTCGACGCACGAGCGGCAGGAATGGCTCAGGAGCGTCTAGTAAAGATTGCCGGAATGCCCGTAGCGCGGCAAATACCTTCTCTTCTCCTTCCTGGAAAACGAACCGGCTGTCGAGCCAAGGGGTAAGCAAGCGGCCATTACCATTTCTTATGAGGCGAGGTCAGGCGAAATGCCCGCGAGAAAGGAAGTCACGTGTGTGCGCCGAGGGATGACCCGGCTGGCTTCCGGTTGAATCCGCCAAAATTGGGGGAGCGACTTTTCTCGGATCCAGATCGAGATCTGGAGCGGGAGCTAATCCAAAACGACCAGTGGAACACGTTCGTCTCGATCCCGATCGCCCCCAGTGAAATAGGCTCACTCCGGAAAAGTCGATCCCGGCGCGCTCCAAAACGACCCGTGGAATTCGCCACGCGAAAAGTCGCTCCTACGATTTCGGCAGATTTAACCGGAAGTCAGCCGGGCCAGCCCTCGGCGCACACACGTGACTTCTTTTCTCGTGGGGCATCTCGCCTCAGAAGAAGAAGAAGCACGTCGCGGTCTGGGCTCCTAGATTGTCTCGACATCACAAGAATTCGTAATGGCCGCTTGCTTACCCGTTGGCTCGACAGCCGGTTCGTTTTCCAGGAAGGAGAAGAGAAGGTATTTGCCGCGCTATGGGCATTCCGGCAATCCTTGCTAGAAGCGCCTGAGCCATTCCTGACACTCGTGCGTCGAACACGTGTTAGCGCCGCGTAGCGAAAACGTCTTCGAAACGATCGCGGCGGCCGCGAAAAGGGGATTCCCGGGCAGTTGAATGACGGGAAGGCATCCGCGGATCCCGGAGCAGTGGTCATGTTCCTCAGGGGATCCGTAGGCGGCGCGACCCCGTTCGGATCTTGCGCTCCAATCCGGATCTGGTCGGCTGATCCCGGCGCGCTCCAAAACGCCCAGTGGAATTCGCCATAAATGATGTAGATAACTGCATCAGGCACTGATTGGCTCTTCTCTCGGGTCACGTGACATGACGTTGAAATGTAGTTTTTCCCTATGCAGTTCGAGCTATGCTCGTAAAATGATGCAGTTGGCGGTGACGTCAGAATGTCGTCACGATGTACTTTGACGATGCAGTTAACTGAGTGGTCGATGCGAAGCCGAAGATCAATCTCCATCGTAAAACATGGCGACCCTAACATATGCATCTCTACTGTTGGGTTCGCCAGCGGATCGAGTTTTTAGAGATCACCGGGATGCTTTCGAGCCGAGCGATGTGAGGTTTGTGGGCGAATACGGGTTGACCAAAGGGGTGACTCGCTGGCTGTGTGACCAGCTTCGCGGAAAGCTCCAGCGTTGTCTTGAAGGGCCCCGTGTGCTGACGGTCGAACAACAAGTCCTCGCAGCTCTACGCTTTTACGCCGCTGGCGGCTTCCAAGGAACCGTCGGGAGCGACGAAAACATTGGTGTTCACCAGTGCTCTGTGAGTCGCGTACTTAGTGATGGCACCAACGCTATCATCGATTGCCTCGGATCGAAGTGGCTGTGTTTCCAACAAACTCAAGCAGAGAAGGCGCTCACAAAAAGGAAGTTCTTCGAGCGATGCAAGTTCAGCGGCGTTATCGATAAATATTCTAAATACTCTTACACGATTTAACACGATTGTGTTTTCATTTGAGTGCACCCCATATAAGCGATTTGGCTGAGCGAAAAGCCAAGCAAGCAACGGTAACAGGCTTAAGTTGAGCTAGTTCGTTCATACTTTACGTAGAGAGAGAGAGATATATGCTTTATTTTAAAGCAACTACTTCAGGTCAGGCCAGCTGAACTAGAATAAGCATACACATAAGGAAAAGACCATACACACCGTGGGACTAACAACTGAATTTCTTCTTCCCCCTCTTCTACTATGAACGCAACTTGAGGGAAATATTCTCTTTTCTTCTTTTTTGCTTCCTACTTCACCGAAAATTTAACCCCCAAAGGAACATTCTTTCTCGTGCAGCACGAGAGACGTTGCACTAACGCAGTCAAATATAGTCAAAAAGTAAAATTTCTCGTTAGTTATTTATACAGCAGGAGGTTAGTCTGCCTGAACATGGCGACATTGTTACCCACAGTAGATAAGCAATTTAGCCAGTGCAGTGCGAATGCTAGCCCGGGGTCTTTAACGTGCATCGCGCAGTACACGATCGCACGCCGGTACGATGCTCATCAAGTAGATCGAAACGGGCGGGAGCGGGAATTGAACCCACGATCCCGGGGTTCTGCAGCGCGAGCTTTCGCTCCACGTGCTCCGAGCTGGTGTGCGCTAGCCTACTCGGCGATTCTCCGAAATTCCCTGTAGGGAAAAAGAACGATGTAGAAGTTCAACTGAATCGCCACAGTTCGGCGACGTCACCGGACACGTCACGGTGCAGTTCTCTTTCGATGTAGTTGGTTGGCGATGGAGATTAGGCTCCTCTCACCGGCGACGTCACGATGCAGTTTCTCCACCGCTTTTTCCAGCGTAGACAGACAGGTGGTGCTTGTCTGCGTAGACGGTGAGCCGCAGCATGCCGAGACTTTCGTTCGTTTTCATCCATGTCAGAAAGAGAATGTGTGGTATGGAACGTGGTTATATACGCATTTGAGCATTTGACCGCAGCGTGACATGGATGGAAACGAACGAAAGGCTCGGCATGCTGCGGCTCAGCGTGTAAGCAGACAAGCACCACCAGGATCGCTAGGTTGGACATTTGAGAAAAGGTACATGGAAGTGACGTAATGGAAAGGAGGAACGTATCCTAGCAACACTCACGTGGCGGCTCTGCCCACTTTGACGCCGCTACGTCACCGCCAACTTGACACCTGTCACCCGTTTGAGCGACGTCCGGAGCCAACCCCCGACGAGCGGAAGGAGCTACGCATTCCCTGAGGCGTCCCTACGCGCGGGATACGGGGTAGGATTTACTACGACGCGGGGAGCAGTTCCTGCGTTTAGCGAAGGAACGGCAACCAATCCTGTGCGTCGCTGGCCGTCGCATCTGTTCTAGTACAGGTAAAAGTATTGAAAAACAATCAAAACCTGTTGTGCGTTGTTAAAACAAACCGCTTTTTTGTGTCCTTTTGCATTACATTTAAAAATTAATTGGAGAGAAAGTTGTTCCAATATTATGCGGGATGTGCGCCACGCGCCTTCTTCAAACCAAAATGTCGGACCGGTCGGACCACGAGGAGCCGGGGGTGTCGGGGGCAGCGGAGGGGTCGGCGGGACCAACGAGGACCGTGCGAGTGACGGCTGCTCAGAAGGAGGAGCAACTCTCCTTCATGTGTGAGCACCCGTCGCTCGCGCGCAATGCCACTGACCTCTCCGCCGCCCTGACGCGGGACGACAAGTGGCGGCTGTGGGAGCAGGATCGCTAGGTTGGACATTTGAGAAAAGGTACATGGAAGTGACGTAATGCAAAGGAGGAGCGTATCCTAGCAACACTCACGTGGCGGCTCTGCCCACTTTGACGCCGCTACGTCATCGCAAACTTGACACCCGTCACCCGTTTCAGCGACGTCCGGAGCCAACCACCGACGAGCGGAAGTAGCTACGCATTCCCTGAGGCGTCCCTACGCGCGGGATACGGGGTAGGATTTACTACGACGCGGGGAGCAGTTCCTGCGTTTAGCGAAGGAACGGCAGCCAATCCTGTGCGTCGCTGGCCGTCGCATCTGTTCTAGTACAGGTAAAAGTATTGAAAAACAATCAAAACCTTTTGGGCGTTGTTAAAACAAACCTCTTTTTTGTACCCTTTTGCAATACATTTAAGAATTAATTGGAGAGAAAGTTGTTCCAATATGCGGGATGTGCGCTACGCGCCTTCTTCAAACCAGAATGTCGAACCACGAGGAGCCGGGTGTGCCGGGGGCAGCGGAGGGGTCGGCGGAACCAACGGGGAGCGCGCGAGTGACGGCTGCTTTAGTCAGAAACAATTTTTTTATCTTTCGAGAACTTGCTATTCCTGTGCTCAAATAAGAATGTTTGGCGCAACATCTGTGATAATTCTTTCAAAGTGGTCCAGTGTTTATATGGTGGTATGCTAGTCAGAGAATATATATATATTTTTTTCCTTTCGAAATTTAACTATTGTGCTCAAATAAGACCAGAGTGTTCAACAAGATATCTGTGATATATACTTAAGATTGCCCAATTGCTTACATGGTTCCAGTCGATGCTCAGTTTTACTTCCAAGAATGAAATATTACATTCCATGTTATCACACTTTTATTCATGAAGTCACAGGTTTTTCTTTAAGAAATAAAGCAATTTTCAAAACAAACTACATGTGCACTGTCTTGAGATAACACAATCACCTAACTTTGATGTAGTACCATAAAAGAGATAATAAAATGGAGCAGAAGGCAAGACGCTTTGGAGTATTTGTAAAATGAAACAATGTCCATGACACAATATCCCTGGTTCAATCAGCAACTAAGAAAGCAATCTCTGCAAAAGCAAGCATTTCTTTCTAGAGGTAGTCTAAATTACTTCTGAGTTCTTTGCAGGGGCAATCCAGATGACCTGTTGGTCTGGCAATTAAACCTCCGAACCTTTTCTGTCACTGTCGACTGCGTCTCGTGCCTTCTGCTCATAACAATTTAAAAAAAAGGCTGTATCGATTTCACCGCGATGCACTCGACACGTATCCGGAGGCAGCACGCTGGCTGTGCGACGAACTTCACAAGGTGTAGGAGCTGAAGAGAATATGTAGCTTGTGGACGGCCATGACTGTGGAGCAGGAAGCGAAGTGTGCACTTTACGGCTTCCACGGGGAGGGCTTCACTGAGGGCAAGGATGTGACGGGGTCCTTGGTGGTCAGGACCTGAGTCGTGGTGGCGAGAGGTTCCCTGTCGCTGGCGGCGTCCGTGCTGGGCACCACCGCAGCGAGGGCGCTGAGGGGCTTCCCGACGGTGTCCCTGGTAGTCGGGACTACCGTCGTGGCGGCGGACCCCTTGCGTGTGGCGCTCCGCACGGGCACGTCTGCGGCGGGTTCCGAACCGGGCGACAAGGCGCTGCCTCAGAGCCTTCCCCCTGTCCGAGAGGCCGACCGGAAGGCCGACCGGAGGGCCGGCAGGATCCAGCCTCTCGGGAGCCGACGCTGACCTCTCCGAGCTCGGCTCAGAACCGTCCGAGCTCGGCTCAGACTCCAACTCTGACTCTTCAGGGTCGGAGTCTGACTCCGGTTCTGGCTCGCTCGGTGCAAGGCAGATGTTGTGGAGCACTGCACATGCCGAAATAATGGCGGTGGCTGTTGAAGAATGGTAATACAGAGCCCGGTGCCTTTACAGACACCGGAATCTGTTTTTCAACAGCCCGATGCAGCGCTCCACAACAGACCTGATCGAGGAATGCGCCTTATTAAACCGGCCGCAAGCGGTGGAGGTCGCGTGGTTCCCGGGGACGGGGGTGATGAGCCAAGGCTCCAAGGGGTAGCCGCTGTCACCTGCACATGTAGAGGATGGAACATATTACATTCTTTACTTTTTAAAATAAAAGGCAAGAAAACTGCTGTGTGCAACTATGTCAATTATAATGTAACTTAAGTGTGTTAATATTTCTGCACTACAGTATCAGTTTACATTATGATTAATTAGCACCAGCTTGCCTGCAAACTCCCTGTTATTTCATGTAACTATATGTTTTCCTGGTGGGTTGTATGGGATGTGTGCACGATTCCTTAGGGGTGCTGTGTTGTATGCAAGTGCATTATTAGGCCCTTGCATCCGACAGATAAAAGCTCTGTTGCTTTTGGGAGTGTGGCCGTGATCTTAGGCACGGGCAGAGCAGAACACGCTGGCCTTGCCTTTGGCAAGCAAGGGGATAAGGCGCCAGTTCGACGAACCTCTTTCCTAATCCTCAGTGGAGTTGGAGATGGGGAAAAAAAAGGGGGTGGTTAGATTGGAAAGGAGTCAGGTCCTGTTGGGACACGGAGGGTCTAATAGGAGGAGCTATATAGGCAGACCGAAGAAGAAGGGTCAAGGAAAAGAATCCAGTGTGTGGGACAGAGACGACCCGACGACAGATTTGGCGAGCCCCAAGTGGCCAAGGAGGAATTGATCCCATTCCGTATAAACTGACGACCGTCAAAGCGACCAGGCGAGCCCCCAGGGATCAGCGAAAGAGCTCCAACTTCATGCAAAAACCAACCAGCAAGAGGGTACAGGCAGACAGTAACAGTGAGTGGGCCGAACCGTACAGCGACTCGCATTGCGGTCGCATTCCTTGCATAGTCTATCACTGTCGTGAGATTGGTGTAGTGTGGATTTCGTAGCCTGCAGAGTGTGAGAGTTATGTGGACATAAACAGAGATTAATGGCCAAACTTTGGGTGTTGTCTCACTTCAAGGAGTTCCAGCAACTGTGTCTGTGTGCCTCACAACAAGCACAGTACGTGTGGTACTGTGGCTTTCAAGCAGTGAAAGCCACCGTGTGCGTAAGGAATGAATTAATATGCTCACCAAGCAGGAACCGGCCGTCGCGTGGCACCTGCCCTTGCTCGAGTTGGTTTCGGAGCCAGGAAAATTGCCACACGAAGGAGTCGTGCACCGACCCGGGATACCGTGGGTCGATGCACATTATCCGGCAGTCGGCGTCACACACCTGAAAGTGAGAGAGATATTGACATGTAATTACCTGAATCCACAAGTAGTAGATTGTACTTATGGTTCACAAAGCAGTCGCAATTTCAGAACCTTTTAAGTTATTTTGTCTGACACATGCATGTCAACACACCTTCCTGGATGCAAGGTACAACTAACTACCTTGAAACAAAAATAATGTGTTTTTTTTTTTTTTTACGGAAGCTTGCACGTTTTAACAGACAAATATTATTTTTGGGAGAAGAGTCTCACGGCTCACATGCTACGTAGAGCACACGCTCGCGCAGTCGTGAGACCCCACAGCCCGCAGTCATAAAACGGCATACTTAAACGGTATTGGCAATACGTTTTTTTTTTTCTACAGATTTGGGGCGCGTTTTGACAACGTAACATGAGTGTACTTACCACCATCACGTTGAGGGCGTAGAAGTACTTGCGGCACCAGTACGCCGCCTTCGTGACGGTGGGGTCGTTCTTGGACGGGCCGACGATGGAGACCATGGTCCCGTCCACGCAACCGATGACGCCGGGTATCCTGCCGAGCAGCCTGAAGCCCTTCTCCGCGTCGAACCTCTCGCTCGGCGTCTCAGGGAAGTGGATCCAGCCACGCTGGACCCCGAGACGACGCACGATAGCGAAGGACACGGCGCGGACCGCAACGCTGACTGTCTTTTGGTCCCGCGCTACGTGTTCGTCGCTCGCCACCATGCCTTGGAAGCTCCCCGTGCCGTAGAAGTGCAGTGCACACAACACTTGAAGCTCCACAGTCATGACCGTCCACGAGGTACGCACTCTCCTCACCTCCGGTTCCTCGCGAAGCTCGTCGCACAACCACCGCACCACGATCTTGGGCAGGCGGTATTGCTTCCAAAAGATCTCCTCCGCGAGCTCGAATGCATCGCGGTGTTCCCGATACAGCCTTTCTGGCGAAAAAAAAAAGCTCTATTAAAGAAAAAGACGAATTGACGAGACGGCGACGCCTCGCCGCCGAACACATGCTGCCAATGACACCTAGTTCCGAGCAAGTACCTTTTGAAACGTACTCGGTACAAAACGAAACGTCATTTTGTTGTCACGTCCGGTAGCCGACTCCGCCCAGTTTTGCCGACTCCGCCCACATTTTTCTAGGGAAATTACGTCACTTTTGCTTCCAACCAATCAGACGTGATGACGTCACTTCCGTGTACTAAAAAAAGGAACATGTACAATGTCGAACCTAGCTATCCAGCTCGCTCTGCGCCTGAACGCGCTGGGGCCTCCAACCAAGAGCTACAAGCAATGGAAGGAGCATTGGTCCTGGCGCGTGATGAAGGCGCGGAAGCGAGCTGCACAGCTCAACGAGACCGCAAGGTAATCTTTGTAGTCTGCTGATAGTGCAATGAAATTTATTCAGTCGTTTTCGTTATCAACAGAAGGACCGGGGGCGGGAGCTCAACCGTGCGCCCACTAGCGCAGTCCCTGGCCAGGATCCTGACGCTAGTGGGCACGGATTCGGCAATCGGGGCCCCTGGGGTGCGGGTCCCCGGTGAACCGGGCGACCAGCAGGTACGTACTTCAACAATTACCATAATGTTAACAAAGAGTGCAGGGCAGCGGTCACCAATGCGCTGCACCGCGGAATATCAATGAGGGTGCATTTAAGAAACACGTTGACATTTTGCAAATATTAGGAGCTCTAGCGGAAGACATTGCATCTGTCCATGTAGTGGCGAAATCTAATGTTTGACACCCAAACAGAGACATGCGTCATTTTTGCTACCTCGCCCCTGGCTGTTGCAATAAATCCCTATGGTGTCTTGCTTGTAATTTGCGGGAAGATGATGTGCTAGCACTAGACATATATCCCCGTACTCAATGTAAACGTTGTCAAAAGAAGAAAGTGAGAGTGCCTCTGAGGTGGCAATCTCAAAATGTTCTCCTCCGAGTAGAATGCATGCTCGTCAAAATGTTTGGTCAACACATGGGAAGCACAGACAAGGCTGTGTGTTCTCACGAGTTGTTATAAATTCCCTTTCCAGGAGAGGCCAAGCAGCAGCAGGCGCCAGATGGCAGCCGAGCCGGTGCCCTCCACCTCACGAGGTAAGCTCTCTTGCTAGGGCATCTGGGACCTATCATCAGTGGTGCAGGTACGAGCACCATCATCACCCATACTCGGTTTCTTGGCAGACACAACGACAAGCCGGGGCCGTGGGTGCGGCCCACCGTGCCACGGGCACGTCTGCGGCGGGTTCCGAACCGGGCGACAAGGCGCTGCCTCAGAGCCTTCCCCCTGTCCGAGAGGCCGACCGGAAGGCCGATCGGAAGGCCGGCAGGAGCCAGCCTCTCGGGAGCCGACGCTGACCTCTCCGAGCTCGGCTCAGAACCGTCCGAGCTCGGCTAAGACTCCAACTCTGACTCTTCAGGGTCGGAGTCTGACTCCGGTTCTGGCTCGCTCGATGCAAGGCAGATGTTGTGGAGCACTGCACATGCCGAAATAATGGCGGTGGCTGATGAAGGGTGGTAATACAGAGCCCGGTGCCTTTGCAGACACCGGAATCTGTTTTTCAACAGCCCGATGCAGCGCTCCAAAACAGACCTGATCGAGGAATGCGCCTTATTAAACCGGCCGCAAGCGGTGGAGGTCGCGTGGTTCTCGGGGACAGGGGTGATGAGCCAAGGCTCCGAGGGGTAGCCGCTGTCAGCTGCACATGTAGAGGATGGAACATATTACATTCTTTACTTTTTAAAATGAAAGGCAAGAAAACAGCAAAAACAGCTGTGTGCAACTATGTCAATTATAATGTAACTTAAGTGTGACTTAAAAGTGTGTTAATATTTCTGCACTACAGTATCAGTTTACATTATGATTAATTAGCACCAGCTTGCCTGCAAACTCCCTGTTATTTCATGTAACTATGTGTTTTCCTGGTGGGTTGTACGGGATGTGTGCACGATTCCTTAGGGGTGCTGTGTTTTATGCCAGTGCATTATTAGGCCCTTGCATCCAACAGATAAAAGCTCTGTTGCTTTTGGGAGTGTGGCCGTGACCTTAGGCACGGGCAGAGCAGAACACGCTGGCCTTGTCTTTGGCAAGCAAGGGGATAAGGCGCCAGTTCGACGAACCTCTTTCCTAATCCTCGGTGGAGTTGGAGATGGGGAAAAGAGAGGGGGGGGGGGGTTAGATCGGAAAGGAGTCAAGTCCTTTTGGGACACGGAGGGTCTAATAGGAGGAGCTATATAGGCAGACCGAAGAAGAAGGGTCAGGGAAAAGAATCCAGTGTGTGGGACAGAGACGACCCGAGGACAGATTTGGCGAGCCCCAAGTGGCCAAGGAGGAATTGATCCCATTCCGTACAAACTGACGACCGTCAAAGCGACCAGGCGAGCCCCCAGGGATCAGCGAAAGAGCTGCAACTTCATGCAAAAACCAACCAGCAAGAGGGTACAGGCAGACAGTAACAGTGAGTGGGCCGAACCGGACAGCGACTCGCACTGCGGTTGCATGCCTTGCGCAGTCTATCACTGTCGTGAGATTGGTGTAGTGTGGCTTTCGTAGCCTGCAGAGTGTGAGAGTTATGTGGACATAAACAGAGATTAATGGCCAAACTTTGGGTGTTGTCTCACTTCAAGAAGTTCCAGCAACTGTGTCTGTGTGCCTCACAACAAGCACAGTATGTGTGGTACTGTGGCTTTCAAGCAGTGGGAGCTACCGTGTGCGTAAGGAATGAATTTAGTATGCTCACCAAGCAGGAACCGGCCGTCGCGTGGCAGCTGCCCTTGCTCGAGTTGGTTTCGGAGCCAGGAAAATTGCCACACGAAGGAGTCGTGCACCGACCCGGGATACCGTGGGTCGATGCACATTATCTGGCAGTCGGCGTCACACACCTAAAAGTGAGAGAGATATTGACATGTAATTAAATGAATCCACAAGTAGTAGATTGTACTTATGGTTCACAGAGCAGTCGCAATTTCAGAACCTTTTAAGTTATTTCGTCTGACACATGCATGTCAACACACCTTCCTGGATGCAAGGTACAACTAACTACCTTGAAACAAAACTAATGTGTTTTTTTTTTACGGAAGTTTGCACGTTTTAACAGACAAGTATTATTTTTGGGAGAAGCGTCTCACGGTTCACATGCTACGTAGAGCACACGCTCGCGCAGTCGTGAGACCCCACAGCCCGCAGTCATAAAACGGCATACTTAAACCGTATCGGCAATAAGTATTTTTTTTTCTACAGATTTGGGGCGCGTTTTGACAACTTAACATGAATGTACTTACCACCATCACGTTGAGGGCGTAGAAGTACTTGCGGCACCAGTACGCCGCCTTCGTGACGGTGGGGTCGTTCTTGGACGGGCCGACGATGGAGACCATGGTCCCGTCCACGCAACCGATGACGCCGGGTATCCTGCAGAGCAGCCTGAAGCCCTTCTCCGCGTCGAACCTCTCGCTCGGCGTCTCGGGGAAGTGGATCCAGCCACGCTGGACCCCGAGACGACGCACGATAGCGACGGACACGGCGCGGACTGCAACGCTGACTGTCTTTTGGTCCCGCGCTACGTGTTCGTCGCTCGCCACCATGCCTTGGAAGCTCCCCGTGCTGTAGAAGCGCAGTGCACGCAACACTTGAAGCTCCACAGTCATGACCGTCCACTAGGTACGCACTCTCCTCACCTCCGGTTCCTCGCGAAGTTCGTCGCACAACCACCGCACCACGATCTTGGGCAGGCGGTATTGCTTCCGAAAGATCTCCTCCGGGGGCTCGAATACATCGCGGTGTTCCCGATACAGCCTCTCCGACGAAAAAAAAAAAAAAGCTCTATTAAAGAAAAAGTCGAAATGACGAGACGGCGACGCCTCGCCGCCGAAAACATGCTGCCGATGACACCTAGTTCCGTGCAAGTACCTTTTGAAACGTACTCGGTACAAAACGAAACGTCATTTTGTTGTCACGTCCGGTAGCCGACTCCGCCCAGTTTTGCCCACTCCGCCCACATTTTTCTAGGGAAATTACGTCACTTTTGCTTCCAACCAATAAGACGTGATGACGTCACTTCCGTGTACTAAAAAAAGGAACATATACAATGTCGAACCTAGCCATCCTGAGCTTCGTCCCAATAAACATCATTCACAAAGGGGAGATGCGGTTGTTTTTTATTTGTAATTTTTCAGGAAAGAGGAATGTGAGGAGTGGAGCAACTGTACCACTGTAATGCAAATTCTGATATATACATATTACTAAGACACTTAGAAAGAAAACATTTTAGACTTAGTAAGATAAACTGTTTCTTCTGTGCAGTCTTGGTGTAAACTTTCTGACTCTCTTTTACAGCAGAATGAAGAACACACTGAATTGTGTCCGCAACACCAAAAATGTGTTTGTCCCCTTTCTTGCCCTTTCTGGTGTCTTAATATTTCAATAAAAAAAAAGAACTTTTTTTTTTATATTGCAGGATTATATATTTAGGTTAGAATGGATCGCATGTAACTTCTTCTCGACCAGAAACTAATAGTTTTTCTTCAATTATAGCTACATACTCAGGTGCGTTTGTGAAATATACTGAGCCATTTTGAATTTCAATGACCCTCCAAGTCGTTTCTCTTTCTCGCTGCTCTTGTCTCCTTTTTCGTTTACATTGCGTGCGCACTGTTCCATACAAATTTATATATTTATTTATTTATTTACACTTCATCCTGCAGCGCCCCTTGGGGCATTGTAGCAGGGAGTACATAGAGCGTCGAAGAATGAACATGGCGAAAATAACACAGGAAATAGTGACGACTGTAACAGGTTCCAGTCTCTTTGCAGTGCGATAAAAAAAAAATGATGAGTAACAATGTGACATACTTTAAACTTTGAACGGGTCATATAGTCTTTGAGACAGGAAGTGCAGCGTCATCGGGTAGTTTGCCTCGGGTTTATCGGTTGATCATGGTAAAGAGCATAGGAAAATGCCCTTTATACATTTTTCGGTTACATAACCTGGAATACATAATCTAAATCTACAATATGGTTCATAGAAAGTTTGCTTCTTGTCTGGGAAATTTCGTTTTGTAAAAGATCCCAGCAAGCGGCATTATGATTTACGATAAGGAAAGAGGAACATTAAAGACAAACAGACAAGACAGGCCTGTCTTGTCTGTTTGTCTTAACTGTTCCTCTTTCCTTATCGTAAATTAATAACCAACACGCTCAACCATCTGCGTTATGACCATTTCGCGCTAAATAATCGAAGTCTCGAGAAGTACGACAAGCCACGCAGCCTGGCTCCGGCTGGTGGGCAGGAGCTACACTAAAACTCGCGCCATTGTCAGTTACTTTGTGTCTTGGTCCACAGATGGCAGTGCACGCGAAGCAAAGCCCGCCACTTACGAACTGGTTTTCGAGAAGGAAAACGAACTGGGCGACAAACAGAACATGAACGGTTGCGTGAATCTTCCGCTACCTAAAAAAGAAAGAATTACGAACACCAAAGGTCGGGACATCACTGAGAGTGACCTAGATTGTTGAGCCCACTATAATTTGTCTCAGCTTAAGTCCAGACGCTGCCAACGCTTGCAGGTAGTGGGACCTTCCAAGCAGCGTCAAGAGAGCGAGTCACTGGGTATTTTCTGTTTGATTGGTTAAGCGATGATATAACACGAACAGAAACACGACGAGCACCATGATACTGCGCTTTTGTTGCTGCCTGATCGGTCCTTTCAGCTCGTAGCGCCTGCTGCGTCAGTACCTTTCTAGACTCCGTCGCATGGGCGCTGCCATCTTGGAATCATGTTCCGCGGCCGCACCTTGACGAAGGCGCAATGTTCCTGTTGTTCGTCGAATTTCACCGCGATTTTATGCCTTGCTCTTTAAAATGTCGTTCGATGCTTACCTTTACTACCGAACTTCATGTCACCATAAGGTGCGCAACTTCTGCACTTGATTTCATAACACGTTTTGACTACTGACATCGTCGGTGCGCAGGATACGTGCGTGAAGGCTAGATGAGGACATGTAGATGACATTAATGGGGAATTTTGTTGGTGGATCTCGAGCGGTTTTAAGCCATTTTTTTTTATTTGTTGGCATGTTCTTGGATGTGAAAGCGTGCTCTCGCAAATACCGCACCGAAGGCGCGGAATTCGGAACACTTTTGTGTCGCTCCGAATTCACCAAGTCAATTCCACATACGACAACACGAGGGTTGAAAGGTCAATTACTTACGGGTTTTCTCAGTGATAGTGACAGAGCATGCGCAATAAAGGGAAAAGTCATTTTTGAGAAAATGGCTCTTCTGGTATTTAGACATACCCACCCCACTCTGTACAAAATACGATTGCTCAATCTAATTTTCAAATATGAAAAAAAAAGAGAAAAAGAAGTCTTAACTTGCTATGAACATTCAGTAGGAACGTACATACTTCAAGTGCTTTTTTTCTCTCTTCACACTTCATTCACAAGCACCGATGCCTTACAGGCGTTTTCTGAAGTTTGTCTTAGACAATATGAACACGTTTGGGGCCATTTTAATCGGGAAGAATGGAGCTGTGCGGTGATGGTATTTTTATAATCTTCCAACTTGAGTTCTATCCAATTAATTACTTTCCTAAATAACAAGAAAGCATTCTTTTACACTATAATTACAGTCATTTTTTAGGAACATAACTCTCACATGGGAGATCTAAAATAGAATCACTGCACAAATTACACCTTTCTGAATGCAGTTGCATTAAATTTTTTTAATAATTTTCGAATAATTCTTCTTTAACGACCCGTAACAAATAACCTAATCAAATTAGACCAATCTCCCATAACTCAGGTTTTAGTACAGATATTCAATATCTGATTGCATATTTGGAATAGGTGCGAGATGTGTTATATCAGTGTGTAATATGATAAGCATTCATTCATAAATAAAAAGATTAATCTAAAACCCCACATCCCCCCCTCCCCCCCTGAAGGGGGATTCACCCGCGATGTATTTATGGGCTTTTCCTTATAGATCGCGGAGATATTTCTTAGAAAAAAACAAGTTGCATCCTCGCTTCCGCGCATGCAGGTCGGGCGTTCGGGGTGGGCTCGGGCCACGGGCTGTTCGCCGCCGATCTAGGGCGAGTAATACCCCTGTTACACGGGCACACTTAACCGCGGTTAACTCAACTTAACTGCTGTTACGCGGCACCACTGATACCGCACTATACTCTCAAACAGCCATTTCAGAAGAAGTGAAGAGCGCGCGTGCACTGCTTCCATGGATGATCAAGATGCTCAAGCGCACGTTCGCCCATAGCTCTGACTGCATCGCCGCAGAATGTTGTCGGCAAGTATTGTGCGCTAATTGTGGTTTAGCGTAACTGCAGTTAAGTGTGCCCGTGTAACAGGGGTATTAGGTTTTGTTCGCCCGGCGTCCGCCACTACCGACTGGGGCCAACTAGGGCCAACGGCCGGCGCGGGACGCGAGCATTGTAGTCAAAGAAATGGCTCTCATTTCAGATTGGCTCCGTAGTGGGAACCACGTTCAAACCATTCGAACGTATATTGTGAACACCCTATTTGCTGCTGATCTGTGTTGCTCGCGAACTCGGGTCTTCAGCATTTGGAAGAGCGTTATTTGCGTGCAGATGAAGTTTGCTCACGCAGCTAACACCTTGACATCAGGTATTGGGTTTGGCGGCGTTCATCGCTTATTTGTCGCGTGAAATTTGGTTTTCGACGAATATGCACAAGTCACGGTCGTAAGTAGAAAAGAGCTTCTGGTTATGGTACCTTTTTCAGCGCTTGCCCGTACGGCGCGTGCTTTACTTTTTTTTTTTTTCCACAATCGACGAACACGTGCGTGATTAGCATGTGAAGATCGTATGCTGAGCAGTGCGATCTTCAGAGTCCAGCATTTTGTAAAAAAAAGGTGCTTCTGGCCGGTATGATCTTCCGTACCTGCGTATAGTGCGGATACTTTGCTCACTTTTAGAAACGACGAAAATAATAACAGACTGGGCTGTGATTTTGTAAACATAGAAACAGTGTAATAGCATTTTTCAGTGTCTGCTCACCACCGCTAATAAATCGTAAAAAAAATTAATGAATAATTTACTGCATTAGATCTAGCGTGTTGTCAGACGCTAAGAAACGTTCCCTCTCGGCGCTTTTGTAATTGTTATTTTTTGTTTGCATTTATGTTTTTGCGTTCAGCATGATCAAGCGAGTAGAGGCCTGGGGCATTTCTGAAGAAGTGAAGAGCGCGCGCGAACAGGTTTGAGCGGCTCTCAAAGCCACGACCAAGTCGTGCTCAAAGGTACGCTTCTGCTCGGGCGCCTCTAACCTGTTGGCGTCATAGCCGAGAAAAGTTGTATACATTTGTTACAAGCTAAAGGTCTGCTCACACACGCAGCGGAGCGCTACAAGGATAGCGCTGACCTCGTGCTAAGCGCGTGCTGACAGGAGCATTCACCAGTTTAGTATAGCACCTTCAAAACTGTTGCTCATGGCAGACAATAAGGAGCTGACGACACGTGAGCAGCCGTACATCAGCGCTTTGCTGCATGTGAGAACCGTCCTAAAGTGTGCACGGCACGCGCCGTAGCTTGACACCCGGCGCGGGCGAGATAAGTTGTGGCGGATAACTGCAAATGTTCTTGCTTTCTAGAGAATGGATGTGAATAAACTCACCTAAAGTAATCAAAGCCTGTGCAATAGAATTTTGATGTAATCACAATGAGGACGAGTTCGGCTGGAAGTCGTGTCCAGCCAACGCGTAGAAAGACGCTCAGTGCCGGGCTCGGGCCCAGTTAATGAGTTGGCGTCTGTCGAGTGGGATGACATACCGTTGATGAAGACGAAGGTGTTCAGAGGCTTGTCGGAGACAATATAGTAACTCTATGTCTTTATATCTGAAACGATGTGACTTGAGCCATAAATATGACAATGCATGTATGACGTAGTGGTGCAGTGACAACGCGCAATGCCTCAACGCCGTGCGTTTCCCTTTCACTTTAAAAACCGATGCACCGAGCTATCCCGAGCAGAGTGACACACAACTCCAATCCAGCTTGAATTTTAAGTCATTTCAGGAAAGTTAAGAGTGCACGTGTACAAATTTGAGCCGCGCTCAAGCTGCGCGAGTGCACGGAGTTCAAAAGCTTTGGCTAGTGCCACCAAATAACCTATGCTTCATAGTAACGACACCTGGCCATAATGTGGCCAGGGACCCCGGAACCGGAGGGGGCAACGGGGGCTTGAGCACCTGCTGATATTTTCCTGGGGGTGCTGGGCAATATGCTGTGCCCCCGTGTGTTTGGATGAAGGCCTGCTGAACAATGCCTGCGCCCCTCCCCCTCTCCCCTCCGTGTTCCCGTTGTTGCTCAGCTCCGCCAAGCCACGTACATGGCTAAGGGCAAGCATGACGTTCTGGTTCTGTTACGGATGAGTACACAGCAAATTGAGACACAACCTTCTCCCACGAAATTGTCAGTCAACAGCAAACGACTCGACAACTCCAAAAAAAAAAGTAGAAAAAAACATAGGCCGGCGTTTGCGGCATGCATAGTACAGTCAGGGAGTTCTCTCCTCTTGCCCTGCTGGTCGTTTCCCGCACGTTGGCCATCCGGGGGATAGCGCAGCGCACTGCTTTTCTTCACCCAGCCAGTGGGCTTCTTCGTTTTGCTTCTATTTTGAGCAGGGGCGTTTCCCAAAAACACAAAATACTTATTCTAACCTGTTTTTTTTTTCTTTTTGCAGCTGCGTTTTTTTTTTTTTGTTTTTTTTTGGCGGTTTGAGCAACCACGAGAGGTGGGGAAGCCGAAGGGCGAGGCGGGGAGATGGTCTGCACGAGAAGAAAGCCCTTCTTGAACGGAGGAGATATCTCTAGTACGTGCTATTATTTTGCATCAAAATTATTCGCAACTACGAAATGACGATTTTGTTTCAATTAATACCGAATTAAAACGCTTCTAAAAGAGTACATCCAAGTTTTCATACGTGAACGGTTGAAGAAAATAAGTCGTTCTTCCAGCAAAAACTTAGTGATCTAATTAAACAGTGCATCCCCAAAGCGTATTCGCTCTAATTTGCAGGAATCATGGTTTAATGCACGCGTTAAGCGTCTACGAAATAAAAAGGAAAGGCTGTTTCGAAACGCGAAGTTAACACAAATGCTGAGCGCTGGTGCGCTTGCGAAGGCACTGATGGTGAGCACAAACAAGCTGTCGCACGAATAAAGCAAGGGTGTACACTTTTTACTCATCTAAAAACTCCCTGTAACGCCGAATTAGAGCGCAGCTCTTGAGGAGGAGGAGGGAAGGGCACTGGGGGGGGGGGGTTAAACTAACCAGGGGGGGTCACGTGACCCCCAATGCCGATGATGTCATCACTGACGTCACTGATGACGTCACCAGTGACGATGACGATGCGGGTACCGATGACGTCATTAGTGACGTCACTGATGACTTCACCAGTGATGATGACGATGCGAATGTCGGTGACGTCATCAGTGACGTCGCTGATGACGTCATCAGTCATGATGACGATGACGATGCGGATGCCGGTGACGTCATCAGTGATGATGACGATGACGATGTGGATGCCGGTGACGTCATCAGTGACGATGACGATGACGATGTGGATGCCGGTGACGTCATCAGTGACGATGACGTCATCGGGGGTCACGCGACATCGGCGGGGGTCACGTGACCTCAGGGGAGTCACGTGACCTCGGGGGGTCACGTCCCCCCCCCCCCCCCGAGGTCACGTGACCCCGGTGGGGGGCTCGCGCGGTGCATTATGGGACATTGCCCATGATGCACCGGGGTCACGTGACCCCGGTGGGGGGCTCGCGCGGTGCATTATGGGACATTGCCCATGATGCACCGGGGTCACGTGACCTCGGGGGGGTCACGTGCCCCCCACGAGGTCACGTGACCCCGGTGGGGGGCTCGCGCGGTGCATTATGGGACATTTCCCATGATGCACCGCGCGGTTACGCCGACGGCGACGGCGACGCCGACGGCGACGCCGACGCCGCTCAAGCCGGAAACGGGCCCCTAAGAGCTGCGCTCTAAAAATAATCCCCGAAAAATTTGGAGTGTCGCCAACGGTAATTGATCCGGCCTGTGTGGTAGCGACTGGCCATGTGTGTGGCCAGAGCGAACCAGGTGTGTGTGAAGAGGATGTGCTCCCGCTTGCACGGGGCACGAGACAGGGAGCTGGACTCGCACGAGACAGGGGCTGGACTTGTACGAAGCAGGGACCAGTTATGCTGATGTAAATAAGAACGATTAAACAAAACATAAAACATAGTGTCAGAATAGAGGAACTATAGGAACATTCTTCACGTGCTGCACAGAAAGTTGAGCAATGGCTGAAGCCAGCCTCAAACCTTCTGGTTCGATGCCATCGTTTATGGTTCACCCACCTGAACCTTTCTGCTTTACGTCACCAAATGAGTGGCCCAAGTGGCAGAAACGCTTCGAACGGTTCCGAACCGCATCGGGAGTTTGCGTAAAACCTGAGGAGCACCAAATTGACGCCCTCCTCTATATAATGGGAGATCAGTCAGAGGACGTTCTCAGCACTTTCCAGTTGTCCGCGGAGGATTCCAAGATTCCTGACATCGTACTGCAAAGTTGGACAGCAACTTCGTCCCAAGGCGGAACATAATTTTCGAGCGGGCACGCTTCAACATGAGATCTAAACAAGACGGGGAGTCAATTGAAGAGTTCGAACGACTTTCATACCCTGTGAAAGGACTGCGACTACGGCAATCTGCGAGAGCAACTGGTGAGGGATCGCTTCATTGTCGGCATTCAAGACTCAAAGCTCTCTGCGAAGCTACAGCTTAACGCCGACTTAACGTTTCAGACAGTACTGGAAACTGCCCGACAAGTAGAAAGCGTGCGTAAACAAGGAGGAACTAAACCAGGATCGAAATACTAACGTCCACAAGATTTCGTTATCTTACAAAGAAAAAAAATGAAAGCCGTTTACAACTCCCTGTAACGCCGAATTGGAGCGCAGCTCTTGAGGAGGAGGAGGGAAGGGTACTGGGGGGTGGGTCAAGTGACCTCGGGGGGCGGGGGGTCACGTGACCTTGGGGGTCACGTGACCTTGTGGGAGTCACGTGACCTTGGGGCGTCACGTGACGTCGGGGGGTCACGTGACCTGGGGCCACGTGACGATACCGATGACGTCATCAGTAGCGTCACTGATGACGCCATCAGTGATGATGATGACGATGCGGATGCCGGTGACGTCATCAGTGACGTCACTGATGACGTCATCAGTGGCTATGACGTCAACGGGGGTCACGTGACCTCGGGGGGTATCCCCAGGTCACGTGACCCCAGGGGGGGTCACTTGACCTGGGTAACCATCGTGACCCTCGTGAGGGTAACCCTAGTAACCCTTGTGAGGGCAACTCTCGTGACCCTCGTGAGGGTAACTCTCGTGACCCTCGTGAGGGTAACTCTCGTGACCCTCGTGAGGGTAACTCTCATAACCCTCGTGACCCTCGTGAGGGTAACCCTCGTGAAGGTTACCCTCACGAGGGTTACTAACCCTCGTAACCCTCGTGAGGGTTACGAGGGTAAGTAACCCTCGTGAGGGTAACTCTCATAACTCTCGTGACCCTCGTGAGGGTAACCCTCGTGAAGGTTACCCTCACGAGGGTTACTGATCCTCGTAACCCTCAAAAGGGTTACCTTCACGAGGGTTACCCTCACGAGGGTTACTAACCCTCGTAAACCTCGTGAGGGTTACAAGGGTAAGTAACCCTCGTGAGGGTTACAAGGGTAAGTAACCCTCGTGAGGGTAACCCTCGTGAGGGTAACCCTCGTGAAGGTAACCCTTTTGAGGGTAACTAACCCTCGTAACCCTCGTGAGGGTAACAAGGGTAAGTAACCCTCGTGGCCCTCGTGATCCTCGTGAGGGTAACCCTCATGAGATTAACCCTCGTAACCCTCGTAACCCTCACGAGGGTTACGAGGGTTGCGGTTACGCCGACGCCGACGCCGACGCCGACGGCGACGGCGACGCCGACGGCGACGCCGCTCAAGCCGGGAACGGGCCCCTAAGAGCTGCGCTCTAAAACTGCTTCTACGGCCCTCAATACAAGCAAACGCGAGGGTCCTGATGATAGAAGGCACAGGGAAAATACTCCTTACCAGCAACATACGCTGATCATTCCATCAGACAACCGAACACGATGCCGGTGGTGTGGGAGAGAGACACATCCACACACGTCGTGTCCAGCGCAGTTCAAAGTATGCACAAATTGCCACAAGAAAGGGTATTTTTCTGAGGTAAGCCTATTTAAAAGAGTAGAGTTCGTGGAAGCTCCAGGTCCCAAAATCGTTTTCCTTGGAATGCTGCCATCTCCGCAAGTAAATTGTTGGGAGGTAGATGGGTAATACCCGTGCCACACGGGCAACTCGAATGCCATTTACAACGAATGACATTTGTGTGATCGGCGAATCAGCTTGCAATCGGTCGCGCGCGGAATGCACTACGCCCGGAGTGTCGCGCGCTGATTGGCCGTCCGTTCAAATGTCATTCATTGTAAATGGCATTCGAGTTGCCCGTGTGGCACGGGTACTAGTCCAGTCCGAGCCAGTGAGATTCATAATCAACACAGGCGCCGACGAAGCTGTAATCCCACCAGCGGTGTTCAACAGGCTTGAACCACGGCCGCTACTGCAGAATCCACCTCGTCAGTTTCGTGGACCAGACGGAAAGGCGCTAGCAATACAAGGTGTGGTACGTTTCGCAATGTCCTACAAGGACCGAGTGTCCGAGCAGAGCATCTATGTTCTCAAAGACGTCCCCATACCCCTTCTAGGAAACCCGGCTATCGAAGGGCTCCAACTACTTTCACCAATCAACAGGATCGAAACGACGGTAAACCCGAAAGTCGACTTTCCATCATTGTTCGTAGGGTTGGGAACGTTCCCTGGGGAATATCACCTGCAGCTTCAGGAGAACGCGAAACAGTTTGCTCTAAGCTCGCCACGTCGTTGTCTCGATCCCACTGTACGAAAAGACGAAGCAAGAACTTCAACCTATGGTGGAAATTGGCATTATCGTCCCTGTCAGTGACCCAACCGAATGGTGCGCACCCATGGTGATCGTACCAAAGCAGACTAAACGCATATGCGTTGACTTCACGGAATTAAATCGCTATGCCTTGAGAGAGTGGCATCCCATCCCGTCCGTCGAACATACTCTTAGCCTTTTTCAGGGTGCGAAAATCTTCTCGAAACTCGACGCAAACTCCGGGTTTTGGCAGATTCCCCTGAGTGACGAAAGCAAGAAATTCATCACGTTCATAACACCTTTCGGGAAATTTTGTTTCAACCGACTCCGATTGGGGATCTGATCTGCTCCAGAACATTTCCAAAAGCAATTGTCAAGCATCCTCGAAGAATTCAGCGTTGTCGTATCCCTCATGGACGATGTTCTGATCTGGGGATCCTACAAAGAAGAACACGACGAAACACCTCCTAACGTCCTTCAAAAGATATGAAATACAGGAATTACTCTCACAAGGACAAATGCTTGTTCAGTGTACAGGAACTCACGTTTCTTGGTCACCAAATAGGCAGCCTGGGAATTCGACCTGACATTTCAAAACCCAAGGCTGTTATGGATATGCCACCGCCTACATCAAGGACAGAACTACAGAGAATCCTCAGAATGGCGACCTATCTGGCTCGGTTCGTGGCCAACTTCGCCGAAATTCTGCAACCACTAACTTCGAAGCTCTCAAAGAAGCATGAGTTCGTCTAGGGACCAGTCCAGCAAAGCGCATTTGACAGATGGAGAGCTGTCTTTTCATCTGAACCAGTACTGGGCATCTACGATGGCAAAAAAGGAACGGTAGTGACCGCACATACCTCATCATATGGAGTTGGTGCCATTCTCCTTCAAGAACAAGACGACGGAAGTTTCGAAGTCATCGCCTGTGCCTCGAGACTGCTGACAGACACAGAAAAGCGCTACGCGCAAATAGAGAAGGAGGGCCTCGCGTCAGTGTGGGCTTGCGAAAAGTTCAGCGACTACATCTTCGGGACAACATTCAAGTTAGAGATTGATCACAAACCAATCGTGAGTTTATTTGCCTCCAAGTCTCTTAACGATCTCACCCCACGACTTCAGCGAATGCGCATATGCGCATGATGAGATACACATACGAGATAAGTTATAACGTATGTTCCAGGAAAGCAGCTGATGGCCGCCGACACGCACTCAAGAGCACCTCTTCCCCTAAAAGAGTCGTCTGAACTGGAAAAAGAGGTTGAGGCATTCGTCCAATTTGTTAGGTCAACCGTTCCAGCGGCCAGTTCCAGCCTCCAGTGGCTCATCGACAGTCAGGAAAAGTATCCGGTATGTCAGCAAATAAGAGACTATTGCAAGAATACAGCCCTGCCGGCGTGACGTTGACCACGAAGTTAAGCCTTTCTAGCCGTTCAGCCGTCAGTTCACCTTTGAAGACGACTTGCTTATGTTCAAACAAGGATCCTAGTACTAACATCTTGCAGATCGGAAATTTTGCGTCTTTATCACGAGGAACACTTTGGGATCGGTAAGTCTCAGGCACGAGCTAAAGAGACGTTGTGGTGGCCAGGAATGATGAAAAGAATTGAAGAAACAGTTAAGACCTGCCATCTTTGCATCGAAACATCAACAAATAGAAATATGCCGCTATAACCAACGGAACTACCCGAGAGACCTTGGCAACGGATAGCCATGGATTTATTCTACGAGAAGGGGCAGTTGTGGTTGATCATGACCGACTATTTCTCCAGATATCCAGAGATCGCCCGCCTGGAATATACGACCACACATGGTCGTAGTGGACCATTGCAAGAGTATTTTTGCACGACACGGTATTCCAGAAGTTGTCCTCTCGGACAATGGCCCACAATTTTCATGAGTGCCAACCTCAGAATTCATCATTTTTGCTAGAAGATACGGCTTCCAACATAGAACCTCGAGCCCTCACTGTACACAAAGCAATGGACTTGCGGATGCTGCAGTGAAAATAATAAAGAGCTCCATGAATAAGACAAGAGATCCGTATGAGACCCTGCTGTCTTATCGAACAACACCCCTGAAAAACGAGTACAGCCCAGCCGAGCTACTTATAGGGCGGCAATTGCGGTCAAAGCTTCCCATCCCAAACAGACTGCTGAGGCTAACAGCTCCAAACCTAGAGCAGCTCAAGAAGTTTGAAGCAAGCTACCGGCTCAAGCAACGGTCGGCCTACGACAAACGCCATGGTGTCCGCCATCTGCACGAAATAGTCGATGGAACAGACATATGGGTTGTCGAGCCCCAACGCAATGGAACGGTGCAGTGTCAAACGTCAGAGCGACACTCATATCTTGTTGACACCAGCCAAAGCGTCCTGCGAAGAAATCGTACGCATCCGTGTCTGACCCTCACGGATTTGGCGGCTCCTGCCGCTAGTGATGGGCACAGGAGGGGTGTGAGGACGCTTCACATCCTCACATAAGAACGGGATGCTGCATTAGATGTCCCGCTCGATACTTAGATGACTGATCATTCCCAAGGGGAGGGGGATGTGTGGTAGCAACTGGTCATATTTGTGGCCAAAAAAATTGGGTTGTGTGTATGTTTATACAGCCTAGAACTTGGTCTGCCTCACAGGGGCGACGAGTCTCCCAGCTGTAGATGAGCAATTTAGCCAGTGCTGTACAATATGTGTGGCCAGAGCGAACCAGGTGTGTGTGACGAGGATGTGCTCCCGCTTGCACGGGGCACGAGGTAGGAAGCTGGACTCGCACGAGACAGGGGTGGGACTCGAACGAAGCTGGGACCAATTATGCTGATGTAAATAAGAGTGATTACATAAACCATAAAACACAGTCTAGTTGAGCTTTATAACACGAATAATGTTCCTTTAGATCAATACGATTGTTGCAATGTCCTGAAGTATGTGTTTGATTCTTATTTTTCCCACACGACTACTTGTTACCCTACTATTTTTAGCGCTAATTTAGTTCTGTGGTTACTGCTTGTATTGATTCATTTGATGTAGACTGCTTAATCCGGAATCTTAAAATTTCGGCTTGTGCTGGGATTTAAAGCAAAAAAAAAAAAAAAGAAAGAAAACGTACACAAAATTGTTTTATACTTCGTTTCAGCTTCGGTCCAGACGCAGCCAAAGCTACAAGCGCGAGCTCCGGGCTTTCAGCATCCCTGCCAAGCACGCGCGATCGTGCAGTGCAAGCACTGTTCTGGGCCACATGCTCGCGCTTGTAGCATCGGCTGCGTCTGGACCGAATCTGAAACGAAGTATACCAACTGCCTTTGAGCCATCAAAACAAGACCTCTTCAATGCTGCCTTCTTTATTGAATAGGGATCCCTTAGGTAGCTCTATCGACCTTTTCTTCAACGCCGCCGCCATATTAAAAATTACGGCACAGACGACGCCGTCTAGCGGCTCAAAACTTGAAAACCAGCTGTTTGTGGCAGAAGAGCTATCGGGGTAAGCAACAGCGTGGGTATGGCTGGAACTTAGCTAGACTTGGCTGTGGTGGGCTACAATAACTTGGCCGGTTGAATCGAGCCGACTAATGACAGGCCATCATTTTGACTCCTCGAAAGAAGGAGGACAAACAAGGTAAGGGGCTTTGATTGAGTTTCCACGCGGAAGAAATATGAGCAGTTTAATATAGTCTATGCAGGTAAGCTCTCGGCATTTGATAGCCGCATCTTGAGGATTGGCACGTAGACGTTTTCATAACCAGCACCGGGTCGAAATCGGTGCCTTAGTTATAACGCACCAATTTTAACCCGCCTATAGGCTAAGTATGGCCAGTATGCGCTGAGAAAGTGAGAGAAAGGAGGAGACGATAACGCGCGCGTACGTCAAATCACCGAGCTTTGATTGGAATGATTAGCGGGTAGATATAAAGCTAGCTGCCTTTGAATCCACAGTACTCATCGAAGGCGTTCGAATGCGAAACAAAACGCCTGACGCCAGCGTTTTGCGTTCGACGAGCGCAGTGGAGACAAAGGCAGCTAGCATTACGTCTGCCCACTAATCCTTCCAACGAGATCTTGGCGTCCTTTCGCCCTCCGCGCGCTCTCACCTTCTTCTCTTCCTTACTTTCTCGGCGCCTAGCTGGTACCATAAACGTGACAATAACTATGAGGAAAATCCCTCGCGAATCACGCATGCAATCGACTGACTTCATACATAGGATCCTTGGGAAACATGTGCAGCTCGTTCACATTGTAGCCACACTCGCTCAGCCTCTTGTGGCTGTAGCAGCCGTGCCAGCTGTACCACTGGAGCGAAAGAAAAGAAGCCGAGGCGCACGACAGGAGACCATGAGACACGAGCTTTGCGATTCGGCGACCCAGCGGACCGGCGGCTAGATCGGACGATGTTTTCTATTGTTTCGAGTTTCTTGTATATACTGTACATAAAAATATGTTGAGTGCCACCTGACTGGTACCCACATAACTGGTGACCCGGACGTCAACGGCCACGCAGTCTGGTGAAGGAGCCCCCCTGTCAAGTGGCCCCCCAGCAAGTACCTCCCAGATGACCGCTACCTTGGGAATTAGAGCTACCGCGGTCCTCACCTTACCAAAGTTCTGGGCCGAGGACCCGGCGCTCTGGTTCGTGCAAGTTGAAAACAAGTTCCGCTTGCACCGCATTACCTCCCAGGCTTGGCAGTACGAATTTCTCATTGACGCCCTCCCGCCGCAAGCCGCCACCGAGGTCCGAGATATTCTATTATCCCCGGTCAGCGACACGCCTTATGACATACTCAAGGAGGCCTTGATCAGTCGTCTTGTTGCCTCCGAACAACGACGCCTTCAGCAGCTCCTCAGCGCTGAAGAGCTAGGCGACCGCCGACCTAGCCAGTTCTTGCGTCATCTGCAACACCTGCTGGGTGACAAGGCGACCTCCGTCGACGCCGCCATCCTCCGCGAACTCTTTCTACAGAGGCTTCCGGCTTCTGTTCGCGTCGGCTTAGCGGCGGCCCACAGGCTCCCCCTCGTTGAACTAGCCGAGCTGGCGGATTGAATCATGGACGTTACCGGCCCCACTATCGGCGCCACGCAGCAGTCTCCAGACCTCGTCTCCGACATCGCCGAGCTGCGTCGAGCTGTACAGGACTTGACGACCACTGCATCCGAATTTCGCCGTGAACTTCTACACCGGTCTCAGTCCACACGGCGGCACTCACAAGGCCGCGCGCAGCACGCTGGTCGTGACAACCGTCGTCGAGCATCACCATCGCCTCGACCCTCGGGCAACTTGCTCTGCAGGTACCACCGACAATTTGGATCAGAGGCTCGCCATTGTCACGCTCCCTGTTCCTGGGATCAGGAAAACGGGACGGCCGATCGCTAGTGGCGGCGAGCGACCCATATCGGCCCACCAGTCGCCTATTCCACATCCATGACAAGCTGGCCGGCACCGGCGTTTTTGTGGACACGGCGCTGGGGTCAGCATTATTCCCGCCACATCTTTTGATCGCCGACACCGCGCCAAAATCACGTCACTGCAAGCCGTCAACGCGTCCACCATCGAAACATACGGACAAAAGTCACTGACGTTGGACCTGGGTCTCAGATGCCGATTTCAGTGGCTCTTTTGGGTAGCGGATGTCGGCTATGCAATTATTGGAGCAGATTTTCTTAGAAACTTCAACAGCTTGGTGGATATGGCACACAAGAGGCTGGTTGACGCGACCACTCACCTACAAGTTTCTGGTGTGGCGTCCCGAACTCCAACTCTTAGCCCCACCTTCATCAAGCCTTTTTCCAATACATTTGCCAGCCTGCTCGAGAACTATCCAGACCTCACCAAGCCACGCAACATCAGCGAGATGCCTAAGCATGACGTCACGCACCTAATAGTGACAACCGGCCCACCTCTTCATTGCCGACCACGTCGACTAGGACCTGAAAAGCTCCGGGTCGCACGACAGGAATTTGAGCATATGCTCCAGTTCGGAATCGTACGCCCGTCTTCCAGCCCCTGGTCGTCCGCTCTGCACATGGTTCCCAAGAAAAGCGGTGATTGGCGACCATGCGACGATTATAGGGCTCTTAACACAGCTACGATTCCGGACCGGTATCCACTCCCAAACGTTCAAGACTGCACTGCCTATTCGAAAGACACTACCATTTACTCAAAGATAGACCTCATAAAAGCTTACCATCAGATCCCTGTCGAACCTGCAGGCGTTCCCGAGACGGTAATAACCACGCCTTTCAGTCTCTTCGAGTTTGTCACGATGCCATTTGGTCTACGTAATGCGACCCAAACCTTTCAACGATTTATTGACCAGGTCCTCCGTGGTTTACCTTTCTGTTTTGCCTACCTGGACGACCTCCTCGTAGCAAGAAAAGACCCGGAGGAACATAAGAACCACCTGATCACGCTGTTCGACAGGCTGCGAGAGTATGGCATCGTCATTAACGTTGATAAATGCCAGTTTGGAATACCGGAGCTAACATTCTTTGGTCACCACATCGACTCTCAAGGTATCCGGCCACTTCCAGACAAGGTCAAAGTTATCACTGATTGTCCACAGCCTACAACAAAGCGTGCCCTCCGGTGATTCCTGAGGTTGATAAATTTTTAAAGGCGTTTCCTTCCCCACTGCGCCAACCTTCTACAGCCGTTAGAGGCACTGCTTTCTACCTCCAAAGGCGAGAAGTCAAAATTATCATGCTCCTTGGAGGCAATGCTTGCGTCTGAGGACGTGAAGAAAGAGCTCACCAGTGCCCCACTCCTCGTGCATCCGTCTCCAGATGCCCCAACGTGCTATGGTCGACGCCTCGGACATCGCTGTCGGAGGAGTGTTGCAACAGAAGATCAGTGATGTATGGTCTCCCATATCGTTCTTCTCACGTAAACTTCAAGATTCCGAGAGAAAGTACAGCACCTTCGGAAGAGAGCTGCTTGCGGCTTACTTAGCCGTTAAACACTTCCGACACTTCCTCGAAGGACGTACCTTCTTCATCGCCACAGACCACAAACCGCTGGTCTATGCCATGCTGTCATCACACCAGAACCAACCCCCACGTGAACTGCGACATCTTTCATTCATAGCGGAATTTACTTCGGACGTCCGCCATGTGAAAGGAAAAGAAAACACCGTCGCACACGCGTTATCACGCCTCGAGCTGAATGCTTTCAACACAGAAAAAGAACAGTTCACCTACACTGAACTTGCAGCGGCTCAAGCTCAGGACGAAGAACTTGAATCCCTCAGGAAGACCGGCACATCCCTCGTCCTTGAAGAAGTTACCCTCTCCAATCATGGCATCAGCTTAGTATGCGATACACCGACAGGAAAACCCCGACCCTATGTTCCACGACAACTACGTCATGCGGTGTGCACCTCACTTCGCTCCCTCTGCCACCCAGGCATACGCGCGACACAAGAGCTTGTAACGAACCGTTTCGTATGGCCCAAGATCACGCCGACATTCGCGACTTCGTTCGCTCTTGTATAGTGTGCCAGAAGTCGAAGGTGCAACGCCACACGCACACACCACTCGGAAAGTTTCCCCTACCATCCTCACGCTTTGAGAACGTACACCTGGACATCGTTGGCCCACTTCCAACTTCACGGAATTTCACGTACTTATTGAGCCGTGTGGACAGATTTTCTCGCTGGCCAGAGGTGATGCCTCTAGAAAACATCACCGCGGAAGCAGTGGCTCGAGCTTTCGTTTTCACCTGGGTCAGCCGCTTCGGCGTGCCTGCCATGGTCACCACCGATCGCGGCCGCCAGTTCGAGTCCGCACAATTCCACGGGCTAACATCTCTTCTAGGCTCAATACAGACGCGTACAACAGCATACCACCCTGCTGCAAATGGCCTCGTCGAGCGACTCCACAGACAGCAGAAGTCTGCGCTCCGAGCACAGCCACTCCCCGACGCGTGGGTCGACAACCTGCCTGTTTTGTTGCTCGGACTACGTTCAACTCTAAAACCAGAGTTGGGTTGTACCGTGGCAGAACTCGTGTACGGTTCTCCCCCTCGTCTACCTGCTGACATAGTCGAACCATCAACGGCACAAGGGGTAATGGATCCATCATCTTATGTCCAACGACTCCGAGAAGCAATGAGCTCCTTACGCCCAGTACAAACATGAAAACATAGTGCTCGGCAAGTCTTCATTCACCCGGCTCTCGCCCAGTCTTCACATGCATTTGTCCGTCAAGATGCGGTCCAGAAAGCCCCTCAGACCTCTCTACGATGGTCCATATCTCGTCGTAGCCAGAACACCAAAGTTTTACACAGTACTCATACAGGGACGTCGAGAAACAGTTTCTCTGGATCGTCTAAAACCCGCTTTCACCGCCGCTCTCGACAGTGCTACCACTCCGGCCTCCCAGAAAAATTTCCCCACCCACTCTACACTTCCGACGCAAGTGGCCAAGGCCACTTGTCTAACCCCCCATTCACACTGGAAGCGGATCCGCGTTCGCGAAGCGGTTGCGAAAGCGGTTGTATAAAGATCCAGTGCAATTGCACGCGCATTTGATGTCATCGTGTGCGCGTGCAATTGTACTGAATCCTTATACAACCGCGTTCGCAACCGCTTTGCGAACGCGGATCCGCTCCCAGTGTGAATGAGCCCTAAGGGGGGGCATCTGTAGCAGCCGTGCCAGCTGTACCACTGGAGCGAAAGAAAAGAAGCCGAGGCGCACGAGAGGAGACCACGAGACACGAGCTTTGCGATTCGGCGACCGAGCGGACCGGCGGCTAGATCGGACGATGTTTTCTCCTGTTTCGGTTTCTTGTAAATATTGTATATAAAAATATGTTGAGTGCCACCTGACTGGTACCCACATGCTTATCGCACACTTCCGCGATTTATCTTGTGTTTATAGACCGCTTTAAAAAAATCTGACAACTGTGACAAAAATCTAGATTCGGCTGGGTACACTGGGCAGCGGACGCCACATTAGCGAGTTTTAGCAGACCGTGTTTCCCGCTCCGCTAAGCCCCTCCGCTACCCGGAACCCTACAGCCAAGGCCACCGGCGCGCAGGCGCAGTGGCGGTTTCTTCGTAGCGGAGGGCTAGCGGAGGGGGAAACACGGTCTACTAAAACTCCTTATTGAAGGATGCTCCCGGTTTGTTTTTCGTCGCCCCAGTACTTACGGAGTGTAATGTAATGAGAACTCGGGAGGTCATGTGTGCAATAAAACTGCCGTTTCTTTATCACGCGCTAAGAAGTTTTCTTTTAACCTCGGAGTAAGAACAAGAGTTTGAGCGGTATCATTAATTTATTAAGTGTGACAGCGGATCACTTCTTTGAACGTTAATTATATGTTTCAGCGATCCGCTCGCAGCCATCTTGTTGTGAAAAATAAGCAAGTGTTCCTGGCTATGCGAGTTTAAAGGCTTGCGGTTGCATCATCCTGTTATTATAGAGTCCATTCCCGATCAGTCGCGAGCTTATGTAACACGCTGTGCACATTTGTCGGCATTCCGGTGACTACGGGTTTATCGATTGCTAGTCGACGCGCTCTGATCAGGTACTCTAACTGATAAAACTCGCTGGCAGATTGCAGACAAAACGCGAAGCAGGTAGATTTTATGCATAGAAGCAGCTTTGCGAAAGCAGTGTGCATTTCTGTTTGCTTGGATGGGGCTTGCAGAACATCTGTGCAGACTTTTTATGTAAAAAAAAAATTATTATATCACAATTCTCACTGGGCTGTTTTAAACTTCTGCCACAGATTCTAACAGTTGCATGCACATAAACAAAGTACCAAGATTTAAATTCGCTGAAAGAAATTAATTTAAATTTATTGTTCAATAAGTTGTATTTAGGGCCGAATAAGTTTCTCAGACCTTGTCGAATGTAGTTGCCAAAACGTTCCTCCTCGGAAAACAATTGTTACACGTATTAACTACAAAACAATTGTGATAACGTTACTTTGAATTGTAGTGAGCAGTCCGAACGCTATAATTAATCAGTTGCTTAAATCTTCCAGACAAGCGCCCGAGGCCGTAGTTATACCGATCGTCCGCGTCTAGAGTAACGCCTCCGCACGAATAAAGCCGCATTCAACACCTTTGGCCGCACGTTTTTCAGAAATAACAATGGTAACTCTATGCGCAGTGCATGTATCAGGCTTCCTCGCAAATCTACATGTCAAAAGGGCCTAGCCATGTCGAACATGCAGTCGCTATCCCGATCGTGGCTGACGTCTAGTCTGAACGTCACGGCCGAAAATATACAAATAAGTTTCTTCACTATAGTTGGGCAACCAAACAACTCTCCATCTGACTTTGCACAAGAAAACGCGAAAGTATAGTGATTGGTATTGCTACATTGAAACATGCTCAGACTAGCATATGAGCGACGTAGCATCCTTCAAGATGGCGTCGGGGGCTAATTGCTTTTCCGTGAAAAAGATGGCGCTCTTTGATCTAAAGGGTCTATTAAAATTATTTGGTGCACATGACGATGACGCAGACAAGCATAGATTTTCGAAAATCGTAACACGGTAAAAAGAAGCACTCTCAACTCAATTACGCACGACGACTGTCTCTAAGCCTCTTCGCCCGTATACCCTGGCGGTTGCATACCCTGTGTTAGAGGGGAAAACAAATTCGGCTATTATACAACACAAAGCGCAGTGGAACTTTAATAAATACGAAGTTGTGAGGGGGGTATGGAAAGGAGTAATGGTACCAGGGCTGACTTTCGGTAATGCAGTCTTGTGCATGAAATCTGAAGTACATTCAAGTTTAGAGGTGAGGAAAATTAGTGTTGGCAGCTTAGCTTTAGGGGCACATGGTAACACACCAAACGAAGGGGTACAGGAGGATATGGGTTGGGCATCCTTTAAGCGTAGAAAGGCAACAAGTAGAGTAAAGTTTCATCAAAGGCTAACAGATATGGAGCAGATGAGGTGGGCAGCTAAGGTATATAAGTTTCTGTTCATGAAAAGCTCGAACACAAATTGGACGAAACGGACTCGAAAGCTCGGAAACAAACTTCTACAGGTGGGCAGTGTAACGAAGTCAATAGAAAACAGATTTAAGGATGCCGAGAGAGAGAGAGAGAGAGAGAGAGAGATGTGGGGAAGGAAGTATGCAGGAGAAGTCACCTTTGACTATGTCTAGGTTACAAAAACAGGAAACAAGGAAATAAACTTTGTTTGATAATTCTTTATTGTTTGAGGCAAAAACTGGGGTACTAAGAACGAAGACTTATAGGGCAAATTCGAAGATATAGATACTGTCCGTTGCATATGTGGAATGTAGAGCGAAACTATGAAACCCCTGGTTTTGAGGTGCAAGAGGCTTAAACCTGCCCTCTCTGAGGGGAGAACAGACGTAGAGGGGGCCCTGGGTTTCGGTGGAGAAGATAGAAGGATGAATTATAAAAAGGTTGATTTAACAAAAAGGAGGTTAGAAAATTGGTCGGGAAAACTGAAATAGGTAAAAGCGACTAGCACAACTGGAGACAGTGAGGACAGAGGAAAATTGGGACTTTCTTTCGCGTGGCTCCGCCCCAAAGTCTCAACCCTGTCTCTCGGTGGGTTTGGGTTTTGGAACAAGGTTTACCAGACGAAAATTGGCTACTCTCTCGCCGAAAAAAAAAAGGCGGGGGTGTGCTTTTTTTTAATTTTTATTTTTTATTTTCCCGACCCCCTAAGGGCAGCCTGGTGGTTTATATCCCCTGCCCGATGATAGTTGCAGGGATGTAAAGGGAAAGAAATGGGGTATTTAAGTGGGGGAGGAAAGCATTTTCTCAGGCTTCGTGGCGCAAGCCACCGGCCGTTACAAAGGGCATAGCCAACATGATCCATCCATTCGTAAAATGCACCGGGTCGAGGCTGCGTCAGTTGCGCGCTGGTATGACAAGCAAACTGTTGTGTTTATAACTATACAGCCTAAAACTTGGTCTGCCTCAACTGGCGACGAGTCTCCCAGCAGTAGATGCGAAATTTAGCCAGAGCAGTAAAACCGCTTGCCTGGGGTTTTTAAACTGCATAACGCAGTAGTGATACATGACCGCACGCCAGTACGATGCTTACCAAGATTGAAACGGGCAGGGGTGGGAATAGACCGATCTCACCAGCTAGTTTGAGTACAGTGTAGTTTGAGTACGCCACCGCTGCCGCCATGCATCGTGAGAGCTGTAGTCTTTCTGCACGCGCGACAACCCCGCTGGAGCTCTGTGCGAGCAGAGCACAAGGCGACATGAGCTGTCTCGTGAAATGGCATCTGCATCCTATGAACTATGGCGGCGTCACGTTATGGCGGCGTTATGGCGGCGTCACACATGCGTGCAACGCTTGGTGAGATCGGTCTATTGAGACGAGGATCCTGGGTTCAGCAGCGCGAGATTTCGCTCCACGTGCTCGGAGCTGGCGTGGGCTAGCCCACTCGGCCACCGACTCTGCTCAATTTAGAGAGGAAACTGAATTGGTGCAGAGGTCACGAAGTCTATTTTCCCCCAAATTTAGCGAGAAAGCTGAATTGCTGCATAGGTCGTGACGTTTATTGTTTCGCTAAATATAGCGGGAAACCTGAATTTGTTATGTCCCGTGACGTGGTGCAGCGCACAAATTTTCTCGCCAAATTTAGCGGGGGAGCCTGGATTGGGGCATAGATCGTGACTTCAGTTGTTCCACTAAATTGGGCGGGAAAACTGAATTGGTGCATAAGTCTAACGTCCATTTGTTTCACTAAATGTAGCGGGGAAACTGTTTCCGTGGCCAATGAACAGCATACCCATATAGCTGAAAATGTCGAGTAGTTAAAAACGTTGATTGCGATATTACAACCCATCCACCAGCCCCGATAGCGCTCTCGTAACGCGCGCAAAACTGGTTCATCGCTCTCCTGTCGAGCGCTCTAATCGCACGGGCTCTCGTGTCGTTGCGCTCGTGTGTCTCGTTCTCCCGCCGTCGGCGCTCTTGCGTCGTGCACTCTCGAGGCGCTCTCCCGACACCCTTCTGCTTCTCGTCATCCAGTCCCCCCATGTGTGCTGATGTCTGTCCACACGAACACATTACATTCTGTGCTACCACTGCCTTTTTCACGCTGGTACAGCAAAGAGGCGAACTTTTCTTTCAGTCCCTCCTTCTCAAAGCTTAATGACGTAGACACGGTCACAGCATTTTTTGATGTGGTCACGAGTAGCACCTAGGGTGATGAAAGCAGTCGATTTGGGCTCGTGACTATCTATCGACGAGCACTCGGGTTGTGGCTCGAGTCCAACCTCTGCAATGACGTGAATTCCCAGACTTTATCAATGTATGGAAATCAGCGCGGGTAAGGTGATTTGCCAACTCAGCGAGGGATTATGATGAACATTGACGGCATATAATCGGCACCTGCTCACGTGACCGCTTATTTTAGTTGTGAGGTGAGATGAACACTGCTGGTTTTCTAGAATTTTTTGTTCGACTGCTGTTGCCAAGAGAGAAAAAGTTACAGGCGTTTCATATGTTAAGAACGCCAAAGATTAATTATGAATGGTATTTACTTGAAGTAAGAAAAAGTGGTTACACCGCACCTTTAAACAAAGCGCGCGAGATAAAAAAAAAAAAAAAAACTCCCACAAGACTACTCCATAGCGAAGGGCGATGATAGCGCCCAAGTCACGTGGGGATTTCAAACTTCGCTCGTCTTCATTAAATCGCGCGATATATACACACACGAAGAATACCTTGGGGGAAACCACATCACGGAATGACTGTCAGCAGGCTATTTTGTAAAAGTTGTCTCCCGCGCAAAGTAATATATAAAAAGTTCGCTTTTTATTATGTGAAAATTAGCCAGTTTGGCACAACACAAGATCCTAACTTGCTCAATAGGTCTGTGAACAGAACTGTACTGGTTAAATAGGTGTAATATGCATCAGCGTTTCTTTTTTGTTTTGTCTTGGCACAAGTTATTTGAAACACCTTGAATATACTGCCATGAAAAAACTAAAACTATATAGCACGTGGCACACCTTTTCCGGTCATTCGCAAATAGGGTGTGATTAAGGTACCTGCTTGTCCAACGCCCAAGATGCTTCAAGTCGCTTTCTTCGGGATGTTTCCAGGAGTAGGTCCCACGGGATCGGCCAACAAAGAAGTTAAATTCATAACAGATTGTGCATAAGTGAGTGAGTATAAGATAAGAAGCTTTAAATCGCGAACTGTTCCGGAGTCACCAGACAAAACGAGCTTGTCGCGGCCCTTTGGTGTCAGCGATACTCAGGCGCGACAAGGTAAAGGAAATAGCAATCGACATCTATACGACCTCTTTCTCATGACTCGAACGCGTTTTTCGCATCGCCTTTGACTCGGCGTCAGGCCGGCACTGTGTTCCTGCAGCCGTGAAAATAAAAATAAATAAATCATATTTAAAGGAAGCCAAACGGAAAACTGTGCTAGGCTCTCCACCCGAACTAATCCGGCGCCATAAACACGCGGCACAGCGAAGTCAAGTCGCCTCGAATGTCAGGGGAGCGCTTCGAGCGATTCATTAAACCCCCGTCCTGTTATGCAAATCAGGCTGACAAGACAAACAGGGTGCCACGATTTCAGGCACACACACAAACACACATGAACTAACGAGACAGCTGGTCGGTAGGCAAATGGAGAACGACATACACAAAACCAGAGAAACTGCTTTCGGTTCATCCGGGGTTCGATGCCAGTTCGCGAGGTTCAGTGAGGGAGGATCATGCGAAAAGAACGCGTGAGCTGAAACAAATAAAAGGACTTGAAAAAGAAAAAGCACAAAAAGGAGGAGGAGGAGGAGAAGCGAGAGTTTCGTGACCGAAAGCTTGACCTCGCTGCGCCCAGGTGAAGTGCCAACAGCCCCAGCACCCCACGCCAGACGACGTAGAGTTGGTCCCTGTCGTAACGAGTTGTAGCTCCGATGACGTTTCTTTGCCATACATTTTCCTGGTTGGAGGGATGGGGGTGCACCAACTCCTCCCATGTAATCCCGCCGCAAACGATTAAGAAAATAATTTCCGGATTCTTGCCTTGCCCTGATAATAAATTGGGGCGACAGCCGAAACACTGATGCGCTCAGTTACTCTGCCGTATATGAATTTCTGAGACTTACCTCGGCGATAAATTGAGCGGATGGCGCTCACGGGATACGGTGACGTCATGACATCACGCGAAACTGTGACGTCACGTGACACCACGACGCCATGGGACTCTAAATTCGCGCTAAATATAGCGTTATATCCGTTAAATTTGGAGGGAGAATCTGGCGTTATGTAACATGACTCCATGTGACATTGTAATGTCAAAATGTCACAACACTCTGATTCTTCTCTAAATTTAGTGCATGAAGTAAGTACTCGCGAGACACACGAGATTCGTTGCGAAACCTCGCCGATAACATTTATTGCAGTATAACAAGACCAAGAAACGTTTGGTGTCGTACATTACAAAATAAGGTTGTTTTTTTTTGTGACGTGATATTGTTGTAACATTTCTACCGGTCGCAGAAGCGAGTCTGATAACGTATACGATCGACTCACTCGACGGGGACGAAATCGGCTCGTAGTCCGCAGCGATCTTCCTCCCGCCAGCGGTAGTCGGGCGGCCATTTCGCTTCCGCTTAAGGAAATTAGCATTTCCCGTGGCCCCCCCGCGACTTCCGAAAGCTTCACCTACTTTCGCTCGGCGGCGAGAAGCTCGCCGGAGAGCTAACCCTTCAGAGAGCGCAGGACGGTCCGAGCTTCTTCTGCTCCTTCCTGATGTTGCGGCAATTCCCGCTGGGCCGCCACTGCGCGCCAGCGAATAACATGTTCTTCTCACACATTCGTTTAACCCAATTTCTTCGCAGGGTTCCGCGGTGCAAAGCCCCCCAAAGATCAGAAATAAACGGAAGGGGCGAATACGGCAGCTGGTCAAGTGGTGTTCGTGTCCTCCGGAAGTGGATGTGGACGGGCGTGCGGCCGCGTGTGGCGCACGGAGATTTAGCGGGTTGTGGGTCTATGGAGATGCCGCATCTCGAATGCGCTTCCCACTGGGGTTAAATAATGCTGGCTCGAGGTACGTGCGTGTAAACATGCGATGCACACGCGTGTGATGTTCCACCTGCTTCCAAGTACGTGTATAGGGAGAACTGTAGAAGAGGAGGATGTGAGAGCGTTCGGTGACGACAGAGCGCACAGCTCTGATTGGGGGGGGACAATGGGTGGTTACAAGAGCAGGTAGCATTTGCTTCTGCCCACCAATTCTTGCAATCGGAGATCAGTGCTCTGACATAACTCGTCTCCTCCTCTCCCTCAGTTTCTCTTCGTGTACGGTTCCTGTGCGGTCTTCCTATATGGCGTGCAAGTTCGTCTACTCTTTGCGCACCTCGTGCGTTTGTTTACCCCCCAAACGCGTACACGTACTTTTGTTTACCTCTGACATTATTAAATGGCGGCACGCGCTCGGCCACCTCGTCATCGCGCGTTCCCTGTGCGCTTTTTATGTTGCTCTTTGACCGTCGTGCTCCCTCTTGCGTGCGTTTCGATGCGCCGAAGACGCGTTTTGGAACACTTGCTCGCCGTATGTGGAGAGCAAGTCGTGTGCTTCTTGCGCGGAAGTTGTGGTGACGTCAGAACGACTACCGAGTTCTGATTGGCTTCGATTGAAAGGACAGTGGGTAGACCTCAACGCTATAGAGGCCTTAAGGTCTACCCGGTATCTGATTTCTACTTCGATCAGCCAATGAGAGCTTGGCATTCTGACTTCATCGCAACCGCTATAAAGGATGCAGACGAACTTGCGCTCCGTATACTCCGTTCACCCTTACGCTGAGACTGCAGCCGATGCCACAGGCACGAGAGCTCAATGTGGCTACCTTGAAGCGCTCTTCCGCAGAACGAGCACTCTCGCTAGAAATGCACGTCTCAATCTAAGGAGGGCGGGCTAGCTCGCGCTTGTAGCTTTGGCTACAGTCTTATCTCAAGAGTGAACAAAGTATAGGAAGTATTCACTGGCGGCCATAGCTGTGTGCGCGAATGCTGAGCGCGTGCTGATGGCGAGCTTCCACAGTTCTTTTGCAACGTGCATTCCGCACCATCAAGAGTGCCGTGTTGTAAATGACAACCGCAAGGTTTAACCCAATACGAACTGTTTATTACTCTAAATCTACAACTTAAGCTTTGTTAAACACAGAAGAGTTCTTTTTGCGTGGCTTCTTTCGGGGCGCTCGTTTTCGATCTCTCTTGTTCCCACACCGGGCTGTGGCTGTTGCCCGCGTCTTCCTTCTCTCTCCTCTCACCGACGTTTCAAATTCCGCTTCTTTTCCCGTCCGCTTCTTCGCGCCCCCAGATGGTTGATGGCGGCGGCAGGCATCTCGTCTTGCTCAAGTTCGCCCGAGCTGGTGTAAACATGACGTGAGGCCGCGGGCAAAGCTCAGTCCGTCAGGTGCCAGTCGAGGTTACCCGAGCATCCACGTGCTTTCCTCGTGATCGGTGTTTTCTCTTTGTGTGTGCTTATTTTTCGTCTTGTCTGTTTACGTTCTTACGCTGCGCCGTACCACGTGAGATTTATCGCCATCTCGTTGTCGGTTTTTCTGTTTCTTGCCCTCCCGAGCTCCGAGTCAGAGTTCAAACTTACAACAATCTCCCCCGGAATGAGCGGGCACGGTCATTCTTTTAACTCCAACGGGTACAGATGTTGAATGGGCCGGCGAAGCCTTCCTCCCCCGGGTAGGATCAGCTTACATGCTCTTGCTCTGCCGTCCCTTCCTTGAATAGTCTCCTCTATTTTGCAGGTTTTCCACATGTGTCTTGGTAGACGGTCTTCCTTTAGAAGAACCAGGTCACCCACTTGGAGTCCCGATGAGGCAGTGGGTTTGACCAGGTGCGCTGACCTTAGTTCGAGCAGATACTCTCGCCGCCACCGTCTCCAGAAATTGTTCACCACCGCAGTGCGGTATTTCCATCTTCGAGCAAGCTGATCTCCAGCTGGTCGCGCTTCCGTTGGTAGTCGATGTGGCGGAAGGCTCGTTAGTTTCCTCCCCACTAGGAAGTGAGCTGGGGAGAGCACCTCTGGTTCCTCGGCGTTTGCGTACACGTACGTCAGAGGGCGAGAATTTATGACGGCCTCGACCTCGGCCAGGACAGTCGTTAGTTCCTCAAAATCCAGGCTGCTGCGTCCCAACACCTTGCGCAGAGACACCTTGACGGATCGCACCATTCTTTCCCAAAATCCGCCCCACCATGCGGCCCTCTCGACGATAAATTTCCAACGGATTCTGTGATTCGAGAAGTATGCCTGCACTTCTTCAGACCGGATGGCACGGAAAATTAGTTCAAGGTCTTTCGACGTTCGTTTGAATGTTAAAGCGTTGTCCGAATACACTGTCGTGCTGATCCCGCGTCGTGCGACAAAACGCTTGAAAGCCAACAAAAATGTGGCGGAGGAGAGGTCACTCACCAGCTCCAGGTGGACCGCCCGTGTAACAGCGCACGTGAATAAAGCGATGTAACACTTGCTGCTTCCTTTCCGTTGACGGCAGATCAAAGGTCCTGCGAAGTCTACCCCCGTGATGCTGAAAGGGTCGCTTCTTGTGACTCGGTCCGCCGGTAAGGGAGCCATTGTCTCGGATGCGGGCAGGCAACTTTGTTTTCGGCAGGCGAAACACTTGTGAATTACTTTCTTTACTGCTTGTCGTCCTCTGATGATCCAGTAGGATTCCCGTAGCCGTCCTAACGTGTCTCGAACCCCAGCATGGAGCAGCCGACGGTGTTCTCCAGCGATGAGAAGGGTGGTGAAAGGGTGATCGGCGGTAAGGACGATTGGGTGCTTCACATTCTCGCTGTTGTCACTGTGCTGCAATCGTCCACCCACTCGAACCAATCCGTCGCTGTCCAGGAATGGGTTCAAATTCCTGAGAGTCGATTTTCTGTCAACTTGTTTGTCTTCACGCAAGCTCGTGATTTCTGGCACAAAGGTCTCGTTTTGTGCAATGGTAAGCCAATACGTTTCGGCTTCTATCAGTTCTTCGCTTGAGAGAGGTCCGCTTCGTTTGTCTGCTGTCTTGGCACAATTCTTCACGAAACGTTTGATCCAGGCAGTTACGCGGATCAACTTGGTTGACGAGTTGTGCCTGTTCAAGTCGATAACTGGAAGCAGAGCTGGTGCAGTTATTTGTAACACCATTGCCTTTTTTTCTTCTGCTTTGTTTTCCGGAACCTGGCAAGCATTTTCCACTTGACTTGGCCAGCCTTCTTGGTACCGTTCGTTCTCGAACTTCACGGATTTCTTGAATTCGCTGAGCAACTCCGTCTGTGAAGTCTTCGTCACGTTGTCAGCTATTCCAATGTGCTCAAGTTCCCAGAATGATCTGAGCTGAGCCGAAATTTCCGCGTCGTTTGTGTCGGACACAGTCACCCTCATCACTCCAGTTGTTGGCGAGTGGATTGTCGCAGAAGTAGAGGTAAGGGGACCCTGAAGTGTCCACCCGAGGATGGTGTCGACTGCCATCAGCTTCCCATCCAAGCGCTTGACTCCGCCGTTCACAATGTCCCAGAAGTGATCGGATCCGATGAGAAGGCTGATTCCCTCCTCGCATGGATTGCCCCAGAGCTCCACGTCCGCGAGGTTCATTCCGTCAGGCAGCCCCCGCAGTTCCTCGGAGGGGTTGTTCATGACATCTGAGCAGATGTGAGGAACCTCGAGGGCTTCTATTCTTACGGATCTTCTGTCGTATTGGCTGCGGAGCCACAGTTCCACTCGCTTGCATTTCGTTTTCGTTGCTGCGTCTCCAAACGTGAAAATAGTCAAGTCCTCCTCACCCAGTTCCTTCAGGTGAAGCCTCTTGGAAACGGTTTGGCGAATAAAAGTCCGCTGGCTTCCTCCGTCGATGAGAAGTCTAATCCGGCAACGCTCTTTTTCACCTTCTGCCCAGGCTTGAGCGGTCTGCAAAAGTACTCGCTTTCCCATGTTCCTTTCTGAGTTTGTTATCTTGAGCGTTGACTGGAGTGTCGTTCCTTCCGAAGTTGATGTTTCACCGGTGTTCGCCATTTCTTTTACCGTAGTCTTATGCTGAGGCTTGAAGTTCGGGTCGCACATGGCACTTGCGTGTCTCCCTGCACACTGCGCACACTTCAGCCACTTTGCACTTCTGCAATCCTTTGCTTGATGGTTTTTCTTGGTGCAACGATAACATCGGTTTTCAGCCTTCAGAACACGCTTGCGTTCGTCGTTGGTCATTGAGGATGTGCAGTCCGCAGTCAGATGAGCACCTGATTTGCAGAACACACAGTTCTTTTCATCCAGGCCTGCTGCTGTTGTTAGTACAGACGCAGAAGGAGGATAACGACTCTGCTGATCTCTCCTTGCACGAAAGGTTCTTTGATCCTCGGTTCGTGGCACGGAATGTCCTGACCCATATAAGCTTCTTTCTCGGCTTTCTATCTCGATTTTCAGGAAGTCCAGAAAGTCTCTCAGCTCGTTGTGCTTTGTCGCTGTTCGTGAGGCGGACCTCCGGTTCTACTCCAGGCTCAGATCGGCCGGCACGACCTTTCGAAGAACGGTAAGGAGCATCGTTCCATAGGTATCCGATTGAACCCCCAGGGCGTCAAGACTTCGAACTCCCGTCTCCACTTCATCGTATAACGCTCTGAGCGCATTGACGCTCCTGGAGTTATGGACTGGTTTGATCTCTAGAAGCCGTGACAGATGGCTTTCGATGATCAGCTCCTGTTGACCAAATCTTTCCTTCAGGAGGTCGATTGCAACTTTATAGTTCTCGGCAGTAACGGCGAGTCCCTCAATTGCCGCAGCAGCTTTGCCGGTCAGGTAGCTTTTGAGGTACTTGAACTTGTCGATTTCCGAGAGAGTTTCGTTCTGGTGAATGGTGCAGTCAAATTGGCTCCAAAATCCTTGCCATGCTTGTATGTCCCCTTGGAATTTCGTTATCTCAAGTTTCGGGAGCTTCACTGTCGTAGTCATCCGTCCTTGATTTGCGATAGTTTTGACGGCCGTCTTCTGCATCAAAGATAACCTGGCAGCGGCTTGTTCACGTTCAGTCAGCTTGTTTCGCAATCGCGTCTTCGTTACGCTGATCCTTTCATGGTAAACTTCCGCGCCTGTCATCTCCTCTTCTATCGATTCGCAGTCCACTACTTCTTCCATCTCACGGTCCAGTTCCTTTAACGTTGATTCTTTGGACACCAGAAGTTCAAACTTTTCTTGAAGCTCACCCGTATGCGTGTCTTCCGTGGCCAGCAGAACATCGATTTCGTTCAGGAGTTTCGTTGTTGACGTTCGGACCACTGCTCTTCTGCGTCTCAGTCGGTCGATTGTAGCTTGAGTTGCCATTTCTTCGTTCGGGGGTTGCGTTGGCGGTTAATCCCGGGTTTCGGCACCAGAAAGTTTTGTTGTAAATGACAACCGCAAGGTTTAACCCAATACGAACTGTTTATTACTCTAAATCTACAACTTAAGCTTTGTTAAACACAGAAGAGTTCTTTTTGCGTGGCTTCTTTCGGGGCGCTCGTTTTCGATCTCTCTTGTTCCCACACCGGGCTGTGGCTGTTGCCCGCGTCTTCCTTCTCTCTCCTCTCACCGACGTTTCAAATTCCGCTTCTTTTCCCGTCCGCTTCTTCGCACCCCCAGATGGTTGATGGCGGCGGCAGGCATCTCGTCTTGCTCAAGTTCGCCCGAGCTGGTGTAAACATGACGTGAGGCCGCGGGCAAAGCTCAGTCCGTCAGGTGCCAGTCGAGGTTACCCGAGCATCCACGTGCTTTCCTCGTGATCGGTGTTTTCTCTTTGTGTGTGCTTATTTTTCGTCTTGTCTGTTTACGTTCTTACGCTGCGCCGTACCACGTGAGATTTATCGCCATCTCGTTGTCGGTTTTTCTGTTTCTTGCCCTCCCGAGCTCCGAGTCAGAGTTCAAACTTACAACATGCCGGTCTTAGCAGCCTATTAATGGGAGCTCGTTCTGAGCATGCGCTCTAAACAGCACCCTCAAATATGGCGTCTAGTTAATACTCCCTATAGAGCTCTCCAGAAAAGGGCTCTTGGCCGGTTACATTTTCAGTGTTCGTGTGTATGGCGCGTGATTTGCTCGCTTCCCGAAGCGACGAACACGCGCGTGATGGGCTGAGAAGATCGCACGCTGGTCTGATGGACTCGTAAATATTAGAATGGTGTATACAATCCTTGCGGGAACTATAGACGCTTTACAGCAGCTGTGCATGCGCGCCGCCATAACTGACCTTCAGTTTTTGTTCCCTCTTATTCCGTTCGCTTCACTTCATCATTACCACAGCAGGACAGGTTATTGCCATCTTAGATGCTACTGTGTTATTGTGCCCAGCATAGGCCCTTGTGAAGACCCGTCAACGCCCATTTCAGTGGCTCGGCATCTCGGTAAGACAAGAGAAGGGCGGCTATGGCGGCTCAATCTGGCGCGTGTGTAAAGCGTCTATAGGGGGTGCTTTGAAAAACGTGCGTAGCGCCATTAGCGAAGGAGCTGGCGTTGGGCTATATTTTCTAAGTAGTGCTGTGTCTACGAGACGCTTGCGCACGGTCGGAGCTTTCTACGCTCACAAAAACTCGTGCCATATTTTTATTTAGTCTTTGTTGACGTTTTTAGTTAATAGAAATGACGCATTTTCCAGCACGATGAGCCTTATTATCAACTGTTTTCAGAAGCAAGCGAACATTTTGCACATATCAACCACTAGAAAGCGCTTATAAACGTGCCTGCTTTAAAGAAAGACCTCCAAGTAACCTCCGTGGTTACTTGGTGGTTTAAGTCAAATAAAACTAGCCCAATAAAAACAAATTGACAGCAAAAAAATAAAAAATAGGGAAGAAAGAACAACACCCTTTTTTTTTTTATTGATCGTTTTTTGGTATAACAGTGCTCTCAGCGCGCTCACGGAAATAAATTGATTCAATGTCCCTCTCTTGGAAGTAAAGTGGTTGCAAAAACGCACGAAAGTTTCAATATATTTAGCTGAGTAGTAATGTGTTCGAGTTCATTGTAACATCGTAACTTAAAATAAAAATGCGATTTGACGCGACCTTAGCGAAATATTTGTTTGGTGAAAATGATCATTTTGGGGTCAGGTTGGTCCAAAGTTTGGTAACGCACTGTAGTAACGTATCCTTCCAAGGGAAAACGGCTTGCTCATAGAGCCGTAGAAACAACTCCGCTTATTTTGTTGTTTTCTCATTACCGGCGGTTTATGTTGTTTCTTACTCTAAACGGACAACTCGAACAGGAAGCGAGCGCTGCAAACATCCGTCGGCCCTTCCCAATACGCCAGCGCTGTGGCATCGTGCGTGGGTGGTTCTGACGGGGCGTTAGCAGGACAATAACATCTCACGAACGAAGCACGCTTTGTTTTTTTCGCTCTCCGCGTTCCCTAGAGGGAAGCAGTAACTTGTACGTAGTATGTGTTTGGGAAGGAGCGCATCGCACTCCGGGCAAGCGTTCTTTTTATTTTTGTTTCTGCGATAAAGCCGCCGAGGGAGCGTGTTTGATATGTAGGCAAGAGGGCGCCGCGGTCACGGGGCGCACTTCGTTACGTAAAAGACTCGCGTCGGGATTGCCACGCGTTACCAGACAAAAAAGAGAGGGTTGGAACGAGAATGTGTCTATTAGGAAGTCTGCGGAAAATTGGTTGGGAGGTCAGTGACTGGGGTATACGCACATTGTTCCTTAAACGCACGAAAATCGGTACGCGCGAAAATAATCGTACGGTATGTAAAAAAAAAAAAAAAAAAGAGAAAAGAGGGAAAGAAAGAAAGAAGGAAGGAAAGAATGAAAGAGTGGTTATCTACCGCGCCTAAATGAAAATGTTGCTTCGTTGAAAGCATGCCTGCAATGTCTGTGCCTTAAATACCCGCCCTCGCATTGTTTTGCAAAAAAGAGTCTAAAATGCAGCGACATGTTGTATCTTAAGTCTCCACATGAAGTGCATTCTGTGACACTGCGAGGAGCCGGACTTCGTGTACTGCGGTTCTTAAGTTGAAAATGAGAACAGTTCTTGTAGGGATCGCTTGAGAATTTTGATAGTTTCCTGGAAACTGAGGTAATCGACCTTCAACCGTTCGGATGGGGGCAGCCCGACGGCTCGCCCCGAGGTTAGGGGGATGAGCGGCTTGAGCCCTTTTTAATCCTTGGCCCGGGAAGGAGACAGACATTCTTGCCTGTCGCCGCGAGGTAGTGGCACCCTCCCCGGCATTGTCGTCACGGCGCGTTCCCAGTGACGGCTTGTCCAGTCGCGAGACTGCTACAATGAGGTTTTAGCGATGAGGGGCGCCGGTCTGGGTCCACTTGGACTTCATTACGCTTTCCTCGCTAACTTCGAAGGACACGGCGTTAATTTGTTTTGACGCGGCGAAGTGGAGGGTGTTTCCCCCGTAAAGTAGTAAAGTATCGCCCCGATTGGAGAGTTCCACAAGGGGTTTAGCATTGTTTTTCTTCTCAGAAAAGGGAATGAAAGAGTTCTGTGGCTTCCCTGTGATTGGTGGAGGACCCGCTGGCACTGGGGCCAATAGAATTGTATAGTCGTCCTAATAGGAAAGGCCCTGTGTCAGCGGGGAGTTTTCTCGACCGCGCTGGCGAGAAAACGTTGAGTTTGAACAAGCCCGTGCGCGGAGCAAGTTATCTTTCGCGGTCCACCGGTCGGCGTAGCTTTGTCGCGAGCGACGAGCAGTTTCTTTGAGCCTTACCGTGCGCGGTGGGCACTTTGCGCCGAGGCGCGTTTTTTTCGCCTTTCTACTGCCGTCAGCGGACAGTAGAGTCCTGTAACCAAGTTTGCCATTGTCCTTTTAATATATTTGTTGTTATGAACCGTTGCTCTCGACTTTTGAACGTCCTTCCTCGAGGCTCCGCCACCACTAACGAGCACCGACGCGACCATCCAGCGCGGCAGTCCACGATCTCCCGGCCCTTACCTACGACGTCTAGGAAGGACGAGGAACAAAACAACCTGACCCTCACGGAGGGGAATTCTTTACTGTTCTGTTGCACCGGGATATCGCCGTGTTCTTGATAGCAGAGTCGCCTGTTGTTTCAAGCGTCAGTGTCGCGGACACCAGCTAAGAAATGGGAGTAGGGAGAGCTTAAAGTCCTGTGACTGTAGAATAAACGTGTCTGCCTGTGTAGACAAGTTTATTCTACAGACGTTAATTGTCAATGCCGCGAAACAAAATATCGTCATTTAATTACAGAAGTTGTGTAAGAGGGCGCAACTTTACCTGCATCACGGAAAGTTCTTGATGCGGATCTTTTGAGCTAGCAGCCTAAACATTTCTACATCAGTGAAGGCATACAGAGCAACGAAAACATAAAACAACAGCGATAAAAAAAAGGGCGAATGTGGATGCTTCATTAAAAAAGGAAAAAGGTGGAAGCTCATGCGACGTACGAGCGCGAAGATGCACTAAAAGCGTCATAAAGTAGTACATTCTCACAAGCCTACTTTGGCCGCTGTCACATCATACCTAAAAGTAGACTCTCTGAATTAGCGTACCTGCGCCGAAAGCAGAAGGCGCACATGCATAAATGGAAAGCGTGTCCTGAGAAGATCGCTGTAAATTACTGGCCTCGGAAGACGTTACCGGTGCCCGACCACGTAACCCAGTTGCATTCTCTACACTCCCCTCACCCCTAGGCTGACAGTGCGGCGGAAGCTACGTGGTCGTTGGACCACGTCCTACGTCGATCTTTCACCACGTGACTAGGCTCCCTGCAGTACCCACGCAGGGACAGCGGGGTCATGTGATGAGAGGAAGGCGGTTGATTGGGCGGGCGAGCCCGTAGTTCCCACCCAACTGTGAACGCACGGTTGAGCAAAGTATAGCACCGGGGGTATTTCGAGATGCGGAACATCAAAATCCAAACCGCGCCTGCAGCTGGGGCGATTCAAGGCACGCAATCTCCGATTACCATAGCCCCCCCCCCCCCCCCCCCCCCCCCTTTAAACTCGCGATACAGCGCGCTACAATTATCGATTGGTTCGGAATGCTGCATTGTTTAGCCCATCCCAAGGCGTGGCAATCCGTCCACACCCAGGCTATATATATACATACATATATAATATATACTGTATGGGGCCTCGCCACTACCGAATCGTCGACGCCTGCCCGCTAGGCCCTCTTTTCAGTTTGCCACTATACTTTTGCACTAATTTCTGGCGTGTAAACTTGTTTTAATATTTTATATATTCTTTTACGTTCGTTTATATTTCATTCTTTATCTGGAATTTTAGGGCGTATATTATTTTTTCAATGTACTTACAGCTTTTCACTTGTGCTTCGCGCTTTACTTTGTGCTTTACTTTCTTCCTACTCATATTACCAAATAAACTTCTTTTTTCAGATCCTTCAACTTCTGCATTTCTGCACACTCCTTCGTACCCATATATTTCTCGGAAGCATCTGTATACACCAACACACTGTTTATAAACCAGCCCGCGTTTGCTCACACCAGGGGTAAGCACTGCGCGTGCGCAGCAACCAGATTCGCGTAAGGCGAAGCTTCTGCGCGTGCGCAGTGCTGACGCAGCGCCACTGCCATGTCGTGACGTCAGAGACTTCAGTTGGTCTATGTACCGCGATATCTGTGCTTCAAACGCCGCATGGCAGTGAGTTCAAGGAGAAAATTTGGCACGCCGCATTCGCACCACAGATATTACAGTAATTCGTGTCTTTCGTCTGTCTTTTATATGATCTATGAGCAGTGTGACCCTAGGGTGCCTCAATGTCCTTCTGATATGGGGTGGTGTCATCCATTGTACACTTGGTTTCAGCTTAAGTCCAGACGCAGACGATTCTACTAGCGCGAGCATGTGGCTCTGAACAGTCCTTGCACTGCTCGAGCGTGCATACCTGGCAGAGACGCTGAAAGTGCGGAGCTCGCGCTTGCAGCATCGGCTGAGTCTGGGCCACCATGGTCTGGGCTTAAGCTGAAACGAAGTATAGTACACGATGCTGACAACACGCGCTCATAGAAAAAATACAAACAAATCGTCAAAAACAAATGTCGCCGTAGCGCAGTCAGCGCCACGAACGCGCGTTGGAAGAAAAAATAAAAATAAAAATAGGCGTTTGGAATACAATTGCTAGATGTCATCACCCAAAGCAAAGCTGCAAAGCGCACAGGAAGGCACCCTATGTGACCCCGGCTTATGGCTTCGAGTTGAAGACGACGTAACTAGGCAGGCGAGCTGGTTATTGTAAGACATTGTACAACCGGAGACGGAGGTTTACAATCAGAGACAAACACAAACGTCTCAACTGTAAAAGGTTACAACAAATTTACAAGGTTACAACAACAATATAATGAAAGTTGTGGCGATGAAGCTTACGACGAAGATCAGCAGGATGAACAAGGGGATAATCGAGAAGGCTGACAAGGTTGTATGTGCCCCATTTTTCCGTGGGTTTTCCCACAATTTGGTGTCTATCGGAAGAAGGTTCAACGTAAAGGTTCTCTTTTCGACAGGCTTCAAGCTGAGCAGACTAACGCCTTTCATGTGGGCACAACATGGGTGCAACAAGAAACACACAGATGCCTCGGTTGATAGTCGCGCAGGCGTTGTGTATGATATCCCGATGTCGTGTGGGTTTTCATATATCGGACAGACTAAATGGTGTGTCAATGATCAATTAATGAGCATAAAAGAGCTGTAAGAAGTAACTCGGATAACTCCGAAATCGCGAAGCACGTTCAGGAATGTAAGAACTGTATAGCGGAATGGGATGAGAGTGTGGTTTTGTTCGAAGAAAGGAATTGTAAGAAACGTGTGTTAAAGGGAGCCATTAGGATTGGTTCAGTGGGGAATTGTATTAGACACCCCTCAATGACACTCCATGTGACGACAAAGAGGTTTTTTATTTGTTTATGAAAAGATTGAGACGTTCGTGTTTGTCCCTCCTTGTAAACCTTCGTCTCGGGTTGTACTTAGAATGTCCTGGCTTCCAATGTTCGTCATTTCGCTGTCTCAGCATAAGCAGTTTTAAAAACAAAAATATTCGACTGCAAATAATCGGAATTTTCGGTAAATATCGAGAAACATGGCCTCCCCCCCCCCCCCCCCCCCCTTTTTTTTTAAGCGAGCGCGTTTCTTCACAGACACTCCGGGCGTCGCGCATGCGCAGGAACACTCTTTTTCGAAGAGCGAATTGCACACGCGCCATTTCGACAGCCAGCGCCAGCTCTTTTGCGTGATGTCACAAATACTTGGTGCGCAACTCAACACGCAAAGCCCGAAACGGTTAGGGGAAGTGAATTGCACGCGCAGGTTTTATTTGCAGAATACTTGAGCGGACTGCGGCGACAAACGCTCCCCTCAAAAAAAAAAAAAAAAAAAAAAAAAAAAAAAAAAAAAAAAGAGAGAGAGAAAAAGGACTACTTTTTTTTTTTGCAGGAACTTGGGTGTTTATGTGTATTTACGTAATGCATATCCCGTAATAAATTTCCGCGTGCTCGCATTTTCATGGGTTGGTTCACCGTCTGTAGGTGGCCGCATAAATCACGCACGCAGATTTCGGTCCATGAATAGCCTCGCAGATCCGGTTTGCTGGGGACGTTCTCTCAACGAGCGTTCGAGGAAACCCGGGCAGCAGCTTTCGATGCCGACATTATAAAGCAGACATGTACACGTTGCTCAAAAAAAAAAAAAGAGTAAGTAAATGCCGTCACTTGTTACTCGCTCAAAAAGTAACTGTGTACGTTGCTCGTTTCTGAGATGCAGACGTAACGCGTTACTTCAAGCTCGAAGGGAACGAGTTGCGTTATTGTTACTCTGGGTGTATCGTTTCTGTTATGCAGTAGCCGCCTCGCAATATTTTGAGTCGTTAACATATTCCTAGTTTTCCAAACGCAATTATGGGCATCTTTTAATGTTCTCATCGGCGCCTTTTCGCCGTAAAAGTCACGGACGCAAGCTGGGGTGCAAGCCAAATAAGGTAACTTGTGTCGTGCGATGTTCCTCCCCATATGTGAATAACTAAATAACATTACTCGTTACTTCTTCAAAACGTAACGAAAATAGATTATTCGAAGCTTCTCAAAAAGTAGCCGTGATTTCGTTACAGAGAAAAGGGAACTGGATAGAAGCAACGCGTCACTTGTTAAGCGTTTCGTACAAGTCTGCGTAAGCAAGCCATTTTTCGAGGTAACATCACTTCAGCCATCTTGACACTGCGCTCTACTTGGTTCTTAAAATCATTGTTGCCCAGTTATTTCATGGTTTGTCTGAAATCAAAGGGAACGGTTTTCCGTCTGCCAGATATGTTAAAAGAGACCGCGGAAAAGGGAAACAATATCGCCTGACATTCTTGACATCGCATTCAAAGTCCAGGAAGCCGAATTTTAAAGTTGTAACAATTGCCAACTCTGCCCGCTTTGGACTAGGTACCAGAAGGACGGTGCCCACAAGAAGGCAGGATCGATGAGTGACGATACTGTACCCTTCGCTTATTTATGGCCCTGGCTGGCGTCATATTCTTGTTGTCAAACCTTTACTACTTCGAGGCAAGCTTAGCTCCTCAAATAACGAAAGCCAATAACGGAGAACTTGTATTTTTACTGCGTGACCAAATAATAAACCACATCATTGCGCGATGATATCCGAAATGCGTCTGTTAAGCGTAAAGAAACAAAGCATTTGTTAGTAGACAACAGTGAAAGTTAGTTTGTGAGACAAAGCAATCTTATTGTCGCGGTGGCCCTCCCGGAAATGGCTGTTTGCAAGCAGGCTCGACGAGGGCGCTACAGTGCTTCTTAACTCATCCGCATTGAGCGTCTCGGCACACCTTCTCTATTCGTAACACTTCCCGTATTTTAGTAAGCTCTGGTCTGGCAGAACGATTTCTGAAGCTAGTAATTACTGAAATGAGTTGCAGGAAGTAAACAACCACTTGAAGAGCGTAAGGGAAGGGAGGATAAACAACAAAGGAGTTTTGAGTCTCTAGGTACCGGGTTAACTCGAGTAATATCGTCACACGTCTTATGACTGTCTAGTGTCTAGTTTTTTGCATAGCACACATACAACCAATAATCGCGCTCTGCGTAAAAACAACGCGGCGAATATTGAGGTCGAGAATTCTCCGTCCAAACGCGATCTGAGCACATAGCAAGACGTTATCTCTTTCTCGTAAATCGCTGCCATTTTTCCGCCGATCGCCTTGATTAGCTATCCATCTACTCGGCGGGAAAGAGAACGTACAGGCCTTGTTTGTAAGAAGTGCGGTTATTACTCGAGCAAGTACAATATGGTTTTATGGGAAAGTCTTTTTCCCCAGACAACTTCGAACTGGATGTTGGATGGATGGATGTTAATGGCTATACTTTTTGTAACGTGCGGTAGCTATGCGCCACTTAGAATAAGTCTAAAAAGAAAAACAGATGATTCATCCCGCCCCTCTGAGCGAATTTTCTACCTCTAATTATATCCCCAGGCAGAGTGGGATATCGCCAGTATAACCTTTGAGAGATAAATAAAAAAAATAAAAAAACATCTTTTCTAGCTCCCCCCCCCCCCCCCCCCCCCCCCCCGACAAGGGAGTCGCTAATTTTCCTCCTCTGGTCAAACTTTGTCAGTGCTACCCCAGCACCAGACCCACTGGGAGACAGGGTTGAGACTTTGGGCCGGAGCCACGCGGGAGGGAGTCCCAATTTTCCTCTGTCCCGCCTGTCCCCAGCAGAGCTAGTTAGTTGCGCATACTTCAATTATCCCTAGATAATTTCCACCAATCTTCTAATTGCCCTCCTTGTGACTGTAATCATTTTCTCTTCCGTCCTTCTCTCGTCGCCAGTGAAACCCAGGATCCCGGCCATACATGTTACCCCTTCAGAGAGGGCAGGACGAAGCCCCGTGCACATCAAAACCGGATGCTCTATACTCCCTCTCACTAAAACCGTGCAGTACAGCCATATTTACAGGAAAGAGCGCGTATGCCATCCTGTTCAAGAGGAGGGAACGGAGGAACGGCAGAGAAGGGCTGGGATTCCCCCGTTCCTTCTTTCTCTCCTCTTGATCAGGTCGAGATACACTCTCTTCCCTGTAGCATTGGCTCTACTGCACGGTTTAGTGAGACGGAGTATAGTGTCTCGCTCTCATTATGGCAGACAGCACATAATGTGGCTATTTCCTGAAATTCAGCCCAATACGTCCTCGTCCTCAAGACTTCCGTTTTCGCCTCAAACAGTCAAGATTTTCCCAGCGAATTCTCAAAGACATTTTCCTTTCTTATGTCCTGTTTTTGTGTCCTGTTCATTGTTACAGCTGATTTTTTCTGCATTCTTACCACCCACATTTTTTTTCTGCCGCTTTCATTCCATTTTCCACTGAAGTAGTCTGCTCAGCCCCATCACTAGTGTGTAGGTATTTAAATGTGAGTCTTCTGGTTCGGTTTATCCACTTTGTGATCAAACTTTGCATGTATAAATACTTGAATGCCTTGCGTGCTCAACGCGTATCATTCATTTCGGTCAGCCTTTGATCAAATGTCAACTTACTAATAGCCTCTCTGCTCTCAAAAGATGACCAGCCAACGTCCTCTTTACTCCCTCATTTGGTGTCTTTCCACGTGTTCCCAGTGCCAATCTGCATACGCTTCTCTGTCGAATTCCTAATCCCGATTGAACCTTTGATTTCATGCACAGTGCACATTGCCAAAAAGCAGTCCTGGCACAATCCCTCCTTTCCATATTCCTCTAAACACTTCCTATTTATTATTTATTTATTTATTTCATACACCCTCAGGGTATATGAAATAAATATACCTCAGGGTATATGAAATGTATTTAGTATAAGTAAAAAAAATGCAGTGATTATAAGTACAGTAAATTGACTCCTAGTTATACAATATCAGCTATGGCGTTCTTGAACTGCTGGTTATTCTCGACTGCTGCTATTGGGGCGGGAAGGCCATTCCGCTCCACTGATGTGCAAAAAACAAATGGCTAAAAAAAATAGAAAAAACAAACAAACATCAGTGCTACACTATAGAGTGTCGACTTTTGTGAATATAATGTAATCGAGATGAGACGTATTGGGTTGGGGGGGGGGGGGGGGGGGGGGGAGTAAAATATGCTTGGTGCGCAAGAAAGGATGAAATAACAGTTTGTGAAAGAGGCAGACAGGAGAGGTTTTGCGACGAGATGCTAGGAATGGCAGATCAAGGTTAGATTTCATAGCTATGATGCTTGCAGTTCTATTATACGAGAGTAGATTGCAAAGGTTACGGAATAAACATGAAAACAGTATCTATCTGATTTACGTTAAACTTTATTTTTCGACATAATCCCCGCGAAGTTCGACAGACTTGGTCCAGCGTCTCTCCAGCTTTCCGATTCCCTCCCAAAAGTGACTTTCTTCAACATCCTCAAAATAACTGTTTACAGCCTCCATCACCTCTTCATTTGACATACATCTCTTTCCAGCCAGGAAATTCTTGAGCTTCGGGGATAGGTGGAAGTCCGAGGGAGCCAAATTAGGTGAATACAGTGGGTGCGGAAGGATTTTGATTTTCATTTCTGTCAGTATTTGCTGAGGAACCGCGCTTAATGGGTGGGGGCATTGTCGTGGTCAAACAGCACCTGTTGCTTGACCATGCCCGGGCGTTTTTATTGAATTACTTGTTTCAGCTTGTCCAGGAGTGTAATGCAGTATTAGCCAGTAACAGGTTTTCCATTTTCAAGATAGTCAATGAACAAAATTTCATTGGCGTTCCAAAAGGCTGATGGCATCACCTTGCCAGCCGACTGAATGGCCTTTGCCTTCTTCGGAGCTGATTCATTGGGTCCGGTCCAATGTTTCGATTGTCTTTTTGTTTCTGGCGTGTACTGGTGGGCCCAGGTCTCGTTCATAGTTACAAATTGTCGCTTGAAATTTGTTAGATTTGCCTGAAACAGTTGGAAAATGCCGGCTGACGTTCGGGCTCCGCTGCGTTTTTGCTTCGGATTGAGCAACTGCGGCACCCGTCTTGCAGAAAGATTTTTTAAGCCCTATTCATTGTGTAAAATATGAACAACTCGTTCAGGAGAGCTCCCACTGCTTCCTCAATTTCACGCACTTTTATGCTGCAATCTTCCAAAACCAAGACATGAGTTTTATCCACAATTGCTGGTGTAGAAGTTGTTTATGGACGTCTTGAATGTGGTTCATCACTTGGGTCCGCACGACCAGGCATGAACTCGGAAAGCCAGAAACTCAGGGTGGAAACCGAAAATGATGGTTCCCCAAAAACATTATTCAATCTGGATTCGAATTCCCTCGCAGTTTTTTCGTCAAAATAAGAAGGAAATAAAATTATGACCGCTCGAACTTTGTTTTATCCCTCATTGAAAATATTCATTGTTGTTCGACTAGATTGCTCCTCAAAACCAGGCTGCTTGAGATATCAATCTGACATTTATGGTCATTTCATACAAAGGGGTGGTCAACACAGCGACATAAAGATATTAAAAAAAAAGCCCTAACGGCGGTTCCGGAAGCTTTTCAATCTAACCTCGTAGTTGGACAGAATGAAACAGTTGTTTTGACCCATTTCAAGTGAGTGTATGAAGTTTTCCTAGCTGGAATCCCAAACTGAAACGGCATATTCGAATTTAGACAACACCACCTAGACAGAAGGCCTCCGCATTTCCTCCTCTTCCTTCATGAAACATCATCAGAGTCGGATCGCCCTAACTCTGCTATTGGGCCCGAGCCTGACCTTCGACGCGCTGATTGGACACAAGCCCCAGCTTAACACTGATACAACACTCGTGCCCAATCTCACACCTCAATCGATCTGACTGTAATGACGCGTGCGGAGGCCTTCTGTCTAGCTGGTGTTGGTTTAGAGCGAATTAGGACCTCGTATTGAGCAGGAGGTTCAAATATAGGGGGTGCTTTATCGAGCTTGTTTTCCCCACAGCCCGGTGTTTACCAACACACCATAACAAAGAAATTGTACCTCGCTTAGGGCTCATTCACACTGGAAGCGGATCCGCGTTCGCAAAGCGGTTGCGAACGCGGTTGTATAAGGATTCAGTACAATACGCGCAAACGACGACATCAAATGCGCGTGCAATTGCACTGGATCTTTATACAACCGCTTTCGCAACCGCTTCGCGAACGCGGATCCGCTTCCAGTGTGAATGGGGGGTTAGACTGGTGTGGGCACAAGTGCTTAGCTCTGAACAGCGCCTTAGTCGCACGAGGAGCGGCCTTCGAATCATCATCCTCGATTTCATGGATCAAAAACGAAGAAGAAATTAAGGTTTGTTGTTCCCACAGCTGAAGCGTACCGGTAGGGGGGTGACTGTTCAATCTCCTCCCCAATAGCGGGAGCTTTAGGGATGAAGGTGCTCTTGCAAATTTACATCGAAGATATCCCAACATGCCGTTAGCATTATTAATAACGTACGAGGTGTGAACGCTCCAAGTGAGGTTAGATAAAATGTGAACACCAAGGTATTTATAAGAAGATAGGGTCTCTAAAGGTACATTATTATGAGAGTAAACGGTTAAGTTATAATTTTTTGTCTAGAGACACGCATAAGCGTACATTTGTTATTGTTTAGTTTCATGCACCATGCTTTGCACCGTAATGAAATGGCGTTAAGATCAGATTGAAGAGTGGCTATATCGTAATCACATAAAATTTCCCGCAAAACTACCCACTCATCTGCGAACAAATGAATATAGGAAAAACACAAGCAGGGAGGTTATTAATATGGATAAGAAGTTTCACAGTGCCTTGAGCTTCATAATACATGAATTTCTTTTTCTTTTTCTAAATATATTCTCCGAATGTTCCTCTAGAGACTTCCTTCCCTCATTGAGCCAGACTCCCAGATATTTGTATTTTCCTACATTGTCTATTACAATGTCTTGTATCCTCGAGGGGTTCCCTCTTTTTGTAGTTAAGAGCAATTACTGCAGACTAGTCACTACTAAAATTCATGCCGAAGATGTCCCCTTCCTCTCCACATATACCAGCTAGTTTCCGTAACGGATCCTGGATATCTGCCATAAGTACTATATCGTTCGCATACATCAGTCCTGGAATTATCTGCACTACATTCTATACTTTTTGTTTCGACAAATGAGCTATCTTCCAGTCTTCTATTTATATTTGTATATTTGATGTGTGGGGGCGACGCCTGGCGGCTCACATCGCATCGTGTAGTTTATCTCTCTCTTTCGCTCTCTGTCTCTCTCTCTCTCTCTCTCTCTCTATATATATATATATATATATATATATATATATATATATATATATACATACATAAATATTTATATTTCGCGTCAGATTAGCCTGTGGCGCCTCGTCGCCTATAGAGTGTAGCTTCAACATGCAGCAGCCTCACTGGTGGTGGAAGGGAAGAAGAGGGGAGGAGGGGCGGTCAGAACAGCTTTGAGTGTGGGGGGCATGCCCCACTGGTTAAGAACCCGGGGGAGTTCAACTGCCCCCCCCCCCCCCCCCTTGTTCCGGAGCCCCTGCTGCAATAGCTAATCTAGAGATAACTGTAGTTACCGTTATTGGGTGATATATGCCTTAATATTGTCTTTGTTTCCTTTGCCTTTATATATTAGTCTCATTTCACTTAGTTTTCAATCATTGGGCACTCCTCCTCCCATTCCGTATTTGTACTCGGTACCAACACGGCATAGTTTGCAGCATAAAAACTATTCCGTGTTCAAAATGTTTGATAACGGGACTGATTGTTCTACCGCACTCTATCATCTTCTTGTGTTATCCTGGAACACTTTTAGCACTCTCACTGTTTTCTTGGCCTTTTGTATACTCCCACGTGGTGCGCAAATTTGGGGCTCGGCGAACAAAGAAGCCACAACGCTTGAGTAGGTGCGATTAAATCCTAGTTTCAAGTGCACGCCTCATCGCCGAACATGGCACCGAAGTTGTCGTCATACTGGCTACCCATCTCTCGCTCTTTCTCCCTTTCTCTTTCTCTGTCTCTCTCTCTCTCGGTCTATCTCTCTTTCATGGAGTTGAAAAGATTTCGCTTGCAGATTGCGCTGCTAACTTCTCTGCACCTGCGGCGTGCAAGCAAATAGGGACGTGCTGATTAATTCTTTATTTTTTTTCTTTTTTCGCTGTTAGTGTTCTAAAAAAAAAAAAAAGAACAAAACAAAAAATAACTTCCCGCCGGCAATAGAATGGGCAAGGGGCCCCTCCCAGAATTTTGGGTTGCGCAGAAAGGTGGAGAGTCTACAGTACCGCTAGTGTTTTCGAAGAATCTTCAGCCGTCTCTCAAGAGGCCACTTCAGGGCGAGAGGCGAGACTAATGCTTCAGTTCGCGCAAGTGGGGGCTCACTCTGCCGGTCGGGAGTACAGAAGCGATCGTGATGCGGCCGAGTAACCTTGGCCGCTTGCTTCAGTCGCCGACCTCCCATGAGGGGTTCCGCGGTGGGGGCTGGAACCGTCGGGGACCTCTATCATTTCGAACATCCAGACAACGCCGAGCTTTCTCTCACCTTTACTATATCTTCTTTCTTTCTCTCTTCTCTCGTAGAGGCATTGAAAGAGAGTGTACGCGTGCGTGGTTTGAGCACAACCGTTGTTGACGCTGGCGCGAACGCTTTCGATGGGACGAGGAAGTAACCGTACAATAGCGCTGGAATTGAAGCAATGACGGGGGTGGTCGTCGTGTGTGGTGGCGACATATTTGCTTTGTGTTATGAATGCCAAAGGTAGAAGAGGGCATTTCAAATTAGAACAGGCACGTTTTACAACCTCCATGGCGATCCTTCCTGTTCTCTGTAGAGATCCAGGGTCCTTCTAGCAAAATAGTAGTATTGGTAAGTCAAGCTTAACCACGACTTGCGGTGAGTGGCTAAGAATGCAGGGACCAAAAGGGCAGCTTCAGGCCCTCTTCTTCCACCTGCGTGTGAAACGAGAGCCATAGCGCGGTCGGTGGTAATCGCGGCTTTTTGCTAAGTGTATCAAGTTTTATCTTCTGCAATAAAGACAATAGGTCTATAGGGAAGGGGGAGGGGTGGGGTTGGGTGATATTTGATTTATTTGTATATACCTATGTCTTTGTGCGTGTTGTTATGGATAATATAATCGTTCATTGATATCCCTGGATATCTTCAATCTAACCTGAATAGTGAAAAAAAAATGAAAGACGTTTACAAATTTTTGTGATATGAAATTAGAGCGCAGCTCTTTAGGAAGAGGAGGGGAGGGTATGCCCTTCCTCCTCCTCCCCGTACTTTCTCCTCCTCCTCCTTCGCCTCCTCCTCCAATTAAGTTTCCCCGCTAAATTTTGCGGGGAAAATGACGTCAAGTGACTTGAACACCAATTCGAATCACCGCTAAGTTTAGAGGGGAATTAAATTGCTGTTGAGGTCACGTGAAATAAATTTTCCCGCTAAACCTAGCGGAGAAGCTGAATTTGTCCGCTAAATCTAGCGGAGAAACTGAATTTCGTCGCTAAATTTAGTGGGGTATCGAATTGGTGCTGAGGTCACGTGACGTCAATTTTCCCGCTAAATTTAGCGCGGGTACGCCGACGCCGACGCCTCGAAACACGGAAACGGGTGCCAAAGAGCTGCTCTCTAAAACAACAACAACAAAAAAAAGAAGTTGCCTCCTGTCATTCCCAAAGGCACGCCAGGGTAGCTATTGGTTGAGTAAGTTTAAAACAATGGCTAGGTGGCGCAAGCCGCCGCCCGATTCATGGGGTTTAGGCATGTCTAGACATCCGTCCAATCATTCGTTCCAACCGTCCAAATTTGCGTTTTGTATGTCATGTTGTTTGGCACCTGAAACTGTGCTGCAGAAAAGGAAAAAGCAAAAAAAAAAAAAATCTTTTACTCGAAAGAACAGACAAAGAAAGAAACGCCTCAGGTGCTAAACGACACGATCAGCTACCACCTGCTGGCCTGCGCACTTACGGTCTTCGCATTTTGTCTGCCCTTTTCATTTCATTTCAAGCAGAAAAGCTGGCAATTAAACACAGGTTGAAGGTCTTCTGTCCGGCCAGATCGTGATACTGGCAGTAATAAGGCCGCATGTAAAGACACACAAGAAAAACGCTTAGTGTGTAGCGGGGTTTCATGCAAATCAAATATTTTGCTGCATAAAAATGAACTTTATGTAGGAACGAGTGTGTCAATGGCAGAAATCCAACATTGAGGAAGATAAAAAAAAAGGGGCACAGACATTCAAAATTTCGCATATCTCCGTCTTTTTATCCGTTAACTTCCTCCATCTGGAGGGCACTAATGATTCAGCACTGCCGCCTCGTCCCGAACAACATTTTGTCAATTAGTGTGCAGCGGATGGTGGGTTCGAACCCTCGAAACGATAACTGTGAGCCCGTTTCCATTTTTTTTTCTCAGATTTAGATTGCCGGCCCCGCAGAGAAAGGCAGACGCTACGTCTGTCGCAAATGAAACTCCCGCCGTGACGGTCCCTGGGGTTCTCTAAAAATTCGCAAAGTGGCGAAATTCTCGCGGAAAGTAGCAAATTACAAAAGCTCGGCCTGGCAGACAAAAAGTAAGTCGTGATGAGCTCTGGAGTTCGTTAAAAATATCGTAAAGTGGCGACTATACGTCGCCGGAAAGTGCAGATGTCTAAACCCGCTAGAAGACTTTACTGGTTTTCATGGTGTTCAGACGCATCACGATTCGAGTCGCCGAACGTCGTGGGAGGTGATTAAGGAGACGGGTTTCCGTGGTCAATCGACATCCGATTCGAGTGGGAGGCTGATAATTGGTCATTGCCGCCCTCGTGACATCAGGATTCGTGAGGTGAGAGAAGGCAAGGGCCGCTTCCGACAGGTTGGTTGTAATAAAAATTGGGGCCTGTAACAAAAATATATAATCTGACAGTTCATGAAAAAAAAAAAAAAACTAATCACCTCTGTTTTGGTGTTTATTTCGTCTGTCTTTCACTGTTAAGAATATAAATACTGTATTTTTGTGAACCTTGTTTTGAATTGCCCGGAACACTAGATATCAGCAAAAAATAAAAACAAAAGAGAGAAAAAAGAAGGTTTTCCTTCGATAGTTTTTACCCGCTGTATAGTTGCACACAATGCAGTCTACTTTCGTGGGGATGGGCGCGTCCTGGTCCGGATGGTGACGACCGATGACGGTGCTCGCCCGATGACAGCCCCCGGGAAGTTGATAATAAAAAAAAAACTAAAAGTTGTTCGATCCCGCTGAACACATTGCGACGTTGGTTGACGAGACGCTTCTTAACGACCGGGGGGGCGAACCGCTCCCGCATCGCAGCCGCTCCGGCCCCGCCAACACAAACATAGAAAGCTAAAAAAAACAATGCCGACGCAACTCTGGAAAGATAAACTTTCCTAACAAAAATCACCTTAACTAATAAGCTGGATTTCTACAAACTTAACAAATGCCTTTAGGCCTTTTACTGAATGACCCGAACAGAAAGGAGCGTGCTGCGAATGTAGTTACACGCGCAGCACGTGCTGGCGTCTGCGGCAGTAACTGTTCTAAAGCAAAGGCCTTAAACAAATGGCATCTTGCACGCGCCTTTGTCAAACCTTTATTGTGGTTATTTACTTCGATTCTTTTATATGGAGTATTCACTGGCGGCCATAACTGTGTGCGCGAATGCTGAGCGCGTGCTGATGGCGAGCTTCCACAGTTCTTTTGCAACGTGCATTCTGCACCATCAAAAGTGCCGGTCTTAGCAGCCTATTGATGTGAGCTTGTTCTGAGCATGCGCTCTAAACAGCCTCCACAAATATGGCGTCCAGTGAATACACCCTATACGGGGATAGGGATCGTGTGTGGCAAGTGTGCATAGATTCGCAGCATTCTCCTCGATGCTTGGGTATTTTAGCAATGCGTCTATTGCGCACTACGAAAACTTTTCATGCCCAGTTCCCCTTGACCGAGTTGTACTTTATTAGCTCACAGAGAAGCTTGCATCACACGTGAACCTTAACACAGTAATTAAAAAAAAAATGTCACGTCTTCTGGTAATAAACGATTTAGCAAAAATCAAAAACTTTTGTAGTCAGCACTGCGTAAAATGTCAACTTTTAAACATATATACACCCCGGACTATTGTCCGTAAAATACTGTATCCGTGCTTTAGACTATTTCATAAATCGCCTTCTCCGTGTTGCCTTTTTAGTCTACTAGGTTATGGGATGCGTTCGGAGGATGAGCAGTAGCTCTCTTGTGCGAAATGTAGGACACTGCGCTTGCGATAGAAACATTAAATATACATGTATCGCTTTTTCTGTCTTGGAAAAAGGAAGAAGACGTGTTCAAAATAGGAAGCCCGATTTGCTCGCTCCGCGTAAGCAAACCCTTTTCCTGCTTTCCCTGTCATTCCTGCGTTCTTTCATATTTGCAATTTTATATTAAAACGTCCCCCTGGCCGAGAATGCGGCACCGCACCAAGCTGTGACCCACAAACAACGGCCACCGGCTACATGGTCCCGATCACCACCCTCGCAGCCATCAGGACCCTGCGATCAAATGAATCCTTCGAATCAAAAAACCTCAACCATTAAGATGGCCACTCAGATTCCACCACCCAAGAGAGTGCGTACAGAAGAGATATCCAATGCAGATGAGGACAAATTATCCGTTAACAACATGGACGACGAAGACGACTCTACACCGTTCATCAAAGTGTCGTATCATAAGAACAGGCCATCTGGAATTCCGGTCATCTTCAAGCCGACATCACCTGAATCGTCATTTTGGAAGGTGAACCCAAATTCAATTGCAAAAGACATCGTTGCAGTAACGCAAGAAAAGGTATTGTTACACAAGATCAACAAGGATGGAAGCCTCTCTGTGAACGTGGCATCACTTGGATCCGCAAACAAACTACTGACGCTGCAATCCCTAGGAAACATCAAGGTCTTTGCAACCGTGCCACAGACATACTCAAGAAATTTAGGAAAAATTAAGAATGTGCCTCTTCAGTATCCAGACATTGCACTCCTCGAGTACTTTCTTGACGCCGGGGTAACGTCCGTGCAACGACAAGTTGCATACCTTCGCAAGGAGGATGGGACTGTCGAACCACGACCCTCTGGAAGCGTTATCCTTGTGTTTCGTCCCGACCGCCCGATGCCCCAGCGCGTGTTCCTTGGCTTCACTAGTCACCCCGTCGAAGAGTACTTTGGACCACCGGTTCAGTGCTTCAAATGCCAAAGATACGGCCATGTTGCCAAATATTGCCGAGGCCCACAACGTTGCAAAATCTGCGCTGGACCGCATCACTACAAGAACTGCACTTCTAAACAAGAACCAAAGTGTGCCAATTGCGACGGCAAGCACTCAGCATCCTTCTCCGGCTGCCCACGGAAGCATGCAGCAACCGCAGCAGCTCGCACAAGCATAATGAACGGCCGAGCTCTCAGGCGCCGTGCGCCTTCACCTAACCCTGAGGTCGTCCGACTCCCGACGTTGGCTCCGACTCAACAAGAAAAACCAGAGAAACCTACATACGCCGGTGCAGTAAATCGTTGCCCCAAAGCACGTGTGGCGCATATGACTACAGAGACACGTAGCAACAGTGTCGCACAACAAAAGAAGAATGCCGCCGAGACATCGACTATGGATGCGCCACGTGCAACACCGAACGTTCGATCCTCAGCGAACCATCGTCCATCGGCTTCCTCGGAATCTGTGCCTACGCCACGATTTACGTCCCGTCAGCAAGGTGACATAAGTCAAGTATTGCTACCAATGTTCTTCGCAGCACTAAAGGCCATTCTGAAAACATCACCAGACGCTAACGATCTGCCAGAAGTAAGGGCGTTTCTCGCAATGGAACACCTGCTAAAGGCTTCAAATGATTCTTAAAAAAATTGAAAATAACATCGGGCGCAATTGAAGATAATTATAAAAAGGCCACTATTTTCCAATGGAACGCAAGAGGATTAAGGTCCCGATTGTCCGATTTTAGACAGCTGGCTTTCAAGTACAAGTACCCTATTATTGTTATTTGTGAGTCCAGGTTGCCTTGCAACATGCGTTTATCAGGATACGAAAAGTTTGACTCCTTACGTACTAATGGGGAAAGTCGCGTGACTCTCTTCATTCGCAGAGAACTTACGTACGTGGCACATATTATTCCATCCCACCCGGACAATGAGTATGTTTGTGCTACAATTTCTGACGAAAAATGTACGTGCTCATTCACCATTATAGGAGCATATATACCTCCAAAGTCCAAGTTCGACAGAGCACGCTTAGAGAACATTCTGAACACAGTCCCATCGCCACATATAATTACAGGCGATTTTAACGCACACCACTATATATGGGGCAGCCATCGCACAAATCCTCGGGGTAGGTGCCTTCCTGACATAGCACATACACATCATTTATCCCTATTAAATGACGGAAGTCCCACATCCCTCCGGGGTGCAGAGTGTAGCAGTTGCCTGGATTTGACATTTGTCTCATTTGCTCTGGCGTCTCAAGCTATTTGGTTCACAGATATTGAAACTCGGGCAGTGACCATATACCCACATACACAATTATACAAGGATTCATCACAGGCAAAAAGAGTCATGTTGTCAAACGAGTTGATTGGTGGGAGTTTGAGCAGTCAATGAGAGGTAAATGCAATACGCTGACTGACCTTTCTGAGTTCGAAAAAGCTGTCATTGACTCTGCCAACTCATCAACCCATAGCCATAGCCTTCCACTTAAGCGAACAACTATTGACGCAGAGTACGAATGTCTTCGGGCCATCCGGCGACAGGCGGAGAGGCGTGCTCGACGAACTAAAGAAAAAGACGATATTCGCGCGGCAAGAAATCTGCAGAAAAAAATAAGCCGCCATTTTGACAAGCTCGGTCAACGTAAATACAGGGGATTTTGTGAAAATATTGATCCCCGCAAGCCACTCTCCGCGATTTGGAAAATAGCTCGAGGCCTTAAGTGTCCTCCTCAACAATATCACCCATTCCGAGCACTTGCGTTGTCGGCGGCATGTTCACAAAAGGATATTGCAAACGAGTTTTGTGCATCTCTCACGTCGAGTGTTTCCATGCCGAAAAGTCGTCCTGTCCCTACCTCTGCAGCACCATCAGATGTTGATGGCTGCATGGACGATGCCTTCACTCGTGGCGAACTAGATGCCGCTCTTGTATTTATAAAACCAAACTCATGTCCCGGTCCAGAGGGGATAAAATATGCTTTCTTAACACATATGGGGACTGATGCTCGCAATTGGCTGCTGGAATATTTTAACAAATTATGGACAAATGGAGAAGTACCTAACACATGGAAACGGGCAAGAATTGTTCCATTACTGAAGCCTGGCAAGTCGCCCTTACTTCTATCATCATACCGTCCTGTTGCTTTGGCAAGTTGTGTTGGCAAGTTGATGGAGAAAATGATTAATCGTCGTTTAGTATGGTATCTGGAAAAACGAAGAGCTTATTCAAAAATATGCATGGTTTTCGTCGAGGAAGAAGCTCCGTGGATCCTGTCCTTGATCTCGTCACCTACGTCGAAGAGGAAAGATCTCAAGGGAGAATCACAATAGCGGCATTTCTCGACATCAAAGGAGCGTTTGACCGTGTCACTCATAATGCCATCTTTCAAGCACTACAGGAGGTTGGCATCGGAGGCCGTCTCTACAAGTGGATCGAAAGTTATCTCTCAGATCGCACCATTTATATGACCACGCAAGATGGAGACACGTCAAACCATTTCATCTCTCGGGGTGTACCCCAGGGAGGCGTGTTAAGTCCAACCCTATTTAATATCACGCTTATCAGGCTCGTGCAGTCGTTGCCACCAAATGTAAATGTATCCTTATACGCAGACGATATCTGTATATGGGCTTCTGGCTCCACTCGCGTACAAGCTAAAGCAGAGTACAATTAGCTTTAAAGAAAGTTCACAGATACCTTTGCGTCCGTGGCCTTGAAATCTCCGCTGCCAAATCTGCTGCCATTGCATTCACTCGAAGGTACATGGACCGTTATCCACTTCGCATTTTTAAGTACACAATTTCATTAGTCAAAAGTCACATATTTCTTGGCGTATATATGGATAAAGGACTAACTTGGACCCCGCATATTAATTACCTAAAACGGAAGCTGGTGAGTTTCATTGACCTCTCCCGCTTCATTAGTGGCACAACGTGGGGAGCGTCAGTGCGGGCGTTGCTACTTCTCTATCAGGCTTTATTTACTGGTTTGCTTAGGTACAGTCTTCCAGTTATCAACGGCATGTGCCGTACAAACTTAGGCACACTTCGAAGCCTTCAGGCACGCGCTCTTCGAGCCTGCCTTGGGCTTCCAGCATGTGCGTCAACAATTGGAACTATAGCAGAAGCACGCGTCATTCCTATAAGCATCCTGCTCATGCAGGAAACTCTAAGGCTTCATTTAAGACACTTAACTCAGCATGAAGATCACTCTCTCGCCACCATAGAATCTGCACGTCCAAACTCGAGCTACTCCAAGGCGCTGTCCCAGGTACGGCGATACTTGCCGGGAGGTCTTACACAAGCCACAGTTTGCACGACGCCTCCGTGGAGATTTCCGGAACCAGATGTCAAACTTGATATTCCTGGTATTAAGAAAAAATCAAATATGCCAATGGTCGTGATTTTACAGGTTACTATGTCCCATATTTACGGTAACCATCTCTCAAGAACACATGTCTACACCGACGGCTCATGTACCTCTGATAGTTCTACTTGCTGTGTAGTCATTCCAAGTCACTGTAGAACCGTGCGATTCAAGCTAAGCCACGTAACTTCATCTACGATGTCAGAGCTAGTGGCAATTCAACAAGCACTTCAAATCATCTTGACACAATTGTCCCACTCGTGGACAATATTTTCTGACTCCAAGCCGGCCCTCCAAGCAATATCAGCATTTTTGCGACGCGGTCAAAATGACCAAGTGGTTTTCGAAATAATGACCCTTCTTATGCAGTGTTTGGATCTAGGACACACTGTCCAGTTTCAATGGATACCAGGTCATTGTCGTTTACCTGGAAACGAGGCTGCAGACGCAGGTGCGAAGTCAGCCCATTCTCTAGATGCAACTATTACGATTCCGTATTGTCGGAATGACATTAAATGCCTTATCAATCGTCACGCCGCCAGCGCAAGGAGAAATCTATGGCACGATGTCTCCTACCACTATGCTCCCCTCTACGCGTTGGACCCAAATCTTACCTTTCAACTTCCACGTGATCTTCCCCGGAGGACAGAGGCAGTCATACATCGCCTCCGGCTCGGTGTCGCTTATACACAGTCCTTCCTTCACCGCATCGGGCAAGCCAGAACATCGGACTGTCCAACGTGTGAATGTGATGAAACCATTGCTCACCTATTGTGCGACTGCAAAATCTACGACGCGGAAAGAGAACACCTCAAGAGTACGTTGGTGCAACTAGACAGCCGACCGTTTTCTGCCATGAAAGTACTCGGAACCTCGGACAGCCCTCAGAATGCAGCGAGGGCCACAAAAGCTTTTCTGCGTTTCCTAAAGGAAACGCGGCTGAGCTTCTGCCTCTAAAGGACACACGTACTTTATTTGTAATGTGATCTATAGTTTGTGCTCTCGTGTCACTATTTCTTTTTTTTCTTTCTTTGACATGTTTATTGTTCTATGTCCTCCTATCCTTTCCTTCCTCTTTTAACTCCCCACTACCCCCTCCCTAAAACAGAGTAGCCAACCAGGACTCCAACCTAGGTTAACCTCTCTGTTCTTCTTTTTCCGACTCTCTCTCTCTCTTTTCTGTCTTATGTCCTCCGATAATGGGCAAGTTTTCTTTAAAAAAAATTGACGAGCTCCGTTCGCTCAAAGTGTTTTTTAAAGGTCTCTCTCCTCTTCTGCACAATTTCTTTTTTTTTTGTCCCTGGTCTTTTTAGGCTATCGTGTTAACTGCTTATGATGTTTTATTTGACGTATTATGTTGCACTTTTTCTGTACGAAAGTGACTAGTGAGTAAAGTAACTTGTTTCTAATATTTCGTAATGATATTACGTCACAAATCACTGCCACGTTAACGTAACGGTTAAATTGCAAAATATTAATAATTAAGAGAAGCAGCTGCATTTTAAGTAGTCCGTTACTTGTGACGAATAACTTCCAAAGTGTGACGCCGTCCCTCTGAAGACGTAGAGTTCATCGACGGGCAAGTAGATGGCGCTCCTTTCCACCGTTCGCGCGAAACAGGGTGATAACGAGGCTTAATGGTGGCTAATCTGAGCAACGGATGACGACGACGAGAGGCCTCCGCGGCCAGGGCTGTCCGCTTTCCTTTATATAAGACCAGCGCGCTGTTTTCAAAACAACAACAACAAGGCAGCGCTTGTCCGCTCCAAGTGTGGCCATTGCGAGTGCTCACAAACGGGATTCGCGTCAGGTGAAAAGGCGCCTGCTCATGTGCCACTCGGAAAGCAGCGCCACCTCAATGGCATGACATTAGTGCCGTGGAGCTGGAGAGGAGCTGTGGTGCCCTTCGTCTCATTTAGAGCAATTAGTTCCAAAGTAATCAATCGCCAGCAACGGACTAGTTGTAATTCGTGACACTTTTACCAATTTTGTAACGGCCTCGTTACATCTTCGGGGTAGTAGTTTGTAAAGCTATTGAATTACTAAATACTTGTAAGGAAATACTTTATATATATAGTACTCGTTACATTCATTATTAATAATAAAAAATAACATCCTTTGTGCACAATGCGCCAATTAGAACACAATGTTCGATCAATTTAACGACATAAAGAATAGCTCGACATTCAACGTCCCTGTGGATTTACATGCTGAATTGGGGATTGCCATAGAAAGGTGGTTTCATGATAAGTAGCCGTGACTTTTGTTTTGGTGTATCACACATATTTGTTTCTATTTTGAAGAAAGTAAGTGAAGCAAAGATCAGCAGTCGCATATGGGATCATCATCATGAGAATAACCGTCGATGCGCACGAGAACTGAAAGCAACCTAAGCTCTGCCGAAACCTGCGCTCTCACGCCTTTTCTTTTCTAGTTCTACGTGCAAATAATACGTTTAATTATAGCTCCTTCATTCTTTATTTTTGTTTCGTACGGCGTCCACAATTAAGTGTCAAAGTGTGAACTTTGGAGTATCATATGAATACCATTTGTAAGAAAGACAACATATGAGTTAGTTTATTCCTTGAGAGGTATCCGAGTAAAGTTACATTAAAGTAATTTTAACGTTAGGAATGAAATAATCAATTGTTTTTTTATAGGTCCCGGCATCCTATGGATTAACCTACCGAGTAGTCGATAAATGATAATCGCGATTAATTGTTTTAACCGATTAATCGGATAAGTTTTCACATAAAAACACACAAAAAAAAAACAAGTAAAATTTTAACGCTTTCACCACGCAGACGTGAACGAGTACACATGTGTGAAGGCAATATTTAGGTGACATTTCCACCTAAACTGAAGTGGAGGGCTGTGATTTTTAATTTCAAACAAGTGGAGAAAGTTATACGTGTCTCAGTCACTCCAACCCCAAGCGAGTGTCTGTTTAGCGTAGCAGAGACAATTGTGAACAATCAAAGGAGTTCGCCATTGCCAGAGTATATAATCGAACCTCTTTGCCTCTGCGGCTGAACTTATATTTTGTGAGTGTGGTTGTGGTTTGGCTATCCTCAAGATTGAATAAAAATCCGAAATTGTACATTGCCCGTGTATCACATATTATTCAGCAATGGTAATCACTGTAATTTTTACTTTAAAAAAAGCTATTATGCATAGGAATTAACGAAACCGATTAATCGACTAATTATTAATCGAATAAATGGTGGCGATGTATCGCGTAAAACTTTTCCATCAACGCCTAGCCTTTGATTTGTATTATAGTTAATACCAACGTTCAGTTTTTTAAAGTTTAAGTATGTGTAAGCTTTAATTGTAATCAATAATAACTCTCTGAAAAAGGGAATACAATTTCCACTATATATATATTTTTTTCTTTTATAATTAACGGGCACAATGCGACTAAGAGGTAGAAGGGCAGGGGATTTGGTGCTGTCATGTCTCTTGCAGACGTCATTCTATTGATATCTGAGGATAAAAGACCCAAATGTTAATAATGTGTGCGAATGAGACAAAAACAAAAAATCTGACGGCTTGAAAAAAAAAAAAAAAATAAAAGGCAATGGTGCGGCTATTTGGACTTGAGAGAAGCGAATCTCGGAAACTGCCTGAGAAAAGTCCGACGAATAGCCGTGCGACCCGCTTGTACGTACCTGTGTGTTATTTTCTACTCCCCAATAAGGGAGAGTACACCTCGCCAGAAGCGTAACCTATGAAGCTTATACCTATTTGTTTTTGCACGCGAATCCTGAAAAGCAGCTATGGGCCCTGGAGTGACGTTTCTCGACGCTGTCGTGCGCATTCCCGTGAATGTGTGAAAGACTGTGAAGTGCCGGCAGCGAGGATTTTGGAGGCGGAATCTGAGATGTCGCACTGTGATGTTCAACGAGGCGGTCCAGTGAGATTTTAAAGGGCAATCTTTAGAGGCTAGCCAAGTAATACTGGATACAATGGACGGCTGCTGTTCACGAAGAGAGTAGATGAGAAAAAGATTGCTGTATACGCATGTATGGCGCCCACATTCCGCTGGTAAAGGGGCAGACAGGTAAAAAAAAAGATTTACGAATTAATGAAAGAATGACGTTTTATCTCAGTACCCGCACAACTCTCACCACAGACGAGAGAGGAAAATTAAGGTTCGAAAGAAAGTGCACGAAGAAGCGACTCCACAATCGGCAGAGGCCTCATGAGCCAAGTGAATCCTGCGGCTGTACAATCTTTGAGTATCTCAAATAACGGAGTGAAAATCTCGTAGGACAGCAACCTCAGCAGCCGGCTGTCTTTCCAGACAAGCGAAGGGGCGCCGACAGCATTGGTTTACCATCTGCCCTTAAATCCGATGTCATAGTCGACATCACGTTGAGTCTGTGGCACAATAAATAAAACAATCGAACAGATTGTGTTATCATCTCTGACTCTGAGCCTGGACTAGAGTCCAACGCATCCGGTGGGAGGATGGTAAGAACCAGAAAATAAACAGCAATTGCCTTCCACGCTCCAGCGCAGTACCAATACACCTTTCCGGAAATATGTGGTGCACCCGGCGTATGATTTACGCATTGTCGTCTAGATGTACGGCACGTGAAATTATCCAAAAAGCAACACGAAGTTGAAGTTGGTTTAACTGTTCGAGATTTCAGAACGCAGAGAAGGCAGAAAAAAGTGAAGCAAAGTATGTGATGACCCTCTTTTCCGTACGCTTTATTATTTTTTAGTGTTCTGAGTTCCTAATTATAAGAAATAATTAATCGTGCCCCTACCAGGACATACGAAGCGGTCAAGCCGGCACGAGCGTACATCAGAACAGCCCCAGAATTCCCCACGTTGTAAGGTCTTGTGAGATTTTCCCGAAAGGCCTATTATCGGTGGGAGCACTGGGCTTCCCAGTACCTGTTGTGTCGTCTGCGCTGAATGAGTGTAATAAGGTCCTCTGACGTGGAATTCGTTATCATAAACGCTGACAATGACGATTGAAAATGTGCATCACCTGCTAATACGTATTGTTTACAATCGATTGTTTACGATACGAAAATCGTACACGTATTGCTTACGATTTTGACTACACTTTTCTTCTCCATAACGTTTCGCTGACACTTTTGTCTGATAGAAGAGCAGAGCGCGATTTAGTTGGCCCGTGCAAGATTGTAAATAGCTGATTAGACAGGGGTTCGCTCACATGTGATGTGGATATTCAAGTCCCTCCACGTTCCACTAGAAATCATAGAACTTTCAACGTTCACACTGTCTGTAAACCTTCTCCTTTGTCACGAACCCAATCTTTATTTAACGGAGCTGAATATGTCGAAATTGATGTTCAGTTACAGTACGGTGTTCGTGAATCAACTAAAAGTGATTTTTGCCCAATTGTAAATATTGTTTGTTTTATGTCGCCTTGTACTTGAATCCTTCAATTTTGTTTTAATTTGTTTTGCTCTTGGTTGACCCTGTGCGCCAAAGATATTACCTGCAGGTTGTTTTGAGGCGCGTGAAAATAAAGATTATTATTATTAGACAATGACCTCCGTTTGAATCATTCTAAATAAAAAGTAAGGACATATTTATTCAAATAATATTTTAATAATAATAATGCCGGCCTACTTTTGTGGGCCAAGACATGTGAGTACAAATGGCACATATAAAACAGCAGAGCTCCAATTAAACATGGCTTCAAAAACATAGTTGAGAAAAAGGGGAGGTATATGGAACAGACGCTTCCCAGCAAACAGAGGTTACACTGGCAATGAGTAGTCAAGTGGATTCAAAACTCCATCTAAGGCGCTGATTAACGAGTCGAAGGTGGCACTGCCTGTAATATTGTGAAGCCGGCCATTCCAGTCTCGGACAGTTCTAGGAAAAAAAGAGTAGTTAAAAATGTTTTTTCTACATGGACACTCTCAAAAATAAAGTTTATGCTTCTGCCATGTGACTCGACTGAGATTGTACACCATATAGTCTTCGAACTTCATTCCATTCTTATCGTGTATTAATTTATACAAAAAATTCAAACGCTTCACTTTTCTGCGGGTTGATGACTGGGTTAATCCGGATAACGCATAGAGGGATTTACTGGCGCGTGCATGCCGTATGCATTATATATAAATCGCAGTGCCTTTTTTTTGCACTCCCTCAAGTTTGTCAATCAATGACTGTGAATGCGAGTCCCCTAAAATGCCCGCATATTCTAATAATGGACGAATCAAAGTAGTGTACGCAACAAGCTTGGTTTCCGGAGTGCAATGTCGCATAGTCCTTCGCGGACTCCACTGCTTACGAAACGCTTTTGCTATGGTGTTCTCTAAGTGAAAAGACCAGCTTCGAGTAGACGTGGTGGCAGGCACGTAACCAGGGGGGGGGGGGGGGCCATGGGGCCCGGCCCCCCCCCCCTTCCCGCCCCCGAAATCTACAATTTTGCTGGAACCTTCTCTCCCCCTCCCCCTCATACAGCATTTTGTCATGGGCGCCCCCCCCCCCCCCCCCCCCGAAAGAAAATCCTGGCTACGTGCCTGTGTGGTGGTAACATCCCAATATTTCTTAGAAGTCACACTTTCTAACGGTACTGAGTTGATACAATAGCAAAACCAAATTTGAGATTTATTTAGTGTTACTGTCAATTGCACGCATTTTTTTTCCTTCAAGTCCATCTGCCATGCTTGACACCAGGAAAACACAGATTGTAGGCTACTGTCCAAACATAATTGATCGAAAGTGCATGACAGTTTGGCAAATAAAACACAGTCGTCGGCGAAAAGACGGCACTGCATCCAGGGCTTATCTACTCGGAGATAATTGCAAAACAACCACACACACACGCACAAAAAAGAAACAAATGACCAGTTATGGGTAAGTTAGTTTTAAGAAGTAATTCATTACAGTTACAGTTACTTTAAAAAAAAGTAGCGACGCTACTTTTCAGTTACTTTTCTATAACACAAAAATTAAGAAAAATACTAGTGTTTGAAAGAAAAAAATATAGACACGAATCAGTCGGGCTTCCACCATAGCGGTAAATTCAAACTTAATAATTTAGCTGGAAAATTAGTCAATATTATGAAGAGAATAAAGACCGAAATTCAACTGGATGTGTTTTCTCAGATTTGAACACGAAGACTTGTTGTCCTTGTTGCGAAGTTTGCATACTGCGGTCAAATATTTAGCAACCACCTTTACCACAGAAAAATACTCTCTGTACGCCGGCCATGCTAGTTCTTTGTTCTCATCAACATCCCTATCCTTGGTAGCACTAGCACATTGCTGGCTCGTTGACGGTTGCGCTGGGTTTATGGATTCCTTTGATATATTTCAGTTCGTACCCGGCAAACCAGAAACAAGCCCTGCGCAAACGGCAGTAAAATTTGCCTCCACCGTTGAAACCACGCCGGAGTAGTGGCGCAAATCAAAATACGAAACGCATAGTCCTTCGCGGACTCCACTGCTTACGAAACGCTTTTGCTATGGTGTTCTCTAAGTGAAAAGACCAGCTTCGAGTAGACGTGGTGGCAGGCACGTAACCAGGGGGGGGGGGGGGGGGCCATGGGGCCCGGCCCCCCCCCCCCTTCCCGCCCCCGAAATCTACAATTTTGCTGGAACCTTCTCTCCCCCTCCCCCTCATACAGCATTTTGTCATGGGCGCCCCCCCCCCCCCCCCCCCCCCCCCCGAAAGAAAATCCTGGCTACGTGCCTGTGTGGTGGTAACATCCCAATATTTCTTAGAAGTCACACTTTCTAACGGTACTGAGTTGATACAATAGCAAAACCAAATTTGAGATTTATTTAGTGTTACTGTCAATTGCACGCATTTTTTTTTCCTTCAAGTCCACTGCCATGCTTGACACCAGGAAAACACAGATTGTAGGCTACTGTCCAAACATAACTGATCGAAAGTGCATGACAGTTTGGCAAATAAAACACAGTCGTCGGCGAAAAGACGGCACTGCATCCAGGGCTTATCTACTCGGAGATAATTACAAAACAACCACACACACACGCACAAAAAAGAAACAAATGACCAGTTATGGGTAAGTTAGTTTTAAGAAGTAATTCATTACAGTTACAGTTACTTTAAAAAAAAGTAGCGACGCTACTTTTCAGTTACTTTTCTATAACACAAAAATTAAGAAAAAACTAGTGTTTGAAAGAAAAAAATATAGCCACGAATCAGTCGGGCTTCCACCATAGCGGTAAATTCAAACTTAATAATTTAGCTGGAAAATTAGTCAATATTATGAAGAGAATAAAGACCGAAATTCAACTGGATGTGTTTTCTCAGATTTGAACACGAAGACTTGTTGTCCTTGTTGCGAAGTTTGCATACTGCGGTCAAATATTTAGCAACCACCTTTACCACAGAAAAATACTCTCTGTACGCCGGCCATGCTAGTTCTTTGTTCTCATCAACATCCCTATCCTTGGTAGCACTAGCACATTGCTGGCTCGTTGACGGTTGCGCTGGGTTTATGGATTCCTTTGATATATTTCAGTTCGTACCCGGCAAACCAGAAACAAGCCCTGCGCAAACGGCTGTAAAATTTGCCTCCACCGTTGAAACCACGCCGGTGTAGTGGCGCAAATCAAAATACGAAACATGCGCAGTGCGGAGTAGTGGCGCCAGTCAAAATACGAAACATACGAAATTCCCTCCGCGTGTATTGTTGTTTCACGGTTGATTCACCCGATTAAAAAGCGTGCACAGAAAAAAGAAAACCCACAACAGAGGTAGTGCTTCAATATACTAAGATGTAAGTGTTCAGTCACAACGTACAAGCAAGTGCGTAAAGATAACTACATTCTTCTTTTTTTTTTCCATCAAATCTACAGGTATTCGGATAGTGACTCGCGAGAAAGAACGTTTTCTCAAGTTTGTGCAAGGCCAACTGACACTCGCAATGTCAGAACAGACAATTTGGAAAGTGCAAGGAATAGCTAGATTATACTCGTTCAATGATATGTTATTCACAAAGAACTGAAAAGGAACGACAAAAGTAACCTCGTTATTTTCATCGTTACCTCAGAAAAAGTAATAGAACTACAGTTACAAGTTACATTCTTAAAACGTAACTCGTTACAGTTACAAGTTACCGAAAAAGTAACGAATTTACTGTTTGTGAATGGGGCCAACTGAACATAAAAACCACACAGAGAAAAAATATTTTTTCTCTGTGTAGTTTTTCATGTTCAGCTGGCCCCATTCACAACAATGAACCAACTTGCTCGGCTTAAGCCCATAAGAAGTTACAGTAACGCGTTACTAGTAACGCGTTACTACCCAAGACTGCAAATGACCGAGTACCGAGCGTTGGTGTACTCCTGACAGAACTGGCAAATCCAGCGACTCCACTTTCCCAACAGTCACGTACTGTCGACGGTTCGTAAGATAGGAATCAAGTTTAACTTAACGTAAAAGGTAATCGTTATTGAGTATCAGCTCAAGTTTGAAGAGTAGTTTCCGATGCGATACCCTGTCGAAGGCTTTCGCCATCGTTATCCACTGTAGCAGCAAATTCATGGAATGTGTGCAGAATCTGAGTAACTGTTGAGTAACCACGTCGGAACCCCTGTTGATCGTTTACCAAAAATTATGCGGAATTTAAAAAAAGAACACGTTACAATGGGTGTTTAAGGAGAAAATGTTCAATTACTTTGCTGTATGTGCCCAGCAGCAAGACAGGTCTGTAATTCGAAACACACTTTTTTTTCCACTTTTATGAATTGGCCCAACTTTAGCTACTTTTCAGTTTTTTTGCACATCGCCAGCTTTTAAGCTGCAAAAGTATATTCCATAGAGAAACTTTGAACTGCATTCAGCATACCTGTGAAGGAATGCGTTAGGAATCCAGTCCGGGCCGCATGGCTTTTTAATTTCCAGTCAGAGAAGGTTGTGAAAAATACCGCTTACTGACCCTACTAAGTCGCCAATTTAACAATGGTCATGGGTAAATGGTGGCGTTATAAAATTATCCATTTTATAAACAATAGAGGAAAAACGATTTATCTCGCTTGCTATACTCGGTTCATCGGTGAGCGTGTTCCCGTTCTGGCCAAGTTCCTTGATAGCTAAATTTGTTTTAGTCAAATGTGCGTAAAAGTTTCTGGGGTTTTCACTGAAGAAGTTTGCCATTTTGACGTTGGAAAAATAATACCTAGATGTGCGCACGAGCACTTTCGCGCACTCTCACGCATCGTGGGTCTTGCATTCTCGCAAGACCCACGATATATTTTTACATATAGTTATCATGGCGAACTACTGTCACGTCTAAGTGAACTGAGGGACCTTGGTGTTGTTTTGGTTCAACCCTGAGATTTGACAGTCACGCTGCCAGTGTGGCTCAATCGCATTTGCACACTTTAGGTGCCGCGTCTCGCATAACGAAGGAATTCAGAAGCCCGTCCGATTTTTTCACGCTGTACTGTTCCTTAGTTAGATGTCAGCTAGAGTATGCCTCGGTTGTTTGGAATGGCATTTCTAAAACTAGCAGTTTATCTGTCGAAAGAGTTAAAAAAAATTATTTCCATATTTAAATATTGTTACCTTGAAAAGGGAATCCTTGTTTAAATATTTGGTGTAACTCACAACTCGTCAACTTGTTGAGCCTGCAGCAGCGTCGGGTGAAGGCATATCTGTTGTTTTTGTTTAAGACTTTGCACGGCTCGATTAACTCTCCCAGCCTTCTCTCCGAAGTAAGCCTTAGAGTTCCAGGTATGCCTACACGGTTTAAATTATATTTTTATATATAGCTTGATGTTTTAGCCACTTGAACCCGATCCAAAGATTGACTGAGTGTTGTAACCGCTATTCTGATACAATTGATATTTTTAACTCGTACGGGAGCAAGTTCGAAAACGTTGTTCGAAACTTCCTATTGCAAGAAAAAGGCTGATCAGTTGAAGGGTTGATGTTTGTCAGTACGATATCCAAGTATTTCCTTTTTGCTCTCCCACTTGGTGATATCTCTTTTGTGCTTTTGATTTCCCTTGTTGATTTGAGTTTATTACGTACTTGTTAATATTTTTATTCTCAGACTGGTGAACTATGTTTCCATTCTTCACTCGTTTGTGTGTGTCTGTATGTGTGTATTTTTGCTCGCTTTACTGAGTGTGCCAGCACTAAGACCGATTGGTTGTTCCTGAACACTATTATAAACATTGATTGATTTAATAATAATAATAATAATAATAATATCATTATTATTATTATTGATATGAGTAGTAGTAGTAGTAGTAGTAGTAGTAGTAGTAGTGGTAGTCAGCTTGATGTAACTTATTTTAATCTGAGCAAGGCATTCGATTTAGTAGACCATGATCTTCTCTTGAGCAAATTACAGCGCATGGGAGTGAGAGGATCAATGCTTGCTTGGTTTTCTTGTTACCTAAGAGGCCGCCAGAATAGAGTTAGATTTGAGGGTGTGTACTCTTCTTCATATCACACCACTTCTGTAGTTCCCCTACTGTTCACATTGTTTGTCAGTTATATACAGTCATGCCTACCCTACTCATTCGTTCTTCATTTCGCGGATTACATGAAGATATTTCGAGAAATCCAATCAAAGGAGGACTGCTACGAGCTGCAGGGAGATATTGACAGAATTGGAAACTGGCGTTCGGTCAACAACTTAGTGCTCAATAGAACAAAAACGAAAGTTGTCAACGTATACCGTCGCAAAACACGACAAATTATGTTTCCCTACGAAAATGAGTCTGAGAGAAATGCGCATAGTGAAACAACTCGAGATATGGGAGTTTACTTCGACTCAAATTTAAAGTTCGCTGTTATGTAGAGACAACATTTGTTACTGTCATGAGATCACTAGGAGTGATCAGCCGTATAACGAGTGAATTCTTGCAGCCTTTTGTATTTATCAGTGTCTTTAAAATTCTATGCAGATCCCGCTTGGAATATGCATCTGTAGTCTGAAATGGGTTGACGAGATCAAATGAAGCTTTACTTGACCTCGTTCAATAAAAATTCGCCTACATTCTTAACTACCGCTACTTGCAAATCGAGCCATACAGTGTCTGTAGCTACTGGAACATCAAACTTTGTATGACTGCAGGCTCACTGTTGACATTTTATTTCTCTTCAAATGCTTACGCGCCAAGATGAATTCTGAAATTTTATCCTCTATTTCGATGCGTGTTCCCCACTACAGCACCGTGTCTGGTACCGCATTTTATCCCCCTGCAGCAAACATGTTGAACCCCGTCACTTGCATGCAACTGAAATACAATGATTTTACCAAAACACTACACATATTTAACGACAACATTTCAGGTCTTCGAACGACATTAAGGATATTGTAACGCAATTTATGGTGCTCTTGATTTTATTTTGTGCCACCGTTGTTCCTAGATCGAATTGGTGAATGTACTTCTGTGGACTGATTGGATGTGTTTGATCTGCATTAAGGTTCGTCTTCACTTCTTTCGTCTTACTGTCTTCGTGTCGTATTTTATGCCTCTTTACCTTCTTGATTTCCCTCTTTTGTTTATTCTTCGTCTCAATATTTTCCTCGTGTTTCAACAAAAAGGCTACCGGCTGTTATTGAACACGCAATAAATATTCTTCTTCTTATTGTTATTATTATTATTCATATTATTAATATTATTATTACTATTATTAAAACAGGGATGCATCGGGTGGCTTTCACAGTGCGGACGCAAAGCCCTGTATCTGACATCAAAGTCCAGAGGATATGTTCCGTTTCACCTTATGTTGTGCCTCAGTGAAGGCTAGAAGGCGAGCTCATAGCATTGGCAGCTGACCTTAATACACTAGAGCTTGTGCCGCCGATATGTGTCGTAGAGCGAGGAGCTTGCGCTTGTTGCCTTGTTTGTGGTACATCATAAGGCAATCAATCAATCAATCAATCAATCAATCAATGTTTATTTTTCTCTTGTGCTAACCAACAGCTCGAAAGCTTACTGGGTTAAGCACACACAATTGAAATACACACAAAATACAGAGTAGACAAAATAAAGAGTTGTAAAAAAAAAAGCACACACACGTGTATATATGCCAATTAAAAAAACACATGCATCAAAATGATCGTTCTCCAAAAGGCAGGTTTGTACTAAAAATATCGACGTCAGTAAATTGCGTGTTTAAAACATGTTGGATACGCGAAACCGGTGATGCGTTTCGAATGAGGTCTGGGTAAAAGACTCTAGGATTTCAAGAGTTCGTTCTAAGTGGGATGCGAAAGTGAACACAGGTGAGGAGAGTAGGGCTGTCTACTGCATTATGAATTAGGCTATGTAAAAACTGAACATCCCAAATAGATCTTCTTTTACCTAAGGGGCCCAATGTTAATTTTGCTAAAATCAAATTATATTCATAAAAACACTTTCTTCCAAAATATCGGTCGTAAATGATGCGCACAAATCGCTTTTGTACATGTTCTATACTTTCACTTGCTGTTACAGATATGCAGTTCCAGACTACAGATGCAAATTCTAGTTTCAAACGTACATGGGTACTATATAATTTCAAAAAACAGTGATGAGTGATAAATGGTCTAGTCAAGTGAGACATTATTCCTAGCGTGCGCAATGACTGGCTGATAATGGAGTTTACATGAGAAAGGAAAAAAAGGTGGTCGTCACAAGAACACCTAGGTCTCGCATCTGCGTGGTCCGACAGATTGTATCATTTTCCAGAACGTATACATAGGAGAAATTGTGACGCTTTCTCGACAGCGACATGACTTTTGTTTTGCGCGGATTTAAGAAAAGATTGTTAGAACTGCACCATTCTACCACTGAACGAAGATCGTCCTGCAGCAAAGTACAGTCAGTGACTGAGGTGACCTTTCGAAACAACTTGACGTCATCTGCGAACATAAGTAATTGAGAGTGTTTTACGGACGACACCAAATCATTTATAAAAATAAGAAACAACAAAGGTTCGAGGTTTGAGCCTTGAGGCGCTCCTGACATAGAAGTGAATGGAGGAGACAAGAGGCCAGATACCCTTACACAGTTCTGCCTTTTATGAAGATAACTCCTAAACCAGGTATTGTACTCAGGACTCAGGCCATAGTCCCTAAGTTTCAGCAATAACAGCTCATGATTGACCTTATCGAAGGTTTTGGACATATACAGATATATTGCGTCTACTTGGCCCCGAGGCTGAATAATTGGAAAAGCAAAATTTAGAAATGTGCACAGATTTGTCTCGACGGATCTGCCTTTGACGAAACCGTGCTGTACAAGAACAAACTTTCTTTTAAAATAATTATACAAATGATTGTACACCAGCTTCTCAAAAACCTTTGAAAATGGATTGAGAAGGGAAACAGGACGATAGTTACTAACATCACAAGAATTACCTGACTTGAAAATCGGGACTACTATCGAATATTTCCATTTTTCTGGAAAGATACCACTCTGTATAGACAAGTTTAACACTTTACCAAGAACAGGAGCAAAACATCCGGCACATCCTTCTACAACGAAGTTGGGAATACCATCTGAACCTGTGGACAGTTTAGAATTCAGCTTTCCAATAGCTAAAAGCACATCGTGAACTGTACATCTAGTAAAAGGTAAATAGTCATCAAAAGTAGTATTACATGTCACGGGTAAAGGGGTGTTGACATTGGAAAAGCATGAACTGTAATGATGCGAAAACAACTCACAAACAGATTTTGGGGGCGTTTCAATAACTGACCCGTTGCTCAGCGTTATATCGTTAGAGTTCTTCGTGGTGTGCTTTTTCACATAGCGCCAGAATTCTTCTGATCACTTGTTCAGGTTACGCTCCATCTACCTGCAGTAGTGATATTGGTCGTTAGCAAGAAGCTTTTTTGTTGATTCACGACAGAAGCTAAATTTTTCATACCATAAGCCGAGCCTCGTTTTTTTATATAATCTGTGGTAACGTAATTTTAGCCTCAAGTAATATCGCAAATCTTTGAAAAACCACTTATGGTACTTCTCTGGGCGGTTGGTGCGCTGGGGAACAAACAAGTTCATGGCATCATTGACTACCGCTGTGAAACTATCCACCATCGAATCTACGTCAGAGCATTGTAAGACATCAGTCCAATCATATTGTTCAAAATATTTGTATAAACTAAAGTAATCGCCAGCGCTGTACGCGTACCGTAGTGCATCAGACGAAACCCTTGACCTTAGAAACATAGAAAACGAAAACGCAAGGGGAGGATGATAAGCATCAGGGGTGACCAACGGATCGTCTACACGAGCCACTTTCGAAGTAGGAATGTTAGATAAAACGAGATCAAGAATGTTACCGGAACAGCTCACGAACATGTGTTGTGTAAAATCATTAAAATCTATGAAGTTAAACAAACAAGACGCTTTTTGACGTGTGCAGGAGCTTTTATTGTTAATAGGACCACTAATCCAGTCAACTTTCGGTAGATTAAAATCCCCGTATTTTAATACGGGGATTTTAGTATGCGATATTTAGTAACGTCTATTTCATTTTCAAGAAAATGAAAGTGGCTTACAAAGAGAGCCGCATCTGGAGCGGGAGGAAAATAATATGCTCCAATTAGAAAGTTGAACCCGTGACCAGACGGTATCTCGACCCAGACGGATTCTTGATAGGTTTCCAAATCATTTCGCCTATGTGCGTTCAGTGATTGTTTGCAAGCTATCAATACACCACCTCCATATTTTATCCCGGAAGTATAATCACGATCTCTACGAAACACAGTAAAGGAAGGTGTAAAATATTCACTAATCGCAATGCCGTCATGAAGCCATGTTTCTGACAATATGACAATATCGTAATCGGTACCTAGCAGATTGGACATAAATTCATCCTATTTTGTTCTAAGGCCGCGGAAATTTTGATAGTAAACGTTAAGATTTCGAGCCATGAGTACCTTCGGTTAAACTTTCCGCTGCAACCACGTAATGCCGGCAATTAGGTAACCTCCCCAAAAAAGGGCGAAAAAAAGAGCCATCTCGCCAGACGTCCGAGTTATTTAACACTTGCAATGACTCCTCCTCAACGGCAAGATGAAACGAGTTATACGTGAGGTATTTTGTTTTAAGTTGCGTGTAAATCACCGGCTTGTCCCCGATAACAGTTGATACTATAGATTTGTCGTCAGTGACGCTAGTGGATGGGTCCAGACGGGACACAAACAAGCCTTTGGAAGGCGGTGGGCGAGGCACCGCTCTGACGGTGCAATTCTTGGCTTGACCGAATGAGGCCTGAGGCCTTGGTCGGCGCTTCTGCATGGTTAGCTCGTGGGAAACCCGCGTTGTGGGCCATGCTGGTAGACTCACCGTTGCCTGGAGGTGCCGACGAGAACGGTGCCCTCTGAGCTCCGACATTCCCAGGATTATCGCGGGCTTGTCCCCATGGCGGGGATAGGGGCCGGGGAGCCAACGCCACAGACGCATAGGATGGTTTCGCCGGCGGCGAGCCGGCGGGTGCCGCGTCCTCGGGGGAAACCGCGGTTGCTTGTTGCGCAGTTGTCTGGCTCTGTCACAAATTCAGGCTTTTCTTGATTTTGTTTTTCATTTTTATGATCTTCTTTTCGGACCACTTTAAGTGTCGGTACGGTCCGGGAACGGGGAGTGCCGGGCCGCTTTTAATCTCCAGTTCGTCCCGTCGTATTATCCTTTCTACGTCCCCAACGGGTTTGCTCGTTTTCGGGGTAGGTATTTGTGGACGGGCGACTCAGATTGGGCTTCACCCCGGGGCAAAGTTAATTTGTGTCTTGGCCTTCGCGGACGGAGGGGTGCGTTTGCGGACTCTGGTGCCGATTTGACACGCGAAGGCGACGCCGGGATACAAAGATGTCTAAGCTGGCTGGCGCGCCTTTTGAAGGCGGCGACTTTCTTCAGTCTGGCGCCTGTCGTTGTGTCGGGTTCTACGTATCGACGATAATTGATGTTTTTGGACTCGTACGGGGGAAATGGATGGCCTGTATGTTTTCCCATTTGGGTCGGCGCCGGATACCTTTGCTTTTCTGGAAAGTGGACTGACCCGAAAGGCGGAAAAACGGGAGGTTGGTCGGTAGTCGAACCTATAAAAAGGGGTTCTGGAACAAAGGAGGTAGTCGAGCCCCGGAGCTGGCCGGGGTGCTGCTCGACGCAGTCACTCCCTGCACGTGAGTTTTTGAACGTTTAATTTTTCGGCTTCTGCCCTGCCTGTCGGGCAAGTGTTTGAGTTGGTTGTGCTGAAGCGTGCGTGGCTGTGTGGTGCGCGGTGTCGACCTCATCAAGCTTCTAACCGGACCGCCTGACTCCGAGACATCGTTCTTCGGCCGACATCTCCAGACAACGGGCTGCTCTGGACTCAGCACCTACCGGAAAGCTAAGCTGTTTTTTGTTTGTTTTGTCTACTTCATCCTCCGGCTCTGAAGTACGAACTGTTGAACTTTGGGACATTTTTATACGTAGCGCTACTTTCTGTCGCGACTGTTTTGGGGGATTGTCCCTTTTGGGTAGCGGTAACGTTCGAGTTCCGTCTCGGTTTGCCCTTGTTTTTGGTTAGTGTTGGGATTTCGTCGCGGTTTTGTCGGCTCGATCCTGTTTTACGAGTGTCGTGACTTTTTTAGTATTAGTTTCTGGCCCGCGGGACCCCATTGCGTTTAACTGGAGCGAGGTTTGTGTAGAGTGCTCTTTTGCCGCCCGCGGCGTAGTATTTCACTTTATTAAATTTTTAATCTTTTGTTTGCTTATCCTCCCTGTGTCATCGTCTCTCTTTCCTGATTTTATACCTGGCGTGGACCTAGCGCTAGTCACCGGTCGAACTTAGCTCTTTTGTTCTTTTTCCGTAATTTCTCGTTTATCCTCAGAGTGGATCATTGCTTTATTTTTATTAATTTAACCACCCACTCCATGACAGGCTCACAACCGCTTGGCGAAGTTGGGCGACTTCCACCCGAAGCGCACTGTTGTCCGCACGTAGAAGCTTGATCTCGGCCGTCAAAATATCCTGCCGAGACGTAAGCCTCAGCGAAAGTAGAGTGTAGTGCAAGGAAATAGTCGAAAGGGCTAAGAGGTGGCTGAAGGACTTGTAATGAGGGACGCATGCAAATTTAAAGTATTTTTCACCTTTTTGAATTCAAAGAGAACAGCCATAGCATCACCATCGTCATCATCACAACGACCACCACCATTATCACAATCATCATCGTCATCATCTTCTTTTATATCGTCATCATAATTCCCGGTTTTCGTCAAAAAGAACGCTGATGTTCAACTCTCAGGAGAGCTACCTTTCAAGAAGACGCAAGCGTTTCTGCTCTTCATATTATGATTTAATTACTGCTTCCGGTACGATCCACTGAATATATAGTAATTATATTGGGGCGGAGAGCACGCCTTTGGTGTTCACCCTTGTCCAGCTGAACGAGGAACAAAAACAAAACAAAAAAACTTTCAGCCTCTCCACTCTGGTGAAGAAAGGAGACCAGCCAAGCTGTACTATGGTGGGAATGAAGTAATGGCCGGCCGCAAGTCGGCAAGCCAGAGTGGAAAGGCTGGAAATGTTGCCGCCACCTATGAGCGACGGCGGCAGCCAGAAAGCCGGCAAGCCGGTTGACTGGTTGCCGCCGTCGCTCATAGATGGCGGTAGCTGTCCAGAGTTTTGTGTCATCATGTGTTTGCTGGCGGACACGATACTGGGGATACCAGCCCTTAACAACTGCCCTGCAAAAATTAAATTCAATGAAATATTGCTTATTCTTACCAGTTGCCGCCATTAGGAGAGCTGCATATTCGATGGCGGAAAAAAAAAAAGATTTCCCGCACTCGGATTGGCGACGTTTTGATGTCGCTAACTAAAATCCGTGCTTCGCTCTTTGTCGTGGCTTTGAGATAAATTAGATTTGTAGAAACACTAACGGATTTTATGCAGTCATCTCAATATTTTACCCGCAACCTCCCGGCGCCACGAATATTGAAGAGTGAAGCATCGGTTATCCAGATATATTACCTCTACAAAAAAAGAAGAAAAAAAAAGAAAAAAAAAAGAAAGCAGAGATAATTCGGTTCATGACAGAAAATGAGAAAATACGTTGACGAGAATTGGTATTGTCAATTCTCGGACTTTGAAGATTGGGGGTGGACGCTTCCGAAATTCAAATAAACAAAGGCTTACTCCTATCCGGGAAAAAGAAAGACTGAAAAAGTCAATATTCATGAAGACGTCTGTTAAGTTTGTAGAAATCCTGCTTATTAGTTAAGGTGATTTTTGTTAGGAAAGTTTATCTTTCAAGAGTTTAGTCGGCATTGTTTTTTTAAACTTTCAATGTTTGTGTCGGCGGGGCCAGAGCGGCCGCAATGCGGAAGCGGGTCCCCCGCGGTAGTTAAGAAGCGTCTCGGGTTTCGGGAGTCCGCTCGGACCGGGACCGGGACAGCCCGCGCCTGAAGAAGCGTGTAGCTTTTAGCCGAATGTGCCTGTATATAGAGGGTTTTGCCGCTTATTGTAAGATTGTCGCTTTTTACCCGATGTAATAATTTAGCTGTTGGCGCCGGCGAGTCTGCGTAAAATGCAGGGGTTGACTCTAAAAAGAATTTGGATTTGGCAGTTGGAGTGCCAGGCTGACAGCTCGCCGACCATTGGAGAACAGTGTACCACGTGAGAGTGGTGAAATTTGAAGAGATTGGTCGGTCCCTGAGGGAAAAGGAGGCCCCTGCGACTCTACAAAAGGATCCCCGAGAGGATTCTGGAGGATTGGCTTCGATTCGATTTTGGGAGACTGGGAACAAAAGTACGGGGTTTAATTTTGGGATTTTCACTCAGTGTTGAGTTGTTTTGTTTCATAATAAACGTGGCCACACTGGCCACAGTAAAGTCAACCAACGTCGCAATGTGTTCAGCGGGATCGAACAACCTTTAGTTCTTTTTTTTTATTATTATCAACTTCCCGGAGGGCTGTCATCGGGCGAGCACTATCATCGGTCGTCACCATCCGGACCAGGACGCGCCCACCCCGATACCAGGTCCAGGCCCGGCAAAGGGAGTTGACTACGTCCGTCAAGCTTTCAACATAAATCCCTTCTGAATAAAACGCATAAGGCAATGTTCTATTTCTGAAACACGACGTCCCTCAGACAGAGCGCAACTTCGATTCCTGTCCGACTTTCTTCCTCGTTTTTAATCCTGGTCAAGGTTTTTTTTTCATCTTCTCTTCCGTTATTAATACATAGATAAAACCATCCTTGTAGTTTTCCCCGAACGAAAGGTGCTCTTTTTGAGTGTTACCACGATGGCCCGACTGCCTTTGCAAGTTTTGCAAGGAAGGTATGGAACCGGACGAGCATAGAGTTTCCCCGTAACAACAACGGCAAAAACAAAAACAAAAAAAGAAAAAAAAAACCGCAGTTATTCCGATTAAGGTCACCTTTATGCTGAGGCAAAGAGCTGCATACTCCCGTACATTCAAAGACTGTAGAATCGTTGGAAATGCTCGACAATTTATTAGGTGACCGAAGATGGAACCGGCCGAACGCATTCTTGACCGCTGTTTGATCCGTTGCACTGAAGAACCCGGGGAAGCATTTCATTGGCTGCCGGAATTGCAGCCTCCCGTCGGTTTAAATTTAAACTAAGCCCCAGGAACGATGAAATATACAGAAAATAATAAATTAAAAAAAAAAGGCCAGCAAAACAAACATGCAATAAATATATACCGTACAAATTGCAACAAACGTTTTTTTTTCCTCCCGGAAATATCGAAAGGTTCGGGCACACTTTTGAGAACCGATTCAATTGATAAAATAAAAATAAAAAAATGATTGAAACAAGAAAGCAGCTAGGAAGAAAATGTGTAGAATGATATTACACCCCCTGACCCTTTCTTTTTTTTATTAACGTTGTAACTGCGCGCCGAGCGTGTGCAGTTCTATATACAAAGATTCAAGATTTTCTGTGCTAACCCCCCCCCCCCCCCCCCCCCCCTGTATCCCAAAGCAAGCGGGACCACTCACGATCTTCTAGCTAGAAGAACTTGTTTCAAAAGCAAAGAAGAAAAAAAAAAGGAAAGAAAACGAGGAAACGGACATTGGGGGGATAAAATCAAGCCAAGGGATGAAAATGAGACCACGATTTCATAGAGCCTGCAAATGGTGCCTCGAGCCCCTTTTGGTTCGTGTCCTGTACGGCACCTGAAGTGTATATTATATACCTTCCCAATTTATCCGCGATTAATTCTGCGCTTTGAATTGGAAGTGCGTTAATCACCGGCGCTGCCTTCCCTTTAACCGCTTGCCAACCAGACACACCAATCGTCGTTCACTTCAAACCTTCTGCTTACGTGTGGGAAATTTGTCGCCATGAGTTTATGATCGGGAAATTTGTAAGCCCCATTGTCTTCGAGATCCGCGCGTTTTTTTCAAGGACAGTAAAATAAATTAGTAGCTTTTGCGTGGTAATTCTAGGTCTCGGCTATGTGAGCGTCAAATCAATTGGTCAGTTGCTTGTCATGGTTTCCGCCGTCTATTGACTAGTGGAACTATTAAATTTAGGTACGGGGTTACCAATAAAATGCCTGCACACTTTCGGAAGCTTTTAGATTGGTTGCGGGGGGGGGGGGGGGGGGGGACGTGTCGTAACAGGCATAACGAAAAAATAATTGTTTAAATGTGCTTGTTAAAGGCGTGTAAAAAAATAGCCCTACTCTAACGGTTTGGTCGAAACGAGTAAGAACCAAGTGAATTCTTAGCAGTTTCGACGAAATTATTCACCAAGTCAGTTGTTTAACAGGTCATGAGCACTATACGCGAACGTCGGCAGTTTCGATGTTGAGTATGCCTCATGTCTCAAACGATAGTTTTTCTTTAATTAATGGTTTCAAGAAGGTTATAATGGTACATCATCGTGCAATGTTCAGATGACGCTAGTCTTTGGCACGTGGTTACAAGCAGACTTGAGCACGAAAACACACGTGTACAGCTGTTTAGATGTTGACGTGTGGATGTTATCAACTGTGGCGCCATGTGAGAGGTGCAGCAGCAAGCAGAGTTACTTCGTCTGCATCTGGTGCCTGAGGAAATACTCTCGTAAGCAAAATTAGTTTTGGCTTGCTCTCATCACGATAGAACGCTATCTGATCTTAACCACTAACACTAGACCCCAGCGAAACCTGCGCTTTGCAATGTTTTTTTGTTTGTTTTTTATTCTGAAAGAATTATATGCTTTCTTACGCTAAAATCCGTCGTCGTCGGCGGCGTGACCAAGCGATAATATCAAAAAGAGCAAAATGCTCGGATCAACTTAAAGTATTTCCGGGAGGTTCCTGCAAACAAAGCAGATTAAGGGCTTCGAAAAGAAAGTTTGATGCATTGCGGTTATTGTGGGACTGAAACCCGTGCCTCCGGGGTGCGAGACGAGCACGCCTTTTCCGACGCCAAAGCGGCTGCACGGTTCTGTCTGACTAAAGGTGTGCCTAGCGCGTGCGTCATTGTACACGTCATGTCGTAACCAAACACCAATCCAAAATACTTCACCAAAGAAAATATAATGCTTTCTCATTCTCACACGTTAGCTTAAATGTATCTGCCAATTTGTTTCTTCTATTTTCTTTTTGCGATTTGAAATAAAAGCGATTTGTTACCCTCGCCTCATTCTATTTGATTTCAATTAAGTCGGCCTCGTTCCTATGCAGACTGTTGCCACGGAAACCAAAACTCAATCAAACACGGAATTAGTTCTAACGCAGTGAATTTTTATTCTTTAACAATTTTAATATTAAAGAAAATTCATATTTTTAGAATATCGCATACACTCGGTCCATGTTCCTCGGTGGACACTGTTTACTCATAGCAGAAGGAATAAAATTTTCCAATCATAGTGTGTACAAACTTGCTTCTTTACGAAGTTTCACGACAAATACAAAGAAACCTGCAAGTTTTTAGTCGTCGCTCTGCCCATTTCAATTATTTTGATGCGTTCTCATCATCATTCATCTAGCCCCCAATGAAAAGAAAACCGACGACATGACCCGTACGGACTAGGCAAATAACGACTTAGCGAGAACGCATTTTCCTCCAAACACTGCCGCATCAAACGAGTTTTGAAGCTCCGACTGGTATCGAGGTAAAACAAGCGTAAAAAGAAAAATTGAAACCATAACGGAAAGGTTTTTTTTTTCATTTATTTTTTGCTGTTTCGCTCGCAACAGACTTGTTTTGAGAAGGAACGAGCAGCGAGATTGAAACGGGGGGGGGGGGGGGAGTAATAAATGTAAGTGCTTAATGTAGGACAGGGCATGATGCAGAAATTGAGCGTACTCTCTGATTGTTTGAATAACCACACGAACCGGGACGCCCGGACTAAGTATACATCGCTATCGCCGTGTTCAAAAAGAAGATTTTATGGGGTGAAGATTAACCGCATTCGTGCAAGAGCTCCTTTGAGTACGCGATTTATTTTTATTGCGGGAGTAAAATACTGCATGCGGTGCGGCCCTGTCGATTCAGTGGTACGTAGCTATAGCTATGAATACGCTCGGTAACCAAATTAATTTTTATCTTCTTTAAAGCACAAAGTAGGAAGTGTTTTTTTCTGACCCTAGTGGCTTTCCTATACCTCTGGGATCCTTAAGTGAACATTAAACTAAATATAAAATGAACTCCAATCAACTACTAAACCGGTAAACTGTAAGAGACTTCGTACGGTATGTTTTTTTTTTTTTTTTAATTTCTAGTATGCTAGGTTTGATACACAAATTCAGTCATCAACATGCCCAAAAGATTTTTCGTGCAAATACGCTACTAAACACGAATAAGTAGAAATTGACTTTCACGGCCGCCATGGTGTTAAGGAGATGTACGGGCACTATACAGCTTCAAAGCGTTTTGACTAATGACAAAACCAAATATACGTGACAAAACCCTCAGTTGGAAAAAATGTTTAATGACTGATACATAAACGATATGCAGTCATTCCTCCCGAAACACTGCAAAGACGGTTAGGACATAAACTAGCGTAAAATACTGCCGCCCATTCCACACTACGCGCCAATACCTAAATGTTGTAACATCTGAAAAATAACGTGCAGTACAAATATAGATCAAATTTGTGACCTAACAAGCGCGCATCCCCCACTTTCTTGCGATTGTCTGCAAAATTTAAGTGGGGGGCTCGATCGGTACTTTACAATGTAGCTAAAAATATGTCCTCCTCCATTTCTGCTGTTGAGTATGTGAAGCGAAACACGGTGACCTCTCTAATATAATGCTTTTTATTGACACTGAGATTGCGATTTTGTTCGTACATACTGAAGATGGTTCACGGATATAATCAAGAGTTGATCAGAAATATGCTAGTGTCGAAACAATATTGAGGGCGATCTCGGAGTATACATTCAATCACCTGCTAAAATCTGGAGCAAAACATGGCGGAGGTGACGTGAAGAGGCGAGAGGAAGTCGCCCCGACATATTTTTTTTTCTCATGAGGTTGAGAAGTGAAGCGTTTGTCGGTTGCGTCAGGTGGTTCGCGCCGACCGACCGACCGACCGATCGCAGCAAAACAAAACAAGGGCGCGGCGATGTTTCGAGGTCTATATCAGAGGTGGAAGTGTTTTCGTGATCCCCAACCTCTTCGAATTCCTGTTTTGGCTCCACTTTTTACGTTCGTTTCGTTCCCCGAAGAAGACCATAACGATGCGATTCGCCGTTCCTTCCAGGATGTAGCAAGAATAGAACACAGTGCAAAATAGAAGAAAGTATACCTGCGGGAAAGAAGGAGAGTGTAATGAAGATGCGAAGAGAGGTGGAAATGGGGGTGAAAGTTTTTTTGACGCGGAAACGGCAGAGCCACGCGATGGATGGCGTGATTGTATCGAGTGAATCGTCCGAATCACGAAGGCTGGCGCAACCAGAAGCAGGCGCTGCCTTGATTTCCTGATTCTCCTCCACCAGGCTGTCCGATGACAGTGCCTATGTACTGCACTGCGCTATACGTGTGTAAGCGAGCGCCATTCTGTACTGGCCCTTTTATTTTATTTCGCCAAGCGTATTCCAAGCGAGCGCCATTGTGTTTTGCCTTTTTCTTTTATTTCGCTGGGCGCAAGGTTGAGTTCTCGGAAGATTGTGATTTAATCGAACTCCTCGGCGGCCAGGGGTCTCGCACGTGGATGCCCGTGCCATGAGGGCGCGACTGGCTGGCGTCGGGCAGGATGCGGATCGGGTTACAGCCTTGGGCGAGACCAAGCTGCTCAAGAAAACTATGCGGCAGTCTAACAGCGGGACTCAAAGCGAAAGTGTGTGTAAGTGTGCGGGACTCAAAGCGAAAGTGTGCGAAAGTGGTACGCGACCACCAATAGTGTCCGTCTTGTAAACTAAAATTGTATCAAGAATATTAAATCCAGTGTTTCTTTAATTCCAAAAACCCATTTGTCAAGACTTCGTTTATTATCAAGAAGTTATTTTATTCGAAGTACCATACGATTACACGTGGGTGTAGTGCACTGCGGTAGTAACCGATCTTCCTTTGATAAGCTTCGTTAGTGAAGAAGATGAACGCGGTGACGTGCTTTAATTATTACTCAATTAAAATAATTTCGATGTAAAAAAAAAGTTAAAAAAGTGAGTGCTTTTGTTTTTGTTAAGACTTTTGTCAAAGGCAGGTGGACTTTGATCTAGTCGCTGACTAAGCAGAGGAAAAAAGTATCAAGCTATGACGCTCCCTTTGTATAAAGGGAAAGTACGCGTGCTTACAGGCATTTTCGGGGCTGTATTTCCTACAGCCCCAAAAATACCTGTAAGTACGCGTACTTTCTTTTTATACAAAGGGAGCGTCATAGCTTGATACGTTTTTTTTCTGCTTCGACCTCTGCCTTCGACAAAGCTGTTTCGCTTGAGGGGAGAGTCAAGTTTAGGTTTCATACCCACCAACGGCTATACCGATCAACACCCCTAAATGAATCGTTTATTACAAGTATAACTTAGCGTAGACATTCAGTTCAATAAGGACATAAACAAAGTGGGAGAAGGAGATGAGAGAGCGTAGGGATGCCAGAACACTAAGTTCTGGTTGGAACGATTAGTGGACAGACAAAAACTTAGTCGCCTTGTCTCTACTCACTGTTCGAACGACGAATAGGGAGAAATGCAGCTAGCTTTGCGCGTACCCATTGATCATTCTAATCAGTATTCGGTCTCCTCTTCTCCTTCAGTTTCTATCCGCCATTACGTCGAATAAAAATTATATCACGCCGATTTGCGCAGAGAGGCTTCGGTGCGGTGATTATTTCTGGAATAAAAACTTAAGGAGGTTTCATGCACATTCCTCAGGAGTGATCGCGCAATCTTGATATGAATAGATATTAGCTGATGGAATGTAAAGTGAGCGTCATATATTTTTCTCGAATTTTCCAAATGCCGCATAAACAATCATTTTACGGGAACTAAATTTTTCGACCGAAAGTAAACTGATACATGTAACGTCAAGAATGCACAACATTTTTTTTTTTGGGGGGGAGGGGGGTTGCGAAGTGCTAAGTGATAACTTACGTATACTGCAATTTAAAATCCTTCTCACGCTGCTGCTGTGGAGCGTAGGGGGGCCAGGAGGTCGTAGCCGTCTATTGAGGCTTTTTTTTTTTTGTATATTGTAAACACACTGTATAAAACGTCTGAGAGTGATCCCTTTCCCGTAATATGCGCAGATGGCCCATCACGGCGAGATACGGATAGACCCCAGCCAGTAACGAAGCTCAGATTATAATTAGACCTAAGAGTGAGCACCTGATACGCAGGCTCATTGGCCCTGTGCACATCGCGTCTTTCAGGTCATATTTGTTTTTCAGACTGCAATGCCATTTTGATTGATCGAAAAGCAGTGTCATGTTCGACAAGCTAATGACGATAATGAAACTGCATTTCATCGGGCGCCGTCACATTTGGACGTCTATGGCAGATGAGAACTGGTAATTTGATCACATCATATTTTTTCTTGATTTGTTTTAGTTTCGATGATACGAACATAAGAACCGACCAGTACAAAGCGGCGACCCATAAACCCCTTGATGTCCGCGATGAAAAGGTGTACTCGTGGCCAGAAATTGGAGCCACATTCCGAAATAAACGCGTACTCGAATACCTCGCCCTCTTCCACAAGTTTTGTCCCACCATGTACCCTGCTGGCTGCCCACATTGCTCAAAGTACCCCTCCTTATACCACGTCACGTGGGCCTGTAAATCCCACCCATCCCTTCCCCTCATCTCCTCCCCTTCCCCGGAGGCTTGGGAAGCTGCGTTGCTCAGCTCGCACCCGGACGACCAGCGTAGTCTGGTTGAGCGGGCCAAGGCAGTAACGGCCAGCACTGGAGCCCTGGACTAGGGGCCCCACCGATCTTCGGATATTTCCATATTCAAATAAAAGTTTACATCATCATCATCAAGCACTGTATCTAATTCTTACGTCGTGTAGTACTGACATCTCGAACGTACAGGCCCCATATATCCTCCGCTTGGTGGTATCTTTCAGTTCTTCCTTCGTCAGACCCAAGAACGTGGCCATTAGTTTGGCGCAGATTCCATACACGAGGAACTGATGCGAAGAGCTGAACCCTTTTTATCGAACGGTAGCTTGCACCACCTACTACCTAGTCTAGTAAAAACTAAGATGATGATGGTGAACAAAGTTGCCCGACTGAATTGCGAAGAGGATCTATTGTATTGTGAGCTTTGTCATTCGCAGGGATTCTTCCGTTCTTCACAATGATTGGCTGCAACAGTCTTCTGCCAAAAGGAAAACTCATACTTTTTTTTTATTGTAACTTATGTAGCCCACGAGATCAGCAAAACAAATAGGGAGCAACAGCAGCCTGCCTAGACTGATGATGACTTCATCTAAAGATTTTTACGTTAATTTATCCACTTGGGCATTTACACCGATCCACGCAAGCGTATTCGTGATTAGATTCGCATATTCTGTTCACAGATAAATGTTGATGTCATTCGTAAGTTTCAGTGTACAAACATGTATAATTGTCAGTATCACCGCTATTTATTCATTGTATTTCTCTTGCGAAGGAGTTGACAGCGATGACGGACAAAAATGGGAATACTGTGTATAATTATGCTTTGTGTAACAGTGACTGGAAGTTTATTGCAGCATGTTTGTAAACGATATCATATAAATTACGCTAAAAAAGAGTTCGACTAGCATCGTACTGCACCAGTCACGTCAAGACACATAAATGTGTCTTGATGTGGCTTGCGCAGTACGAAGCCTCTCAGTCCTAAATTTAGGAATGAGAGGCTTCCCTTTTTAAGGACGTCAAAATAACAAACGTTGATCACAAATTTGACAAATGCGCACAAATTTCGAAGTACTTTTACAGAATAAATTGGAACATTCGTTTTCCTTTAGTGTGATCAGAGTTCCGGACACGAACATTAAGAACTCTCCTGCTGGGGCCAATGACTTTGGACTCTAAGAAGGCGTAGCGTCCTTGAAACACACCTTGAGCGTTTTTACTCCGTAATATAAATGTATACACCCAGCGGCGGTTCTGTGACCCCATGTTGCTTTGGACAGAGACAAATTGATCCGCGTTGAGACCATCAACAAATGCTGACTGATGGGCCGTCAGCAGCCGCGAGCAATACGGGCACAGGACGCGCAGGAGGACCACCCGCTTACAGCCGAAAGTTCCCAAACTCCCAGCATCCGCGAAGGCCTACCCCTGACAACAGTCGATCGGCGCTCAACAGCCCCAAGAACACCATTATTACATCGCGTACAACACAAACACTAAACAAAAAAGGAAGTTCCAAACTTCAGAACTAGTGCTTCAATTTACTCCGGATCCGGAGGCAAGAAAGTGACCTTGGCCCACTTTCGACTCTGCTAGCCCGCCATTAGTCGACGCGCTCGCGTCGTTATTTTGCTCGTTTTTGTCGAATTTTTTTACTTCGAGTAACGCCTCTTACGGCGCGCATTTCTGCACTTTCAATTTCAAGAAGGGACGCCCTCCCGAAAAGAGCACCTTATGCGACGAGCCCAGGCCTTTTTTCCGAGGAGCGTTAAGAAGGGAGATGAACTTTAACCACACTTATCATTTTCCTGTGCATGCCCCAGACGTTCAGTGTTTTTGTTGTTGCTTTTGTTGCTGTTGTTATTTTGATGTTTTTTTTTATTCGTAAAGAAGCGTTCTAGTACGTGCTCGGACCTGGCTTTGCTTGTTTGCTTCCTTGATGTTGTTTTCGGGTTTTTAAGTTATGTCTCTTTCGTTGTTTATTTTCTGTCAGGAGCTCGCTTTCCCGAAGCCCTCCTACTATTCCTGCCGCTTTTTTTTTTTTTTTTTGGGGGGGGGGGGGGGGGGGGGGGGGGAAGGGGGGGGGGGAGGCGTCTTGAAGCGAAAACGTGTCCGAGTCTGATCTTGAACGGCGCCCTTCTTCCTGCTGTACCTCTCGGCAGAGATAGCGGCAAAAGCCCAGAGGAGTCTGTTAGCTCGTTATCTTGTCTTTGGGCACGAAATGCCCAGTTCGTGCCTCGCGAGCAAAGTCGTGGGACGAAATTTGTTTAGATGGTTTTGTAGAGTCGGGAAAGGTTTTTCAAGAGCGTCCGCCGAAGAATACCGTCAAGGTTTGCTTGTGCCTAGCGGTGTGTTGGTTTAGCCTCTTAGGCCTGTTGTATACGTTAAGCTTATTTTCAAGTTTTTCTATTGTTTTTAATTATTTATTAATATTTAAAATATGTTTTGTATACATTTATCGTAGCCAAAATTAATGCCTAACCAGAAATTAATGTGCCTTACAAATACCGCGTGTTTGCCCGATTATAGCCCGCCACGGTGTATAAGTCTGCGGGGCTAAATTTCGGTTTAAAAAAATGTTTCTTCTTTATGTAGCTAGTAGTCTGCAATCTGCTGCCTAGTGCGCAGGTAAAAGAAACGCATATACAGCACACCTCGAGCAATGCCTGCTTTTGAGACAAGCTCACAAAGAAGCTTGTCTCGAGCATAAACCGCAATTCACATATTCTGTCATCTGTAAACCGTCTCTTCCTAACGAACAATCTAATAGAAACAAATCCGTGTAGAGTCCGCATATGTAGATCGCTTACACCGTCCAAAAATTTCACTTTACTTTTAAACAAGTATAGACCGCTGACTAAAGTTGGGAAAATACGGTAAGCATCCTCGTGAAAGGGTTGACGCTCATTGGTGCCATAATGAAAGCATCTGCAGCATGACTGGTAAATTACGTAGCTGAGCAGTCGAGGAGAGCCCAAAACAATGCCGTTACACACTGCTTCACGTCTTGTTTCAATCTACTTCTAAATTTCTATACCTGGTGTTTCTGCGAGGAATTTCAAACATCCTTAGAAATAGGGCGTTTGAGAAGAAACAAAATTTTTTTTTTTCTTCGGGAACAAATTTTTAGCCACGTAGGACATGGGGGGTTGCAAAAGCGTACGTATTAGCAAAATGGTTACCTTAAATTTACTACTTATATATTTGTTAGTGGAAATAAACATACAGTTCAATTCAGAAACTTGCTGAGCGTCACCGAAACCACCTAAATCAGTCGAGATTAGGACGCCTCGAAGCACGCGATGGTGCATTAAAGTTACCATTTGTGCAGCCCTCGCAAAGCCGGCGATTCATAAACCCTAATGATAATTATAATTTATCATCCCCGTTTCTGAATCGCCGGAATTGTGCCTACGCTTTCAACGTGCTTCAAATCGGCTAAGGTTTCACTGATCTAAGGGCTTTCGTAGACGCTCGACAAGTTTCTAATTAAGACTATGTGTTTCTGTACAATCCAAGAGCAAAGTAGTAAATTAAACGTAATTATAATGCTAATTAAATTTGCCGCAATTCGTTTCCGTTTTTTTTCAGAAACATTTGGTATATTGAATTACCAGTCATGAAGTGGCTGGTATCAGAGTATCGACAGCACCAGCATCTCCATGAATCACGAGCTAACGAATAATACTAAAAAGAAATAGCGATCAAGATAACCGCATTCATCAAGATGATGAATATGGGCAATTAGTGCATAAAAAAAATAAAAGACGTTTACAACTTCATTTAATGCCGAATTAGAGCGCAGCTCTTGAGGAACAGGAGGGGAGGGTACGGAAGAAAGGGTATGCCCCTCCCCTTCTCCCGTCCTCCTTTCCTGGTCCCCTCCCAGTTCGCAGGGAATTTTCGCTACATTTCCGTCAGTGGAAAAAATTCCCCGCTAATTTTAGTGGAAAAATTTCCCCGCTAAATTTAGCGGGAAAGTTTTTCGCTTATCCTAGCGGGGAACTTTTTCGCTTAATTTACCGGGGAGTCTTCTCGGTTTAATTTAGTGGTAATTTTTTCCGCTAAATTTTGTGAGAAAATTCTTTCGCTAGATTTAGCGGAAACATTTCCCCACTATATTTAGCGGGAATATTTTCCCGCTAAATATAGCGGGGAAATTTTTCGCTAAATCAAGCCGGGAATTTTTTTTCCGCTACATTTAGCAGGGCACTTTTTCCGATACATTTCGGGGGAAATTTTCCCGATACATTTATTGGAAAAACGTTCCTCCCCTTCCTCCCTAGTGACCCTCGTGACGTCACTGGTTACACTCATGACGTCACATGTGACGTCGTTATGTGAAAGGTCCCATAATGCAGCGCGCGGTTACGCCAACGCCAACGGCGTTGGCGTAACCGCGCGTTAAAGATGAGGGGAACGGGGGGCAAGGGGATGTGACCACGGCGCATCTGGCAAGTAAGCAAACGCAAGGGGCACGCAAGGAGCAGACGAACTTGCACAGCGTATACCTAGACATCTTTTGGTTTCTCCACAAATCAAAATACAACAACAACAACATAACAAAAACAACAACAACAACAACACGATTCATTATAATCTAAACCGTGAGACAAGGAGAAATTAAATAACGTACAAGACGATCCAGATTTTGTGTTATTTTATTCTTCCTCGCATCAGAATTTAGATCATGACGCTTCCTAACCAGGTTGTTCGCGTACTTTCGCTTCTAACAACACAAAATGAGTGTTTGCGTGTCGCGTCATTATCACCGAATAAGTTGCATAATTAAAGCTACGAGCGGCCGTAACAGGGCCCCATGCTCCGGCGTATTGTTCGCCCAGCGTTCCAACCGGAAACCGAAATAGGGCCGGTGCCCTCGCGACGTGACTAGGGCTTCAGGCTTGCTTGACCCGTACCATGCACCTCGCGAGCAGGTCGCCCAAACTCCCTTTCACCTTACGATGAACCGCAGTAGACGCTATGAACCATCCCAGCCAATCCAATGCCGGCGTGAGTGTCACGTGATCTTCGGGAAAGGCGGAGCGACGCGCGAGACACGTCATCCCGTAATGCGTCCACAGCGATAGATTGGCTGGGCCTACTGGTAGCGTCCGCCGTGGTCCATCGTAAGGTGAAAGGGAGCGTGGTCCATATGTAGCGCGTGCAGAAAAACTGGAAACAAAGGATATAAATAGTCCGGACCGACGTTCAATAATTGCCGGTTACACGACACGACGGTACGGGAAGAAAGAGAGAGAGAGCTAGACTGGGTATCGCACTAACCATACGGCACGGATGGTTATACATGCCGGCTCTGTCGAGGTGAAACTTTCGTTTAAAAGGACGACCTGAAAATAATAGAGGATGGAGAGTCTGACCCGTTATTAAGTTTCTATAGATACGCACGCCGGCCACGCAGCATGCACAATGCCCCCCCCCCCCCCCCCCTCCCCCTACCCTCCAATGTGCACAATAGATCAGTCGCCCGCTCCCCGAGATACAAAATAAAAGCGCGACCTTCTGTAGGCTGGCTCTCCAAGCGTTCAGGTTATATAGAGACGTGGGTAATGAAAGGTCCCTCAGGAGCAGGCTGCGGGGGTTTATAGTATAGGAAGATCACGTGGAATTTGTGCTTGCATATGAGGATCACGAAGCCTCGTTCGCTCACTTTTACTTCTGTTCTGGGTGTTTAGAGCGTCATTGCGGAACAGGGTGCTTCGCTTACGGTCACCCCCTTGTAGTTACAACTCCAAGTTTCATCCCCTCCCCCCCTTCCCCCCCACCACCCCCCAGAGGTCAGGGGTGTCCTCTTTGGAATTTTAATGGCCGTAGCGATTGTTCGAGAGAGCTCTAACGTGGACGCGCGTGTCCGCGATGGTTCGCTGCCTGCGCCGATAAAGTTGTTGCCGAGGGGTTTCGTCGCATCAGCGGGTTGTTTTCCGTCTCGTACTATGCATCGAGCGCATAGGTTTCAGCGCGCACGTTGCCCAGATGTCAAGGTTCAAGTAAAATGGGCGAAGCGATGAGATGACTGCTGTATAAGGACCTGCACACGGGACTTCCTCGAGTGCTATGGATTTTTAACTGCGAGCTTCCAAATAAAGTAATGTTTGAGTTAGAATATGTACGTGAGACCTTTATTATAGTTTTTCCTGCGAGCCTTAAAACAATGAGGTCGCGGCATTGATTACATTCTATGTATTCAAGTGAGACAGATATATCAAAAGTGATTGGTGCCAGGCGACCAATCAGTCGTGTTTGTTTAAATTGGCAATATGGTGGGTGACCGACAAGGTTAATTTTGATGGAATAATAATTATGGGGTAAAGTTCAAACAGCTCGGACCTCGGAACGACACATAATTGCTGCGTTGGAGACACCCAAAAAGTGAGACCTTCAACAAGAACTCTATTGGGTGTACTAAGAATGTATTGATCGTAATTTGCACATTATTAAAAAAAAAAAAAAAAACGAATTTTGGTTCGGTTTTGCGGAATGTTTGAATTCGTCCCAAAGGCAGAGGAATGTTTGTCGACACGAGGCTTATTTACCTCGCTTTTACAGGGAGAGAGAACTTGGTTGTATTTCTCCCCTTGTCTTGCCCGTGCATTGAGGTAAAGCTTAAGCTGGTGCAATAGTAACCGACAAAAAGAGAAGCGGTCACGGGCTAGAGACGGCCAGTTAGAATTAAAACGCGCCGTTAAATAGACGTCAAGTTTCTGACTCTCCAATCATCGTAACGACGTATATAAAACTATACATTCACGCAGCGCTCTTTCATAGTGATTTTCTTGTCGTCGTCTGCCTAAACCTGTTTTGGTAGTTCTTACACGAGGCGGTTGCGGCCCCAGCTAAAAAGTGACTATAACGACCGACACTGTGACGACTGTAGTCCAGATCATATAATGATCCCAATATTTGAGTTATTTTCATCTAATATACAGTTTAGTAAATTTTAGCAAATGTAGTCCACGGACCGAATGAATACATCACCGGTCACGCTGTCGCTGGACCACCTGTTCGAAAACCCGCTTGTTCACACAACACCGTTTTCTTACGTTACGAAGCTTACTTCAGGATGCGACAGCAAGTCACCGGGACATTGCAGTTCTCTCTAGTTTTAAGGTACTATAGGGGTTGTTTTTCAAGAAACGTTGTCGTCGGATACACATATTGATTCCGTAGCAGCTAAGCTGTCCCAAATAGTCGGACTTGTTTATCGTAATCGGCATATTCTGCCACGAAATATTAATATTTTAATTTATAATAGTTTGTTTTCATCTAGGCTTAACTACTGTCATTTAGTCTGGGCATCCACAACTCAAGCAAATCTGCATCAAATACATGTCTTGGAAAAACGGTTCCTAAGAGTTGTTGAAAATATTACTTCTTACCTTCACACACATGAGTTGTTCGTAAAATATAATAACAGTCCATAAAGTGTACGATTATCGGTTTTCTAAAGCTTTGAAAAAAAAGGTAATACTAAATCAACGTTTTTAAAAGGACTAGCTAACTTACAAAGTAATACTACCGCCTACGCAACGCGCCATGGTGAGCCTTGGAATGTAAGCACTTATAGAACAATCTATGGGCAAGATACGTTGAAAAACAAACTACCAAGGTTACGAAATAGATTAGCTGCCGAAAATGTCGAGCTTTTAGATAATACGTTTAAAGCATTGCCTTGTTATTTCAGCCCCCAGTCGACTTTTCTTATGTAAAAATATGCTGTGTAATATTATTAAACTTTGAAAGTTGTTTTCCGTGTAGTTGATCTTATTTTTCTTGATAATGTCTTTTAAGATATCCTACGATTGAGTGGTTGTGACGTAATTTGACTGTGTCCACTATTCATTCTCTTTATTCTCTTTATTTTTTTAATGCTGTAATCTGTATAGTATTTTGATTATTTTCTTTTTAGTGCTGCATTAATGCCAATTTCGGGGTCTTTGGCTTTGTCAAGCTGGTCTTGTGACCGCTCTTTTCCGCAAGCCTCCAGTATCCTGTACGCTGTACTTGATTCATATAAAAATGAACTACAACAGCATCCGTGCTTCGTATACGAAGTGTTGCAACATAGCCTCCTCTAAACTGACAAATCCTGGCAGATCGCCACGAGCCGCGGCCGCCGAAAGTGAAAAGGTAGAGCGGCACACAACGGATGAAAGGGCATTATTGTAATGGGCGCCCCGCTGCGGCGAGACGCCGAAACACACCTGTCCCGAGCTATGGAATATCCGCTCTTGCTCCTCGCGTTCCTCGCGCTACCGCTTCTTTGCTCGTCGGGTATGAAAATCATATTTCGGGTCCTTGCCGCTACAAAAGCTGTGCGCTGACTACAGGATCCCCGAGGAATGCTCTGCGCTACCAGATCCTCACGCTGCGAATCTTCGACCGGGCACTCTATGGCTCCGTCGTCGAACTGCCAGGCTTTGTGAGTATATATCGAGGCGATGGTTGCAACCCGTTGAAGGAATAGGTTGGTACGCACAGATCTGTCGGTGACTTGCTTTCATATCTCAACCTAAGCAAACGCAAACTTTGCTAAGTAAAAAAAGAAAAAAAGACGGTTCTGTGTAATCAGTTTTTATTTGTTGTCGGTAGTTGTCGCCACTGAAGCGCGGAGTAGAAGCGAATAGCGGGTCCCCACCACTGTTCCTCTGTCGCGTGTGTGTAATGAGAGTTGGTTGTCGCTCCGCATCGTGGGACTCATCCGTCGAGTGAATCCGGTCGCACACTTTCACCGACCCGTGTCTCATGGGGATCGCGCTCGCGCTCCAAGCGACGCGACTTAGGAGACTTCATTTAAATCGACTCCAAGCCGTCGTCGTCGTCGCCCTATCCCCAAACTTCCTGGTGCAAGCCGTCGGGTGTCCAGGTATGTAATATCGTCCGGTATACACGGGTCCCGGCGCCGCGCGCCAGAATTGCCAAAGCACGCGTCTAAAAAGGCCGGAGGTCGCGACGGCGCGGCAGGACGGCAGAACTTTTCAACTTCCGCTTATTGACAATCGCATCGCCCAGATATAGAACTGAACGAGAAATAAAAACAAAATGAAGTCAGGACTCGTCCTTCATCATACGGTACCACTCTTCTCAAGCGAACCGCATTTATCTGTGTTTCTTGCAAGTTTGTTCGTTTTGTTGCTTGGAGAACGTCACGAAGACGGTGCAGTGCTGGTGCGATCAGGGGAGGAGGGGATGAAAGTTCACTGTGTGAGGAAGGTGAGATCGAGATCTACGATCACGCTCCTTCGCTGCGCGTGCGCCATCGTCTCTTCTTTTTTCCTTTTTTTTTTTTTTTTTGCACGGTCAGTTTTTGGAAGGTGAGTCTGAAGGAGTCAGGAAGGAAGTGGTTGGAGTTCCTGTACTCTGGATCGCCTCCTAATCCGTACGGGCGAAGCAGAGGGAGAGCGCGGGCGAACTGCTCTGCACGAGCGTGCTTGATCAGGCTTATGTGGCAGCCCGGAAACTTTGGCTGTGATTGCCCTGGAACGCGTCTTGGTGGAGAGAGGGATTCGGTTGCGTTCGGTAGAAGGTCTGTGCCTAATGAGTGGGAAGGGCTTTTATTTCTGTGAGTACATTGTTACGTCTGGAGTGTGCTGTTGGAGTACAGGATCAGGCTGTGTTTGTTGTTTCGTGCATATATGGCGACCTATCTGATCGAAGTTATTTGTTTGTTTTATATTGTTGCGATGTCATGTAGGATTGCTCTTTGTTGCATCTTGAGTTGGTTTCGCTGTGCTTGAAAACATATCTGCAAAGAAAGAAGAATTTTGCTGTGCCCTAGACTAAAAGCTGTCTTGGATGACAATATATATATATATATATATATATATATATATATATATATTTATTTATTTATTTTTTTACGTGAAGGGCACTACCGTTTACAACTCTTGACTATATGGGGCATAGGTGATATGTGAAGACTTCATACGCCATTTAAAGCGACAGGTCAGTTTTCACAATAGACACGTGTTGTTATCTTGGACACACACAAAGAGAATGAATATACTGTTGATGCAAGAGGCATATGGCAATACCGTCACCTTGTCAGGACGGACGAATTTTTTTATACATCGTGTTAACAGGCTGTCAAAAGATATTGTTTGTATGTGCGTATGCGTGTGATACAACCTACAGAGAAGTGGAGTAAAGCCTAAACTCGAACTTAGGTAGTTTAAGAACAGTTTTGAGTTCACCTGCATATCATATTTCAATTTCAGTGATAGCCAGAGGAAAACACTAAGAAGGAAACAGAAAAAAAGCAGTTCTAATAGGGGCGCTAATATCGCTGTCTTGAACACGCTAAAAAAAAACTACAAAAAACAACATTTAGAGTGCAATTCGTTGATAAGACGCGTCGTGTTCTCTTTGATGCGGAGGAGTTTGTACGTGCGTTTGTGTGTGATACAAGCGACAGAGAAGTGCAGTAAACCTTAAACTCGAACTTTGGTAGTTTCAGAAGAGTTTTGAATACACCTGCATATGATATTTTAATCTGAGGGATAACCAAAGAAAAAACGCTAAAAAAGGAACGAAAAAAAAAAAGCCGCTAAAATAGGAACACCTTCCTCATAGAGACGGTCGCCATGATGTTAACATCGTCGACTGCGTATGAGCGAGAATCGCATGATCGGACTTGCATGTGAAGCCACACCAGTAATGAGCATGCCCATCTGCCGACTTGCGCCAGAATTAAGGTAACAATGCACAATATAGCGAATTCCTCCCGCCCAAAATTTTGATTCTTGTTAAATACATCTACGCGGCAAGTCCGTGTGAGTAAACAAGAGCGAAAGATGGTGCTATAACTACTTGAAATGCACGTGCAATTGCGTCGAAACGAGGAATGAAAATTTATGATTCTCAATTAATCAACAAAGACAACAATAATGGAAATTTGGGGCTCATCGCAATTGAGCCATAAAAACTACACATTACGCGCAGACATATCAATAAATCTCGACAATTTTTTACGCATAAGGGTGACGAGTTCTTCGCACAAAATATTGGTATTTTGTGCGAAGGATGAGGTTTTAAGTGGCGAAAAAGTAATGTGGTAGATCCGCGGGTGTTTAATATTTTGAAATCGGTGTTATTAATATTTTACCAAATTCGATTGACTGGCAAGAACAGGAAAGACGGGGGCGATTTTGTTGGTGAAATACATTGTTTGTCCATAAACACAAGTAAATGGTATACATTGTTCGCGTATTAACAGAGCAAAAAGAAACCAAAAATATGGACACGCTGAAAAAACAAAAAACAAATACAATCATTCAGAGTGCCATGGGTTGCCAAGATGCGTCACGTTCTGCTGGATGCAAACAAAATATATATAAAAAAACCCGCAGGCGTCAAAGATTTTTGATACAATCACGACTTTCAACATACACGAAAGTCGCCAAACCAATAAAAAAAGAAAGAAGAAGAAAGGGAAATACGGAAGAGCCCCCCGAATGTAGAGAAATTTGAAACGGAAAGTCAGAAGTCACGAATTCGGACGGCACGTTTATGTTCGAACCCGGTTCCAGCATCCCGTCACACAACACACGCTCCCCTTTCTAAACCAAGCGGCGTTTTCCCGCGTCACGCGCTACGCGAAGGAGGGGGCCACAATATTTATTCACCGATCCTATCCATGTATCCGCCTACGAAGCTTTCTAATTAGCTCGAAAAGCTACGCCAACTAGTATATACGGCGGCGCAAGTTCATCTGTTCCTCGCGCACCTCGTGCGCTTGTCCGCTCATCAAATCAGCCCCCGTGCTCTTGTTTACCACCGATTTCAACCAATGACGAAGCGCGCTTGGATTGGCGAGCAATATCTTGAGTTCCGATGCTCCAAAGACATATCTTGCAACACTTCCTCGCCATACGCATACTTTGCAAACGAGTGGTATTGACACCTCTATCGGGCTTATTTACACGAGGTTCGAACATAGATCACGAACTACGGCGGCGCGATGGTATGAAAAGAAAATAAGGCCGCGAAGATGAAGTCAAGCGTTTGTCTGCCTAGACTAGAGTTCCCTGCTTTTACGAGTCTCGCTTATCGATGATGGATTATAGTGGGTCTATAGGAGGTTGGTTGTCCGTCTAGGCTTGTGTGTGACACGCTGTTTCAGTTAAACGGTTGTTTTCGTGAAACTAAACAATGGACACTGAGCGAGGCCCACTGCGACGCGGGATAAACAAGCGTGCACACAGCACGGGAAACCCGACGTAATTTGATCGATGGGTTGCGGAGGCGTCCGAATAACGTTATAGTGATGCGCAATCACTGAGAAAATAGGTTCCATTTGCTCGCGTCGCTGGCTGTAGTTTGCTTGTGCGAGATGTGATTTTCGTTTTCTTATAGCGAGGGTCGAAGGGAAAAAATTCACTTGAAAGAAATCTGAGTAATACGTTTTGCCAGGTCCGGCGCTATACGTTACCACAAATGTATGGCTAGGGGATGCAATTATTTTCGTGAAAATATAGAAGGACAAAGTCCCCTCAATCAAAATATACAAGCAAGCAATTTCCTGTGTGTTGGTAGAAGTGAATCTACCGATCTAATCTACGGACTTATAGGTTGGTAGATCAGAAGTAAAAAGAAGCGTTCCTATGAGCCCTTGGGGCGTTTTACTAGACAAAACATAGTTAAAAACCGATCAAAAATTCCTCACTCTCTTTTTTTATGATATAAAAATATTAATATAAAAACGGTTTTCCACGTTAGGTTTTTACATTTGTTATTCACCTCCGTGAAGGCCGATAGAAAGTATGAATAAAATATGATTGAGAGGTGTTTCTGTTTGATATATATATATAAAAAATATCTAAACAGCTGTGCAAGTACTTAGTTGCACCTTCGTGCTGACTTACAGTTTCGAAGCATACGAAATTGTGTTCTGAGATCAATTTAAGGTGGGTTAGATTCATTTGACTTTTCGTGTCCCTGTCAGTGACTAGGACCTTTCATACTTTAGATTCTCGTTTTATCAAATTTTTCCTGCGTAAAGTTTTGACCCTACTAAATTGATATTTCTCGTTTCCTAGTGAAACACGAGACGCGCGCCCCCGTTTCCAGATGACCAATCACTGAATTCGATATCTATACGCTGCGTTTTGAGAGAGTGAAAGTGCCGTTCAAGGCGACATGCTCGCATTCGAAGTTCATTTTATGTTCCTCGCTTCCCAACTTGGCGTCGAAAAGTCGAAACAGAGCCCACATAAAAGCAATAATAGCTTCATTCGCCGAAACGATCGTCTCAGGATGGGGGACCAAAATGGAGAGGCTATAAAGGGAAGTCGAAACGAATTCTTCTCTAGACGCCTCCACCCTAACTGCTGGGAAAGTGAGGGTGTTCCTTTCTTCTCGATGACGACTGTAATTACAGTCTTTCTTGGCCACTCGTCGTTTCGTCTAAAAAAAAAAAAAGAATCTCTCGGTCTTCTTTTGGGCGGTCAGGATGCTTTGGTTCGCGACGAAAGGCAAAGTTGCGAAACGAGAAAGATCAAGCGAAACCGGTTGCGTCCCTGTCGTTCGTCCGGCAGGAACTAAGAATACTTGCACGCCGCAGAAGCGCACTCACCGATGCTCCGTTGATTTTATACACGGCAATATGCATGCAAACCGCAAAGAAAAAAACAAAAAACAACAAGAACACACACACGTACAAAAAAGAAGAGAGCGACGCAAACCAGGTAAAAAAAAAAAATCACCAAAAAAGGAGCACAGGAAAGCTGGCATGAAACAAGTATATATATATAGCGAACGCGCGCATATACGAACGCACACTATATTTTAAATGGACGCATCATCGCTCCACAGTGGCCACGCTTGCATGCGATCCTTCCGTATATATAGTACAGCCATTTATTATAGTATTGGTTCATTTATTTGCTTTTTCATTCCGAAAATTGGCCGCAAGAAGCCTGAATCGTTGGTTACGACTGTCCTCATCCGTATAATTATGCGGGCATGCACAAAACAAAATCCGGGTGGACTGCCGTTTGCCTTTCTCCCGAATTGGATCTGCCACGGAAAGACGGGCTCCTATATTTAATACGTGTTCGGCTGTTCGGCTAACGGACAGCTCGGATAGAGCGTGCGGTTGTTTGCATTGGGCTTGAGGAGGACGGAAAAGGAAGAGAGAGAATACAGTGCTTTTAGGGAAGGAATTTCAATTGGGCTATAATCGGAATGCTTTGTCGTCCATACCGCGTGTGGCTGTCAATAAATGTGGACCTCGTTCACCCGTCGATATATTCGTCGATATATTTAGTTTCCTTGCTCAACAGGGTGGTGTGTATTCCTTACTCGATGTTAAAGGCGACGCTCTGCTACGAATAGGCCCGTGTTTTTTTGTATTTTTTCCCCTGACGTTTCCTTTGTTCTTGAAATAAAAGTATGTATGTTAAAAGCAATCCCGCTTTAAGAATTTAAACTAATCAAAAAATAAAAAATAAACAAGGAGAAACTAATGCATATATTTCAAGCCCGCTTCTAAGGCTTCCGAAGCAATTTTTATATTGCACGGGCCGATCAACGAAATCCGAAGGGGATTCTCTTATTGTTCAGTATTTTTTTTTATCTTGTATTGGATCTTACTTCAACGGCATATTTCCTTAGAAGTGTGGTCTCTCTTCGGAATGCCCTCGCTCCTATATCTTGAATGAAATTGATGCAATTGATATCCAAGCAAGGTATTTGTTATCGATAAGAAAAGCGGCACCTTGCAGTCGTACCTAGAGGTAATGCATTGAAATGTAAAAAAAAAGGGTGCGTTCTTGTGTTAGTTTACAGTACAGACATAGCTATAGCTGCGACACGTCACGGCGAAGTTTTAGTGCGTCGGCGTCGAGTTCACGCACAGTGGGGTGCGTCACGGGAACAAAAGCGCTCGGAACAAAATAGATATGTGACCATTTTGTTCCGAACGCGCTTGTTTCTTCTTTTGTTGTTTATTCGGAGCGCGTGGAAGAGCTTCTCGAGTCGCGAACCCTGGGCATTTACCGGGCTACGATGGTATTTTGTTATTGGCTATTTTTTTGTTTTTTCCAGAAAGCGCGTACAACGGGCTCCGAGTATTACGAGAACCCTAAGTTTCAAGCGGCTTGTTAACGCTTGGTCGTAGCTTTCCGGTAACGATCCCATTATGCACGCAGCGAATTTAGCTTAGATTCCCGCGGGTGGTGGGCGATCTTACGACGGACGCCTTACAACGCCAACTCCAACATCAACAACTGCCACAGCAATGCCGAACGTGATTTATGGTGGTAACAATTAAGAGTCCATAGCAGCTATCGTTGTAAAACATAACTAAGCGCAACTGTGTTACCGGGTCTTTACAGCGTGACCAGAAGAAGAGGAAAATAAATGGTGCTATGGAGAGCATGACCATTTTCCCGCAACGCAGAGGCTTCAACGAGGACGACGAAACGCGCACTAACGGCAAACACGTATGCAAAAAAAAAAAAAAAAAAAAAAATCATCTGAAATTGTTTGATCATCCAAAATGACGCCCTTGTGCTTCTCCACACCGGGCAATCAGACGTCGTAAAGACGCGTCATAGATTCTTTGAACGCGTTCAAACCCGTTCTAAATCGCCGCAGAACCAATAGACAAAATCCAATCTGTTTGTTCTCCGCCGTCCACGGCAGGTTCATAAAGACCACTCCTCGCAACAAGAGACAACGACTAAACTCTACGCACGCTACCGCTACAAGCGTGCGACTACAAGCCGGCGTAGCTGATGGATAGTGCGGCTCGCCATGCAGCGAGCAACAACAAGATCCGCTTCCTGATCCCTCGCCGAACATCACACAATCGCCACGGAACCAATCGCCGCCGCCAAACTCTCTTGTTCGAGACACGCCATGGCGTCGCAGCAAGAAGGCGTGTCCCGTCCTTCGTGAAAGCTGAATAAAAAACAAAAACAACAACAAAAAATGTCCATCGCTAGAACAAACAAAACAGAGCTCTACTTTCTATGGGACGGGCAACAGCAACCGTTCCCTCTCGCTCCCAGTTTACAATGCTGAAGGGCTGAATGCTGACCGCCTTCCCCCGGAAGGACCTGTCTGCATGAGGCCCACGGGTTGCGGCAGAAAGCGTGCATTTTTTTCTCTTTTATTTCTTTCCTCTTCAGCGAGTCGCTCGCTGTCTTCTGGCTTAAATATTTCATAAGCGTTCCTCTTGCGGCGGTGGCCCTTTGCCCAGCAGTTTCTTCTTTTGGGACTTTTGTTTTCGCGGAGCCGCTTTTAAGCAAGTAGCGCTCAACAATATACGTCGAAGGTATACGTGACCTGGATGGTCCCTGTTTTTTTCTATTTTTTTTTATTTAGTATATACGCTGTTTTTCCGGACTCGGTAATGTAGCGTTGCCGTACCGACCGTCATCCTAGACTAAAGTACAGGGTTCGGGTGTGTTTGTCTAAGACAGACTGTCAGGTAAATGCTCTTTTCTTTTTTAAATAGCTGCGGTTGGCGGAATTTCCTCGTGGTCCTGCGTAACAATAAAGTAAAGCCTGAGCATAGCTTGGTTAAAAACCAATTGTGAACGATAAAACTGCGTGTGTACGTTTGGAAGCAGTCACACCTCAGAAGCTAGTCTGACTGCCGTAGATAAAAAATGCTCCGTTTGGGTGCCAGTCGGAAAGCCGTGGGAGCGCCTTAGAAAGGGTTGACTATCAGACGATCCACAAACGCCTGCTGTGAGATCGCGGTCCCTGAGGCAGTACTTGCAAACGTGTACAAGCTCAACACCAAAAGGTGGTTTCTACCGGGAAGCTGTCCTGATACCTGATTATCTCCTGTTTACAGTATGTTAACCGCAGTAAAATACCAATGTGACGGGATGCACTGGTTTGTAATTTTGCGAGCGCATAATAAGTTTGTCTCTCTAACTTCGCGTGCTCTTATTCTAGGCTGTTCATTTATTCTTCGCTGCAATATGGCCGTTTGTTTTATCTCCTAGGTTCGCGCTATACTGGATCACGACCGGGTAAGAATAGATCGAGTCTGGTCAGTAGGCGTTCATACATGTCGTAGGACGGACGAGAGCTGCGTGAGCGAAAGAGGAAAGCCGGACGGAAGAGAGACGAATCGTAATGCCTTGGCTTCTGCTGGGGTTTTCAAAGAACATTTCGAGATTTGTTTGTTCATTCCCAGGATCCGCTAACGTTGGCGTGGAAACACAACGTCCCGCGAATAATAATTGCACTTTTTATCTATTGCATTGTTTAGTTAACGTGTGTTGCATGCGAAAGAAAAGTGTTAATGGAAGTGCAGTAAATACAGCTGGTAGCTGACGAGGTCAGTGTCTTCTAAATTCTCCTCATTGACGGCTCTGAAATGTTGTAGGAAAGGGTACAGACTGTGCAACGGGTGCAACAAAGTGTAAGCGAGCGAAAGTTTAGTAGCCAACAGCGAAATAAGATAGCGTATAAGCCTGATATGCAAGTCAAAAACAAATTGAACATCCGTAAAAGAAAATGGAAGAATATGAAGGTTTATAGGCAAGCATTGGTGGTGGGATGCACTCTCAGAAGGTTCTTCAAGCGTACTGTACATAAAACACTAGAAAAACGAAAACGACGATCTTTCCTTAATCAATTATAAAGGAGCTAAAAGAAAAACAAGTTAGGGGTGAATTTTAGCGTATTTTTGTCTTGCAAATTTGAATATCACAAGCATTTGACCCGAACGTATCATTAAAAACGTAAACAAAAAAGAAAAATGGAAAACCAATTACTGGGTGTGACGTCGTACCCAGAGTTTTTAACAACTGCTTTACGCCTGGCGCTTGCGACCGAACGCGTGCGGCGTTCTTGAGTGCTCGGGTAAGGCATGCGGAAGGCGCGAACATGTCGAGATCTTTGCATAATACGCTTCAATTCTCTCCCCCCACCGAACGTGCCACCGCTATTTTGAAAGTGGTGGTGCGACTACTTGGCACAGCAATATGAAATATAATTTTTACATTCCGGTAATCTTAAAAGACAAATGAAGATGATTTAAATATTTTTCTTCAAATACAAAACCGCTTCAGTTTACCTTTAAAACAACAAGAAGGAAGATCGGTATCATGCTACAGAAAACAGCAACAGAAGTGGTCGAAAGGGATACCCGGATTTCTCTGAAATCTTCAAAAGGGGCTGTCAATGTTTTATTATAAAAGTTTAGCGAAAGCAGCTAGTTCATCCGTTAGCGAACCGTCGGAAGGAGTTGTGAGGTTTTAACAGCGTTCATGTTCAAGATACTCTCTCAAATTCATGCAGTCTCAGTGTTAAAAGCGGTGGACGCCTTCTAGCATTCTATAAAGCACACAGGAACGCCTCCAAGGCTAGCTCAATATACGCCGTTCTTATATAGAATACACCATAAAGTACTCACGGGTATGCATCAAACGACAAACGACATGGTTCCTTAAGCGGCTCAATAAAACTCACATAGTTCATCAAAGAGTGTTCGCTAACACCAAGATGTCCCACTTTGGTATCCCGAATATCTGGCAAAAATATGAACTTTGGAATATATAAGTGCAGGGGTGGGCAGGATACTTCGAAATTGTATCTTCGATACCGATACTCGATACCCTCGAAAATTGTATTTGAGATACCGATACAAGATACAGATGCAAAACTAATCTCCGATACAGATACTGAATACTGTATTTTAGATACCTAGATACATCGCTAAAACCTCATCCGAAGTACTTTAAAATGGGTGTATCTTATTGCTTTAGATTAATTAACAAAGGTATTAGTTGAATTCTTGTGTTTCTTATATTGTGTCTTTTTTTCAAACGTTTACGCAAACGTACAAACCTCCGTAAAAATATTGCAGCCAAAAGAGCAGCGAGGTATAAAGATACACGCTATTTCAAATCCACAGAATCTACCAAACCAAAACGTTCTATCTATAATTGAGTTTTAGTCTCCGCAAGTTTTTTTCTCAAACACGGACTATGTGGTGTTAACGAGTTATAGTAGATCGTGTTTTCAGGGAAAGATATTTGTATTGGGCGCTCGCGCTGCCACACCGAAGCATGCTCTGAAGCGCGCGCATGGAGTGGTATGGATCCAAGGAAAACGATATACTGAAACTCCCTACTGTCGCTGTCGGGGGCTGAAGCTCGAAAAACAAATACAGGCATTGAAAGAATCAGAAGAGCGTGTTGGTTAAACATTCATGAGGAGGATTTAGAACGCAAGTAAGAAGAAGGGACACACAGAAATATGAGACAGACATGGCAGTCGGTGTCTGTCTCGTTTTCATATTAGTCCCTTGAGTTTACTTGCGTTCTGAATCCTCAAGAAATGACAGACACTTTTAGATAGACGTACAAGTATAGGCAGCAATTTAGCACCATGTTTTGCGTCTTGTCGTTCTGGTCGCTTTATTGTAATATTGTCGCGCAAGAGCTTGCTGCCGTTTTTGCCGCCCTGGCGGTTGAAAAACCCTTCGGTCACGATGGCACCCGTGGGACCGCAGCCTTAAAGGAGCTGTGCAACAATTTTTGTACTGTGCACAAATACCGCTTAAAACGGATCCCTGACGTTAATGGCCTATGAAACACGCGTTCGTTTTTCACCCCACGCAATAGAAGTCCCAGAAAAAAATTTAAGAAAAACGAGCAGCGTTCACCCCCTCAACTCGCAGCCAGAACAAGCGGCCACGTGATCTGGAGCCGATTATATGCCGCCAGTGTTGATCATAGCCACGCGCTGGGGTTGGCAAAGCACAGGACACGCGCTGAGTTCCAGACATTGTTATGGCTCGGCTGTTGTCGTCGTTGCAGTGATTGGACACGGGTCACAACCCGAATGCTTCTCGAGCTAGCAATTGTCACGAGCCCAAGTCGAGTGCCCACGCAATGCTCGGGTCCAATCTATGAACCGCATTCAAATATCGTCACTTGGGTGTACTGCGATCCCCGAGTTACGTCATCAAATTTTGCAAAGGAGAGATTGAATGGAAATGACCGCTTTTGTCCTTGAAATTACACCGCAACAAAGGAGTTTCTTGGCCAATGGCGTTGCGTGTGAGTGTCCTTGAGTCCCAGCTGTGCCAGTAAGCTCGTGTAGAGAGAAAAACATTCCAATTGAATATCGTTGCACAGCTCCTTTAAGCAGAAGCATTTGCTCAAAACGCCGGTCTGAAAGTCCGCCACGATGCGGGCGTAAGATTAGCGACGCGAAGGAGAACAGCCGTTCTACAGGAGCCGAGGAGCACGTTGGGGTGTTGTATCTAATGGAGGCGCTTCTCAGAGAAGGGTATGAGCGGAGCATATCGAATTCAACTCGAGGATCTTGCAGGTAGCTCAAGAACTCAAGTTTGACTTGATCTTCCTGACAGCTGGGGCTCGTGCCGCAGTGGGCTTCAAAAGAAAAGAATGCATCAGCCGATACGTCAGAGGCTGCAGAGGTTGATGGCGCGCACGCCAAAGGACGCGTGGTATGCTTGGTTGCATTTACAAAGTCAATTACAGCTTTTTCTGCGAGTTGCTGGCCATGCTCGCGGACATCTTGAGGTTCTCGTGACAACCACCGCAACTTAAAGTAACGGTGAAGAACAGCAGCAACAGTCGCGTCATTTGCACTTGGTTTCATTCGCAGAAGCTCGTCAAATCTGCGAATGAACCCAGATGTAACCGCATCCAAAAGTGGTCTGCAGTAGACGAATGAGTGGCGTGAGGGCCGTGAGGGCGGTGAGGGCCGTGAGGGCGGTGAGTGGCGTGAGGGCTATGAGTGCGTGAGGGCCGTGAGGGCGGTGAGGGCCGTGAGGGCGGTGAGTGGCGTGAGGGCCATGAGTGAGTGAGGGGCGTGAGGGGCGTGAAGGCCGTGAGGGCAGTGAGGGGCGTGAGGGCCGTGAGGGGCGTGAGGGCGGTGAGTGCGTGAGGGCCGTGAGGTTCAGTGAGGGTGAGTGAAGGGTGAAGGTGAGTGTATGGTCCATACCAGCCTTCTCCTGAAGCTTTGATTTTACGGTAAAAAGCGTTGGCAGCAGCTCCCCAAAGAAGCAATCGGACTGCGCTTGGAGTCGCGTCAGAGCGGAGGCGATCGGCTGCAGGATCTCACAGTACTCGGCAATAAATGCTAAGTCTCTTTCTTGGAATGTCTGCAGATTTAGTCCATCGCAGACATCTCGCAGTTTATCCTTCGAGCGAAGGAGGTCTTTCATGCTGTCATACAATGAATTCCAGCGTTTTACGCATGGCGTCTTCAGAGAATGCCCTAGGATGTCCACAATAACTTCAGACGACTTGGGTCTTCGAACGCAGTTCCATAGAGCCGAACACTTTGACATGACCGATGTGTTAGCACGTTCAAAGGATGGTGTCGACAAGGCTGCCTTCGCATCTGAAGTTGCCACAAGACTCAGCGTGTGACATGCGCATATGCGCGAGGCAAGTTGATTTGAGCATCGTCCAGAATGTCGGGTTCGACCATAATTTCAAAGGACAAGTCGGCGGCGACATCATCTGCCAGTTAAAAAAGGAACGCATTTAGCCGAAATACTTAAAACAGCACTCAAGATTACATGTTTGGAAACATTTTACGGTGAATAACACATATTCATAAAAACTAAAAGAAAAACAGTTTTGCAATAATCAAAAACACTCTCGTTTGCATTAGCTTCAGTGGCTTCATCTTCAATTATTTGTATTGCGTATCAAAAGAAGAATTATATTTATCACAAAAATTAACCAAGTCAGCTGCACCAGACAAGAGGAAAATTAGAATCGTTGCATAACATGACGGATATTTTTCACACTTCTTGCATTTGTAATCGCACGTTACCCACTTGGGTTTAGGTTATTGAGACAGACGTAAATCAGTCCTTAAAAATCTGAAAAAATGTTTGATAATAAGTACAGCATTACCCTTACCCTGGTCAGTAATCTCAGAACAAAAGCCGAACTCCCTGAAGGCTTTGGCGAAGTTGCTGGCGTTGTCTGTGACCGTGTCTACGACCTTCTCCTGCGAGATGTCGAAGGACTGCCTAATGTCTTCCAGCATTTCTGCTATCCTGTCGTACGTGTGGCTTCCAGGAAACCTCCTGCAGGCCAGTGCGAGCGACCTCCGAGAATGGGTGTCAGCATCGATCTAAATAAATATACAAATATTATCATTCATTAGTTACTTAATCATGATTTTCCACAACTTCTACTTTTTAATACAGAATATGTTATAGGAATGGCCTCAGGCACTTCCGGCGACGCCTTCTAGGTAACGAAGGTGCGGAACACGAAAATTGAAATAGAAAAGACACTGGCAGCGCTCCGATACGAAGCAGCGTCCCTCATATTATGAATCCGATGTCTTAAACACTGAACTACTAGGGACTTTTTTACGAATCTCTGACCCTCATACTGTGAATCCGGTGTCTTAACCACTGTACTACCGCTCTCTGAGGAAACCATATGCTTCGATTCACCTTATACGTGGGCGAAGCATAAAATCTACGTGACCTACCCGTTCCACTCCCGCTCGAGCGCTACTTTCGGCAGGGCTTTCTTCCGGAGACGCTGTTTCCAGCAAGCTGATGGAAGCTCCCCAAAATAATGCGTACACATTCTGTGTTACGACTGCCTTTGCCACGGTAGTGAAGGAAAGGGACACATTTTGTTTTATTCACAACACAAAGCGCTTACCCAATGAACCGTGACACCCATGAAGCTACGATGGTGAGTGGACCAGATGTCAGCTGTGGTTGCAACATAGCTTTGACCAGACAACTTCTCTCGCGCGTCATCCAGAAACTTTTACCATTCCTCATCAATTCGCCGACCTAGGGAGCGTCGCGACATCACACTAGTTCCTGGGCGCAAGCCTAAAATAGAAAAAGAGACAATGTACAATTATAATGCAGTCTGATTTCGCACAGAATTGAAAGCTCACCTGTTACAAGCTGTATGAAGCCTGGCTCTTCGACTGTCGATAATGAATACAACCCACCCACAACGAACTTGACGATCAGATTGTCTACTTCGGGCTGAGTCAGTTGACTCCCGGGAGAGCAAAACAGTTTCGTTTGGCGCATTTTGTCAGCAGGGGCGTCGGCCTTTCTCTTGACTGCTTGTTGTCTCCACCCTTCTTTGTACTCGTCGAACCTTCTTAGCTCTTGTGGAGGCACGCGCTGAAACAAAATAAGTATCGATTAATTATATAGCCGCCAAACAAGTAATATCACACAAAGCGTACTTCCGTAAGCTATGCAAATGCACCGTTTTGATACATAAGACAGCACTGAAAAATTAGATACATATAGATACACTCTGTTCGACTCAATGCATTTCTTGGCATGTTAAAAGCAAACAAAAAATCTAATTTATGGTGATTCTGCACCTACCTTTAAGTGAAGCTTGAAATTCGAGGTTGACGAGTAGGCGCCACAGATGGTCGCTTTACAAAGCGAACAGGCAGCCTTTACTCTGTCGTCCCTAGATGAAATCACGGTAAAATACTTCCCGTCCAAGATGGCACAGCGAGGAGTATTGTCGTTGTCTGCCATTGCTAGCCCGTCGACGCGGCGGAACAAATAACTTTCAACTCCAAGACTGGGACTGCGAAGTGCGCACCATACAGTCGGAAATATCAAGTGAAGTTCCGCGGAAAAGAAAACCAAGGACAGAGCTCAGCCTGGCCGCCTAGCGTTTTGCAGACGGCGCCCTCCTGTCTGGCTCCTGTAGTGCTCTGGGCGGCCGTGCAACCCGGGTTTGCTATAGGCACACAAAAAAAAGGACCATGCCCGTGCAGAGATTGCGAAACCGCTCGACTTTCTTTCGATCGTGTTTCTTTGTTTGTTGTTTTAGCCGCGGACACAAGATTTGTTTACTTGATGTTGTCTTTTCGGAGGCCTTCTATGCTCTAGCTTCCCCTGAACAAGAGTGAAAGAAAACGCAGCTTCGATTTAGAAGCGCACTTTTGCAAGTATCGGGTATTTTTGCAATACACGATACTTTCAAAAAGTATCTTCGATACCGATACTTCGATACATGTTTTTCTGGCAAGAGATACCAGATACAAGATACTCAACTGTATCGAAAGATAGTATCGAAAATACATGTATCTTCGATACTGCCCAGCTCTGTATAAGTGGTCTTACAAAAGCTGCGAACTCGTTTGCCTCATGCCCTCTGTTGCCGCCCTTCTTTTTAAAGTCGAAAAAAAAAAGTTTACAATACAAGACACCGCCCGGTTATTTTCTTTATTGATTTTAGAGGGGCTCATAGATCGCCGGATGGATGCATGTTCGCCGTTTTATCTGCCTTCGCCGCTTATTTAATCTAGGACTTTCTTGGTCATGGCGCCACCGCTTCAAACAATGAAAGGGTGTTGTTCGAGCACGATACCTACCGTGCCCACTTCTGAAGAAGCCGTAAATCTCTCCAAGAGGCTTCCCAACCCACTCGACGCGCCGCTCCCCTCTTGGGAGCTACACGAACTCACCGAAACAGCAGAGCCGAATTCATCCAACCGTCGCAGCTTTGCATCAAGACCTATAACACTGTTCCCCCTAAGCCGCCGTTGCGTTGGGAGCTACGCGCTCGCCGAACAATTTTTCGTAGCTCGACTCCGCGTTCCGGGACGGTGATAACGTGGCAAAACAGAAAGGTACTCGTGGTCCAACAAGCAAACAAGCACCAGCTTCCAACTCATCGTCAGCTTACGGGCACATGGAGTATGGGGCGGCAGCACGAAGTAACTTAAAGGCCACTTTATTTCAACGGTAACCACAGCTGTCGGTCCCTAATGCCGATTATCTACTTGTCTCACTGTGTGCGTTAACTTTTTCCCTAATGACAGTGCTGTAGCGAGGTCCGCACAGCAGCGTCGTGGTTGACTTCCGTGTTTAAGTATATACTACTTGTTCCGAAGACTTGAGTTTAGCTCAGAGACCGACGTTTAAGGGCACACAAAGTAAATCGTCCTGCGGTGTGCTCGTGCGATGTACCGAAGTGGCGTTCCCTCTCAACGCCCACCGGCATTCATGCGGCCCTCCTGCCGGGAAGACTGAACGTTTAGTTGACTTCAAAGCTCCAACGAGACAAGAAGAAGAAAAAGTCGGGGAGACAACTTGTCAGCGTAGCCATCAAAACACAAAAGATTCGCAGGAGACCGCATGGGGACCAACTGTTTTAAGAAGGCTCGGTCGGCGCGTTTACTCCCGGACCGCGGGGTACGCGCCGAGAAAGTCTAGCTCAACCAGACGTTCTGCCCTGATGGACCTCCGAACAGTGTTCGGTTTTCCGCTAGCTTTTTTTTTCTTTTCTTTTCTGACGTTGTTTTTCCTGGACCTTCCAGTCAAGAAGAAGCGCGTATTTATTTATAGACCGGACGCACAATGCACATTCCGCCCGTGGAGCGCGCTGCCTTCTCGCCCTCGAGGTCCGTCCACTCTGCGGTAAAACGATTAGGCGACTGCGCTCCCTCTGTTCGCTTCCCTGTGAGCAGCGTTACGCCACTGCGCTTCTCTCTATTTAATGGCGCATTTTCGCAAAGCTCTACTTCTAACGACCGCGTAACCGCGGACGAAGGCGTCTGCTCCGGCTAGGCGGGAAAGTCGGCGAACAGCTCGGGATTAAATAATCCTATCTTAAGGATGCAAAGACGACTGCCAGTTTGCGTGTCTTATTTTTTTTACCCAACAGCTTCGGAAAGATGCGTGTTTTGTTTGTGAAATTTCCTGTCATCTGCGGTGGCTTGTTTATAACTCAGTCTTTTTTCTTATCACCGCTGTTCGGAGCTACGAGGCGTGGTAGACCTAGACTTACGACGAACACAATCATGAACCAGCCACACGACTGGTTCTTGATTGTGTTTATCAGATGATGCTATAGTTTTATTGGCTGCTTATAATGGCAGACGATCAGGGTTGACCACATGCTATCCGAGATAAACTGAAGGAATGTTCTGAGAAGCTCCTTCGTGTATTGTGCAAGGTATATGTACAGATGGTAGCGAAACTTGGGCCAAAACACGGTACAAAACAAATTGCCAGCGACATCAACCAGGAGGGTCACGTGGTTACGGTGCGTTTGAAGCGCGACTAGGAGAGGTTATGGCAAACTATATACAAATAAAATAACTTTAATTTAAATTATACTAAATTGTATTTTTAAATTTTGTATGTTGTTATTAGTGGTCTTAAATAAGGTTTATTGCGCTCGAGAAAGCTGAAATAGCTTTTATTACTACTGATATTCTAACTTGCCCTTAGCGCCCTCTGTACTGCACAAGCAACAAGGCTGGCTTTTAATAGCGATAAATTGCAGAGGCATCGTGCTGCACGAAGAGGCAGGTTCTTGTTGTCCGTCTGCTTGCTTCTTTTAGGTCTCCACGTGCTTTTTGAATCGTTCTACCGTCACTTCAAATAGTTTGAAAAGTTTAGTTCGCTCAGCCTGATTACGCAAGTTACGTGCGCAGGAGCGTAATATCAGCGTGATATAGGAACAGTCACCTTCGTGCGGTTGGACGCTACTGCGTCCGACGGGCTCAACGTCCTTCGTGACAATGAGCTCAACACGTTATGCAACCAGGCGTTGCTCCGTGGAAGAATGCCGAAGTGACAACCGCACGGCTGGCGTCTCGCTGCACCGGTTTCCTGTCGACACTCGAAGGTGAGATTTTGTTCCTGTCAGTGAGGTGCCTGCTGTGTTGTGGCCATGACCCCCTTGTAAAATGTTCTCTTAACTGTTGTTAGTTTTCGCTGACTTTGCAGCGTTGTTCGCGCTCATTACGAAAGCGCCCAGGATATTTGAATTTACCTGAACCGATTTGCCCCTCAGGAGTATGGGGTCATACTCATCGACGCTCTAATCAAGGATGCAACACGACATAGATACATTTAAAAGCCTCTGCACTAAAGGCTCATGTTTATCTTTTTGTGGTTCATACAGAGAGTTTTGCTCACTAATCTGTGAATGTCCTCGCTCCGATTTGCTTTGGTGTGTGCATATATTGGCTACATTTGCTCTTTGCAAGTACGCAAGACACTTAGATAGCACCGCGCTTTATCCGCAGGCGTGAAGCATGGGTTCGGTTCTCCAACAACCGGGGCCTACAGTGGAAGACTCCATGGCAGCTACGAAACATGGTTGTTTGCTCTTTACATTTCAAGGCGTCAGCTTTCCTGCGGCCTGGATACCTACGCCACAATGCAGTGCCGACTGTGCTTGCCCCTGAAGGTGACCAGACCACTAGACCTTCCGACGCGCTTTGAGAATAACCATGTCAAGGCCCACTGATTAGGGAAATAGTTAGCACATGGGCCCGAAAAATTGCTTTTGTGGACTTATAACATTTATGCAATTTCACAGAAACGACACGTGGCGAAGTTTCAAGCGAGAGCTGTACAGTTTCTGCAGTGGCAAATGGTGAGCTTTTTCGCTGTACCTACCATAAAGAGGCAGCAAATGCCGTCACCACTGTGTTAGTTCATGTTCTTCATCACTTGAGCATTTTGCTATAGAATAAAGTCTGCTTGGACAAATGTGGGGAATCAGATAGGAGTCATTCATTGAGTCTCATTCCAGGCCCCATTTACTACATTTTTAACCTCAGGTGAGTAAGCGACTCCAATATGGGCCCACAGACCTGCATTGTCCACGTTGACAAGCAGCTTTCGGAAATGAAGCTGTCCTTGAAATAAGGTTATTTCCCTTTTCCGATGTTAAATATAAGCGAATTGGGGAGAAATTCAACCGCTACTCTTTCACTAATTTCATATTAAATTTGCAGGAAGGAGTTCTCCAGCCCCACCGACCTACCGATACCCGGGCCGCTCGGACTCCCAGAGTTCCTGTGGCATTCCTGACGACCAGTCTTCCGAAATGGAACTGTCCTTAGAAGAAGGTGATTTTTATTTTCAGATTTTAAAATAGGAGAATCAACCAAGAATTCAACCGCTACTCCTTCAATAACTTTGTGTTAAATATGCAGGGAGGAGTTCTCTATCTTCATCGAGCTGCACATCCTCCAGCCGCCCAGACTTGCGGAGTTCCTGTGGCATTCCTGACGACCAGTCTTCCGAAATGGAACTGTCCTTAGAAGAAGGTGATTTTTATTTTCAGATTTTAAAATAGGAGAATCAACCAAGAATTCAACCGCTACTCCTTCAATAACTTTGTGTTAAATATGCAGGGAGGAGTTCTCTATCTTCATCGAGCTGCACATCCTCCAGCCGCCCAGACTTGCGGAGTTCCTGTGGCATTCCTGACGACCAGTCTTCCGAAATGGAACTGTCCTTAGAAGAAGGTGATTTTTATTTTCAGATTTTAAAATAGGAGAATCAACCAAGAATTCAACCGCTACTCCTTCAATAACTTTGTGTTAAATATGCAGGGAGGAGTTCTCTATCTTCATCGAGCTGCACATCCTCCAGCCGCCCAGACTCGCGGAGTTCCTGTGGCATTCCTGACGTACGGTCTTCAGAAATCGAGCTGTCACTGGAAGAAGGTGATTTTTTTTTTAATAGGAGAATCAACCAAGAATTCAACCGCTACTCCTTCAATAACTTTGTGTTAAATATGCAGGGAGAAGTTCTCCATCTTCATCGAGCTGCACATCCTCCAGCCGCCCAGACTCGCGGAGTTCCTGCGACATTCCTGACGTATGGTCTTCCGAAATCGAGCTGTCACTGGAAGAAGGTGATTTTTTTTTTAATACGAGAATCAACTAGGAATTTAACCGCTATGCCTTCAATAACTTCATGTTAAATTTGCAGGGAGGAGTTCTCCAACTTCATCGACCTGCACATACTCCAGCCGCCCAGACTCGCAGAGTTCCTGTGGCATTCCTGACGACCAGTCTTCCGAAATCGGGCTGTCCCTGGAAGAAGGTAATTTTTTTTTTCATTTTCAGATGTTAAAAAAGTAGAATGAATCTGAAATTCAACCACTAATTCACTGTTTTCACATTACCTTCGCAGAGGGATGTTCGTCAGCTTTGTGGGACCACACATATTCCTGTCTCCCACTAGAGAACAGTCCACTGGAGGCTCATGGTAAGTGATGGGAGAGCAGGGCGTTTCTGCGCGCCTTGTTGCTCTGACTTTTTTGTGTTTTTTGCTCTTACTACAGTTATTGTAACAGCACTTTCTATTTTTTCTATTTATTTTGAAGCTGATCATAGCTACGCCCTTCCTCAAAATGCTGTTCCTGCTCACGAGTCCAGCGGAGACATGGCTGACATGGCGCCGTCGATTTATGGACCGTCACCTGAGGACTCTCTCTCTAGCAGTGCCGGTGTACTTTCTCACAGAGGTAAGTGCTCTTTCATTTTACCTCTTGCACCTTTTTGTTTTGTATTGTTAAAGTGCACAAATTAGTCGCCGAACATAAACAACCAAGGCTAGTTATAGGTATCAGATGACTTGAAGATACTAAAATTTATTCTGAAAGTTGGCGGTACATACAAGGGTACATATAGCACTATGTCACAGAACACAAGGCCGGATGGCAGCCAGCTACAAACTGGAGTCAGTTGAAAATCCACCATTTATTTGTGCTTCACATTATTATATTTAAAGTAATGTATACAAAATGTTCATAAAGTTTCACAGACGAACCACCAAAACACCTGAATGGGTTTCACTGAATGGTAATGCAATAATCTTTTCGCAAAGCCTCGTGTAAGGCAGCATTTTTTATAGCTAGCTAAAAACTGCCTGGGCCATACGTGCATGATGCTAACCTTATTTAAATTTGATTTGCACGTATGTAGTACGTTATCAAACTTTTCACTGTACCTGGTTTTAAAAAAAAATTGTGCAACTTGACAAGGAATGCAAGTTCTTATTGGCCACCATTTACATATATATAAACATTTTTACAGTTTACTGATCTGGGTGATTTGTCACCTTGCAGCATCAAGCAAGGCCCGCAGCACTGACAAGAGAAAGATGGACGCACTGAGGGCCAAGGTACGACAGTTCCGAGAACAAAACAAGAGGCTGCAAAGAAGGCTGCAACGACAGCGTCAGATGAGGACTGTTGCTGAAGTTGTTGAGAGTGTCCGCATTCATGTTTCTCCAGCTGTCGCTGCACTCGTTGAGGCCCAGCTTAGGATGAGGGATGTGAGCCGGTTTGGTCGACGGTGGTGCAGCCAGAACAAGTCTTTGGCTTTGGGCCTCTACTTTCATAGCCCAAAAGGCTATAAGTATTGTAGACGACTGCTTCGGTTGCCATCAGTCCGATCACTGCAGCTGTGGCTTCAGCGTGTTCCACTGAGAGTTGGATTTTACCCCGAAATTTTCGAGCTGGTAAAGAGGCGAGCGACTTCTTTTTCACGAGCCGATCGAGCCTGCAGCATAGTGTTTGATGAGATGCATATTAAAAAAGAGCTCTCATACAACCCCTCATCTGACAGGTTTGAAGGACTTGAAGAGTATAGTAATGGTGTGCAAGGTGCGAACCTATCAAACAAGGCTCTTGTGTTTATGGCAAAAGGAATTCGAACACCATGGAAGCAGCCACTTGGCTACTTTTTCGCTCATAAAGGCACACCTACGAATGTCCTACAAGATCTTCTTTTCCAGTGCTACAGCCTCCTTGTGGATGCTGGCCTGGAGCCAGTAGCTGTGGTATGCGATCAGGGGAGCCAAAACATCTCCCTTTTTTCAAGCCTTATAACCCCCGAGAAGCCTTACATAAATGTCAACGGCAAACCTCTTTTTTTCCTTTTTGATGCTCCGCACCTCCTGAAGTGCCTCAGAAACATGCTATTTAAGTATGACTTCAAGGTTTGTGATCAAGTAGTAAAAAGCTCGTACATAAAGGAAGCTTATGAAAAGGACCGGAAACTTGAGATCCGTTCGATGCCCAAGCTGAACGCAAAGCACTTTGATTTGACGTTCTGCTCAAAGATGTCGGTGAAACTAGCGGCCCAAGTTTTTAGCAACCATTGTGCTGCTGCAATGTATGCCTTCGTAACGTTCCAGCAATTGCCAGCTGCAGCTATTCACACAGCGAGATTCATTGAAAGAATCGACCGTCTCTTTGACAGCCTAAATAGCTCCCACAAATTGGCAAAAACGCCCTTCGCCTCTGCGATGCATAATGGCTCTGTCCATGAAGAGTTTTTCAAAGAGTGCATTGAAGTTTTTGAAACCCTGCAAGTACTCTGATGTAGACGGCAGCCAAACTGCATTCGTGGCTTTTGCTTAACAATGAGGTCTCTGATGATGCTCTGCAATCACCTCACAGTTAATTTTGGTTTCACCTACATTTTAACCCGCCACTTAAACCAGGATACGCTTGAAAACACCTTTGCTATTATACGTTCGAAGTCTGGAGCAAACGCAAACTCTACTTCTCGTCAGTTTCAGGCAGCGTTCAGACATCTTTTGGTAAGCAACTTGTTCAAGCTGACTGAAAAATCAAACTGTGCTGAGGACATGATGTCCCTCCTTGCTACTCTTCCGGTAGGCCTATCGGCACCCTCTGCTTCTCTACCCTTGGGAAGCTCAGTTTTCCTTAGCGCAGCAGACGAGTCGCCCTTAAACTACCCTTCGGCCATGGTAGCGAACAACATGGTTTATTTTTCTGGGTGGCTTGCGACAAGATTTTTGAAGGGTCATTCTTGTGTCGGGACATCTCAGCGATGTGAGCTGAAGAAAGAAAATGCATGTTTTTCTGAAGGAAACCAAGTTTTACTGTACTTGAGTGTGAAAGGCACTGCTGACTCGGACTTTGGAAACCTGTCAGTTCCCTCCCCTTCCTTCACATCATTCGTTGAGGCATGTGAGCGTGTTTTCGAGGCGAGGATCAACAACCTTGTTTCAAAGGAGGGCATAGGGCGCACTCTTTGTGTACTTTTTCATCAGGAGGTCCAAAAGTCTCTTGTTGTGTGTGACAACAATGTGTATGACGACTTGTTTTCTCTGTTTGCAAGAGTCAGGCTACACTGGTTTGCACGAAAAAAAAACACTGAACTTGTTGATGCATCAGCAAGGTGTAAAACTAGGCAGCACGTGCAAAGGCTAAGCTCTTGAGACTACACAGCGTACATTTTAAAAGTAGTATATGTGCTTTCCTAGCCTTTCGTATGGTATAAAAGACTATTTTCGTTTGCTCGATATTTTGCAACGTGTCTCGAAAAAATCTGGCGGGCGCACAATTTCGCGATCTAGAACAATATTTATTGCTTTCATATCCTTGGACTGAGTCATTTTTCGCGAGGTTTTTCAACATGTGAAATTATTAAATTTTAGGTCATCGCGAAAGTCAAGGTGCTTACTGTGCTTTGGGTTACTGACTGCTCATGTCGTTTTGTCACTGAATTAAACCTGTGGTTTTAGGGTCCGACGAAACACTGGCCTATTACCTGCAGCGTACTGGAGGGCAGCAAAATTATTTACGCGTACAAGGGAGGTTACAGAGTACACAGCACCATCATACTCAAGTTAGAAAGTTTTCTGGATTATGGTACCTTGCCAAACAACGGCAAAATCGGCTGTTATTTTCGTTGAATACAGCTTTCCTCCAAACACTTTGAATTTTTTTTATATTGATGGCTGTCTATAAATTGACAATGTCCACACAACAGGCAACCAATTGTACAGTGTGTTACGTGCTATCCTGTCATAATGTGCCTTGTGTATTGATCTAGTTTTCTTCCACCTTAAAACTAGGTATGATTGTATGCTTCTGACGAGCGTTCTGGTTGAGTGATTGTAAGCAGTTTTAAGTGAATAAATTGTTAGTGCAACATTGGACTGCATTTGAGTTACTGTTGCGTATCTTCAACGCTAACACACTCGAGAAACGTTATTGTTATTCACTTTGTTTGTGAGGTCAATCACCTTAAAGCCGCTCCCACATTTCTGAAAAGCTGAAGAAAAAAGCAAAAGTAGTTCTGTGGGATGAAAAAAAAATATTCTCGTAGTGAGCTGCCTAAAAAAGGCGGCCGCATACACAAATTAAATTATTTTCGCGCAGATTTAAGAGTCCAAACGGGGTGGGGTAAATTCAACATAAAAAAACCGAGACTGCAGGCAAGAAGGACAACACACTAAAAGAAGTCAAACATAGCTTGGCACAGCTTTGTTTGAGATTTTTTAGTACCAGAAAGCTTTGAGGCTTTTTTTAGAAATCGGGATTGCAGGCAGAAAGGACGATCGTCCTTTTTGCCTGCAGTCTCGGTTTCTTGTTATATTTAATTTTCGCGCCAAACAATACATCAAAGTGACGTCACGTTTTTGGTTTTTTTTTTCGGAAGTGACGTAACTTCCTGTTTATTTTTTGTTCCGCCGGAAATGTTATCACGACACATAGATGGCGCTAGCGAAGCCCCATGAGCCGCCATTTTTTCGACACGTGGGGTTCTATGGAAGCTTCGCTACCATATGTACATATACCTTGTATTGTGTATCTAATCAGTTTAACAATTTTTTGAATGGCGGTTTGTATCATATGCTCCAACGGACATGCGGCTCCAGTGGCAGAAGAGGGGGAGGGGGATACCTACTTTAGGAAACAACGCGCACATTGGACTATAATACCAACCGAATTTCTCAAATGGTTAAACGGACGAAAGAAGGACCAATGATTGACCTTCCGAGTTAATTGGTGGGTGCTATACACTTGAGGACTAATAAGACTACAAGAACCCATTTTGACAGAAACGTAAAAAATGAAAGACGTTGACAATTCTCTGCAATGCCGAATTAGAGCGCAGCTCTTGACGAAGACGTGGGGAGGGCACTGTCACGTGTGACGTCACGAGGGTAAAATTTTCCCGCTAAATTTGGTGGGAAAATTGCTCCACTAAATTTAGCGGGAAAATTTTCCAGCAAGATTTATCGGGGAAATGTTTCCGGTAAATACAGCGGGAAAATATTTCCGCAATATTTAGCGGAAGAAATTTCTCGCCAAATTAGCGGGAAATTTTCACCCTTGGGAAGTCACACGTGACGCCACGTCTGACGGCAATCGTGACGTCACGTGTGACGTCATTGGGGGAAATGCCCCACAAAGCAACGCGCGATTACGCCGACGGTGACGGCGACAGCGACGCCGCTCAAGCAGAAAACGGGCGCCTAAGAGCTGCGGTCTGAAAGGGATAGAGTATTAAATTAAAACAGTAATGCTCTCTATTTTTGCAAGGGTCCGCTAATATTGTTTAGGTGTCAAATTCGCGGAATCAAGTTGCTAATTGTAAGTGCAAAACATAGGACGAGCGCTTGAGGAGAGGAGGTCAACTTCATTGTCAAGCTTCCAAGATATAAACTTATTCACTCCGTTCAAAACCTCAACCACTCTATGTTTAAAAATGCATCTGTACTCCGTTTCACACACACACACACAAGAAAAAAAAAAAGGAAAACGCAGCCTTGCAGCGCGTTTACTCTGCGTGTTTGGTTTAATCGATAACAGCAAACGCAGTGTGGTGTTAAGCGCCACGAGGATGCACTTTTGGCTTTGCTCGAGTGATTACATTGGGTCGAAGTTTCGGCTGCAGGCAGACTTAATGCCAAACGGAGAGTAATAAAAACCATTTTTTTTTCTTTGCACAAACCATTTTTAGGGGCCAAGCTCCTTAGGGGCTAGCCTTGTCCAGCGTCCGTGCTCACATCAATTGCCATCCCATCTGCCTTCTTAAAAAAGTAAAAAAATGTTTGCGCAGTCGACAGGATTCGAACTTGTGCAGGGAGACATCAATGGATTTCTACTCTATCGCCTTAACTACTCGGCCACGACTGCGGGACGAGATGTGGTACTAACTCAAGAGCTGGGGATGTCATGGATGAAACGTTGCATGTAGCAGCTCAACGTCTATACAGGAGAGGGCGCTGGGGGCAAATGCGTATATAATCGCGTTAAACTTTGCATGCATTGGCTCAATTTTTATAGACGAGAGGGCGCTGCGGTCAAATGCTCAACTGCGTATATAACCACGTTCCATACCCCATATTCTCTTTCTGACATGGACCGTTGACTTAAGCGGTAGAGATGCGTTCCCACGGCTTCTAGCAGATCCAAGCTGATCCGCTAGAAGAACGATTGGCTCTGCATTTCACCGACCATAAAGCAGTAATAATGAAGTTGAAACGCAACCCGGAACTCAGCACTACCTTTGAGCAATAAAAAAAAAAAATCAGCACCATCAGCACTACCTATGAACAAAATCAGTATCATCAGCACCACCAGAGCTTCGCCCCAATCAACATCATTCACCACGTGGAAACGCGGTTGTTTTTTGTCGCGCACGTCGCCAATATTCCGACACGTCGCCGGAACGCACATAAACTCTTTTTTCGTACTATGCGCAGAAAGACAAACGAACGTTCGTACTTCCGAGCTTGCAAATGCATCTAAATGACGCTCAACTTTGTCAAGCACAGAAACAGATGGATCCATCCTCCCCCTCAGTTCGAGCGAGAAAGAGTATACGTTCCCCGGAATACCTTCGGCAGAGCAGAGAACGAGAGTGGAATCATCTTAGCCGGAGACGAGTTTCCGCAATCCGGGGCAACTGCTGAAATGATTGCGCATCGCAGCCGCCGAAGCGTCACTGATGGTTACAACCGCCCCTAAAAAAAAGTGACCCCAAACAGAGAGAAAAATGAAAAGCGACGTGCACACGCACGAAAAGAAATGATGAATTCCCTTCGGTGAAAGGTGCAGAGGCTATATATATATATAAATCCGATAGGCAAGCAAACACACAAGAAAGATAGATATACTAGACAAACATAAGTGTTGCACGCACGGAGCGTTAGGTATATGTATATATAAATAACTTCCTTCAGCATTTTGACGAGGCAAAACAGGCTGTCAAAAAAGGTTGCTCGCGATAGCAGGAAGGGAATCCGGCAGTCAAAGAGAGTTTGTGTTTTTGCTGGCGGTCTGGCGGCACTACGATGACATTGTGAACGAAAATAGCAAGAAATTAGTACGAAAGACGATGACTTCAGGATAATAAAAAAACAAAAGGAAACGAACTAGTAAAAGTGCTGACTCATGACTGGATCTTAGCGGACGTCTCGCGTTTCCGGCTTTTTTCTTTTCATCCGGAAATGTTGATGGAGTCGGGGAACTTGGCTTTCGCTCACCAGGATTGTTTTTGTTATTTTTGAGGACTCTATTTTTTTCGAAAGTACTTAAAAATGTTATTGTATGTGCTCTTTTTCTAGCAAAAAAACTATTTTGGAAGTTTTTTTTTTCCGACCGTATGGCCTCGTCCTTCGTCTGCGGACATTCCTTGAGCAATTGCACGTGACGACGACAGAGCCAATAACTTTATCCCAGTAACCTAGCACCATCGATTCGCAACAAAGAGGAACAATAAAAATCAAGTTTCCCAAGCGTTAGTTAATATGACGGAAAGAAGTACGTGTTTACTAAATTAAGTTTTCCTTATTGACCTAAAAAAAGAACTTAAGAACTTTATGGAGAAAATTAATATTTCAGCGTTGGAAACAGTGTAAGAAATTCAACCAGCCGCCTTCTAAAGACCGGACACAAAATTATACGAAGATTTCGCATTGCTCGGGTCATGCCTGATGTGTTATAAATTCGACAATCGGGCTATGCTTTTTCTTAAAGTTGTTAACATGTCTGTGCGAAAAAAAAAATGAAAATCGTCGACTCATATTTTTTAAACAATTATTTGGCAGTTTAAACGCTTACGCGTTGGAACGCAGTGTCATGTGTCTGCTTAAAAAAAAGTGAAATGCAAAGTAATATAGTGCTTATACGGTTCCGTCTAATACATTTTATTACTTTTTATCGATTAGAAGTTAATTATGTGTGTTTATTACTTCACAAACATGCCAAGTATTGTTTTATATTTACATGAAATGAGGGATAGGTAGAAGCAGCTCTTCGCTTGCGCGTCTCAACAGAAATTTTTTTTTTCGCGAGAATAATAAAAAAAAAAAAAAACTGCAAAAAATACACCTTTTTTTATAGATTTCGCGCGTCCGTGTGTGTGTGCGTGCATTTGTGCGCGCGTGTGTGCACGCGCAAGTGTGTTCTCTTTCTTTTTCTTTTTTTTTTTTGTTAGAACTATTTTAAAATTTTTTGTTAGAAACCGTTTAAACGAGCCCGATGAATGAAGATATCTCGCCAGTCAGTCGTGAACATCGAAAAGGTTAGTTCTGTTTATCTGGAGTTCAGTGAACCACCTTCGTGCCTAATCAAGGACGGTATACCGACGAGAAAAATGTGCGGCGATTACGCCACAAACCGTGACTGCGGCGTACCTTTTCCTGGTCGCTCGCGCCGCGAATAGGGTCTATATACCGCTACTTCAACGGCCACTCTGGCGTGCTCTCAAATCTCACGAGGTAATTTATCGCGCGAGATGACCGGAAATCTGTTGCGTCCGATGGCGGACCCGCGTATACGCGCAGAAGAATAGTAACACCTTGTTCGCTCGCCACACGTCTTGTTTGGTGACCCGCACACCTTTCCAATCGTTGCAAACTCCCCGCTAAAAAGAAAACCAGAAACCAGTCGTGACTTTCGTGGACGTTACAAAGAGCTAATCGCTTTCGCATCACGCGGCCTACGCCGTGACTCGTGGCGGTGCGCAGAAGTCTGTTTTTGGATTGGTAAATAATCGGCCATTGATGAATTTTTGTTTTCTATTGTTTTGTATTTGATTCTGCGCGTGAGTTCTATCTTGGTATACGAACTGTCAGTTTGATTAGAGTTAAACAATGTCCGCGACCTTAATTCGCAGCCAGTCTGGGTGGGCGAAACGCTTGTGTACAACATTTATTGTGCGTTTTTTACAGGTTCATTTGGTCGTTTGCCTTGCTATTGCTTCTAAGTAAGAATCGCTAAATGTATTAAAAACAATATTTATTTAGCTACCACATTTTTGATTGCGCATATTCTTTTTATATACAAATGAGCAATAAATATATATGAACGAAGTTGTACAATTCAGAAATACTAGATCATTAGGGACTTTTAGCAAACCGCTACCTTGTTCAGCGCACCTCACTAACGGAGCCTTTGAAGTATGATTCTAAGCGCGCGCCCCGCCATCACTGTATTACCGGGCGCGCACTTATAAGCTTGCTTCTAAGGCTCAGGTAGTGTTTGACGCGGAACACGGTAACAGTTTGCTAAAAGTTCCTGTTGTCTCATGCAACGTCGACTTAAGAAGAAGCAACAGCACAAAGTAATAACAAGCACGGTTCAACGTTAAACTATTGAGAACGTATTCCGTGAAGGTTAACAAACCATTTCTGGCGTTATTTCTGGTTGTAGAAATACGAAGCCCGCTCAACGTACTGTCAGTCCTGCTCAATCATTACATTTCTACGAAGCGTTTATGTATTATCCGGTTTTCATTGAACAACCGAAGAGGTAAAAATAGATAATAAAATGCTTAGAGTTGTCAGCGTGACACAAATGTTCAGAGACCCTAGAGCGTATACTACACCGTGACGCTCAAAGAACGTCGAGAATTGCTAAAAATCGATTTAGCCAATCAGAAGGGCGATCGCTATTATGCTTACTTTTACGCAGTCTAAGGGGCATAGTGTGGACCACCCGTTCTGCCACTGAAACTAAACGGCTAAATTGTCTTCCTCATTAGTAGAACTGATTGAGGTAAAAAAAAAAAATGGCAGAAGCCTTTACCTTCAAAGTTGTTCGTATAACGCATGTAATGAGGAGCAACACCTATCAACAATCGTGTTGCTGGGAGGAGGGGGGTTGAGGGGGGGGGGGGGGGGAGGGGGGGCGAAGAGTGAGGGAAGGAGGTGAAGGGGGAGGGAGGGGAAGAATGGGGTGAGGTGATTTTCCTCTAAATTAAGCTGGGGAACCTTATAGGTCACGTGACGTCAGGTCACATGACGTCGATTTCTTACGCTAAAATTAGTGGGGCAACAGGATCTATGTCTAGGTCACAAGATGTGAATTGTCTCCCTTAATTTAGTGGTTAAATGAATTGGTGTATAGGTTACGCGACTTTAATTTTCCGTTATATTTAGCGGGGAAACTAAATTAATCTTTTGACCACAATACGTGAATTTCCCGATAAATTTAGCGGGGAAACTGAGTTGACGTATAAGTCGTGTGCCGTGGATTTCCCCAAATTGCATAGTTCGCGTGACGTCCATGTCGCGCCACTTTTCCCGCTAAATTTAGCGGAAAATGTATGGACTATGGACAGACAGACAAAATTTTGGAATTGGGAGGTAGCGTGAAAAAACATTTCATGCTTTAAAAACTGGTATTACAAATGGCACTGCGGGGCACCTACACGCTCAGGAGCTATTCTGAGAGTCTATAAAAAACTATCCCTATCAACACTTTAAGGGCTCATTCACACTGGAAGCGGATCCGCGTTCGCAAAGCGGTTGCGAACGCGGTTGTATAAGGATTCAGTACAATTGCACGCGCACACGATGACATCAAATGCGCGTGCAATTGCACTGGATCTTTATACAACCGCTTTCGCAACCGCTTCGCGAACGCGGATCCGCTTCCAGTGTGAATGGGGGGTAAAAGAACGACATGGAACCGCAACAAATTCTCGTGCTTTTTTAAATTCAGTCAGATAAATAATTTGGGACAGTAGAGACATTAGACTTCGCAAGAGTATACGCCACTAAGACGCAAAAACACAGAACGAGAAGGCCGGACAAAGAGCTTTTAAATTTATCGCGCTTCCTCCAACTACGCCAACAAAAACCACCGAGCCCCCCCAATCTCGAATCGGGCATCTAGGAGAACTAAATTAGCACCAATTAGAAACAAATCACGCTGCAGCAGGTTTGACAGTGCAGTCTATCCACGTCGGCGGATGCCTCGTGCATAAAGACGAGCCCCTCGAGCGAGATGGTATTGAGAGCGACCGGCTTCGGGAAGGAGAGGGCACACCATCTTCCGGTCAGTGTCCACTATCGACAGTGGACCGGCCTAGTCCACTCGACCACTTCCGCGGCACACGAACTGGAAACGGAACTCGCAACAACGCGTCCATCCATCCCTTTGGTGGAGAACGCGTCTCTGTGATTAGGAGGTCTTCATGGATGGATGTTTGTAGGGGCGGAGCGAGTAATCGACGGGGCCGCCTGCATTTCGCGCGCTGGAGTTTTGCTGGCGAAGGAAGGAATAGCAAAACGAAAAAAACGGAAGTTATATGGGTCACAGCGGCGGCAAGGTGGCAGCAGACGGCCTGAGCACGTTCTACCGACACGACGGCCTTAACGTGCGGGACATTTCTGGCAGCGTTACGTGATCGTGACTGAGCACGTATCGTTTATAGCTTCGTAAAGTCGCCCGTGCAGCAAAATGGCTGCCATTCGAAACAAGCTCTATAACTGGGTGGCGTTGACTGAATTGGTGACATGTGGCAGCGACAGTGGATACACCCGTTTAATTGTTTTACTATTATTTTACTTTTTTTGCGTTCTAAATGGGCTTTGGAGGAAAATGCCTGAAACCTGGCTTTGGCCTTACGAAGGGTAGAAATTAATCTACGCTTTACAGTATGAACTGTTTCCGAACGTAACAGTTAATCTTATGTTCAGATCGCACACAGCTATAACCGAACATGAGGGTGATGTAAATTCTTAATTGTTTACGGAACCTAGTAATTTATAACTCGTTTCACTTAAAGTCCAGACGCCGACGACGCTACGAGCTGAAAGGATCAACCACACAGCGTCAAAAGCACACCATCAGGGTGTTCATCTAATTTCTATTGGCGACTTCAGCGAAATAGACGCCGCGCAGCGGCAACGCCGAGAAGCTCAGGGAAGGAGGTCGTTTCGATTCTGTCGTCTGCTGTCGCTGCTTGGTTCTCATAGGCAGTATAGAACCAAACATCATTTCCGGTAAATATGTTTTATGGTTCCGCCGTGTCATTCCTACGCACTGACTAGAAGAAGGTTTCTACGGTAGAAAAATCGCTTTGCTTTCATAGGTAACACCGGTCTTAAGCTGCAGTGCAAGACATTTTTTTATGGTCCGCGTGCTGAACAACGAAAACGGCCTCCTTTCGGCCGCCATTTTGCTTGACCAGCGCGCCCCCTATAGTTCGCTGGAGTCGCGATACGCCACTATGGTGGCGTTTCTGTCAGCACTACGCATGCGCAGACAACTCGCCTCGGGCGAATCTGGTTTATGCGCGCGCGCAGTGCCCACACCCTGTGTGGGCAAACACGGTTTGTTTGTAAACAGTGCACGTTCGTCGACACGTGTGTTATCATCGCTGTCCCGATCATAAACAGAAATGGCCTATAGTGACAGGCTTTTGACGCTGCTTGATAGGTCCCGTTACCTCGTAGCGTCGGCTGAGTCTGGACTTAAGCTGAAAGGAAATACGAATGAATTGAAGTGGACGTGGCTCATTGTGGCTCGCTGTTCATTACTGTTTTTTAAGAAAACCTTAGGGTTAGCGTTTTCGCGGATCACGCAGATTGCCAATCACTGCGATCGACAGCATAATTCCAACTGTTTACATGACAGAGATAACGTCTTCGTGCGAAGATGCCATCTGTGAAGATCGCTTTTGTATGAAGAAACGTCTTCTCGATCTGGTTCTTCGCTATGTTATTTATGCTTGCAATGATTGGCTGTATATGCGTTCTGTGGGAAAGTAGACGCAAGGGCCTTGTTCTTAAATAGTGCGGCTATTACTCCAGTAAATACTGTATATTATTCTCAAGGAATATATTGATTTGTAGTGCTAGTGACTACTACTATCGTAACCAGTGACTTTTATTTTGCAAACTGTCAATGATTGAGCGCACGCAATGTATGTTCGTGTCTGAGATTTTTAAGATATATTTATTCTTATTTTGACGGTTCGCGCGTATGTGCACTCGGCCACGTTACAGTCCACACTTTTAGGTACCGCATTTACTCGAGTAATAGCCGCACTATTTATGAACAAGGCCCTTGCGTCTATTTTCTCACAGAACACATATACAGCCAATCATTGCGTTGAGCATAAATACCATAGCGAATAACCAGATCGAGAACATGATTCTCCATACAAATGCGATCTCCACAAGTGGTATCTTCGCACGAAGACGTTATCTCTGTCCTGTAAACAGCTGGTATCATGCTATCGATCGCGGTGATTGGTATTCTGCGTGCTCCACGGTAAAGCGAACCCTCAGGTTTTCTTCATGAACAGTGCGGCTATTACTCGAGTAAATACGGCACATACCCATTTTACCACCCAGAATGTTGTAATCGTTATACTCCCGAACTGCATTAAAAGGCGTGGCAGACTTAAAACAATTGTCCTTTTCCGGACGTCGTCCGGAAAAGGACAACATTGTCAGACATTGTCAGAGGAAGCAACGGTAATCTTTTTTTTAAAGAGGGCCGCCTAATTCCTTACTTCCTTCGGTGGCCTTCTTAGCTGCTTCAGGGTTTATTACGAAATCAGCCGTACACAAGTGCCGTATCTTTATTACTTACGACGGAGTGTATATAGCGCAGCAGGAACCCGGTACATGGTTTTCCTATCTAAATTCTGTAATCGCTATTCTATAAATAATTATGTCATTGTTACAGCTGCGTCTGTTTACCCATTTTGCCGCCTCGTTTTAGACAACAAGATACGCAACAAAAATTGGTCCCTGTAATCTCGGTTAGGCCTACGTCAGGTATTAGAACAAAGTTTACGGACGTAAAAATAAAAAGGGGTATACGAATAGTGCTTCAAATGAAACAGCGATGCACTTTCCACAGTGCATGGAAGGGCCATAGATAGTTGCTGGCTTTACAGTCTTGAAGCCAACAATCGCACTGCTCTATTTAAATAGAATGTATTATTGTACCCCTCCCCCCCCCCCCCCCCCCCCCCCCATAAAAAATAATTTGTTTTTCAAAGCAAAGGTTGACATGGTACTCTTAACTGAAATATTCTACAATATGAAAGCATGTCGGTTCGTCTTAACCCTTGGAATATATGAGCTGCGTTTGAATTTGCTGTTCCTCTGATGACGAGTTTGCAATAGATACTTTTATAACCTATTGTTGAAATTGTTGTGGGTGGTTACCGCTCAATAGTTTGTGGCGAAAATTTAAAGGATTACCACAGGCAGTGTGTGTGCGGGCGTACTGCACCCAAAAATAAAAATTGTACGGAGCCTTTCACTTGCAGTCCGCGTTCCGCCATGGTGATGCGCGTTTCTTATACTTGGTAACTTTTAGATTTGCAAATACAGTGATGTTAATTTGGACACCTCCACCACCCCCCAAAAGCGTCCATAATGTAACGTAAAGTAACGTCCCTGATAACGAGACAAACGTGCATCTATTGGCCCAGTTCGTCATCCGAGAAGACCTACAGCTTTGTTGTAGTCGTGACCGATAAATGGTAAGGAAAGACGTTACTCCTTACTGGCAAATAGAAGAAACGTGTTGCCAACCTACGTTACCTTAAAACAAAAGGAACACGTTATTGTTATGCTTAAGGATAAAAAGTACTGCACGTTACTTTGGGTTACTTTTTACTTATGGATTAAAATGTTTTACTGTTTTGACGTTACAGGTATGGATAAGCGCCACTTGTCAAGAGACATTATTGCCACGCTGCAATTTAACATACGTACCTTTCATTTTTTGCGGTTATAGTTTATAAAGTAGGTAAGATGAGTGCAAGAATTCATTAGGCTTGGCGCCTGGAAACAAAAAAAAAATTGATGCGTGATTTTAGGGCGCAGCTCTTAGGCGCCCGTTTCCAGCTTGAACGGCGTCGCCGTCGCCGTCGGCATAACCGCGCGATGCATTATGGGTAAATTGCCCACTAAATCTAGCGGAAAAATTTCCCCGCTAAATCTAGCGAAAAAATTTCTCCGCTAAATCTAGTGGGAAGATTACCCCGCCAAATCTAGCGGAAAAATTTCCCCGCTAAATATATCGGAAAAATTTCCCCGCTAAATCTAGCAGGAAAGTTTCTCTGCTAGATCTAGTGGAAAAATTTATCCGCTAAATCTAGCGGAAAATTTTCCCCACTAAATCTAGCGGAACAAATTTCCACGCTAAATCTAGCGAAAACATTTCCCCGCTAAATCTAGCGGAAAAATGTCTCCGCTAAATCTAGCGGAAAATTTCCCCGCTAAATCTAGCGGAAACATTTCCCGGCTAAATTTAGCGGAAAAATTTCCCCGCTAAATCTGGCGGAAAAATCTCCCCGCTAAATCTAGTGGAAGAATTTCCCCGCTAAATATAGCGGAAAAATCTCCCCGCTAAATCTAGTGGAATAATTTTCCCGCTAAATCTAGCGGAAAAATTTCCCCGCTAAATCTAGCAGAAAAAAGTGAAAGCCGTGTACAACTCCCTGTAACACCGAATTAGAGCGCAGCTCTTGAGGAGGAGGAGGGAAGGGTACTTGGGGGGGGGTCAAGTGACCTGGAGGGGTCGTGTGACCTTGGGGGGTCACGTGACGGTGCCGATGATGCCATCAGTGATGTCACTGATGACGTCATCAGTGAAGATGACGATGCGGATTCCGATGACGTCATCAGTGACGTCACTGATGGCGTCATCAGCGATGATGACGATGACGATGCGGATGTCAGTGACGTCATCAGTGACGTCACTGATGGCGTCATCAGCGATGATGACGATGACGATGCGGATGTCAGTGACGTCATCAGTGACGTCACTGATGACGTCATCCGTGATGATGACGATGCGAATGCCGGTGACGTCATCAGCGACGTCACTGATGACGTCATCAGTGATGATGGCGATGACGATGCGGATGCCGGGGACGTCATCAGTTACGTCACTGATGACGTCATCAGTGATGATGACAATGACGATGCGGATGCCGGTGACGTCATCAGTGACGATGACGTCATCGGGAAGGTCACGTGACCTCGGCGGGGGGTCACGTGACTTCGGGGGGGGGAGGGGTCACGTGACCTTGGGGGGTCACGTGACCTTGGGGTGACCTTGGGGGTCACGTGACCTTGGAGTGAGCTTGGTTACGCCGACGCCGACGCCGCTCAAGCCGGGAATGGGCCCCTAAGAGCTGCGCTGTAAAATTTCCCCACTAATTCTACCGGAATACTTTCCCCGCTAAATCTAGAACAAAAACTTCCCCGCTAGATTTAGCGGAAAATTTCCGCCGCTGAATCTAGTTGAAAAATTCCTCCGGAGGGTCACGTGACCTAGGGAGGTCACGTGACACCCCCAGGTCACGTGACGCTCCTCCCCGAGGTCACGTGGGGGGCGATGTGACCTCGGAGAGGGGGGTCACGTGACCCCCACGTGGACTGGTCACGTGACCTCGGGGGGGGGGGAGGTTACGTGACCCACAACTTCATGGACCCTTCCCCCAGGTCACGTGACCCCCCTGAGAACACGTGACCCTCAGCACCCTTCCCTCCTCCTCCTCAAGAGCTGCGCTCTAATTCGGCGTTACAGGGAGTTGTAAACGGCTTTTCCTTTTTTTTCGGCATATTTTGGGAAGAGGATGTAACTAGTAACGAAGCTACGTTACCCGTTACTCAAAATAACTAACATAAGTACTTTATCCGCTAGTGCTTGAAAACGTAACGAATAGGTTACTATACGCTACCGAAAAAATAACGAGTTACAAGTAACGCCGGTACTGTAATGCTATGCTTTACGGCCAACACTGTGGTTACGTTAAAGGAGGACGGGGGACTACCAAGCCAAGTCCCATTGCTATACCTCTACAGCCTTATATTATTACCGAATCACACTATAAATACAAAAAAAGTACGTACTGTGAAACGGCTGTACTATACACCACACCCCTGACGTCACTCCACTGTGGCAAGGCGAAAAAAAAACAACGGAGGGGTGTGTTCCGTCATGTGCCTTTCTGTATGTGGGCCAGTAATCAAAAGAGAAGTGAAAAATTAACCTCGGCTCCCATCTGAATCGAAGACCGAGCTTTCTCGCAGTATATGCGGGTCGTTAATTCGGGGTTTGCTCACAGACACACATCCGTCAATGACGATGCCTAAAAAAAGCTTCCACGTCAGTAAGCAGATCAATTCGCCCGAGAGTTTTTCCTCTGATAACGTTAGGGCCATTCGTTAGGTTGATGCGAGGAAACGTCGGCATTTGTATGCCAGCACGTATAATTTGAGCGTCTGATTGAAAGCACTTCCTTTGTTTGAACGATGGATGAGCTCAGAGTGGGAAGTTATACAAATTACAAGTATAGCCATTGAAGGCGATGTTGTAGTATATATTTATATATTCATAAAATATGCGTTCTCAAAGGGAGAGAGAGAGAAAACAAGGAAGATAAGCAACTAATAACAAAAGGTTGCCGTGTCAGTTGAAGAGCATAAACATTGGTCTTCCGATTATTTTCTGTCCTGAAGTAGACTTGAAACGTAAATTCAAAATGGCGAAAAATACCTAAATAAAATCTGTAAGACAAAGGGGCAAAATTGTGGGCGGGTGTATGTTTTAGGCGCTCACAGAAATGCCTGCAAGCATACTGACCGGCATTGCACTTGGAGCTGCAATAAGTGACCTTTCTTAAATTAGCTTATTGATAGGAGAGGTGGGTGCATGAAGTCTGAATGAAAATGTTGCATCGCCGAGATATTAATTACTCCTTTCTACCATCGACTGATGATGTATAACCATTAAGTCTGAATTTCTCTTGTCTTGCTTATTTGGTAACCAGATGGAAGGAACGTACACCGGTTGGAGTTGCGAGTCCGGTGAGGGCTGTATACGCGCTGGCATTTCAGAGTGCAGGTATGTTACGAATATATGATCATATAGCTTTGAATTTAAAAAAAAAAGAAGAGCAGAAATCTAGTGGAGCCTAATAAGAACAATTTGAAGGAAACCTTATCAGAAGCCTTAGACTGACAGCCGAGGTTCCACTGGAAGATTTACCGCCGAATTCAGAAACCTCACTCAAACCACACTCAAACTGAAGGGCCCCTCCACTTCCTTGAGGAAGGCGCGAGGGCCGGCGCTGGCCAATCGCGAGGGCGGATCCGTCCTCGCGATTGGCCAGCGCCGGTCCTCGCGCCTTCCTCGAGGAAGTGGAGGGGCCCTTCAGTTTGAGTGTGGTTTGAGTGAGGTTTCTGAATTCGGCGGTAAATCTTCCAGTTCCCTTCAGTTTGAGTGCAGTTTGTTTGAGGTTTCTGAATTGGGCGGTTAGTTCTTGAACCTTATCTTTCAAGCTATTCGATAAAACACACAGACACACACACGCGCACACGCAGACACAAAAACACACACAGACGAACACACATTTACACAGACATATACACTCACAAACACACACACACGCACACATTATTTAGGATTTGCGTAGGATCAGTGGATATCTATATTGTGTACTGCTAGCTCTTTAATTATTTTGCTACCTCGTCTCGACTTTGAGGACATAAAGTAGAAGCTTCATATTTCTAAAATGGTATTTAACAGGTTCGTATACCTGTTCCGCCCAGTTCGGAATATTCTTCAGCACTTTAAGAGGTCCCCGCTAAGGCACTTGCAAAAACCTCCTCCCAGGGTTTTATTTTTTTATTTTTTTTTTTTACGTGCAATTGGCGATTAGTGGCCTGACTAATATGACCTGGCGTGTTTTGGGAGAAAAAGGATTGTGGCATACAGTATGACGAAATAACTTTGGTTTGTTATTTGGCGTTCTTATCGGCTAATACCCTAATCTGATTGACCGCGGACCAATAATAAGGTGCTTGGCCCTCGTCACACTCTGCTCTTTTTAAGCTGTCAGTGACTACGTACGCCGCCATTAACTTCATAAAACATGCATAGCTGATTCGATGCCTCAAGGATTGTCCCTATACATGTAACATACACTAAGCGCATTTTTACGTACTATAGGGCGGTTTATGCGAAACGTCTTTTCACTTTCGGTTAGCCGGTAAGCTGATGCCAAACTGGGAACAATTTTAGCCATTTCCTATGAATGTTCGTGTGTACGAAAATGATTCTCCGCTAGTATCGTTGCTTTGTTTGGGTAAGATGCAGATGCAAAGAGCTGTTCCTCTCTACGAAAGAATACAAAAAGTACAGTTGGTGACGTATTTGGGTCGCTTAAACCCAACCTTATCCCGCTCTTTTTTCTTTCATTTTTTTTACAGACGGCAACTGCCGGGTTTATTTTAGTCGCCAACAAGCCGACATATCGTGCGCCGGCTCGTCTTCACTCAGAGATAAGACGGATGTGCCTAAAACTTGAATGCCATCCGATGCTCCGACTGCCCCTCCAGGTACAGTCGATCGCACGAGCGAGAGAACTTGAGCGAGCTAGCAAACACAGCTTTGGCTCTTGGATATATAGTGTGCAAAGACTTACAACATAAATTCTGGAGAGGTTTTGAACTTGTAGTTCAGTCGGCGACAGTATGAGCGGACCTAGCTTCAGGCTACTCGAAAGGGGGTAAAATTCTTCATGGGGTACCCCCGGAATGCTAAGTTACGAAACCGACTGCCACGTTGTGACAATAGAAATCTGACAATATGATCGACCCACTTTTTTTTTTTTTAACATCCGAACTTACCCGGTACTTTCCGTACGGCTTCTCTGCCACCCCGTGGCATGAAAACCGCTGGGCCAGCTCTCATTGCAGCACCCTGTACCTCACGCGAAACAGCCAAATAGCGGTTTTTACTCGAAACATTATTAAGTGGAGCTTTCGTCTATGTGACGGCACGGTCGTTCACGCAAAGTGCTGAAGTAACTCTTCTGGAATGTTACTGTCCATAATTGTTGACATCGGCTCTTCGTTGGGAGAGAATTAATAAAGGATTCCGTCAACCATGAGGCTAGGGGCATTTCAATTGGACCACATTTTCACGGAGTCCGGCTTGCTTCAAGGAAGTGCTTCTAAGGGGCCAGCAGCTAACTGTTTAACTACGTCGTTATCAGCCTACAAAGATACAAGCCCAGAATGATTGCCTCCGTGAGGTCAGGCCCGGTGTGCACTCCATGCAGCGCGATTGCTTTGCAGAAACCCGTTATTCTCGCCAGCGCACATTAATTCCCAACCCGTCTTTCCGCCGAACTTCTCTACAAAAAACAAGAATGTTACGTAGTTTGTTTGCGGCGTTTATGACGTGGGAAGGTACACCACACGTCTTGCTGGCCGATAGCGTACGAAAGCATTTATTCAGCCTTTTAACTTCCTAGGCATCGATAATGCGCAGAAGCATTAATAGGCTGCTTTTATTTTGGAAGAATCGCGTTAGGATCTCCTATCTACGGTCGCCATCGTACATAAAATAATCCCGATCGGCCTAGATCGGATCACACAGCGAGCGGTCCAGGTGAGTTTATCCGCTCCATCTCGTGAGAGGCGGCCACTCTGGGGCCCGCATCCTTTCCGGTTTCAAAGTTCGGAAGTGTCACGTTTTTGTTTTTGTTTTTTTCTCATGTATTTTGTTTTTCGATACCGGGGCTGCGGGCAGAAGGCACCGCGCGTGTCGTTTACAGGTATCGCAACTTGTTGTCGACCTGGGAATCCGTCGGGTTTGATGTGCGCGCTTGAGGGCATGCATGACCTTGGTTCGCAGGCCGTTCTTAGCCGTAGCCGGGCAAGGGTCTTGACATCGCGCAAATGGTTATGTATGTTTGGGGTCCCAACACGCAATCGATAATTGAGAGAAGGGTGTTATTCCACGCAATCCTCTTGACTTCAGTCCGCAGGGAGCTATGTCTGGAAGAGAGCGTCGTCAGTAAGGCTTTCTCTAAGGCAGTACTTTTGGAGTGCTCGATTTCTTCGAGCATTTATGCATTCGTGCTTTTCTATGTGTTTTGTGTTATCTTGCACGCATACGAAACATTTACATGCCGACTTGCCATAATTGAAACAATGCAAACATATAGATAATAAGTTAATCTGTTGGCTCATGAAATAATAATGAGTTAACTTAAACATGAAGTTTCTGGAAGCGTCCAAGTGTAATCCCCAGAGGAAGTAGAGACTGAAGTTCCGTAAAGAGAGTTCCAACAGCCAGTATCCGGCTTCCAGAGACTTCCATTTCATCTACGGCTACCGCATCATTGATCTCTTTGGTTCACCCGGTCTTCCTTCCATCCTTTTGCTTCTTACTATTGGCATGCAACATACAACATGCTATGACCTCATCTGATCTGGACATAAAAATATTGATAAAAAAAGGTTGTAAGTCCACTTTCAAAAGCACTCGCATATTCCGCATATTTTCCCCGAGCTTTCAGCTGTGCATCTGTAGAACGTATGCGGCGTTAAGCTGAAACACGGAAGACAGCAAATGCATTCCCCAAGTCATGTCATTACGGGTGGCCACACCTTAGATCGCCGTGAGCAGCTTTTCCAAAGCCTTCAGGGAAATAGATGCATGCTCTTCTTTTAAAGCAAGTTCTCTAGGATTTCTACTTTTTGTTGTCGTTGCAAATTTACGGTCACTTTGGCAATAAGTCGCTTACTGCAAATCGGCACGAACGCGTAGATTATAATATGTTTTTTAATGTATTAAATTTTTATAATAGACAATAAATAATTACGTAAGGACATTCGTAATAAATGTCTACTTTTTTTCTTTTGTATTCTTTACGTGTTTTTATTGCGCCTGGGCTACACTCCTTCAATACTCTCTTATACCCATGGGAATTACTCCAACTCTCACTTAATTACGTATATGTACGTTGCAACCTCCACGAAACCGCTTCCGGAGATAACACGTTCTCAAAGGTGCCGCCGCCGCCGAGACGGGCCGATCTAGAAGACACCGACAACTAGGTGTCGCGGCGGATCTCGCGCGAGAGTTTATATGCTTGACCCGCTACCTGTTATCTTCTTAAACTCACGTCGCGCAATTAGGGACTCGCCTTCGTCAGGGCGATCGTCTTGTTCGTTCCGTTCCCGCCTGCCGAGTCGCCGGTTATGAACTTCTGGGGTCAGAGACAAGCAGTTGAACCATTGTGCGCTTCCTCGCCAAAACGGCGACGTCGTGCGACAGCGCACTGCGACCTACTTCCGTCAAGTTAATAAGCAATTGAATTATGCTAGGTTTTTTTTCTTCTTTCTATCATTTTTTTTTGTTTGTTTCGCTTTGAGCAGAGTCATGAGTACGAAGTCTTCAATCGATTTTCCGCTGTACGAAATAAGAAAACGGTTACTGTGATGTGAACGTGGTTCTCACGATTTTCTTCCTCGCAATTTTTTTTTCTGCTTCCTCGAGAGCTTTTGCCGATGTTACGAGGTCAGCGACAGGGAGTGAATGGTTGGAGTGTATATTTCACCTCCGCTATTCCATAAATAGGTCTTCGAAGACCCCGCTGGGAATTTTGCTTTACTCCGCGTCTGGGTTCTCGGATTTGTTCAGATTCTGTCGATGTGTAAGCGGGTTACGATCGACTCGCGTGATTTATCTCCCGGTTTGATCCGGTTTTACGAGTACAGAGAGCTCGTAACTTTTCCGAAACTCTTCGATAAACACGGTTACGCGTTTTTCTTTTTTTAGCACAGCGGTCTTCTTTTATCCTAGACCTACGAGCATAAAGAAACGTGGTGCGTGCCGTCGTAAAGAGTTATGACGAAAAATTTATATTTTATAAATTCATACTACACCAGCCACCTGCATCACTAACTATTATTTATAGAGAAATTAAAGTACTTCTTTAAAAAAATGGAATAAAGGTTGATTCTAGCGTAGTTTTATCCAGTGAATTCTTTTAACTCGAAAATGTAAGTAAACGCGACCAAACTTGAAAAACCTGCGACCGATCGTGACGTCATAAGATCTTTCGGCCGCCAAGCGCGTGTCGCTCGAAGCCCGCGAGTGCAATAGCAATCTCGCCAGGTATATTCCCCTTCACTGGCACCACCCGTGACGTCTTTTTCTGCCATTTGAGAAAAAATAGCAAAAGTGCGCGTGCATAGCTTTGATAGGCGCTGAAGATGCGCGAGAGCGAAGATTTCGAAAACTCCTTTCTTGACGTCATTTTCCGGGAAAGAGGGCTTTCAGCGGTACTTTTAGATGATTTTCTGCAACCTCCACGAAAAAAAAAAAAAAAAAAGTCGACATTCGAAATTTCGGAAGTCAAATGTAGACGATTTAAGTGTGTTTTCTTAAATACAAAAGCACTCCAGTTTCCCTTTAAAGGCGGCGATGCAGCTATTTTTGTATTTTCAGTAAATATCGTTTATATTTATTTCTAGACATTCATAGCCTTCGAAATATGCCTCCGTAGTTTTCTCCGCTTAATGACAGTAGCAGGAAAAGAAAAGTAAGTGAAAAACGAGAAACGTACGTTCACTTTCTCATCACGCTGCCAGAGCAAGCGGCCACGTGATCTGAAGCCTATTATGTGCCGTTAAAAAAGAGTTTTAGAATAGTGAACCGGCTACTCTTTTATGTCCCCCAAACCTCCTGGGGCGTCACATTGCGCATGCTCAGTACGTCGCCCCTATCTGTTCGAGGGGACTAAGGCGCCGGGGCCTCTTATAAAAATCCTTAATGTTTATCACGTAGAAGTGTATAGAGAGAGTTTGGCCATTCATTGGAAAGTATAGGACGAAAATGAGGAGGCGCAATTGGCCGAAAGCGGGCTGGACGTTTTCCAGGGCGTTTTCACAAATTAGAATGTAGTCAGCCAGAAGCTGCGAATAATAATACCCTGGAGGTGGTCACGAGACGAAAAATTAATAAATGCTTCGGAGTAGCTCTTGGTGACTGAAAATATGGTGCACGTGATTCGTCGATCACTGTTTTGCAATATCAAAATCTACGCTCTAAAAACGGCCCGTGCGTCTACGTTCCCACACAACACTCGGAGAGCCAATCATCGCAACTTATGGAGGCAGCTCAGCGAATGACGAAGCCAAAACGTATGTTTAGACGAAAAAACGCAGCCTGAGTTGTGACAGTAAGCAATGCAAGCGTGACGTTTTGCATTGCTTAATGCCGCAACTGAAAACGATCGACGTTATCCGAGAAAATGCCGTCCGAGCGGTCAGGCTCCGACTGAGCAAATCAGAGTTTGAGCGGCACATTCGAATCTTACATCTTTTGCATGATCATAATCGAAACAATCACTTGCACCATATTTTCAACCATGAAGGGTTACTACATTTCACTCTTACGCGCTTATTAAAACGATTACAACTGTTTCTCGCTACCACCGCGAGGGGATTCTTTTCGGCGTCTGGTTGGCCAAGGGAGCATGTCAAGTCTTCTATCTGCGTCTCGTGCGCGCCCTGGCTGTGCCCGCTCCTCCCATTGACCAAACTCTCTTCATATACGCTTCTGTTCGTCTATGCTGGAGGAAGCGGTGAAGAAACGGCATCGTGAAGTTTCCGGTGGGAGGAGCCTAATCTCCATCGCCAACAAACTGCATCGTAACGTGCCGGGTGACGCCGCCGAACTGTGGCAATTGAGTTTAAACTAAATCGTTTTTTTTTTCTCTCTACAGGGAAGTTCGGAGAATCGCAAAACTCGGCAGTGAAGGGTTCTAGAAAGCAATACACGTAAGCGTCCGGAACGTATATTGCAGAAAAAATTAATTAAACTATTTTTTGTTCAAATTTGTCACATGAAATATTTACTTTACTTAAGTTACACAAAAAACTATTAGCATTAGCTGCAACCCTTTACGTTGCGCAGGCATGCAGTCATGGCCGACAACACCAAGAGGCGGAAGTAAAGTCCTCGCGTGTCAGTCCACCAGATTAAGCCTTCTAGACGACGTTTTGACATAAAACCAAGTTTTAGTGAGGGCCGCCAATGACAGTCCTCTGACCAAGCCTGAGCCGGACGAGTTGTGGGACAGAATTGTGGACGAGATGAACGCCCAAGGCTCGTCGAACAAAACGCGAGCAGAATGGAAGGGCCACTGGAATACTCGTGTGTGCCACGCCCGAGCACGGTATTTGGATATAGCGTGTGCTGCTCGACCGTGTATTACTACTGCGTGGTGCGCGTTAAAACCCCAGGCTAGCGGTCGTACTGCACTGGCTAAATTGCTTATCTACAGTGGGTAACAATGTCGCAATGTTCTGGCAGACTAAACTCCTGATGTATAAACGACTAACGACAAATTTTACTTTTGACTTTGTTTGACTGCGTCATGATGCATGAGAAAGAAAGAGATGTTCCTTCGGGGGTTACATTTTCGGCGAAGTAGGAAGCATGAAAGAAGAAAAGCGAATAATTCCCTCAAGTGGGGTTCGTAGTAGAAGAGGAGGAAAAAGAAAATCAGTTGTTAGACCCACGGTGTGTATGGTCTTTTCTTTATGTGTATGTTTATTCTAGTTCAGCTGGCCTTACCTGAAGTAGTTGCATTAAAATAATATATATATTATTTTAAAGCAACTACTTCAGGTAAGGTCAGCTAAACTAGAATAAACACACACATAAAGAAAAGACCATACACACCGTGGGTCTAACAACCGATTTTCTTTTTCCTCCTCTTCTACTACGAACCCCACTTGAGGCCCTTTTCTTCTTTGTGATCATAATCATAATCGAATCATGAGAACCTGAGATTGTGAAATGCATAAATATTCGTACGTTTCCGTACGTTCGTCTACGAAATAGTTCTGGAAGAACTATATGGCTATAAAAAAATAATAAACACGTCCCAAAGCGCCTGCTATGATTCATGAACTTATCTTTCCGAAGTCATCAATTTGCACAAGCGGACTCCTATTCGCGTCTCCAGCTGGTTGCTCGCCCTCCCGCGGCGGAAACGGGAAGCGCTTTAGTAAGGGCCCCCCGATTCTACTGCTCAGCGGGCACGGCGGAACTGTTCGCGATTATGACTCGCGAAATGTCGTTTCCGAATGCAAACAACTGACTTTACTGTGCCAACGTGGTGCCGCAGTCGGTATGGGATTGTACCTTATAAGAATGTTTTAGTATTGCGTATAGAAGCAAACGTAAGCGCTGTGCATTAGCGTTAGATTTGCGTGCTCCATGTTGCACATGCGCGTCATCGCCATGTGCCAATCTAAGACCGCAATTTTGGGCTCCGCGCAAGCGCAGTATAGAACACGCAAAGCTAGTGCAAACGCACAGCAACTTGCGTTGGCTCATATACGCCATACTAAAACTCACTAGTGTTTGACCGGCTTTCAGCGCCAACGAGACGTGCTGCAGTGAGCTGACGTACAAGCAATTTGCGTTCCTTGGAACTGTAAAGGCTGAAACAAAACGACGGTGCGTAAAAATTAAAGGAACTACATGTTCTCAAAAAAGATTGGTAATAAAAAGAGTCCGTGATATTTATATAATGATTTTTTTTTTTGGAGGGGGGGGGGGATGTTTCGGAAAGATATTGGCGACGACTTTGGAAGTTTTTACGATTGTCAAATGCCGCGACTTTGATAGCACCGTATGCTCTTTCCACGATTAATGTAATTGTACATGGATTCCTCAGATTAGTTGGAATTATTTCATTGCTTTTAGAGTATTTTTATTTTATAGCGTGTTAATTAAATAAAAGGCACCAGCGATCATGATTTGTAAACTTTTGATAGTCATATTCTGTTCGTGCGTTTGAAATGAGATCATAAGCAAGTTACGATATTAGAGCCTGAAGAGCTACGCATTAAAATATCTTAATTTTATTGTTATTATAAATACAAATTGCGGCAATGTAAGCCCCCGATAAACGCCACGATCACAAAAACAGGCGATTTAACCATAGTAATCTTTCCAGAAAGGTCTCATTTTGTTTTCTTTTTAGCTTATGAAAAAGTCTGACATTGTTTTCAAGATAAACAAACCGTCAAACACTGGATGTAATATAAAGTCCTATACGTCACCCGCTGCTTTAAAAAACACCCACTTCAGCTGTCTGACTTGAATTCTGCCTTTGGGTTTTTGTAGTGAGAACACCGTTTCTTAATTTATACGATTTGTTTACATATTGTAAAAATTGGATTGGCTCCGTTATTTTTGTACTCGGAAAAATCTTAAAGCAATTAATAATGTAAACACCCCCTAACCTAATAGAAGGGCCGCAGTTCTTTATTTCACATGGCAATCATCTGAGCGAGGAAAGGCAGCAAGAATGCACAAATGTCAGCATTAATTTTTTCAACAAATACAATATTCTATGTTCTATTAAAGGGACAGTAGACTTTTCAAAACATTTCGAAGTGCCTGGAAAGACACGCATGTTACAAAATAAAGTTTCCGCGAATAACTTCTTCAACTGAATAATTACGTTGTTAGATATATCTTGGCTTATGAAAGAATCAATAACTAACGCCTATACCGAGAAATTAAATGCAAAATAGAGGTTGGTTGCATTTTGTTCCAGAATTGAAGCGTGCCTCATACCATGAATATAACGACCAGCGCCGTTTTTGTTGTCAGGATCAAGAGGTGACCTGCGATCATAACACCCTAGCTTCCTCGTATAAGCAGAAATAATTTGTGTCCCTCAGTAAAGCCAGCACAAAAGACAGGCTCAGCAGCGGCCCGGATAGACTCCAATCCACACTATAACCGCCATTTTAGAAAACTACTGGCGCCATCTATAATAAATTGGAGTCGCGATTACGGGTAGCAGAGCCGTGTATAGAGGCAGGGCGTGCACCAGACTCAGAAAGAGGTCTTGGAATGCTCTCTTGAGTCTTGACCAACCAGAAACCGAAAAAGAATCCCCCTAGCGTCGGTAGCGAGAAACAGTGTTAATCATTGGTATACGTTGGTATAGGGTCTTAATAAGCGCGTAAGAGTTAAATGTAGTAACCCTTTATGGTTGAAAAAAAGGTGCACGTGATGTTTTAATTAGGATCATGCAGAAAGATGTAAGAAACGAATCTGCCGGTCAATTCTGTTTTATTCGGACGGGGTGTGACCACTCGGACGGCAGATTCCCGGCCCTTAGCGCCTAGCGTACGGAAACTATGTATGATGTCGATCATTTCGCTAGTCGCGCTCTCCCAACATGATTTTGGATGACCGTGATTGAAACATCACGTGCGCCATATTTTTAATTACCGAGAGTTACACCGACGCACTTATTACGTTTGTTTCTCGCGACCGCCGCCAGGGTATTATTTCCGGCTTCTGGTTGGCCACATTCGAATTCTTGAAGATGCCCTGGAACACGCCCAGCCACTTTGAGCCAATGGTGTCTCCTAGATTTTCTTCTATACTTCCCAATTTATTTATTTATTTATTTATTTATTTCAATACCCTCAGGGCCCAGAGAGCATTACAGAGGGGGTGGACAAGAACAACAACAATGCAAAAACATAAAAAAGCAAAGCAAAGGCCAACAATGCACTTCTGCTAGAGAGAAGAAAAGATCAGCCTAATATGTATTAGCAAAAATGATTAACTAATGCAGCTCTAAATAAATCAACTGATGATATGTTTACAAAAGATGCGGGAAGGTGGTTCCAATCGGAGGACGTTCGAGGAATGAAGGAGTCAATGTATGCCGAGGTTTTGCAAAGAGGTATGCCGACTTTGAAGCGATGATCGATGCGGGGAGAAATGAAAGATGGGCTCAGAAGTAGTTTGTCCTTCAGCGAGGCGTTAGAATGATACATTTTGAAAAACAGACATAGGCGTGATATTTTTCGTCGTAGTGAAAGAAGAGGCAGAGATAGAGTTGATTTCATAGATGATACACTAGCAGTGCGGTGATAATTGCAGAAAAGGAAACGCACCGCACGATTTTGCATGGCTTCAATGTTATTCATGAGCGTCGTTTGGCCGGGATCCCAGATTGCTGCAGCATACTCGAGCTTTGAACGAACTAGAGTTTTGTATAAAATTAGTTTGAGGGACATAGGGACTGAAGAGAAGTTTCTTTTGAGATACCCAAGCATAGAGTTAGCATTAGCGATAATGTAATCAGTATGAGCTTTCCATGACATGTTAGAAGTAATATGTACGCCAAGATATTTATAAGAAGACACAAACTGCAGAGGAGTGTTACAAATTGAGTATGACGATGGGGTCTTGATACCACGAGAGACACTCATAGCTTTACATTTATTAGTATTAAGAGACATCTGCCAAAGGTTACACCAGTCGGATACCACGCATAGGTCATCTTGGAGAAGTGTGGTATCAGAATCGTTAGTAATTTCACGGTAGATTACACAGTCGTCGGCGAATAAACAAATGGATGATGATACACACATGGGTAGGTCATTTATATAAATAAGAAACAAAAGGGGCCCCAAAACGGACCCTTGGGGAACACCAGATATAACGGGACTGAGAGAGGACTTAGCTTCATTGGTAGTAACAAATTGAGAATGATCAGTTAAAAAACATTTAATCCATGACAAAACATTCGGGTCTATCTTAAGTTTACTAAGTTTATAAAATAGGAGTTTGTGAGAAACTTTATCGAACGCTTTGCAAAAGTCGAGGAAGACGCAGTCAACCCGGGATCCACGGTCAAGAATGGAAAGGAGGTCATTAGTGAAAGTTAAAAGTTGAGTTTCACAGGACAGTGATTTGCGGAAGCCATGTTGTGAAGGCGAAAAAAAAGAATTCGAATCTAAGAAATTCACCAGATGAGAGTAAATGATGTGCTCTAAAAGTTTACACGGCGTGCTGGTTAAGGAAATGGGTCGATAGTTAAGAGGACTATGTTTGTCACCTGTCTTGTGAAGCGGAACCACCTTCCCTATTTTCCAGTCACTTGGCAAGACACCAAGGCTAAGGGATTGTTCAAAAATTTCAACAAGATAAACGGAGATGTAAATTTTAGTATGCTTTATAAATTTAGGGGTAATATTGTCAATGCCACAAGAAGAAGATATTTTAAAATTGTCGATAAGTTTAACAATTCCGTCATAATCAAGTATAAGAGGATCCATGGGGAAAAATCATAATCTGGATACATAGGAAAACATGACCCAACGTCACTGGAGAATGCCTTAACAAACATATCATTTAAAACAAAGGCACACTGCTCTCTCGGAATGTCGATGCCACCAACCCCAGTAAGCGTAATATCGGTCCTCTTTGGTCCGTTTACGACACTCCAAAATTGTTTAATACTATTGGATAGCATAAAAGGTAGAGTTACATTAAAAAAGATTCTCTTGTCTTCATTGATGGCTGCCTTATAAGCATTTGCGGCTGTTTTATAAGGTACCCAATGCTTATCACAACCAGACGATTTCGCAGTCCGGAAAAGGCGTTTTTTCTTGTTAGAAAGACGTTTAAGTTTGACGTTAAACCAAGGTGACGATACATTAGAAACAATGAACCTGCATGGAATGAAAGAGGTAATTAAAGAGTTTATCTTGTCCTTAAACAAATTCCAGTTAACTTCAACGGAACGTTCAGAAAAGTCAAGTAGGTACTCATCAAGGAAGCCCGCTAACTCATTATTTATCGCTTCAAAATTTGCCTTACTGTAGTCTAGGAATTGTTTTCTGGCTTTATTGGAAGTACACGGTGAAGTAAACAAATTGAACTGCAAAATTGAATGATCACTAATACCTGGTAAATAGGTTATCGAGGAAGCGAGATTGGAGTCAGTGGTAAGTATAAGATCTAACACATTGGCAGTTGTACCGGAAATCCGTGTAGGTTCGGTAACAACTTGTGAAAAAGAAAAATCTGAACACAAATTAAGGAAATCATGGTAATGGGGAGAGCTGCAAGAAGTAGCAGGATATTCTCCCGACCAATCAATTAATGGCCAAACTCTCTTTATACACGTCTGTGCAGGGTAGTCGTCACTTACTGACGTAGAGTTTGAAAACAAAACACTTACAATCAGGAGAACGCTGGTATGATGACGATACCGATTTATGGCTCTGTATGAACCGTCGTAGAGCTTGAGGTAGTTTTTATGCAGCGTCTCAACGACGGAAAACGCTGTACATCGTGTGAGCAGGTCACTCGAGATATGGACGGGCGAGCGTTGCTGTCGACGTGGGGAGTGGGTCGGACGTTGCGCAACATGAGCTTCAGTTTATCCCCTTAACTTTTTTGGTCCAATGCTGGATATACTGAACTCACAGAAATGTCTACACTTAAATGTTTCTTTTTTTTTTTTTGCAATGCACTAACACTGTCACTCACTGGTCTCCATTTAGTTGAACCAGTTTGCATGTACACCAACGTGACTCTCAATGGTCATGCAATCTCTTTGATATCTCTGCAAGACTGAGGAAGACTATCTTTCGAATGGCTGCACTTGGCGACGAGAAAAGACTCCCCCGGACTTTTATTGAGGCGTCAATGGGAGTAGACGACTACGTAACACAAGCTTGTCTCTCAAAAAACAAAAACAAAAACGAAAGCAGTAGGTACACTTGATTCGGCAGGCCAGTCCATTCGTACAGGAAAAAGAAGAAGATAGAAAAAAAAAGATGCATGCACAAAAATACCCACATTCATCCCTTCCTCCTTCTGAGAGCATTTCGCAACGCCATAACCCACATGAGACCCAAAGACACCGTGTCAAGGGAAAAAAGAGAAAATGCATTTGGCATTATACCCCTTGCGCAACGGTAGTCCAGGAAACAGTTCGGTGCAGCTCCGTGGCGTCAGGCCGTGCCGAACTACGATGAGCGCCGCTTGATATTCTAGGTTATGGCGGCGGCCGCGGCGCCGCGTGTGCGATGCTCATCTCCTCTGCACCGCGCTGCTTTGATCTCGGAAAGCCGGAAGTGCATCTGACCGCTCCGGCTTCGGACACCGTTCCGCCTTAACGTGGACCGAAGCCAGCGCACGCACGTACGTGCACACCTAAAGCATTGGGTCGCTATGGCTCACTCTACATGTCTGATTGACTTAGTCCATGTACCAACCCTGAGAGCAAAAAAGCGAGACTAGTACTAACTAGTGGCGGAAATTGTTGCTCAAATGTATACCGGTCAACTATGCTGGTGATTCATCCACTTAGAGTTAGTTCTTCTTGGACTGCTTTCAAGTTATTTAGTCTATTCTAATTCGTTCACTAGGCTGGTGTCTTGGAAGGTTTTCAACTGCTGATTGCTCTATCCGTTCAAGAAACCCAGTGACGTAAGGAGGCTCGGGAGATGCCATTGGCTCGACTGGCCAGTTGCGTTTGGCCATGGTCCAGCTGAGAGTGCAGCGCAGTATGGAGGATGCCAGATGGCAGACGGCGTCTCTTTTGAGCGGCCTCGGTGAGGGTGGGAGTCCGACCAAGACGATACTTTCAGGGGTCAGTGATGCGAGTCGTTGGATGCTATCGGATCGGGAGCGCGGACGTGACAAGCAGCGTGGCGTGTCCAATGGGTCCGGTTCTTGCAAGACGCGGTAGTCGCCGTCTTGTTCCCTGCCGGCCGGAAGATCTCTTTTCGATGCTGACAGTGAGCGCTGCATGCTGCTGCTCCGGGTCTTTTGAGGGTCTCTGGTTACTGATATCAGTTATTTCTTTTTTAGGAGTTTGTTTTTGCTTTTTGATAACAAGACACAAACGACGCTACTATAAAATTAGCAGAAAGATTCGGAATAAACTTTAGTTCTTCATAGTAACGTCAATTTTCCCGATACTAGAAACTGCGTTTCCTAGCTGCTGATGCCCTTGACTTCCCGTAACGACGAATTGAATAGGTGTAATAAAAAAAATCGCCATATAATGAAAACGACATCACCGGAAGAAAAAGAAGCGTACATTTCGTACCCATAAGAAAGACCTGCAATAAAATCGCCTTGAAAAAACAAGGAAAAAAGAAAGGACTATTGTCGATTCTGTTAGCTGCAGACTTGCGAAGTAATCCGTTACAAGTAACGGATTACTTGTCATCCATTACTTTTCAAGCATTTTGTAATTGCCACGTTGCTTTTTTTCGGAAGTAATTTGTAATGTAATTTCGTTACAAAATATTAGTAACGGATTACTTTAATTACTCGCTACTTTTTTTTTTTAAATAAGAGCGTTATACAGTAACTAGATCAATAAGAGCAGAACATTCAGCAGCATAAAGAAAGGAAGTTTAAGAGATAGAAAACATCAGGAAGGAGAAAATAACCTAAAAGAAGACACAATTTGTCAGTATGACCGGTCACTAGAACCAGTAAAAAAACGGGCAAGGCATGTACAAATATACGAAAGACAAAGATCAAGTAAGACAGCGCTGAGTAGGGTCTCCGTCGCCTTTCATCGTGTTTTTCTTCTTCTCCCGGGCAGGAGAATGTTACTTGTGGTTATTTGTTTTTGTCTTTTACACCGTTTCACCCTTTCCAACTTCTTCGACGTCTCCCGCCACCCGCCCATACACCAAACGCGGGTCCGTGCCCCCTCGATTCGTGGATTCACTGCTCGCGTAACAGACGATGTAGCCTCGCGCAAGGCGGTCGAATTCTCTCTGTCTTTGATGTGGGCTACTGTATTCTTGCACGCTCTGGAGGCACGGCTGAAAAGCGCACGGCGCGAGGCTAAGAGCATCATCTTCGAGGGTACGGACGATGCTTCTTTTGATTTACATGTCTAGGCATGGCGGTCGAGTCCACCCCTCCCTTTGTAGTCAACTGTCAACATAAAGGGGGAGGGGGGTTAGACCATCAAAGCAGTAATGACAAAGAAAAAGAGAGAGAGAACGCGTAAAAGTGGTGTGATCCGACCGATGGAAACCACTTCTCTTACTCTCTATACCCCCCCCCCCCCCCCTTCCCCTAGCCTCCACGAATATTGCTATGAAACTGAGAATCGATCAACGATCGACAACCCATAACCGTCACTTTTTTCTGACTGGTCAAGTTTTCGGTTATGGAGTGTCGTCGTCTCCATGGCCCTCTCTTAACGGTATGTTCAAAATTCAGGGCATTAAGGAAAACGGAAACCTATAGTTTCAGTACATAATTTGCTTGCTAAAAAAAGACACATTGTCATCAGCAAGAAACACAAACTCTAATCTACGGAAACACATCAAGGTAAGCTGGGACACCTGCATTCTGCATTGGTTATACATTGTAACGCTAGAATAAAGTTTTTTCTCTTCTTGTGAATAACGGGCGAACCATCCGAGTCAAAAGGGGGCTTTCATAGATCGCTTTCTTAGCTCCGCATCTCTTAGCGGTGGTAGACGCTGCTACTGATCATGCGCATCGCTGGCTTTATTTGCACATTTCCACGGATCATTTCCGGAGTCCATGAGCTAGCGGGATGGCGGGCGTGGTTGCAGCATGGGGTGCCTTGTCAAATTACAGGTGAATGGGGTGTACCTACACTCTTTCTCTTATATATAATATTTTATTTTTACAACGACTACCATAATACGGGCGTACGAGAAATGAAAAGTAGTGTTGGGGAACATTAAAAAAAATATCAGAATTGTTTCTCTTGTCTTCAGGACAAGTGTATGGAAAAAGTAGCATGAAAGTAATTTGTAACGTAACGAGTAAAGTAATCCCTTACTTTTCACCGAAAGTAATTTGTAACGGTAATTCAGTACATTTAAGACTCGGTAATTTTTACTAATTGTAAACCACTACATTCTTCAAGTAACGAGCACAAGTCTGGTTAGCTGTAGTAGCACGCCAGCGGCGGCCGTCCCGCATCCCCCGCGCCGCATAACGGGCGCCGTCCGAAACTCCGCGCATGCGCTTAGAGGCGAACTCGCTCTTCCCGCCTGCGAGCTCACCCTCGCTTTGTCGTCTGCTAGGTGTAGAGAATGGTGCCGGATAGCGTCTTCGACTGGTGTGTTTAGCGTCCTATCCCGCCCATACATCAAAAGTGGTCCACAAGTGGCAACAAATGATGGCACAGAAGCCGGAGCCTCATGCTGTTGCCTGTCGCAATCCTCACGGTTGGCCGTAGAAATGCTGGCGAAAAGCACGAGCGAACACAAGTGTCGCTGTCGTCACGGCGTCCCAGACGTCCCAACTTCCGCCTGCTGCAGCTTCAGTGGACTGTCACAGTAGAGACTAACCCGCAGCAGAACAGGCGTCTGCCATATATACCACAACTGTTGGGACACCGCCAGGGTCGCGACCGGCGACAGCATGACACTTCTATGACGTAATCGGGCGGAAATCGAGGGACCACTTTTTTGGGCGCGGTAAACACACCAGTCGGAGACGCGTTCCAGGCGCCATAGTGTAGAGCAGATGACGGCACAGCGCCTGCCAATGTTCGTTGAAGACGGTTTCGTGGATGCCTCTTTTAGACGAAGGTCGACTATCAGCCGTGTCTGCCTCGTCTGACAGACATCCTTGCCATACCGAACTGGTCTCGAACTCGTTCTAGACAGGCAATGTTTTTTTGGGTAGATTGCGGAGTCATCGTGACAAAAACCCTACCTACTTTATTTCCCTTTTTTTTTTCTAGAAACAGGGTTGCGCAGTGTATTCTTCAACAAAACGTGTTCGTGAACGAGTGTGAGGGCAGCAGGTGTGATACAAAAATAGACAGCTAACTGCAAATTTGTTTGAGAAAAGAAGAACTTATCAATTGTGATGTATACAATTAATAGCGATGATTATCCTCAGCCCGACGGAAGCATATCCGTGAGTCGGAATCAACCGCCGCGCGAGAGGCGCCCATGAAACCGTGGGCGTCTCCTACACTGCGGTTCGCTGAGCAGGAAACCGTGTCCAGCGACCACTGGCAAGCGCTGTGGCATTTCCCGCTCCGCGCCTAGCAGGCGACAAACCGAGGGTGTGCTCGCGGGCGGGAACAGCGAGCCCGCCATACGGCGCATGCGCGGAGTTTTGGAGGGAAAGAAAAAGAAGGAAACATAAAAATAGGAGAAAGACAAAGTATAAATAAAATGAAAACATAATGAGAATACAGATAGCAGATATCCATAATTAATTAAAAAAACATTAAAAGAGAATAGCATGTTTAATTGTTTCCCTTTAATTTGTTTTATATTTTCCAGTACGAAAATTCTAAGCAAGAACAAGACAACTTCTTCGTTGTGAAGAACACCGAAGATAAACGCCCGCAAGATTTTTGAACGTCTGTTCCAATGCCAAGCTTGAGCTGCCTGCCTGTTTTTCTTCTAGATTCGCTTGAAGAGCTAAAGAATCTTTTGCCCAATTACGGCCCTCATTTTTTTTAGTGGAATTAGCTTGTTATGCTCTCAGGTGGTTCAGGTGGAGAGAAACAGTTTATTTCCTTTATTTTTAACTCTCACTTAGAAATTGAGTAATTGAGTGTTCACTTGCGCACAAAATATTTTTTTTTATGCACCCGTTATCTGGCTCTCGTCGTTTGTTACGATTGCTTTATAGATGTTATGGTTATCTTTCAACGATCTCGGAACACCATTCATCGCAGGCATTCTTGGTCATGTAGTGTCGAATACATGTATGAAAATTTCTACACACCTTCTGGAAAAGCTATAAATAAATAATGAAGATAATATTGGTTGTGATACGGCGCGGTGACGAATAGTAGCTTTATAGGAGTGGACCTACGGACCTAGCTCATTCTGGCACATGCGCGAGCTTACTTGAGCTAGTGTTAGGTTCAGATAATTATTTTTAGCTTAGAATGACAACGCGCGCTACGATTGATAATATAATATTGATCTGACGTTATTTCGTGAGTCATGTTCTAGAGAAAATGAATGACTATAAAGTTTTCCCAACTCTCGGTCAGGCTTAGCACTATACTATATAAGTCTCGAGATAGCAGACGCATTTTAGAAAATCGCTTGTCTTAAAACTTACCGTTCGTTAATAAAATAGAGTAAGAGACAAGGATCATAAAAGAGAATGTATGCTACATCTCAGAGGTTTCTTGCAGTGCCTGAAAAAAGGCACGGCCGAGAGAGCCTGGCTTTGGAAAGCTCTTCGCGTGAGTTCTCGTATATGCACAACATGCAACAGAGCTGTACACACTAGCGCTCGTGTCTTTGCCAGTACTGAAGCCAACTTCTGAGACTGTGTATGGTGTACGAACTTTCACAAGAAAATCGTAGGTCCAAAACGAAGAGTCATTATAAGGTGCACAAAAAAAAAACACTTGGTTCCGACATAGGAACTTAATTCACCGTGGTGCTTTAAGCTCCACTGATGAACCACTCAACCACTTCAACGCGTAACTTTTTATGCCCGACAGCAACGAACAGGCAAAGACGTGGAAACCGAAAACAAAAACACGGGAAAATGTTGCTCTTCTACTTTAGAAAGAAAGTGGCGTCCGTTCAATCTCTTCCCGTTCATGCCTCCTATTTCACCAAGGGAGATCGGACAAATAATGATCGATCAAACGTCTGCCCGCCAGTGTCTCGCCTAAGAGCACGTAGACCGACAAACCGAAGGCGAGGATTATTATGAAGCTGCGGTCCTGCGTGTGTTGCCTTGTTGGTTGCGTGAGCGCCATTCAAACACGATATCGGCGGGCGACGGAGACCCTCAATTCCGGGTCGGCACCCCTTCTCACGACCGGACTTCCTCGAAACGCACAATGCAGAGGAGCCACTCCACAAGGAAGTAATTTACACGATAACATCCGATTTTCGCTTCATCGAAGAGACACGTCCCGCAGACACGTAAAGAAAACAGCGATGTTAATGAACGCCCGCACGGAGCATGTGTTCGTTGAAGCAACTAAGGGCTGCAACCGCCGAAGGTCCAGTTTCAGCAAATAGAACATCTCTGAAAACACACAGGCGTGACCGAACAACGAAGGTGGCGCCGCACGCGATGCGTCGGAAAGATAGAGCCTCCGGTCACAATCGGTTGTACGCGCAGAAAGTGAAGATCTTATCTTTCATGTTCTAGATTGCTCAGGTTGCATCTTGCCATATCTAAGTGTTCATTGTACGCTCAAGCTGATGCCTGGCTCAGTCCCTGCATCGAGATGTGAAGTTTTATAGATTATCGGAGCCAAACAACGCTTGCGTTTTTATGCCGAGAATGCGCGTACTTACGCCTGTTAACAATACATATGTGTTATATAGTAATGTGTCAGAATTGGTACATTAGCAAACTGGGGTAATATAAAACTTCCTTTCCCAATTAGGTTTGGGTTTTTGGGTGTATCTAAGCACAGGACGGGTGTGCGCCTTCAAGAAAATATAGAGCCCTGGTACACCGGTTCGAGCTTAAGCTCATAAAAATACGATGTGGTGGCCATCTACAAGTCAAGAGCAGAATCTTGTTTGGTTATCGGTTTAGGCGGTCTATTTAAGCAATAATCCAGATCGCGCAGTGGGCAGGTCGCCTATACCGAACTGGTGCTGTCTCCTGCAAATGTTCCAGATATAATTTGTGCATTCACAATCATTCATATTTTGGACCCAGCAGGAGTTTCACTCCTCTGTGTGTCCTTCATTTGCTTTGTTCTTTAGTTCGTTTAGGCTCGAGGTTTGTAGCGCCGCATGCAATTCACTGACGAAAACTGATGCAGCATGGATCGAAAACGTTAAAAGACGCTTTATTCGCATTGTGTATAGCAAATATTTTCAGAGGTGATTTGATTTAACTATGAATTCATCCTTAAGAGCTTTCTTTATGCGACTTGTCGGAAAGAAGGATTGCTCGTTATCTTTCATTTTTACACAACGTGGTTCATGGCCATGTAGATAGTGTTTTGTCGTCACCAATGCAGTTTCACGTGACGGCTCGTATTTCTAGATGTTCATGTATATTTTACCCATCTATGGAAGCAAACTTGTCAGCATTAGTAAGAATTAAAAGCTGTTTGAATAACCTGTCTCCTCATGTTTCCTTGTTTTTAAAGGGGAGCTTGAGTTGCATCTTTATGGGTGCATGGCATTTCTCTACGAATCTGATTATCAACTTGTACTGTGTTTTGGTTTTGATTTATACGCCGCCATATTCTGATCGGCTGGTTGTTCTGGGGGGTCAAATAAATAAATTATTATTATTATTATAAATCCATCAATTTCTCTCCTTCAAGTTTCGTAGTATAATCATTCCTAATCAGCATGGCTTCATCTCCGGCAGATCGGCATCTACGATTTTCGAATCCTTTGCGTCTACTGCATCTGAAGTAGTTTTGTAATAGAGGTCAGCTTGACGTTTTTTATTTCGACCTCAATAAAGCCTTCGACGTAGTCAACCACAGCATCCTCTTATACAAGCTTTACTCGTACGGAGTATCTGGTTCTGTATACAATTTGTTAAAAAAGCTATTTGTCCAATTGGCAAGGCTACGTCCGCGTCAACAATACTATCTCGTCCTTGAAAGCAAACTCGGGAGTGCCTCAGGGATCTGTCTTGGGCCCCCTCCTCCTCAATACTTTTGTAAAGGATGTTTCTCAGGTTATATAAAACTTTTCATTTTCATTTCATTTCATTTATTTACCCTGAGGATTAGGGTCCGGCTATTACACAAGGGAGGGTAAGTAAGAAGACACGTGTTTCAACAAAAAAGTAAAAGTTCTCACCCCCCCAAAAAAAAAAAAAAAAAAATACACGATGCAAATGTTAAATGGCGGTATAAAATTAACAAGTCACTATATAAATTCATAACTAGTTCATTTGATCCAAGAAAACACTGTCATGTTCACAAAACTTAGATGCGTTAATACCTAGTCGCTGGGTAACAATGTCATAGGGTAATGAATTCCAATCATCAGTAGCAAAAGGTAGCATGAAATTTGCAAAAAACAAATGATAAAGTGCGGATGAATTTAATTTTACACCGATTGTCAACCCTAGTGGAAATTCGATCTGGGACGCTGAGAAGGTCCATTTTCATCTGCGGATTATGATAATATATTTTATGAAGAAGGCAAGCCGGGAGAACCTTCGACGAAACGAAAGTGCTTGGAGATCAGCCTGATTACGAATTGAAGTGATACTGGTATAGGAAGAGTAGTCGGAGCGACTCTACCTTAGTGCTCTGTTTTGAAATTTTTCTAGCTCGTTAGAGAGATAATTTTGAAATGGTGACCTAATCGATGATGCGCGTTCCAGTTGGGAACGAACCAGGGTTGTGTATGCGAGCCTTTTGATTTCGGGCGAACAGAATCTGAGGTTAGGTTTGAAGTATCAAAGTGTCCGGTTAGCTTTTAGGACAACTTCGTTAACGTGGTTGTTCCATGCAAGGTCACTGGTGAGGTGAGGTCCTAGGTACTTATATGATGTGCAATGACCAATGTTATTGATACCTCGTTGGTAAGAAAAATTAGACGAGGTGGTTTGACGAGTGAATGTTAGTAACTTGCACTTTTCCATGGTTAAGCTTATCTGCCTGTTGCGCCACTGTTTCTGTATATTGAGGTCATTTTGAAGTATTGTATGGTCATCTGTTGTTTTGATGGCTCTGTAAATGACGCAGTCGTTTGCAAAGAGACACAAGGGGGATGATAGAAGCCTTGTTAAGTCATTGATGTATGTTAAGAATAACAATGGGCCTAGTACGGTTCCCTGTCAGGCGCCTGAGGTGACAGAGGACCTGCTTGACATTTTGTTATTTATAACTGTATAATGTGTGCCATTTGCAAGGAACTCTGTGATCCAGCCTATTATATTTGTAGAACGTTTTTTCTCTCACACCTGGTAATGTCTCTGTTTTGTGCTTTTGCCCTTGTTTATCTGAGTATCTTTCGTACTTGTTAAAAGTTTTATTCTCAGACTGGTGAACTATGTTCCTCTTCTGCACTCGTGTGTATGTGTGTTTGTATGTATGCGTTTTTGTTCGTTTCGTTAAGTGTGCCAGCACTAAGGCCGATTGGTTATTCCTGGACACTGTAATAAACACTGATTGATTGATTGATTGTTTGTTAGTTGGCTTGGGTAGTGCCACTCCTAATGACTTCGCACAAGATTTACAACTTTGCTTCGGGGGACAACGTAGGATTGCGTCATCTTTTTTGGAGGTAGACTGGGAACCAATTTTAAAGTGTCAGGATATAAATGGCCAAGTCACTAAATTCACCAAAATTATTCAGAATGGTATGGACGGGTATATTCAGCTGAAGGCAAACCACAGATGAAAATCCCCTCACTGGTTCTCTGTTCACTTGAGTGTTATTCCTTGGAGAAAAGCATTTCTGCATCAGAAATTTAAGAATGCCCGGTCAAACAAAGTGGGCAATTGAATTTAAGAGCTACAGGAAAGACTGTAAGAGAATGATAAATTGGAATTGCCAGACACACCAAAAAGCAGTGGAGTCGGACTTATATCGAAACCACAGAAAGTTTTGGCAGTACGTTGGTTCGCGTGCAGAAAAACCAAATCGACCGAAAGTGATTGTTCTACAGGTTTTCCCGCTCATTTTAATCCAAGCGACGACCAATTTAATCCCGGGGTCACTCAATTTAATCCAAGCGCCATACAATTTAATCCAAGCGCCACACAATTTAATCCTGGGGTCAGTCAATTTAATCCACAATATATATATGCATGTGTTCAGTGGTCGTGTTTTGCTTACACATTTGGTAACTTAGAATAATTGTTTATACAATTTGAATTTTTGGGGGGCAATTGAGAATTTTATCACTAATGTGATTACTTTGAGTTACTATAGTCCCACTATTGACGAGGCTTAATTGATATGTTGGTTACTCTTTTTACAGCGCAGCTTTTAAGCACCCGTTTCCGGCTTAAGCGGCGTCGGCGTCGCCGACGCCGTCGGCGTAGCCACGCGGTGCATGATGGGCAAATTCCCCCGCTAAATTTAGCGGAAAATTTCCCCGCTAAATCTAGCGGAAAATTTTTACTGTTAAATCTAGCGGAACATTTTCCCCGCTAAATTTAGCAGAAAATTTTCCCCGCTCTATCTAGCGGAAAATATTCCCCGCTATATTTAGTGGAATATTTCCCCCGCTAAATCTAGCAGAAAATTTTCCCAGCTAGATTTATCGGAAAATTTGCGCCGCAAAGTCTAGCGGAAAAGCTTCCCCGCTAAATCTAGCGGAAAATTTTTAAGCTAAATCTAGCGGAATGTTTTTCCTGCTAAATCTAGCAGAACATTGTCCAGCTTAATTTAGCGGGCAATTTTCTCCGCTAAATCTAGCGGAAACTTTTCCCCGCTAAATCTAGCGCAAAATTTCCCAGCTAGATTCATTGGAAAATTTGCACCGCAAAGTCGAGCGGAAAAGCTTCCCCGCTAAATCTAGCGGAAAAATTTTCCCGCTAAATCTAGCGGAAAATTTTTACTGCTAAATCTAGCGGAACATTTTCCCCGCTAAATTTAGCGGAAAATTTTCCCCGCTCTATCTAGCGGAAAATATTCCCCGCTATATTTAGTGGAATATTTCCCCCGCTAAATCTAGCGGAAAATTTTCCCAGCTAGATTTATCGGAAAAGTTTCGCCGCAAAGTCTAGCGGAAAAGCTTCCCGCTAAATCTAGCGGAAAATTTTTAAGCTAAATCTAGCGGAATGTTTTTCCTGCTAAATCTAGCAGATTATTGTCCCGCTAAATTTAGCGGACAATTTTCTCCGCTAAATCTAGCGGAAAAATTTTTCCCGCTATATTTAGCGGAAAGTTTCCCCCGCTAAATATAGCGGAAAATTTTCCCCGCTAAATCTAGCGGAAAAGTTTCCCCGCTAACTTTAGCAGAAAATGTTCCCCGCTAAATCTAGCGGAAAAATTTTCCCCGCTGAATTAAGCGAAAAATTTTCCCCGCTATATCTAGTGGGGACATTTTCCGCTAGATTTAGCGGAGAAAACTTTACGCTAATTTAGCGGGAAAAAATTTTCCGCTAAATTTAGTGGGAAAAATTTTACACTAGATTTAGCGGGGAAAATTTTCCGCTAGATTTAGCGGGACAAATTTTCCACTAGATTAAGCGGGGAAACTTTTCCGCTAGACTTGGCTGGGAAAATTTTCCGCTAAATCTAAAATTTTCCGCTAGATTTAGCGGGGAAAACTGTACCCTAGATTTAGCGGGAAAAATATTCCGCTAAATTTGGTGGTAAAAATTTTACACTAGATTTAGCGGGGAAAATTTTCCGCAAGACTTAGCGGGGAAAATTTTTCGCTAAATCTAGCTGGTAAATTGTTCCGCTAGATTTAGCGGGGAAAAATTTCCGCTAGATTTAGCGGGAATACTTTTCCACTAGATTAAGCGGGGAGACTTTTCCGCTAGACTTGGCGGGGCAAATTTTCCGCTAAACCTTGCTGGGAAATTTTTCCGCTGGATTTAGCGAGGAAAATTTTCCGCCAGATTTAGCGGGAAAAATTTTCCATTAGATTTAGCGGGGAAGCTTTTCCGCTGGACTTTGCGGGGCACATTTTTCCCTAAATCTAGCTGGGAAAATTTCCCGCTAGATTTAGCCGGAAACTTTTCCCGCTAATTGTAGTGGAAACATTTTACACTAGATTTAGCGGGGCAAATTTTCCGCTAGGCTTAGCGGGGGAAAATTGTCCGCTAAATCTTGCTGGGAAATTTTTCCGCTAGATTTAGTGGGGAAAGTTTTCCGCTAGGTTTAGCGGGAAAATTTTTCTACTAGATTTAGCGAGAAAACTTTTCCGCTAGACTTTGCTGGGCAAATTTTTCGCTAAATCTAGCTGGGAAAAATTTTCCGCTAGATTTAGCGAGGAAAACCTTCCGCTAGATTTAGCGGGAAAAACGTTTCCGCTATATTTAGTGGAAAAAATTTTACACTAGATTTAGCTGGGAAAATTTTCCGCAAGACTTAGCGGGGGAAACTTTTCCGCTAAATCTAGCTGGTAAATTGTTCCGCTAGATTTAGCGGGAAACATTTTCCGCTAGATTTAGCGGGAAAAATTTTCCACTAGATTTAGCGGGGAAACGTTTCCGCTAGGCTTTGCGGGGCAAATTTTTCGCTATATCTAGCTGGGAAATTTTTCCGCTAGATTTAGCTGGGAACTTTTTCCGCTAGGTTTAGCGGGAAAAAAGTTTCCACTAAATTTAGCGGGAAAAATTTTACACTAGATTTAGCGGGGAAACTTTTCTGCTAGACCTAGCGGGGAAAATTTTCCACTAGAATCTGCGGGGCAAATTTTTCGTTAAATCTAGCTGGGAAGATTTTTCGATAGATTTAGCAGGAAAAGTTTTCCGCTAGATTTAGCGGGGAAATTTTTCCGCTAAATTTAGCGGGGGAATTTACCCATCATTCACCGCGTGGTTACGCCGACGGCGACGGCGACGCCGCTTAAGCAGGAAACGGGAGCCTAAGAGCTGCGCTCTAAAAAGAGTAACCAACATATCAGTTAAGCCTCGTCAATAGACCCCATGCACAATTGCGCACCCTGACGGCGAACGTTTCATCAGTTTCGATTTGCACTGCATCATGGGACAGAAATCGCCATGTTTAGGTCAGCGTTCTCGGCGCCTCTTTCCGTACCGTGAGGTAACCGCCAACGTGAGCATTCCGTGCGTTTGCGGCATACGTGCGTGCCCCCAGCGCGCCCCGTCATGAGCGACGGCGTCTACCCCACGACGGGATGGACGAGCAACTTGGCTCGGCTGCCGCGAATCTCGTCGCCGGACCTTGCCCGCCTGGCGTCCTGCTCGGGAACCGAGAAGGGAGCTCGCCGGAGCTACAAGTTGGTTACGGAGAGCTACGTCGTTGCGTCGACGGTATGCGCCAACTACGACGAAGAAATGTGAGTGGTTATAAGTGTTTTTTTTTTTTGGGGGGGGGGGGGGGGGGGGGGGGGGGAAGAAGCGCGAACCTTGAGATCAACATTATAGCGTTGTCGGGTGAACACATGTGACGGTTGTCTTGCACTGGCGACTCTTCGAGGACTCACTTTCGCTCGGTCTGTCCCTCGCCGAGGCAAACTGCACGCAAGCGACTTCCGGGCGGTGGGAGAGGTTTTCGGGAAATACAGAACCGAGCAACGCGACGAGCGATGGCATAACCCGTCGCTCGCCATATCGCTCACGTGCGCGCCCCGTTTTACGACGTGTTTGCAAGCGAGCGCTAGTCGGGCGGTGCAAGCTGAGCTGTGTGCCCCTGTGAAAACGAAGCTGAGCGCCTCGATTCGAGCGACGCCAGACCGTCACTTGGCTTGCGCCGCAGAACAGGCTCGCCCAAATGGGGAGCTGTGTAGCGATTCGCACGCGCAGCCATGTAGCAGGCTGCAGCTCTCAAACTGGCACGTTCTCTCAGAAATACCTAGCACTGATAATGTATTTCACATTTTGCCGTGCCCTGCATGAGATGGCGCGGTGTGCCTCGCATGAAATGGTCAGGACCGTAATGATTGGGAACAGGTGCTTATCGCTTATCATTGTCATTTAAAGGGCCTCCAGATTCTTCCTGAGAGCCAGATGCTTCAGGAGCCACAAGAAAACGCAGCCACCCTACACCGTGAGCGCCACCATCACCAAGGACGGTGAACTAGTTAACGGATATTGCGAGTGCCCAGCTGGGAAGCAAGCCTGCAGCCACCTCCAGGCCGTCCTGAAGACGGTTATTTTGATCCAAGGCAAGGGATTCACCGAGGCCCCAGCACACCTGTCATGCACAGATCTGCCACAGCGTTGGAGAAGACCGAGGGGCCAGGTCATCAAAGGTTCAAGTGTGCAGGGTGTAGATTGGCGGGGGGTGGGCAAAGGACGACAAGACTTGCCGCGCTCATGTCGGCTGGACCTCAGCAAGGCTAAGGAGCGTACTATCAGCCAAAAGAAGAGCGCCGCGCTCCAATTCGCTAGCAGTTTGCAGCAGCTGGACGGGAAGACCTCCTTGGTAGCAGTGTTGGGAGCTGCAGATCGAGCACAAGTGTGCAGCTCCAAGTGCGGCGATGTGCTTGCTTGCTCTCCACTCGCCTACCAGCAGCCACTTGTCCCATTTGGATTTTGCATCTTGTTGTGCGAGGAGCTGGAGGCACCTGGCCATCTGAACATCGGGCGGCCACTAGAAGAAATGGTGCCTTTTCTTGAAAGCGACGAGTGGACTGTTCCGGATGGTGTCAGCACGAAGGCAAGGCTTCTGTTAGAGGTTAGCTTTGGTTTCACTTTTTCCTAACATACTGGGAGCGTAATTTAACTTATAAACTTTACTACCGCTGCGTGGTGTTTTAAACGACCAACCATACTCCATTTCAGTGCACAATGTTTATAAAGCAAGAGCACTGTACACCCTTAATCACACTTAGCTATAACAAGTCCGTGTTTTTTCCGTCCTCCCATCGCCGACATAGCAGGTGCACTTGCAAACGCCGAACACAGGGTGCAGTGAACTTTTTCTTCCAGACTGCGCAGTGTTTTCGAGTGCACCTACTATGTGTGCATTGGGAGGACAGAGAAACCGCAGACCGTCTGTGAGACTATCACTCTAGAATCAAATATTATTTAAACTATTACGACAGTGCTTGAGGCAGATGCTTTTTCTCCTGTAAAAGATAATGGGGTCTTTTGCCATGCAATGGAAGCTTATAGACTATTGCATTTTAAGGTCTCTAGTTTAAGGTAATGTAAATAACATTTTTTGGTGTGGGTGGTAGCTCACAACAGATGCCAAGACATACTCAGACTGTGACACCTCAAGCATCACAATGCCGTTCGGAAACCCCCCCTGCCCCCTGACATACTCTGTCTCACAAGTAGGGGAGAAAGGGCGAGCACTAAGAACATTGGAGAGAAGAGGTTTATCTTCTCTTCCCTTCGTAGTGGTTGCCCTTTCTCCCCTTGGCCCGCACTGCCTTTACCTGCACTGCAAGCAACTAGTGGGATGAAGTACAATAAGGGCCACACTCTGGTCCCGTTACGTTTACTTTCGGTTTTACTTCAGGGATGGTTATTTCTGTGCTTGTTTTGTGCACATACATTTTCCAGAACCTTTCTGGGGCCGTGCGACCCTAAGACATTACTCTGCAATCCCCGCTTTGCACACCTCTGGTCTATAATAAAGACAGGAAGCCAGGAAGCCAGGAGTTTCAGAGAAGATTTGTGTTCACATCACTGTGTTCTTGTCTAAACTTGTTAATGTAATTCTGCTTGTTTCAGAAAATAACGCTGACGCCACTTGAAGCACAGGACCTTGAGAAGAACTCGCGGAGGCAGCGCGACAGTGCTACCTGGCTTCAGGCAAGGCAGTACCGCCTGACTGCATCGAACTTTGGAACCGTACATCGTCACGGCGAGTGGACAGAGAAGGGACTGGCAAACCTGACCTCAACAAAGGATTTGTCCAGGGTTCCTGCCATCCGGTGAGCGTAGCATTTCAAAATCAGTTAAGCAAATTCGCGGAAACAATGTTTTGCATGTTGCATGACCTCCCCTAGGTGTCTTTGGTCCAGAAACTGTTGCTAATGCTATGGGAGAGCTTTCTGGGGGGACGAATTCAGCTGCCAGTAGATTGTACAAATCCTACTGGGAGAGGCAGAGAAATGGTGCCTGGAACATATCTTCGACCGGTATGTGTACCTAAAGCCGCTCGATAAAATCCATGCTTTCTGTCAGTTTTAATAGTACAGTCATTCATTGTTCTGTGAATGTGCGAGGTGCATGCCTTAATGAAACAACATGGCGTTTTGATAGCTCTGGCAGTGCATTGCCGTTACTTCTCTCCAAGGGCTGTTCAAGATATATGTCTCGTGCATTGGCATCCTTGACGCTGCTTGTAAAAGAAACGCTGATAAAAAAAAAAAAAAGTTGAGCGGCTTTATGTGAAACCACGTCTTTAATTCTGATCCCTCGATTTCTGCCTGGTTACGTCAGAATTGAATGTACTTTTCCCCTATTGCAACACTGGTGGTAGTACACCAGCAGTGTCATGTTATAACAGGTTATAACGGGTGTACCCTGGCAGGCTCTGCTGCCTGCCAGTCGAGGGAAACCTCTGTTGCCACAAGTTGGCATGCTGCTACAGATACCTTTATACCCGCTTTCCTTCTTCACCATATTTTTTTTTACCAATAACTGCCACAATCGCGACACTCGACAGCCTGAACCACCCGCTCCTCTCACATAATTGTCCAACATGAAATAGTCTTATTTTCATACTGATAGAGAGAGGCCCACAGCATGCTGTTGTAGGTCTCTCATTTAACAGTATTTTATGCCTTACGATGAAAAACCAATGGTTCTGTAGTGGTAACTTCTAACGACGTGCTGATCTAGTTTGAAGAATGAAATAAACATTGTATATTACTTCATTTGAATTTTTTGTATTGTGTATCTACTTTTTTTAGGTATGGGATTGTCAACGAGCCTAAAGCACTGCAACGCTACGAGGACGTTTTAAAGAGCAGGGGCCGAGACGTCCATCTGTCGAGTGCGGGGCTGTTCGTGGATCCTGACCAACCATGGCTCGGAGCAACTCCAGATGCAATTGTGTACGACGCAACGGAACAACCACCATGGGGATGTGTAGAAGTAAAGTGCCTCTACACCTTGAGGAATGCAGATCGCGACACACTGCTCGCAAGTAACATTAGTGTTGCTTTTGACAGCTCTAACCGTCCGCATCTCAAGACAGAGCACCCCCACTTTGCTCAAGTGGTAGGACAGATGGGGGTAACAAACCTCAAGTGGGCAGACTATGTTCTTTATGGGGACAACTTCCTAACCATTCAGAGGATCAGGTTTGACAAGAATATTTGGGAGGACATAAAAGAGAGCTTGGACAACTTTTATTTCACTACTCTTCTGCCATACTTTGCAGCAAAGTCGTAAAGAGAAGCTGGTAAAAGTTACCGGGCCCCCTTAAAGGTGCACTAAAGTCATTTTTAAAGAAGGTAATTTTTTTTTTGTTATATAGTTTACAAGGCGTTGGCTACTTTATATATCAAGTTCTAGTATACAAAACTGCGGTCCACATTCTCTGGCCCAAGGAAAGTCGTACAATAAGCATAGATCCTAAACAATTTTATTATAACTCGTTTTGAAAAGAGTCATACGCACGCATTCTGATAACTATTTTCTGGCCGCAGGGGAAGCCATCGCTTGCAATTGGCCGACAATCGCGTTCGTCAACCACTTCACTCTGAACAAATATCCCATGAGAAAGGGCATGTCGGTGATCTTTGAGAACGTTTTAGTGGGAAATAGGCCAAGCAGGATTGTAATTTTGGGGTTTTAGAATCCTTAAAGGGGCCCTGCAAGGATAGTGGTTTTTAATTTGCACCGAACCTGAGCACACTGAACGTAGTAACTTAGTGCAACTTTTCTTTTCTCGAAATTCCCTTTATTTTATAAGTTATAGGCGAATTAAAATTACAAAAACAAGCAAAAAATAACCTCCCTCATGACGTCCTTGGTTGCTTGAGTGGTCGTGAACTAAAGGAGGGGTAGTGAGCTTATCGAGCGCTCACGGCTGCCGCACTCCTTGTGGACGGCACGAGAGGGCGCCACTAAAGCATGTTCTGGATAGGCTGTGTGCAGCAGGCAGCTGGAGTGGCTCTCATTGCATTTGCTGCGCGATTAAATACTAATTCGGCGTGACACTTCATTGGCCACAAACGACAGGAAACACGGGGTAAAGATCAGTTCAGAATGGGAGCCACTTTGCGCTGCCATACCGCGAAACGGCCAAACCTTAAGACAAAGCTTCTCGCCGAAGGCCTTTGGAACGCTCAGAGCCGGTCGGATCCTCCTGTCCATACGACCGTAGTGCCGCTGCATTCATCCGGGACCTTTCCGTGTTGACGCCTGATCCCACTACTCCTTTCTAGTATGCGCCGCCTTTTCTACCGCTTGGTGGCGGGTATGTCGACGGGTTATTTCTTGTTTCCATAGTTTATGAACTGCATTCGTTCCTTTTCTGATCTAAAATACTGAACAAAAACTACTTTTATAAATAATTGAAACGGTTCCCGCCACTTATATTTTGCATTTCGACTAAAAAGAAGCTTTTAGCGGCTCTGACCAGTAATAAGCCCAGGACCAAAGACGTCACATTTTGCGCGCTTTCGGTACCGCGGGTCGCCCTCGTCGATGGAGGGGGTTCCCGCGTCGTCCGGTTAAAATATGACGCACTGATAATTAGTTACTCTCTCCGTGCCCGCTGTCTTGCCCGAACCCCAAGAGACGTGGAAACCGCAAAAAAGGTAGACGCTTAAATATGATTCAGGGCCCCTTTAAAGTGTGTAGATTGAGTTATCACCATAAAAAGACTATCTCAAAAATGACTTCAGTGCCCCTGTAAAGTTTGTACATGTAAATATTTTTTCTTTTGATTTTTGTAAGTAGAACGGACTAAAGGCTGCTTAGCCTTAAGCTTTTGTTTCAATACTCAATATTGATTTGTACAAATAAACAAACAAACATGTATACATTGACTCAATCCACTTCTTTTAATATAGAGGGTTGAAGGTTGCTCAGAAGAGCGCAAATAGTCCACATCTGGTTAACTGTGGGACCAAGAGAGAGGGGAACAACTCTGTCAAATATATGATAAGTCTTAATGCGCTGGATTCTCCTCTCTACGTGAATCCGCAAAGAAGCAATGTCCGTCGTTTCTCGCACCTCTGCAACACTGAACTGTTGCTTCGTCAGAAACGGTGGCAAGTTCAATCCAATACCTTTCTTGTCCAAAAGATCTTTGATTTTAAACCCCTTGTCAGCCATGACTGTGTCACCTGGTGCAAACTCTTGTTCCAGAAACCCACTTCTGATCACAAGTTCTCTGTCTGAAGCTGACCCAGTGAAGAGCTCTGAAACAAAGCTCACAAGTCCGTTCGGTGAAATTCCAATTAGTCCCTTGAGAGTGTTTGTCGATTTATATGGAGAGTATGTTCCCGACTGCAGAACCAGAGAACTGGAGACTTCGCACCGAACTTCAGTGGCATCAATAATCACCCGTGTTGTTGGATACCGTGCCTTAAACTCCTCAGGCATGGTTGAGTCTACAATATCACGTGGTGGCCACCATGCCAGCTCCGACAGCCGGACATAGAGCAGGTTAACCCATGTTCCAAAAGCCCTCGACACAGTGCTGGTAGAGACGTTGAAGATGTGTGCCAGGTGCATGTGGAAATGACCAACTCGCAGCTTGACAAGAGTCATGAAAAGCTGGTCCTCTTGAGATAGCTTGTGCCGACGACCTCTTGCTTCCCTACTTGGGTGGTCCGGATTAGCACCGTCACTTTCTGAGGCTACATACTGCAGTAATCCTTTAAAATGACCGTAGCTTTGCAGGCCAGTGTAGAACTGGATGCTGCTGTCGTCGTCTTTAAATCTTTCTGCCGAAAATGTCTTCTTCCGTTTTTCTGCCTCGGACAATTTTCTTTCGAGCTCTTGCATTTTAGCTGTATGTTCATCCTTCAGCTCCTCGTTCCTCCGCATTAGACACACTACTTGTTCCTTTGCTCGTGCAAGGTCTCTTTTTGTTGTGCTCAGGATGTTGCTGCAGTTCAGAAGAATGGTACATTGATCCTTTAGCTTGACAAGCTCTGCATCCTTTTCTTTCAGCTGCACCTTCATCTGAGTCAATTCTTCTGTGCTGGCACAGTTGCATTTGCCTTGTGTCAAACTGATGCTTGCAGGTGCATCTGTGTTCACCGCCCAGCCTGGAACTTGGCTTGTTGATGTTCCTACATCATTTAGGTCTGGGGGAGATGCCATTTCATCGCTGCAAAACACATCTGTATTGTTTCGTTCGAGGAATTTGGTCTGCAGGGGTTGTCGGTTGGGAACCGGTCGAGGCACGACTTTCTTGGTGAATTCAAAAAGAGAAGGCACCGCATTTTCCTTCAAATACTGTCGTCCGCTTGCCACATTGGGGACGAAGCTGTCCGGCATGAAGTGCCTTGAGCACACCTTGGTTGTTTGCTGAATGCTGAAGTGTGCACCAGGGTCTCTTCTGATAGCATGGATCCACTTCCGCCGTAGTTTGTTCCCAGAAGGAAACTTGTGGAATGTGACCTAGTTCGAGGAAAAACTATAATTAGAAATGTCCAACAATCACTCTCAAGCCACGCGTAGTTCACATATGCTGTAAATGTTGCTAAACCATGTTTACGAATACGAGGGAAGCAACTGGCTAAGTTGTACTACACTTCCTAAAGCATAATAATGTGCTACGAGTTCAGTATAAATCATTTTCTGAAATTTTTTCTTCACTTGTTTCAACCAAAAACTTGTTGAACTTGGCTGGCGTGAGCCGTTGGACCATCTCGTCCGCAAGGATTTGCACGTCGAGCCACGAGGAAAACAGGTCGGCAAATATGTTCACGTTCTCCGCTTCAAGGTTTTCAATCGCAGAGGCTTTTAGAATGTGCGTCCTAGCGTCAGCAGTGACTCCGCATCATACGCTACGCCTTCGGGAAACGCTCTCGTTCACAGGCACTGCACATGCTCCTCGCACGAACTGATCTGTCAGTGCGAAGCGTTTTGTATACTTTCGTTTCACCTTACGACCTGCCGCACCTAAGACCACGAGCTTCTTGTTCTACGGCGCACCTCGGCAGAACGAGCTCGCGCTTCTAGCCTTCGCTACAGCACATTGTTCGCTCGTGATCCATTACTGAAAACGATTATTGACGTTAAGCGTACCGCGCCACCGGCAACGGTGCAGCGAACTAGCTCGCACGGGCTGTTCAGGTGCGTGAAACGCGGGTGAAAAATCGCGTGCGCGCCAGCGCACGTGGGTTTGTTTAGAAACTTCTACGGCTTACCTTTTTGCTGTTCTCGTCGCGGTAGCCACGCTGGCGGCACAGTGGCACACAGCACGTTTCAACCATCGTCTACCGCAATGTAACACAGCCGCTGACACGAAGCTCGGCGCAAGGCTCAGCGTGCGAAAGTCGGCGCGCGGCGAGAGATGCCGGCCGGAGACAATCCTGCGGCGTGCGTCGTCTGCTCCGACGACCTAAACATGGCGGCTGGTCGTAGTTCCTGTGCGCGGCACTAGGGGCGCCCTTATACGCAAGGGGTCTATAGTGGGACTATTAACTCAAAGTAATCACATTAGTGATCAAATTCTCAATTGCCCCCCGAAAATTCTAATTGTATAAAAAATTGTTCTAAGTTACCAAATGTGTAAGCGAAACACGACCACTGAACGCAATAAGTCCATATATATATTGTGGATTAAATTGACTGACCCCGGGATTAAATTGTGTGGCGCTTGGATTAAATTGTATGGCGCTTGGATTAAATTGAGTGACCCCGGGATTAAATTGGTCGTCGCTTGGATTAAAATGAGCGGGAAAACCTGTAGATGGTATGGCTGCATGAGGCACAGCACAAATATTTGCAGGTTATTTCGGGTCCGGTAACACCGATCAGGTAGACGCACTCTGTCATGACTCCTATTAGGCTGTGTTTCCTAACATCCTTCGCTCGATCTCAGTCAGCGAGGAGGTTATTCAGGAGTGTATTTAAAAAAATGAGGCAAAAGTTGTAAGTCGGTCACAATGGAACACCTTACGTTTTAATTAAAACCTACCATGATATATTCAGCCCCGTGTTGTGTGATATATTTAATAACTCATTAAAGACGGGCATATTTCTAGAGATGTGGAAGCTCACGGTAATTGTTGCTGTGCGACAATTACCGTGAGCCGGGAAAGACGGGAAAAACGGGGACGTATCTAATTATAGGCCGATATCCCTTCTGAGCTCCTTTTCTAAGCTTTTCGAAACAGTTGTTCATAAATTTTCATCTTTCTCGTTCGGAAACCTATTAATTCCCAACCAGCATGGCTTCGTTCCTGGCAGGTCACCAACAACTAATCTGGTCACATTCATGTAAACCGCTTCACGAGTCGTGTGTAGGCAGGACCAACTCCATATAGCTTATTTTGATTTGAGCGAGGCCTTTGGTCTAGTTGATCACAAAAATCTTGCTGGTTAAGCTTTCTTAAAATGGTTTTGGAGGGGAACTGTTTGAATGGTTTAAGAATTATCTATTGCACAGGAAAGAGTTTGTCCGAGTTAATCATACTGCCTCCAGGCCCTATAAAACAAATTTCGGGGAACCAGAGGGATCTGTTTTAGGCCCTCTCTTATTCTCTATTTTTGTTAACGATGTCTCTTTAGTTATTTCAGATTCAGTATTCCTGCAGTATACCAATGATATTGAATTATACCGATAAATTTAAACTACTGAAGACTGTGCAAGGCTACAGACAAATGCCAACTCATTCAACGTTTGGTGCAAAGAAAACACGCTTCTTCTTAATTGTTCAAAAACAAAACTAATGACAATTTCACGCAAAATGCAAAACGTACGCTTTCGTTATCGCATTAGCGGAGAATTATTGTCCCGTGTAACAGAAATAAGAGATCTCGGTGTTGTTTTTTAATCAAACCTGCGTTTTGATGTTCATGTGGGAAAAATGATTAGTACATCCTTACGAGCTTTGGGAGTTGCGTGTTGCGCGACTAGAACATTCACCGATTCAAGTACTTTTAGTACCTTTTACTGTTCACTCAGCCATTTTCAGCTAGAATATGCGTCGGTAGTGTGGAAGGGCATCTGTAAAGCCAATTAACTTTGAATAGAACGTATACAACAGAAATTTATTTCTATTTTTAAAAACCGCTATTTGACAAATGATGATCATTCGTTGAATTACGAGGCTCTGCTGAAATGTATCGAACTACTTGGTCTGTATCATCGCGAGAGAAGGCGGACTTATTATTTTTGTTTAAGACCTTGCATGGGTCTATTGATTCTCCGAGTCTTCTATAGGAGTTGCGCTTCTAGGTACCTACAGTGGCTACAGGGCTTAATTCTCCATTTTATATACCCGTAACTTTTAGTACTAAATTCTCGATTCCCAGGTTATTGGAAGGTTACAACGGGTACGCGGAAAAACTTGATATTTTTCATTAAAGCTCGAACAAGTTCGATCATTGGGCAAAGTATGTTCGAGCTATTGCTGTCCTGAAAAGCATTTTTTCTTGTCAAACGAGTAATGCTTCGTTGCTTTAAATCTGAGGCTATTACATTTAGCTATAATGAAATGCCAACAGGCTAATCTTCTTTCTTTCTATGCGCGATGAAATGTATCGCTTATGCGTTCTTGTCTACTTGTAATGTTTTTATAGTTTACTCGTCTTAATGTGTGTATGTGCAACATATGTTATGTTTCATTTTAGTAAATGTTTGAATATGTCGGTGTGCCAGCAATAAGACCATATGGTTGTTCCTGGGCACCAAATAAAATATTGATTGATTGATTGATTATTATTATTAAAACATTTTTTCTTCTTATTAATATTATTATTACTATAGCCAATCTTCCTCAAGATTCGTTTCGTTGTCTAAGAAGGTTTCACATCATGATCTTAGGATTTAACTGTCCTAGAACGCACCGTGTTAATAGTTCAGTATTATTTTTTACCTGCTGTTCCTTTAACGTATTCCACACCTATAGAATCGAGAGGCGACAATAGGGAGTGGATTGAAAAGGAAGTACGATAACGTGGAGCGAGATTATGCGCTTCTTAAGCTTGCGAATATTCCTGGCTAGCGAGTCCTAGATAGACTGGTTACTGGGAAGGCCAGCCCATGCGGGGTTAACGGCCACGGCCATATCAGGAAATCTGAGGCACACCTAGCGGTTTGCACATTGTAATTTTAATTACTAACAACCAGAGTGCTGTAATTAGAACGCAGGAATAACAATTAAGGGGAAGTGACCTAGCCACTGAGTCACATTACGAGGGCAGATGTTTGTTTTGTTAGACTTTCTGTGGAACGAAAATGATTGTAAGTGGTTATGAAAACTCTGCAACGCGCCAAGTGACACCCGACTTCCTGAAACTTTGTGAGGCTTTTTGTGGAGGGTATATCTCTTAGAAATGATTTTCTTGGTCATGAAGTTCTCCCTCAAGTTTTGTATCAGGCATAGTTTTCAGGTTTGTTCGGTCACAGCGTGTTGGGGCTTCAGGTTGTTGTTTTTATTTTCGTTAATGCTAATGTTGTACTATGAAGATCTGTGCGCTTGGAATTTATTAGGACGATCAAATCTTTGTGTGCGAGTGATTAAAACAAGCATGGTGATTTATGAGACACGGAAATTCGAGCTAGCCACTGCCATTTGTTTTTGCGTCATTACGACTGTGAGAGGTCGCTGACTAATACTGACATGTGGGCAGATACAAAAACAAAATATTGTCAGTATGCATCATTACTTGGACTGCAATATTTATATGATAAATAAAAAGATAATGTATTTGGCATGTTAATGCGCAAATTGTTGTTTTTTTTTGTCACTTCACACGTAAAAAAGCGGAACTTGCTTTAGGGTTACTATTTGACCTGGGGCCAAGTTGGCGGCCACTAGAAAAAAAAAAAAGGCGAAATGAGTTGATTAGCTATACGTACCGTATTTCTAGAGTAATACCCGCACTATTTATGAACAATGTCCTTGCGTCTGCTTCCCCACGGAACATATTCGACCGAAGCGCTCAAGTTTCGCCGCTGACTACAGCGCCATTCCAGCCCCTGGCGGGACGCCCCAGTCCAAGTGGCTCGTTGTTTTTCGCCTCGCTTTTCCGTCGTAGGCGGTCGGGTACGCCAGTCAGTAATAATAATCGCGATAAAGAAGATATAAAAGTCCGGTTAGCACAAATATTTCGTTGTTGATTTTAGTAACAACCTCCGATATTGTTGTAGTCGGTCCTAAAAATTCTACCGCTTCCCTGAAAAGCCGTACGAGACTCGAACGGCGCCAAGCTTGAACCACGGCAGTGCTCCAACAAAAGTAAGTTTCTCGTTCACTGGAAGATCACTTTTGCTAAATACGCCTGAAAAACGAAATGGAATTGGTATCAGAACAATAACAGCATGACTGCCGAACGCGGGAAAGTTAGTTGGCAGTGCCTGCGTGACGGAATATTTGATTGTCGTGCGCGTCTGTCCCTTCCCTTGAGGTGTTTGACGGGGCCTCGATCGTGATGGACCCCTTCGTCACGAATATTTCAACTATAATCAGCGACAGGATAATAACGGCAGGGAGGAGCTTAAGTTCCTCCAGCACTAGCTTCCAGCCTTCGATAGGGCTTCTATCTCGCGAGCCTCGAACGTGCGCGTACAGCCAAATCGCAGCGAAGGGCAACGAAGGCGTGCTGGAGGTCGGCCGTTCAGAAGAGACGCCCTGCCGTTCTTACTTTGTGAGCAGACTTCTAGCTAGGGGAGGGGCTTTTGGGGGTGGCGAGTGCAGCTTTCTCCTGTCGTCTGTGTTTCTTATGCACATCCAAACCGCCTCAACCAGCCCCCCCCCCCCCCCCCCTTGAAATAAATAAAAAAAGCCTGATTACGTTTCTACTTGGTAGGGACAATAATAGTGTTTATTATTTCGTGTTGATTTTCTGCTGATCACACCAGAGATCTTATATTAGTGACTTATTTCTCAGTGGGGGCGGTTCAATTTTGATTCCGTCAACGTCAACGAGGATCTGTAGCGTGCACTTCGTGACAACACTGCAAGGACGACGCTGAGGCTCATCCTGGAACAAGTTACTAGACGAGATGCCAGCTAAGGTGTTGAATAAAGTCTAATTGCAGGGAATCTACCAACCCTGTAATTGCTCATGAAAGATTCTTAGTCAATTTAAATTAATTTTCACTCCCTCACTCGAAGTTACAGGTGACCTTTCCGCATCTATTTTGCATTCTCTATATGTGCCCGGGTCTTAGCCTGTTAAAAGTATCGTTAGTTGATTGGCAACTTCTGTCTTCGAGTTACATGTTTTGGTTTAGTCTGCACTCCAATATTCAGTATAGCTTGGCTAAAGATAGATAAGCTTAGGTGACGATTGCTTTCTCACAAACTGGGGGACATCTTTCGTGAGAATTGGAATATCATGAACAGCGTGATCTGCCGTGCAAGATCCCTGAAATAGTCGGGGTTCTCGGCCCTACAATTTCTTTGACAGTTTTTGCTTCTCGAGATGTGTACATCATCTGCAAGTGTCCTGCCGGCCATATTTCGAGTCTGCGCCAATGTCACCGTGTTAAGAGCAGGGGAAGAAGTTTTATATTGTCACAAGATTGTATGTTTACCTACTCGTAGTTGTGACAAAACACAATAAAAATCTTTTTCACGGTCAGCAAAACATTTCTGAAAGTGTTGCATTATGCTGCTAAACCATATTTTCCAGACTGTAGTCCGCAAAAGCAAAATCGGGATAAAAAAGAAAATATTTTGCTTAGATTGTCCACCGACGGTGGCATAGTCCGCACCTGGTGCTTAGTCGTTAAGAATATCTTCTCATAGACGGCACACCTTGAGAAATGTCTGCTTTCTTAGCTCACAAAAAAAGCCTATAATATACATAAATCATCATTAATATACTCTTTCATTCACAAAATCCGTCTCGTTTTGTCATAATCAACGATATTGAAAAACAAAAATCCCGCATTGTCCGCACAGCCTAAAATTTAAACTTTTTATGCTGGGAGATACGGTACATTCCTGGAAACGCTTGAAAACATGCAACGAAACAAACTTTATTCAGTGAAGCAGCAATTAAACAATGACATGCATGGATTATTTTTCGAGAAAATAAAATTGTTTTAATAATGGCAACCTATCATGTGTCACTGGTGTTTTCTTTGCTACACAACATTTTCCTCCTAAAATGTCCCACACAGGAAAGTATGAATCAAGCCCCCACCCAATATTTGAAAATCTTGCATGTGGATTGGACATCTTGAACCTGAAAGAGAAATGAAGTTTTTATAAATCCATCCAACTGAACATTGTCATGAAAATTCGACTAAAATTATGTGCAGTCATTTGCATAGGAAACATTTATGCAGGAGATTTACTCTAGGCTAGCCTTTTTTTTTTTTTGTTTTCAACTGTTTTGCCCCTTTTTCTGACAGAATCTCGCGGCTCATTATTGTTCGAAATCGCAGAAAAAGTACAATTAATCAGCAGGAGCAGGTCCCAGTAACTGCAACCTACAGCCTCAGTGAAGTGGGACAAAAATACCTGGTAATAAATCTACGAGGCCTTTGTTCAGGTCGTGCCCTGGCGTTTTAGTTCCCTACTGCTGAGGCAGGCTGATGCAGGAAGCGTGTTCGGCAATACTAATAAAATTACGAGCGTCGGCACAATGCTCGCATCGGTCCGCGACTCCAGCCCAGCGAGGACCTGTAGTCGCAACTGTACGCGGGGGTCTTATCTCTTCCCGGAATTATCAGCCTATGCCCGCACGATCCCCGACACGTTAATATTTCTTCGACGTGGACGAGCCCGAAAAGCTATCCCACTCGTAGTCTATAGTGCGAGAACGTAGTCTGCCGGTGTTTCAGCGACCGAAAAATAGTATCCCGACGTCGTCTAACAGGACTCACGAGAAAAGTGGTTCATTTTGATTAGTAATCTTCCTTTTAAGAGGAGAAGGCCCAATGGTTATTGCAGCGCAAAATTTAAACAAGTGACGCCCACCTGTAAAGTTTTCTCGTAGACGCCGCACGGCCGTACTTGCGAGGTGGACCCGACTCGTTGGCGGGGAAATCAACCGCTTTCTCGGCGGATGATGAGTGTTATTGAAGCTCCTCTATCATTTCTTGAGTCACCATGAGAAATAATTCTCGTACGCCTTCTATCCTTCTCTAAATCTTCACCGTACGCTCGAAACACCTGTGACGCCAATATAACGCCGACAACGCTACGAACGCGACCAACGCGACACAACCAAGTGTTGTACAGCGGTGGCGCTACCATCGCAATTTCGAAGCGCCCCCTGGTTGGGCGAATCGATTCTATAGAGACAACCAATCATTGCGTTGCGCAAAAATAACATAGCGAATAACTATATCGAGAAGTCTAACTTTTTTTTTTCAATTGTGACGGCTTGTTTATAAACATGGAGCACATCAGTTTTGAGAGCCTCTTTCTCTGATCACTTTCTTTACACCTTTTAAACATGAAGGGTCGAGAAGAGGAGACAGCTGGAGTTTAAAACCTCAAAAGAGTGCACCACGCGAAATAGCAATGCATGCAGCCTGACCGTTTAATTTCTTACGCGGTCGTAAATGGGATTTACAGGAACAATCTGCCAACAGTACTGGAGCCAGATGCGATACACATGTGGGCGCGATCACTACAGGCACAATTCTTAGTGTGAAGGCCATGCAAACTGTCTACAGTTGTAATTTTCTCTGATTTCTAAAATATTTCTTAGGCTGGGCGTTTGAAGACATTTTTGTGCAGTTCTCGAGCAATCTGCTCTTCTCCCAAGTTTCCTGAGCAAAACTAATGAAATAAAATGAAACATTAACTTTGCATTCCCAGAAGACACGACGCCGCACCAGCTGCACTCCGCTACCTCAGATCCCCTATCTAGGTGGCGCCCTTTTGCTCCAAGCAGAGACGATGAAAGAGGAGGACAGCGGACAAAGTAAGGGAGAAAGGCAATGTCTCATTGAGAGCAATCTGACAGGTCACAGAGTACACGTGAGGCCACGGTAGAACCCTGCTCGGTTATAAATTTCAAAATCAAATACCTAAAAAAAAAGTGACGCCATTAGTTTGATGTATCGATATACTACACGGAAGTGCCGCATCTTGTTTATATATCTCGATTGAGTACCGCAGTGCCGCGAAGGACTCGATATGTAGCACTCTCGATAACAAAGGACCTTGGTGCAACGACGGTCGCTCGCTGCCACAGCCAATTAGGATAATCATGAAGTCTGCTCTGGGAAAGCTAAGCGCAAGAATACGAAAAGCAACATAAGGGACGCTGCACGCAAGATATATGGCAAGGACGAAATGTCGACCAGAGCCAGCGTTAGAAGACAAATCACTTCCCGAACCAATTTTGCAGGAAGCACCCCGTCTCTTACGAGAACTATTCGTGCTGAGGAGTGCACTACCCACTGGTTAACGCTGCAATTCAGTCTTGCATACGCTCTGAGGAAGAATCGTGATCTTGGTCAGTGGAGCATGGATGGGAATTGGTTGCAGACGTTATTGTACAGCAGTGAAAATATTTAACTTTCACGGTGTACTTTTCGGCGAAAGGGTGTCGTGATTTCCGAACAATGACGGCGTGCTTTTCAAGTGCCCACTATATTACAGAACACACTGTGGTCACGCGGATCTAAATCATTGTCTTTGCGATGCGGAAGCGATGCTTGTGGAACATTGACCGTCAGGAGCATCGTTACGGGAGAGTTGTGGTCTTGCGAAACCGTGATAGCGTTTTTGAAACCAGGAAGTGACTGATTGGTTTATTCTTAAGTTTGTGTGACACGAAATGATGAGCAATGGTGACTCGAGCAAAATTGGTTGCAAGAAATAATTAGAGTAAAATAATAAACATTTTGTAGACCATCTTCCTTCCGTATACCAAGTAGAGGGTATGTCATACCCTGTAACGTCATGTTACTCCATTTTAGAGCGCAGCTCTTAGGCGCCCGTTTCCGACTTGAGCAGCGTCGCCGTCGCCGTCGCCATCGCCGTCGGCGTCGGCGTAACCGCGCGGTGCATTATGGGTAAATTTTCCCGCTAAATTTAGCGGAAAAGTCCCCGCTAAATTAAGCGGAAAAATTTCCCTGCCAAATCTAGCGGAAAGATTTCCCTGCTAAATCTAGCGGAAAGATTTCCCCGCTAAATCTAGCGGAAAGATTTCCCCGCTAAATCTAGCAGAAAGCTTTCCCTGCTAAATCTAGCGGAAACATTTTCCCGCTAAATCTAGCAGAAAATTTTCACCGCTAAATTTAGTGGTAAAATTTCTCCGCTAAATCTAGCGTAAAAATTTCCCCGCTAAATCTAGCGGAATAATTTCCACGCTAAATCTAGCGGAAAAATTTCCTGCTAAATCTAGCGGAAAAATTTCCCCGCTAAATCTAGCGGAAAAATTGCCCCGATAAATCTAGCGGAAAAAAATTCCCCACTAAATCTAGCGGAAAAATTTTCCCTAAATGGAAGGCGAGCAGGAGAGGAGGAGGGGCATAGCCTCCTCTCCGTACCTTCCCCTCCTCCTCCTCAAGAGCTGCGTTCTAATTCGGCATTACACGGAGTTGTAAACGGCTTTCATTTTTTTTTTTTTTTTATATTCGCTCACGATCTCGAGGCGCAGGTGTTCGCCTGTCACATAAGATCGACCAGCAAAAATTACAGACACTGAAGAGCAGGCTCAGTATTTACAGTGCAACATGAAGAACGGCGTTGTTTCAAATAAAATTTAGACAGGTGACATTACCAACAGTGCTAATCAACTTGTGCATTTAATGTTTCAAATTTTGCTCTATCGTATATTTCCACCTAACATGGTCGCAAGCTGATTCAGAAAACAACTTCGTATTCCTTCTTAAAACTGAAAAAAAAAAGAAGTTATATAAAGCACTCCAGCCAAACTAATATCGAATCGTTTTTTTCGGAAAATCACATAAGAAGTAGGGCTGGGAGCTTGATCGATTAACCGACCGATTAATCGATTCATGTTTTAATCGCGAATAATATTTTGTAACTAATTAATCGGTTAAATTAAAAAAAAAGGTGATACTTCAACGCTTTCATTACGCAGACGTGGGCGAGTACACCTGTACGAAAGCAAACTTTAGGTGAAATTTTGGCCTAAACTAAACTGTAAAGGCGAGATTTGTAGCCCCAAACAAGTGGACAAGGTCATAAGCGTTCCAGCCACTCCAGCGTTGTGCGAGTGTGCGTTAACGCAGCAAAGACTATTAAAACGATCACAGGAGTTCGCTATTGCTGGAGAATATTGACTAACCTCTTTGCCTCTGTGGCTGAAGTAATAGTTTGTGTGTGTGGGTGTCTTTTGACTGGCTCTCAATTACACATCAAGGGTCATTTAAAATCAGAAGTCGTACACTTTTCTGTTTGTCACACATTGAGTAAAGGCAAATAGTTTAATTTTGACTTTTTGAAAACTATTATGCAGGGGAATAAATGAAACTGATTATTCGATTAATTAATCGACCAACTGGTGTCGATTAATCAGGTTAAAATTTTAATTGACGCCCAGCCCTAATATTAAGCAGCGGAAATGTGCTCCTCGTGCGAATTTCAACATTCGTGAAGAAAAAGCCCTGAATTATGTTGTGCGAAGGGCTTCGTATAAATACATTTTCACCCCTTTAAAACAGGATATAGATCGTTTTGTCAACCGTGCCTACAAACTGGCCACTGGTACTGGCCACGAAACTGCTCTACTTAAAATGCAATAAGTAAAAGTTTGTTAATTAGCTGTATAAATATTGTGTTTTTAAAACTTTCGGACATGTGTCGCAAGTGGCAATGTTCTTCCGAAAAGATCTTTTCTTTCAGCCATTCTATTTGCAGAATTTATTTAGTCATCGCTAAAACGCCCGGTATATCTTACACTGTAATATACTGCTTGAAGTGTGTCACTGGTGAAAGTAATAAAGCTTTTTTCTTGTTCTGGGCAATTCATCGATTAACGTACCGATTAATCAATTAATGATTTAATTGTGATTAACGTTTTTAATCGTTTAATCGGTAAATTTTTGACAAACCAAAAGAAAGTAAAAATTAACCGCTCTCAGTACGCAAACTTGAACGGGTACAGCTGTATGAGCAGTAAACTTTCGGTGAAATTTTAACCTGAACTAAACTGTAGGGACGGGATTTGTAACTTCAGACAATTGCAGAAGGTTACACGTCTCCTGGTCGCTTCAATGCAGTGCGAGTGTTCGCTTAGCGTCGCAGAGACAATTGTGAACAACCAAAGAAGGTCACTATTGAAGGAGAATATCAACGAACCTCTTTGCCTGACGCGGCTAAACTAAGAATCTGTGAGTGTGAGTATTTTTTACCTGTTCTTAACTGCACATCAAGGTTGATTCATAATCGAAATTGTATATTACGCCGTATATCGCATATTCAGCAAAGGCAAAAAAAAAATGTATATTTGATGATCCAAAAATGATATGCATAGAAATGAACAAGATCGATTAATCGATTAATTAATTGATCAAAGGGTGGTGATTAATCCGGTTAAAGTTTTTAATCGACGCCCAGCCCTTCTTTATTTGTCCTTTTTGTATAAATATTTGTGTAACTCAGGCAAAGACAGACGATGTTTCTTTTTTTTTTATGTAAATTTGAGAAAATAGGTTGGAGGCAGTGCTGTCTTATCCAGAGATATTGTTTTTGACGCCTTTGCTTTCTTTTATTCATTTCTCACACGAAGTCACGGATTCTTGGCAGTCATGAAAAACCAGGTGCACAGCACCCTCACCTTTCTACACAAAAGCAAACAAGCACACAAACAGAGCCTTCAAACAGGAAACAAAGCGGATAAAAAAGACATAGAACTTCCTTGGTGTATACGTTAAAGTACTTCCTTAACTAGCAGTTCGAACCCCCGTACCTTGCAGTCATCCCAACAACCAACTAGACTGGACCATGACGTGCCCTGTCTTCATCCGCAATTACGCTCACGTTCGCGTTGAAGCGAAGCCGCCGCTCGGTTCCTGAAGGCTCCAGACGTTCCGGCGCGCCAGACGTGTTCCCACCACCGTTCCACAGCAACATCCGAAACTGTCGCCCCGGGGGGATGATTCCGACTGACGGGATTAAAGACGCGAGCATCGCGGAAGAGCGTCCCGACCGAGCCTTCCTCGCAGTTCTAAAGCCGGGAAGCTAACCGGGTCAATGGCTGCGACACGTTTCTAGCCAAACGCTTCTTGGGCCAACATCCCCACAAAGAGACACCCCGCAAAGCCCCACGGCTCAGGAGTCTTCCAACTCTTATTCTGCGGTGGCGTGCGAATAGAGATATAAAGGTGGAAACGTCTCCGCGTCTGAGAACGTGGAAAAAGCTTAACAGAAGGCGAATTGCGCGTCGTGACGGATCGGACTCGAGTAAGAGCGTTAGACGGCGCCGGCTGTTCCGACAATGACTGCTGTTACGTTTCTTCAGCTAATGTCTACGGTCGTCTGGACAGTCTGGGGCAGTGGTCGCTAATGGGCCGCTATTAGACCCGACCACCGTCCGTCGTCCGTGTGTCGTTATTTTCGTTTCTTTTCTTTTTCTGTCCGGGCTGAGGCTGTTTCATAAGTCCGGAAGAGGAACGGTTCCGCTGGCGCGCTTTCCTTTTAGGATGGTCCAAATCCCTCAAGACGTTCTCTCGAGATGCGACTGCGGTGAGCGTGCCATAGCGATTAGTGGTTCGCCTTGCTTTTAATTTTGACTTTATTTACTTTTTGTCTTTGTTTTCTTTCGGTCGTACTTGAAGACTGGTTCGCCGCTGAGGATGGAAGCCAAATGGACTTTAGTTCGGGGTGCAGCGCTGTTACACATTGTAGCAGGGTTTGTTCGCAGGAGCAGCTGCAAATCTGCACGATTAGACAAGATATCAAAAAGGGGCCATAGCTATGTAGAACGTGATCCAATTTCGCCGCGATGGTGCGGGTGAAAGTCGTAAACGATGAAGGAAGAACAGATGTCCAGAGTGATGGATGAGAAGAAAGGTGTGTGCGGCTGCGGCCGAAAAGAAGGTATGGCACAGGGAAATCATAGGCTTAGCATAAGGTGCACCCCTCGAAAAACCTTTAGGAAAGCTGCGAGGAAAAAAGGGGTTAGCTTGTCAATCCGACTGTTTTTTTTTTAATAAAATAAGGGACGCACCTTTTCCCAGCAGGTCCTAGAATTATGTAGGGCTATAGGCAGCGTATCAGGAAGACAAATTGCATCTGGAACATGATCTGAATTCATTTATAATCGTGCAGTGGAGCGCATGAAAATCAACTTAACTCAAATAAAGTGCAAGGAACTCTAGTGGTAAATATTCCAATATGCGTAATATTCCAATATTCCAATGTGGAATTCTATATTTTAACCTTGACGCTTCTGAAAAGATCCCATCTTCTGCAGAAGTGAATATCCGAAATAAAGCTTCCAGACAGACAGTAGCGTGTGTTCGTTTTTTTAACGTTTTGAGCCAGACATGCAGGCAACGTCATTGTGTAAGTATTAATTTTGCTTGCAATTATTTTGAAACTGCAGTGAACACGTGTCTCACTTCAGTGTCAAGATATAGTGTCTTGCGTCATATTATGATTAAACAACAATACCCATTCTATTCGGCGTACTGACTGATACAGACAGTATACTTAAAAATGTGATCTAGTTTCTACACTTTAATTTTTAAGAAACGAGATCACGTAACAGAGGCTTCTTATCATAGCGCCCAACTACAGAAGCCTTAACGTATAAGAAATTATACATAAATTAACTAACAGGCGCAATATAACAAGTACATAACATATTAAGCTCCCGTTATGAGAATGGTAGTTTTCGTTCGTGGATACAGAATTAGTCGTAGTCCGACCCCTGCCTCTTCCTGATATTCAATACCCTTAACAACACGTTCGTTCTTTACGAATCTTCACTAACTTGAAGGGAAGAAAAAAAAATAACAATAGAATAAAGAGGTGCTCAAAATAAGCCGAGCTTGCTCGTTGTTTGTCATCATTAGTAAACATGATAAGAAATTGATGCTTTGCTACACCACATTCTTTCCACTAATGTCTACCCCAAGGCAAATAATGTAATCAAGTTATTTCTGTCCATGAAATGTTCACACAAGGTGAACCATTAATCTCCGCACATTTTTGCGACATTTGCTTTCATTCCGATTGGCCCCGCACTATAGTCACCTGAGGCGAAGTTTTTCCTTCCTCTTGTGCCGTCCGTTCTTTTCGAGCTATATCACTCGTTTGTTTCCTCTTTCCTATAGTAGGTTACAAGTCAAGAAGGTAGCGGCAAATGCCCCTCAAAGGCAATCATATATCCCTCCGCCACCTCCGCATCCAATAGCCTCCCATCGTTTCCGTGACGTTGCGGCCAACGCGCGAGGGGGGTCTTGCCTTTCTGTACATATTTGCTTTATCTTTCGACTTAGACTTAGCATTGTGGAAGCCACGAGAGGGAGATTAAAGTTTTCCCACTCCGATGGAAACAAAGACGACTTTCGGGGATTAGCCACCCCCTTCGACGGATACAAAGACCGTTTTCAGGGGCTCGGTTCCCCCTCCAATGAATACAAAGGTCGCTTTCTTAAAAAGTGGGATCGGAGACAAGTTGGGGCATCACTCTGTAGCCAATATCTATCCATTGAAGCGGAACAAGGAGCGTTTCCAGTGAACTCTTCTTTCGACTGCGGAGGGATATGAAACCGGCGCATCATGCTTGTGGGAGGAGCTTCTCCTACCTTCTTGACTTGTAACCGACTATAGACCTCGTTTTTATCCCTGTATACTACACGCTCAATGTCAATACACTTGTTGCGCCATCGAACCTTCGTTAACGCGGGCTCTTATTATGAATCCTATTAAACTTCATTAATTACCTCAAAGTGAAACGTTGGAATCCTCTGTAAGTCCTCGTATATTCTCCTTACCCATAACAATAGCTTCTTGTCTACCAAAGATCTTAATTTATACGCCATGAGGTATTTGCAAATGAATCATAAATTATGCAAACCATCATATGAGTTTGTTTTTTTGTTGCCTTTAGTAATGATGCGTTTGAACGCTATGTTTGATTGTTTTTTTTTACTACTTCTTATTGGCGTGTGCTTGTTATAAAAATTTGCGCGTATATGTCGAGTCTTTTCTCCCAACGTATTTGTTTGGCAGCAAACAATGGCGTGATAGTATGCCGAATGGCTAACACCGTATAGGAAGGGAAAAAAAGAGAACTAACAGATGCAGTAAGAAAATAACATCACTTTTTTTTTCTACAAATAATTTCGCGTACCTCTTAATTTCTCATGGCTGCATTTCCCCCCTTCCCTCCCTGATTTTGTTAGAGCCTAGAGCAACATCTATTTTCTAATTAGGCGGAATTCGACCTTTTTTTTATCCTTACTTCCTTCGATAATAAACAAGAACTACACAATTAGTGAAAACAAAAAATATTTGTCCCCTGAAGGTGGGTATAGTATTTTATTCACTAAGGAAAGCAGAGCAGGCATTCGCCTCAGGCACCGCAGAGAAGAGTTGGAACCCATGTCTTTGTTCAGCCACTGTTCTTTACCTGCAGGTCGCGCCATAACGCTCATTTGCCAACTAGTAAAAATAAGGCGTCGACATTCTTCAATTAGGTTAAACTTTTATTGACTCCATAGACGTAAATAAGGATGCATGGAAAAAGCTATACACAACATACTTGCAGCTTCATAAGTCCAGGCATGATATGGAACACATTAGAGACTACGAGGGTTTTGAGTGTTTTTTTATACTCTTAAGGTTTATTAGCTCGATGCATCTTTTTAACACACAACGGTTTAGCGAAATCGAGATTTCGCGAAATGGCCTGTTCACACATAGATTTTGACGCGCGAAACCTGTGAAGTATTGACACACGAGAATTTCGGCAAACCTTGTAATCTGCACCGCGAACATCAAGCGTTTCCCATCAAAACGATGTGAAGTACGCACAGTGTGAATAGACGGTCTGCTATATTTAATATGACTAGATAAACTTTGTCGGATTCGGCTCACTCGAAGTATTTCGAAGTATTTCGGACATTTTTGCACCGCTAGACGATCACTTGTACCCAGTCATCACGTTTATATGCAGTGCTTGCAGTCGTTGCGAGAGGAGGAACCTGCAGCACTTCACCAACTGCACCAACCCGTACTACCCGCATCGCCCGTACGCACTGCGTCTCCGCTTGTCACTCGCCGCCATGTTTATTTTCTTTTTTATGCTTTGCCCACTTTGGATAGTACACGGGATCGGCCAGAAATCAGGCTCCTCCAAAAGCTCGCTTCGCATCGAAGGTCAGACGACAACATAGCAATACCGAGCGTCCTTTGCCAGCGTCCGCGTTTCTCCTTCGGGTAATTGACAGGCTTCGTTAAGGTTTCAGCGAAATTTCTCTCCAGAAGCAAGGAGTGCACGCAACCTTTACGCGGAGACGCGCCACGTTTTCTGTAGCGTTCACACGGGGCATCTGTTTCCCAAAACCGCTTCGAGACACAAGATTCATCACCAAGATGCATCGTGTGAATATACCTTAAGGCGTGGAAGATGTCTCTATCCAAAAGGAGTTTCCATTATTAGTGTCCTGCAAGGCCTATCAAGCGCTCCAAGTTACGGCAAAACGATGCGCAGTTCCGCTCTTCACGCCTGACGGCCGGTCCCATCCTCTAGCGCGGGGAGAGGCATCCCACGACCATCATGGCGCGCTTCCGTGGAATCTTGACGCCGCAAATGACGGTCTTCCTTTTGGCACTTTCAGTGATTTTAGGGTAGACAAAAAGAAGTGGGACACGCATCCACGCCCCGATGGCGAGACCAGTTGCGGTAGTCGGCGGCGGCCATGCAGGAATCGACGCCAGCGTACTCACGCCAGACGCGAGCATTGTTCCGGAGCTTCGCGTTTCACGGTCTGCTGTGACTAAAAATAGCTTCTGTGAATCCTCCGTAGCTGACCACTACAGCAGTGCAGCTCTGACACCTGCGTACGGTGAAATAGTGCACCTCTGAGGAATTGAATGTTGGCGTGCATTGTAAGTGCTTATCGTGCCGGCAGGCACTGCTCCGTGTAAAAACTGTTTCAAGTGGTACGGTTTTTTTTTTTTTTTTTTCGCTGAGAAGCCCTGATGTGTGGCTCCGCGCAGGAATTATGGTTATCGTTGTCATCATAACCGTTGTCGTAGTGTGCATAGGCATAGTTTGTGTTATTTTATTATCATTACTTCCAACACTAGGATAGGTGGCGCGAACTGCTGCCCGATAAAAATGGCGTTTCCTGGCATATTCACACGTTCACCGACCCATCTCTCCTTTCAAACATTCAATCGATGTTAATTATGTTTATCGTCTTTCACTTTCTCAATGTAAATGATTGATGTCTGTTCGACGTCGAACATGCAGATTTCCGAAACACTGCTCTTTGTTTTGATTTGTCAAGGTGGACGCAGGTTGGGATTGTACACAGACCAATTTGAGCCAGTGAAAATATGCTAGTAAAAAGCACGACGATCTTGGTTTTGTTTTTATTGTAAGTTGTCCGAATCTCTCCAGTCGGCGCCAATGGTCGATTTTCAGCAGGTTAATGGCCTTTCAACAGGTAGTCGCTGGCTATTGTTTAACACTCAAAGATATTTGAGAATATTAAACAACTTTGAGCTAGGCTCATTTTACGAGCTTTATATCTCGATGTATGATATGTTATGCCAACTATCTAAATCTGTAATTGAAAGAATGTGTGATATATTTGAATGGACGACATAAGTATGTGAGCACATCATTTTGGCACTTTTAATGATACCGGGCAATGCACGTACCACAAAAAGTTGCAGGTCGAAAAGTCTTGGCTCGTTGGCTACGCTTCGGCCTTTTTTTGGCCCTTGTAACCTGGTTTGGTCGGCTTGACCTGGCAATCAGTGAAAATATTAATTAATACATGACACTTAAAACAGTTGTGCTCTATGGGACTGGACGCCATTAGCCGTTGAGACCGCAGGGGAATTCCAGCATGGCATGCCCCTTGCTATTCTCATTGGTTTAGTTGATTAACGAAAACAAAAACAAAAAAACGTTGATTGGTGACCCGGGTTGGTTGAGCCGATCAAAGAAATAAGTGATCGGTGCTTCGGACGGGTATCGCGGTGCGGCGCACAGTCAGGAAGTTTAGAAGTTCACACGGCTGCTAAAAGATGGCATGTTAGTTCAATCGAGAGCTGTGCAATGAAGAGGCCGTTGTAAAAGAACAACTGCATTTAATAAATGAACTACTTGGGTCTTTGTTTTTGACAAGCTTAAAAACAAAAATCACAACGATTGTTGCAGGAGGCATCTACACTGATGTGGACTTCATTTGGTTTGCTCACATAACCTAGTAACGTCAACAGGGGTATGAGGCTGCCCGTCAATTAAAGTATTTTACCTGTCCTATATTCTGCTCTTCTTTATATCACTTTGCATTTACCACCGAGGTAGCTTGTTTCCTCCTCTGTTGACGTATCGGCCTCAGAAATAGCTTGCTGAAAAATTACAAAACAATCCGACTACTGCCCTATTTCATTTATACGACTTTCCTCACCGCGCGAGACCGGGTGTAGACTTGTAATTATGCAAAAAAAAATATATATATATATAAAACGGCGAGAACGCCTTATCACAGACGATACCACAGCATATCATTAACAGCGAATATCCAACGCGTATTTAAATTACCGCGCACGCGATCCCAAATGCTGAATACTAGCCGCGAATGTTTCCGGTCACGGACGCCCTGTGCTACCCGATTATTCAAAGAAACTTTAGTTCCGCACCCTCGATACGGCGCTCTTCGTTGTGATGCAGAAAACAGGCTTACAACATTTTCTGCTTCGTTCTCTTTTAGTCTGATAAGTTTAAAGAGGTAAGCCGGGCGACAATGTCGTTTCACAAAGAATAACAAAAACACAAAAGAAACGAGATATTTATAAATGTGATACCATCGGTACGGGGTGTACCCTTTGTTTTGTTTATCCCGTGGCCAACACCGATTGGCCGCGGAGATTATGGAGGCAATTGGAATGACTGTCACGTTGGTAGTCTGGCTGCGGGGAAAATAAATAAAATGAAACAGAGCACATAGCTGAATGGCAGTGAGCGCCGCGTCGTGGCAAGTGCGAGTACGGGACTCGCATAGGGAGGACCCTGTTTGGTGACATTGCGTGACCCGATCGCGACCGACCTTTTTCGAGCGGATTGCGTACGTAAATTCCACGAGAGAAACTTTTATGCGGATAATTATCGCGCGGGTTTCCCCACTTGCAATTTCTATTCTAACACTGCTAAATATGTATTTAGTGCTAATATATTTTAGAGGAAGAGTCTGTAAGCCCCACAAGAGTGACAAACAGAAACAACAGACACCAACCAACCTCGAGCGCGTATATCGCGCACGCGAAGGTAAACCAGACAGCTTTCGGCGGAGAGTTTTAGAATAGGGGCCCCTCTCTATGTACAGCATGCCAGAGAAATGCCCAACTTTTCACAAGTTTTCCTAACATGTGGAAAGCCCAAGTTAGGCATAAGGCCTAACTTGGGTCCTAAGCAGTTTTGCTTTAAGGCATTAGTTAAAGCCAGAGTGCCTTTCTGTGGTGTTTCTATGGCTTTCCTCTGGCTCGTCGCGTAATTGGCAAAGTGCCAGACTCGAATGAAAGATGCCAGATGCGACAGCCAAACTACCAGTAGTGAAGCCGAAATCTGGCATCGTTTGACATTTTTTGCCCAAAATTGTCACATGAAAACCGAACAACCAGAATTCAAGCCTTGCACTCGTTTCGCGGTTTAGGCCTTAACATGCCAGATGACAGGCCAAACTGCCCGCGGCGAGGCCTAATTTTGGCACTCGTATGGCGAAGTAGGGCCAAGATGCACAGACTTGGCAAAGAAGGCCCATGTTTGGCCCTACCTTGGCTTCTTAGGACTTTTTAAGGCCCTACATTCCCAGATTAAAAATAACCATTTTTCCCAAAGCACTGCGCTACGGGTATTATGTGTGTGTGTGTGTGGGGGGGGGGGGGGGGGGTGCGGGCCCAACACTTCGGGTCCCCCAGGCACCAATGCACCAAACACCAAACCCAGAGCTTTGGGGCACCCTATTCTAGAATTCCTCAATGCCTCGGTGCTCGTGATGTATGTACAAATGATTGCAGTCGATCCTTTAATAAATCCAGTGCCACCTAGTGCCTCAAACATCTGTCTAAATGTTGGGATGCTGATGGCGGTTAAAATTGAGTATACCTATTCGTCAACGGCAAACGTACGAAACTTAATGTGTTCTTCGCTGTATAGCTTTCTTTTTTTTTTTTTTTTTTGTCCCCAGTTTTGATGGTATCAAGAAACTGCAACTCTGTACGAGGCACTCGGTTAAGTAGAACTCAATAAAATACACCGCATTTTAGTAATGCGTTAGCCTTAGTACCCACATGACGGGGAGAGATGACAGCGTCCGTCAGCGGACAAAACGGCGGAAAGGGAAGCGGGCCGCCTTGGGAGGAGGATAGTAGAGAAGGACAAGGGCGAGAGTGAAACGACGTCACGGTGCTGAAGCGAATGCGCGCGCAGATGCTGAGGCGAGTGTGAACTTGCAGGTGTGCGGAGTGTGTATGCCTTGGTTTGTGCTACAAAATAGAGTGTGAACCAAGTACCAGCCCTGGTTCAAATAAATGGCAAAAAAAAAAACAACATAAAGGATGATTTATTGGTGGGTCCCTAAGGAATATAGCATGACCCTTAAGAAACGAGATAACACGTCCCCCTTTAGGAAGCGCTGACACTGACACCCTAAGGAAGCCAAAAAGAGGCAGCAAGAAAAAGCCAAAGGAGGAAACCCAAACAGAAAAGTGAAGGGGCTCAGCGTTAGCGATTTCCAAAGGGGGACGTGTGTTGGAGTTTCCTAAGTTTCATGCTAACGCATTTCTTAAGTATCCACCAGTGGATCTTTATTTTTGTCTTGAGCTGCGTGGGGAGTGCCAAGGACGAGCATCTCGAAAATTTGCTTGACATCATCCAATGCGTAGTTTAGAGAAACTTATAGATATGTCAAGGTGGCATCTACTTGAAAAATGTTAGCTCAAGAGCTTGCCATGTAAACCTTCCAATCAATAAATATGTTTGCGCAACAAGAACAACAAATGCAGCGGGAAAATGTCTGGAATGTTCAGGCTTTGCATTGGTGCCTGTCTTTGAATTCTTCCCTCACCAGCCACCAAAACGCCGCCATTAGTATGTACAGATGATATACACTTAGATGGTGATAGATGTCGAAGTGGCCACGCTGAAGTTCGGAAAGGGTCTAATCCCTTTCACACATACCCTCTCCCGTATGCTGCATGTGTTGTAGGTGTTGGCGGTTGTTGTTTGTTATTCTAGTGGGATCAGCAAATTAGGGAGGCTCTTTTCAAGAGCTGAAATTTGATAATTTTTTTGTTTGCTGCCATTTTATAAGGAAAGAAAGAAACACAGCTTCAGTGTAACACAGCATCTATGGAACTATATGAAGGGATTGTATTTAAAATGTTCGCGACTTATGTCTGCAAAAAGCACTAAAACAACATTAAAAGAAAAAACACTGGATCTCTAAAAATTCACAAGAAACAGAAGTCTCAGAGCCGTGTTCCTTTGGCTATTTAAAGGTCTATTCACACGATGCATCTTGTTGGCGAATCTTGTGTCGCGAAACTAGGTTTCGGGAAACAGATTCCCCGTCTGAACGCGACCGAAAGAGTGGCGCGCCTCCCAAAAAAGTGGCGCGTCTTCCTCGCTTCTGGAGCAATTTTTCGCTGAAACCCCACCGAGGCCTGTCAATCACCCGAAGAAGAAACGCGGGCGCTGCCAATGGCCGCTCGACTTTGCTATGACGTCTGACTTTCGAGGAGGAGCGAGCTTTTGGAGGAGTCTGATTTTCGGCCGATTCCGTATCCGAGCCAAAGCCGAAAGAAAGTAAACAAACATGGCGAGCGACAAGCGGAGTTGCGGTGCGTACGGGCGACGTCCTACTCGGTGTCAGGTGTGTGAACGGCGCCTACAGTACGGGTTGGTGGCGCGGTACAGATTCATCGATAGTCGCGACGAGTGCAAGCACCGGATATAAACCTGGTGACTGGGAATAACTTTCTTTATTAGCGGTGCGAAAATGTCCGAAATGCTTCGAGATCATCTGCCTGTTCTTTGACGTTCGCGGTCTTTCCCGGGTTTGGCAGGACTAGTAAACCCAGTGAGCCGAATCTGACGAAGTTCATTGAGTGGTATTAATAAAACAGACAGTCTCTTCACACTGTGCGTACTTGATATCATTTTGATGAGAAACGCTTGGTATTCCCGGTGCAGATGGCAAGGTTTGGCGAAACTCTCGTGAGTCAATACGTCACAGGTTTCGCGCATCAAACTTTACGTCTGAACAGGCCGATTTCGCGAAATCTTGGTTTCGCTAAACTGTGGCGCGTTGAAAAGATGCATCGTGTGAATAAGCCTTAACTAGTGTGTGTTATTAAAAACCTAAAATTAAAATATAACTTTTTTTTTTGGGGGGGGGGGGGGGGGAATGGGAGTGATGAAATATATGAACTTGATCAACAAGATTCTAAGCAATAATAATTTAGATCAATTTGTGTGTGACGTTTTATATGCATGAAAGAAATTGTTGGCACGAAAAAGGAAGGGTAACATCAAAACAGTTTTAGTATTTTGTAGTTATTCACGCGCTCACTCCACAGTCTATAAACTTAATGTACGTTCATTTTTTTGTGCGAAACGAAGGCAACCAGTCACCGTCACGGTGAACAATGGAAGAGTTAAACTTAAGGTCGAAGCTTGAAATATGATTAGATCTGAGAAATGCGATTCGCGCCGGAAAAGTGAGGTTAACCTGGCACTTCATGGTTGTCCCTGCAGAAATCGCATACTTCAAATCTAATCATATTCGGAGCTTCGTTTTTCGCTGAGACCTTTCTGGTCTTCGCCGTTATTGGTTGTCTTCGTGTCCTGCCGATAAGTATACTCACATACTTTTAAAGTAGCCACATAACCTTTCCTGAGGCGTTTGATTTCATTATTGGGTGAGTTTTAGTGAAGACGTTTTTTGAAACTTATTTTTACGTAATGGAAGTGAAAGCAACTTAGCAGTTCGAAAACTTACATGTGACGCCTGCAGAACTGGCAAACAACACATTCCTCGTAAGGAAACATGGACAAGTATAAACTAATAGAGGAAAGGAGCTGGCCAGGTTCAATGAACGCTCGGCAGTCAATTGCAGCAATGCAGGAAACAAACAGCGACCACCCAATGTACTGCTCGGCGCGCAAAACACAAGAGAACCTTTCATGGCAAAGAAAACACAAGTACCAAAAACAAGTCAGTGAGTATCTGTCAGTCCCAGTGACGCCTCAAACGCGTCCAAAGCAACGCCCAGAGACGTCCTTGACAAGCAAACGTCTCCAGCGCGCTACGGTGGGACGGTGCTGGACAAGCCGAGCTCTGTGTACGTCTCTTGGAAGAACTTCACCTTCCAAGATAGCAGAAAAAAAAAGAAAAAAAAAAGGTTACACGCGCGCACACGACTGTGTCGCAGCGTGACATCTGGCGTCGTTTATTTCGGAAGAGTCTCTTGCAGGAAGATGCTATATAGTACGGCCACGAAATCCTAGGGAAGCCTGCGACATCAGCGCACCGCCAAGAAGAAATTTTCCTGCTACTGGTTCGTCCCCCGCAGCACGTCGCTGCGGGTTTATCACACGGACCTGAGAAAGTTCCTCTTGCAATTAGCCACGCTTGGAGACGCTTTTTGGTCAGCCATATTCTGTCAGCGCAGCTCAAAAAAAGGGTGCCCAAATATGCGGAGGTGTTACAGTCCCGTTAAAAGTGAAGCTGTTCCGCGAAAATAGCGGACAATAGGTTGGTATCATAACGAGGTGTACGGTCGCGGGACGACGGACGATTCTGGAGCGTTCCAGGAAGTAAAGAGTCCGTTAGACAATTGAGCGCGCATTACCATAAAACTTACGCCAAGCTCTCTCCCTCTTACGGCTGCAATGGCAGCGCGGGAGTCGGCGGATGGGGGCCCGTGAGACAGTTATTGACATCTCTTGCCGCGCATTTTAAGCTGGAGTGACTGTAGCTTTTGTTGCTTCGAATACGTGTCGAAACCCATCGGCGTGTCGTACCATTATACGGCAGCTCGAACAACCAGGACACCACCACGTAAACGCGGGCTTCGGTTTATTTTTATTTCGAAAGAAAAGGGACAAGAAGAAACAGTCCAATGAAATGGACAAGCCGACAATATTTTGGCTCGCTTGACGTTATGGTGCGACTTTGTGTCGGTTTATTTCGCGCCTACTGTCGCCAACTACGCATGGCGTATAGAGTGCGCTAGTTTAGCCTGTTTTGATTGCCAGCCTTGGTGTTTAACATTTATGCGAATTTAACTCTACCGTAATCCCACACTCTTTCTGTCACATGAGTGTTGGCCGATTTCATCAAAGCTTTGGCGACGACCAGGGTAAGGCAAAAGTGATGATAGTGAAGTCATGAAAACCTCTAAAATCCTTTGCTGTTAAAATCCATACTGATCTAGTAAACAAAATTAAAAATAAATGAACAAAATAAATTGACTATACATAGGCAACATTGTTTTATATATTTTTTGCTGTGAACTGGCTCTTCTAAAAATTCTACGTTAATCTCCGGTCGGGCATGGCTGGACCTCCTTACTTAGACACCTACCACAGCTATGCCAACTATTGAATTTCAGTTATTTCCTTCTCTTTATAAAACACGTAACTATTTAAGAATAAGGTTTCTAGCTGCATTTGGCCTAACAGTACTGTCTATTTATAAAATCTAGAAAATTGTTTCAGGTATGGTGAACCTACTTCTAAACAAGAAAATGCGCGGGACCTAAGAAGAAGATAACCTGTCAAGACGAATTCAAGCGGAACTCCCTAGTTTTTCCAGCATCCAACTTTTAAGGCATCAATCTAAATGATAAATTACACACTAACATTGCTGGCTGCTTTTACGTGACTGAGACTAAAGCGAATCCTGTCCAGAAGGCACCAGTCACACGCACCAAATCCTCGTCTTTCTTTCTCTTCTAATCAGTAATTGTCGTCAAATCTTGATTCCTTCCGCTATGGTCGTATCGATGCAGACGGCAGCAGCTGGCAACTTAAGAGACGGGGGGAGTGACGAGTTTCAAACATCTTGTAATCACTCGGCAGCCAAAAATATTGAGGCATTTTTTTGTACACAAAGCAACGAAAAGAGAGTCGGGTAGCAAGAATCATAAAGATAATAAGCGACTCTTGGCGTTTTTTAAACTGTCTACAACTATGTGCTATAGTTTTCGCTATGAACAAAACCACCAAAAGCTCTCTGGGCGGCGCCATTTTTTTTTTTTTTTTTGGCTGCAGCATCGTTTACATCCGTTCAAGTATTTCAAACGATTCGGCCGTGTAAAATATTGAAAGGGGACGCACCGAACACAAACCGGCCGTTCTCAACTTTTGACCTCTTCCGGTGGACTGTTGTAACAAACATGAAACACTCAGTTAAAATTGTGTGTTGTTGTTCCTGCCGGGTGATGTGGGAGGCAGGTTCCGCTTCGATGGTCTGGAGCGTGGTGGCACGAAAGTCGCTGAGTGACGGGTCGACTCACTGCTTGAATAGAACTATGTGCATTTATTTACACTCTAGTTACAAGTCCCAACTTTGGAAACCATCCTGCCTCGTCTAAAGTCTCGACCCCCGTCCCCCATTTCTCTCCATCAAATCCAAAGTCCGAATCCCTCAAAATCCTCTCCGCAATCCTTTTGTAGGCCCGTAGGGGCCTCCTTTCCCCTCAGGAACCGACCAATCTCTTCAAATTCCGCCACTCACACGTGGTACACTGTTCTCCAATGGTCGGCGAGCTGTCATCCTGGCGCCCCAACCGTCAAACCTAATTCCTTGTAGAGTTGTTCTCTACAATTTTCCCAGCCTGACTGGCGCCGACCGCGAAGTTATTGCATCGGGCAAAAAGCGACAATTTTATACAAAGCGGCAAAACCCTCCATATACATGCACATTCGGCTAAAAGCCGCAAGCAGCTGCAAGAACGGGCTGTCCCAGGGATCTGTCCGAGCAGACTCCCGAAATCCGAGAAGTTTCTTAACGACCGGTGGGGGAACCGCTCCCGCATCTCGGCCGCTCTGCCCACGCAAACGCTCCTTCCAAAACGCCGACACCCACAAAGAAACCTAAAAAAAACAATGCCGACGCAACTCTCGAAAGTCCTAACACAAGAAAACACCCTAATAAATAAGCATGATTTCTATATACTTAACTCACCCGCTCACTCCTGTCGCTCTGGAGCGGTTCGTGCCTGTATGACATGTATGGAAACTACAGCTTCAGTCTGCTATGCTCTCTTGTTTTATTACAATAAATACCCACTTAGCGTCTCTTTTTTTGGCTACCTCAATATCAGGGTGTCGAACTGGAACCCAACCGAAAACCGAAACCGAACCGGTATTTTTTCCGGAACTGAACCCGAACCCGAACCGTTATATTGTTATCGCGATGAACCCGAACCGGAGCTGAACCGGAAAAAAAATAACGGTTACCGGCTCATGTCAAAACGGTTCGGCAACGCGCTGTTGACAATGAATGTGCTATCAATGCCATTTGTTCTTTAAGTGCCGTCAACTGACACACACCTCCGCTTACATATTTTTCTTCTCCACTCAGTCTTAGGAATATAAACGCTGCATCCATGAATCTTGACAAACGCTGCATCCATGAATCTTGACATAGGAACCTGTATTGCGCTGGTCGTGGCTTGCACGCAAGAAAGAAAATTAGAAGGCTGTGCAAAAAAAAAAAAAAAAAAAAAATCGCGTCACGAGATTTCATTTTTTTACAATCTCGTAAATCCTAAATGCTGCTATGTGCTCATTCCATAACACGTTTCTAGAACGCGCGAGTTCTTGAAGCTTGCTTCCATCGGAATGAGAAAAGAAAAGGCTGTGGAGTTTGATAATAATGCAGCCGGTTTCGTATAGGCACTTAGAAGCTAACATATTTGTGAGATAGCGAACTCTTCTATTTTAAAATTTATCCTATTACGTCCTTCTGGCGTTGCGTTCGGTGAAGTGTTTTTCATATTTCGTATCTTGTTTAATGAAAACTTCTTTAAGGGTCTAATTTGAGTTACCGAAGGCTAGTTCAAATAAAGAAAGCTGTATTTTCTCCCCACTGTTCCTTCAATTGCTTACACGCCGAGGTGGCGGGATAGTTAGCGAGTTCTACTTGTAAGTGGGTTTGTAAGGAGGTCGCGGATTTTACAGCTACTGCGTCGGACCCAATTAGATGAAGTCCGAATGCGTAAACGTCGGTGAGGTAACCTTTGAGTACACATAAAGAAACCATTCCTGGTAGAAATCCCTGAGCCTTACATTACGATGTATACCGTTTCGTATGTGCTGATTTCAGATGTTTTATTTGTAATTTATTTTGATGTTGCAATTTTTTATTTATAATTTCCGAACCGGTTCAGCGCCCCGAACCGGTTCGCGAACCGGTTCGCGGATCGAATTAATCAAACCGGAACTGAACCGGAACAAAATAAATTTACCTGAACCTGAACCGTAACCGAACCCGTATTTTTTTCGGTTCGACACACTGCTCAATATCGATGCCGTCCTCCGGCAGTACTACCTTCAACCGATGCATTTATTACGTTCGCAGAAAGCACAATCCTTACGATACAGTTCTGAGTTGAAAAGAAGCTATGCTTGGTTGAACTTTTATGACACTTCAAGCAAATGCACAATTATCCTCACTTCGGGATTAGAAATGACAAAACACAGAGCGCTTTTATTACATTTCTCAGCCACAGATGATATACATTTGTTATTTATGATAGCGCCGTCACGTCAAAGCTAGCAAATTTACTTTCATTTGAATAAATAACAATAAATAAACAACTCTTGCACGAACATGCCGATGCGTACCAGTGGCGTAAGGTCGGCGGCGCATTGAAGTTGAGTAAACTTAGTCGCTTTCTTAGTGCCACACCTGCACGTAAACATCACAAAAAGTTCATTCAGTCACAAATGAACTACCACATACATCTGCGATAATGTAAGCAGTCTAAAGTTTTCATATCCAAGGCTTAGCAGGCACATAAGCCTACTTGACAACAAGCCTGAAACTGTGGGTAACGACAGATATACTAAGAGGTCTCAAAATGGGGGCGAGGTTTGTACCTTTATGTTTATGTGTCGCTTTTGCACGCAGTCTTGGGGGTTTTGTCATTTTTAATATTTAGTAGCCTATCTGTGCCGTTACATTCAGTTCACCTAGTGCTGTGCGGCTTTGTTGTGAATTTAAAAAAAATTGCGCGTTTATGTCTTAGATGATTATCATTTCTATTTTCTTTTCTTTGCAATTTATCCTTTTTGCGTATAACAACTGGAGGAATAGGTTATAATCATATCAATCATAAAGTTACTGCAATCGCATTTACTTTTAGCCGGGAAGGACAAACCGACTACGCTGTTTACTTAATTATAGAAATACAAATTTATTCACAGAGTTGTATTTCAGAATCATAACCGTGACAAACGGCGCCCGTGCGGCTCTGGTGCGAAAATGGCGGTGCCCTTGATGGATTACAACACTAACAGATTTCACGTGACTCAAACGGAGCAATGACCATCGCAGCGCGGTGTCAGACAGTGGGGGAAAAGAGGGTCGATACCCTAAGTACAGCTTTATAGTGACTCTTGGATGAATAATTTGAACAAGATTCATGATCTCTGACTGTCTATAGTTTCCCCTTACTGCCTGTCACACACAGCTCTGGCAGCTAAATAGCGGGCCAGCAGGCGGCTATCACGTAAGCAAATGTCACGTGATGAAAACGAACGAATAGCCATAGTGGCGGCGTAGGTCAAAGGAGGGGGAAGGGGGGAGTGTATATACACTGAGCGAAACTTTCATGCGACTCCTAGATTAACCATTTTAGCAAGATTCCCGATCTCTGACTGTCGTGTTTCTCTTTACTGGTTGTCAGGGACAACGCTGTCTGCTCTGACTTACCTTGAGCGTGACCCCGCAAGCGTGACCCAGACCTCGCGGCCCGACCTTTCTTTTCCTGGAGCGACAGACAGCTTGACAGGCGAAACCAGACAGCTTAACCAAAACAAACGCACAGAACAGTCAAAGAGGTCGTATTAAGAGGAAACCCCACTTACACGAAGTTACGTTTTTTTTTTTCTATGGTATTAAAAAAAAACGTATTATTGTACATATTTATATTGTATGTTCGGCATACATATTCCGATAATGTCGTCTTTTTTGTGGTCCGTCACGGCTCAGTCAGATTTTTAACGTCGTGTATGGTTATGACCTAATCGTATTGCATAGTAATTTAATCTTTTGCGTTTTTCTTATAATACAAATATAAGTGCTGACAACATAGTTTGTCAATCTTTTCTATGCTGTGCAGTTTTAGTTTTGTGAGCGCAACGGACGACGCTTTATCAACTATAAATATTAGAGGTTTGTTAAAGTGTTTGTAATATAATGCAAATGATTGAAATTGTTCTAGTAAACGTAAACCAATCAACAAAGTGCTTCCTCGTCGCGAGAGCAATTAAACACAAAGTTGGAAAAGAAGCCAAAGTTGTTCAATACGACGAAATATTTATAGAAGTTAGAAGGAGTTAAAGTTATTCTAAATATAATAACTTTGGTAGAGGAGTTAAGTTATTACAGCAATTGAGCGAAACTGGCTCGAAGACTGAGAGCTCACGGTACAAAAAAACAAAGAGTGATCCAGAAGAACCTAGAGGAGTAACGCGTCTTTCTATTCAATATCAAGTCGGATTAAGATGAGCGTTCGGATCATTCCTGACTTCATGTACAAGTTGATGTAATAAAAGACGTAAATGATTTAAGAAGAGCAGGTTTTGTGCAAACGGCGTCCAACTTTTATCCTCGCAGACTAACCTCATAAACAGAGTGGGTAATATAGTTCAGTCAGCGGCCTAAGCTGGGAGAAGCAGTCGCTAAGCAGGAAACTTGTTAACGTCTCTAACCCCGATGGTCCAGTTCTGTCAGCAGCTCATAAACTACGAGAAAATCACAGGCACCGAAAAGCAAGGCACCATATATAGTCCGTTTTCTCCGACAAGCCCAAAAAGTGCTCGCAGTGATGAATAGGGGTAAACCGGGCTATTCTCTCCCCATCAGGGGCAAAGAAAAACAACAATAAAAACAATCGATCTGTCTACGCCCTTTTTTCTAAGATAAGGATCAACCGCAACGCCAACATCAAAACCCGTTCATAAAAAGACCTTGCCAACTGCGTGTGGTCGGAGCGCGCGCGCGCGTGCGCAAGTTGCCATCCAAGAGGCGATCGCGTACGCCAAGCGGGCTCAGCCGGAGAGCCCCAAGACAACAGGGAAGTGCACCATCTCCCACACGCCGTCCGTCCGCTTTCGGTTTCGTCCCAACTTCCACTTTCGCCCGAGGAAACTCGTTAGAGGTCGAGACCCGTCCCTTCCAGCGGACGGCGGAGAGGTACCTCCTCCCCTCCGTGGATGCTACCATCTTGTCCCGCTGCCCGAGAGAACGGGACTCGAGAGAGAAGGCATGGCTATTCTCGCCTGTCCGGCAGCAAGGATATTTTGCTCCTCCATCCGGGCCGCGGGAAGATCTCAGCCCCTCTCCCTGGCATCGTCGTCGTTGGCCTTCCCTCCTCGCAGACTTTCTCTTCTTCCTCGTTACAGAGAGTGGCGAGGTCCGCTGCTCAAGGAGGGCGCTGCGGTGCACCCCGTATAAATGCCTAGTGCCCCCGCAGGTGAGGACATCAGTAGGCCGCGGGAGTCGTCGAGAACCCAGCCGACATGAACCCGCTCAAGGTAAACACAAGAGCCTCAGACGCAAGCGGGCGATGGGCCTCCAACTGGATTCCATGGGGGGCCCCCTGAGGCCTGGAAGTACGCGCAGCGCGAGATTTTAAGCGGTCCGCCCGGGTGCTTTCACTTTCAGGTGCTGACGCTGGCGCTGTGCGTCGTCATCTCGACGGCGGGTGACGTCGGAGGTGGAGGCGGTGGCGGGGGATACGGGGGTGGACATGGTGGCGGCGGATTCGGAGGCGGAGGCTTCGGCGGTGGAGGGTTTGGCGGTGGCGGATTTGGAGGTGGCGGATTCGGAGGCGGCGGTGGTTTTGGAGGTAAGTTCCCCGTTCTACCTGAAAGCCGGTGAATTTTTTAGCTCTCTCAAACCTACAACGGAATGTTTAGTTGTTCTTGATGCTGAATATCTTTCCCATGATCAAGACTGTCGCATCATCCTGGTCTTGCGGATATGCCCTAAACTCAAACTTCATCAGAACAATAATAGACATCTGAAATACATCTAAAAACCAGAGGTACCACATAAAACACTCGTGAAGTCTAGGCACTGCGTATTTCAGCTTTCTTACACTACCCATTGTGTAACAGATCACTCGAGTTTTCAAGCGTCTTCCTTATTAGAGGGCCCCCCAATTTTAGCAAGCTGAGATAAGCGTAGAACCGAGACATTCAACTTCCTTGCACGTTGGAGGACAAACATTGACGGCCTTTGCTCGTTCTCTTTTTCCTTAGGCGGCGGTGGCGGAGGCGCCAGCAAGACCATCGTTGTTTCCGTTGCCGGAGGTGGCGGCGGCGGAGGCGGAGGTCCAGCGCCAAGGCCCGTGACCCGGTACACGGCCCAAATCGACCGCACACCCCTTCCCATCAAGTACAAGCAGGGCCTCGTCGCCACCGGAAACAGCATTTCCCTCGTGGAACCCATCATGGTGGCCACGAACGTTCCAGGCCCTAGGATTAGCTTCCCACAAGGAATCCCGAGAGTAACGCAACCATCCGTTCACGTTGCTGAGATCCAGAGGGTCGATGGCGGTGGCGGCGGTGGTGGAGGAGGTTTCGGTGGTGGTGGATTTGGCGGGGGCGGCTTTGGTGGTGGAGGCTTTAGCGGAGGTGGCTTCGGCGGAGGTGGCTTCGGCGGTGGCGGCTTCGGCGGAGGTGGCTTCGGTGGAGGCGGCTTTGGGGGCGGTGGCTTCGGTGGTGGTGGCTTCGGCGGAGGACTCGGTGGTGGCTTTGGAGGCGGTGGTTTCGGCGGTGGAGGAGGAGGCGGCGGCGGAAGCGTGTTCCCCCACCCAAGGGTAGAGGTCGCCGAGACTGTTCACAAGATTCCGTTAGGAACGGCGGCTGACACACACACGGAGGGTGGACATGGAGGCGGAGGCGGTGGTGACAATGTGGCTGTGCTCAGCGTGAATGTTCAGCATCACGGAGGCGGCGGTGGTGGAGGTCACGGTGGAGGGTTCGGAGGAGGCCACGGTGGAGGCGGAGGAGGCTTCGGTGGCGGAGGTTACGGAGGCGGTCATGGCGGAGGAGGCGGTGGTGGAGGTCACGGAGGAGCAGGCTTCAGCGTGGTTCCAGTCAAAGTGATCGAAGCTGCCGGTGCCGTCGGTGGACTCGGAGGAGGAGGCGGAGGTGGTGGCGGACACCACGGGGGTGGATGGCAGTAGGAAAACAAAGGTAGTCATTGCTTCATTCAGGTGACCTTCTTCGTTTGGTGCTTCGGGACAAAACAAAAAGTGACGAGAAACTCAACTTTTAGTGGACTAGTGAAGGGGCACGATCTTTGGGAGTTACGGTTAGGTCGGTAATATGATGCCGATAAAACGTAAAGTTGGGTATCTCCAACTGGCGGAACAACATTGATTAACCTAGTTTCTCCTCGATGGACAGCTAAACCGACGAGCTGAAGAGAACAAAAAAAAAACAAAAAAACTAAGAAGCTGCGATCTGACGTTTATAATTGTCTGAGAAGCGTTTATATAGACTGACTGATTGTGAGTGCATAGAAAAACCCAGATTGAAGGGGGAAGGACGAATGCTGTGATGGTTCGTGCTTTTCCCGTTGCAGAGTTCGCTGCCGTCTTTTCCTCGGTGCCCTATACATTCACCTTGCCATTTCCATTTTTGCAGGGGGATAAAGACTGTCCCGTGAGATCATCGCTCCGCAGACCCAGTCGTGTTTGGACCAGGCGCCACCACAGGAGCCGCTCTTTCCGCGTGAAAGGGAGCCCAAGAAGGTCAACAGAAGACTGTCATCCTGCTTTGTAATATACTGTTACCAGACGTCGTGTAATTATGTTGCGGTTGTAAAATAAAGTTTTGTACATATGGTTGATAACAGTGAGTCTTTGTTTTTAAAATCGGGAGACACAAACAAAGCATAAGGGAAGGATCAATTTATTCAGCATACAAAGTTGTCATCATGGGCAATTGAAAGAGAAAAAACAATATATACGGCTTAAAACAAAATGTTTCGTTTATATCAAAATTGTCGAGAAAATGATAAAATGTTTCCGGTTGGAAACGACGCATTCTACTCAACTAGACTTCACACCTGTCTCCCAGTCAGCACCATGCAACGTGACCATCTCTGGATGACTTGTGAAAGAAAGAAATTGATCACTTAAACTAAAAACAAATGTGGCTGGCAAAGCGAATGTCACCACTGTTTGCGTTCGCCATTTTTCTTATGTTCACAACTCGCAAAGGTACTGACGGTACTTGTGATATATTTAGATTTTAGACGCACAGAACGTATACGGTCGAGCAGTATGTATCTCATTAGTTGTTTGCAAGTGTTCACTCAATTTGAGTATGCCCTTTTACAATGATGTCGGCATTGCGAATATCGAGAACTGCCCCAAAGACCCAGTAGGCATGTAACATGTCCGCGTAATCGCCAACGTTCAAGTGCTAAACACATAAAACAGAGCAATCTTTTTGTCGTCACATTACTAAAAAGGAGCCTCTTGGAAGTCGTGTGGTGTCAGCAAAGGTGTCTCTAAGAGAATGTTTTTGGAGAGTTCGGTTAGCTCTTTTCCAATAACGATTCGACGGCCTTCAGGACAAACTCCTTTACAAAAATCACTAAGTCACTTCTCTATCCCGACTTTTCGCGTGTCCCCCAGCAAGCGCTGACTCGTAGGTTCTAAAAAAGGGGAAAAAAAAGAAAAAAGAAGAAGATTTATATGAAGGCACTTAAATGCACGTAAAAGAGTGGCATAAATTTCTTAGCGATACCCCAGCTGCGTTTCTGAGGCTTCCAGCGAGTCTCTTTTCAAGTTTCCTCCAGCTTCGACGACTTTTTTGTTTTGTTTTGTCATCCTCATAAACATATTGCATCTTAAGCTGCAGATAAGATACTAAAATTAAATTCGATTAACAGTTTGTCTTTCAATATAATTCGCAACAGGCACATTGAAGTGAAAAAAAGAAGCTTCTGAAGGCAAGAGAGGGATGTTACCTTAACGTCATTTGTATGGTAGGGTTGAGACCGGGTGAAAAGACTGCAATTAGGGAGAAATATGAGGCGAAATATGATAATGCGCTTAAGCATGAGTGTATGACCATGTAATGACGTCAAGTCACATAATTATTGTCTAAAATGATGGAATAAATGAAAGTTACATAGTCGTTTAAAGCAATGCCAAGGTCTTAGTACCCCCTAAGATATTGGTTCGTTGCGTCCTTGACAAAAGTACTAAGCAGAAGAAAGTTGCCCCCCCCCCCCCTAATGTCCGCTGCGGTACCTGTTATTCTTGGTTCACATTCGAACAGAACATGTGATACCTTTCCTTGAACTATACAACTGACACATTTTTCAGAGTATATTATTTTTACTGAACGGAGGAACCGCGTCGACGCACTACTTCCCACCGCACCCTATTCGGAAGTGCCTCCAGTGATTTTGAATATCCGTATGGCGAGCGGAAGGTAAGAGGTGTGTCTAGGCTGTGTAGTGGACGATGGTGGTATTGCTATTGGTTCAAAATTTCTCTGAGACTAAATTCGCGAAACTATAATTAGGTCAATTTTCGTCATATATGATAAACAAGATAAAAGTTTGCTTGATACTCGAAGTTTTGACTGTAAGTGGAAATGAGACATTTCCAGTTACAGCACAGTGAGCGTGTATTCGGTGAGAAGCTATCGGGTGGCCTTATTCGTGGGCTTGTCGAGATCAGAGGCATGTCTGATAGGCAAGTAGCATGTATGCATTACGTTTCATAGGGCATAGTATAATTTGTAGTACTGGTCTTGGACTACTGAAGAGACGAATGTGCTCTAGTACAATCTCATAAAAAATAATATAGTTTTAGACCCCTTGTCCTATATAATAAAACACCCGGAAACTTCAGTGCGAGGTACAGCGCATTGACGTCGAACCGACGGTACCAACTTTCACGGGCGCCTTAATAGCCGAGAGGCACAACTTATTAAAATAGCTAAGGTACGTATTACTGACTACAAACAAAACATAATACACGGGGGTTTCGTGGCCCTAGTGCAAAAACTCAGCGTCTTCTTTTGCGGTCGTTGATTCGCACTTTAGCTACTTAATACGTCCCATCGCATCGTTATCAAGCCTCTCGTAAAAGTTGGGGCCGTCGGTTTGACGTCAGTGAGCTGTACGTCGAACGAACGTTTTGGGGTGAAATATATGGGACAACATGTGTACGACTACTCCCTTTTTCTGGGAGTGCAACTGAGGTTTGATGTGCAGTGACAATTACACTTAACTGAAGCACGCGAATGATTAATAGTTAGAAACTACAAAAGAAAAGACGCTTGCAAGTTCCTGTAACGCCGATCTAGAGCGCAGCTCTTGAGGAGGAGGAGGGGAACGTACTGAGGGGAGGAAATGCCCCTCCTCCTCATGCGTAGCCTCTCCTCCTCCCCTCCTTCTTCTTTCACGCGCGAAACGCGCGTCGTCACGTGACGTTTCGGCGCGGTGCATTATGGAACGTTTCCCATAATGCACCGCGCGATTACGCCGACGCCGACCGCGGCGTCGCTTAAGCCCGAAACGGGCGCCTAAGAGCTGCGCTCTAAAAAAACATGAATTTACACGGCCTGTTTACATATAGAGAGGACAGAACATAGATGCAATGATAGTACAGAAAAGCAATAACGCTAGAGAAGCGCGAACGCACGGACGAGCACTTTTAAAACAAATAGCAACACAATATATTAAAAAAGTAGTTTCAGCTTTTACTTGAGTAAATTATGACTGTGACCTACCTCAGTGCCTCTCGCATCTATGAGATAAAAATACAGGCGTAATATAACGCGAAGTATAATTGGTTCGGGCAAATTGGAAAGTCAATTCCAGGGTTCAACGGTCCGGAAAGGGGCGAGGACAGCTTGGGAACTTGCTTTCACGGCGACACTGCCGGGTCGCCGCAAATGTGTGTATAATGGGGCGTGTAACAAAGCTGCTCCTACGTTCACCTCCTTGTCCGGGCGGCGTCGTTTTCCTCCGCAGCCGTCTATAAAAGGAAGGACGAACCGTCGTCGCATGGACCAGCAAACGCCGGCCAGCGTATATACGCAGGAAGCGGCCCGGCTGCTCCAGACGAGGAACGGTTTTGCCCTGACGAGCTGTCAACTGCGCCGCCCTGAGCGGCTATTTCGAGCCACGGTCAGCCACAGATTCCTCCGGCAGTGTCCCCCATCTTCGACGCCCACCCGTTTTCCTCGGAGAATTTCAGCCTGCCATTCACCGACCTGACCCTTGTCGTCCCGCCATTCCGCGAGAAAACTTGACGTGCACCTATACCAGGGGTGACGGTCTGCTTGCTCGCGCATGGAGCGAGACCACAAGCGGGTGACGGTGGTGCTACGCGCTGATTGGAAAACGCCCCTGAAGGTGATACGCGTACAAAAGGGAAGAACGGAGTTTGGCGTACAGCCGAGACATTTGCACGTCGTGAACCGATCAGCGGGGCTTGGGGATGTTATAACTTATTCTGAACCGAGAAGGACAGGTCTGTTGGTGCAAAGTGAGGAAAAGGAGACGACGTAGCTCTCGGCGCGCGTTCCACGGGCAGGTTGATTGTTTAAATTTTCCTCTAACTGAATAAAACGTGTGAGCGTTTAAGTTGATATTTTTGCAGTAACTGTCAGCTTACAAGAACGCGGAGTGTGGCGAACTACGAGCATCTTATTATCTGGCTCCGCAGCCAATGAGGTTGTGGCGTTAGCCCATAAAAACGCTTTGCATTTTTTAACCTGCTAGAGACAATAGCATGCGGGATAGCAACGTGTACGCTCATGCTGTGTTAAAAGAGGAAGCGATGAGGAAATTTTATACGAGACGAAGCGTGGGCGTTTGTGTAATTGATCAAGGGTTCCTGGCGACTCCCTATTAAGAAATGGGTTTGCCTGGCTTCGATATGCGAAAATATTATCTGCAGGGAATCCCATATTTTATGGTGTTGCGATTCAGCGCGCGATCTCAAGAACCTTCAGCAGTGGTCTTGTAGTACATACTTTAAAATTACTGAGGGTATACTCGGCTTCTATGGGCACGGAGCAACAGTCTCCCTACCTCCTTGAATCAGTTCGAAACATTGGAAGCGGAGTCTGTGCCATGATCCATTAACCTTGCGGACTCAGACACAAAAGGAATAAAATCCCTTTGGCCCCCAAGAATGAGTGACCATTGAAAAGTGGCACTGATCTCCCTCCTCTTCAGTTCGATCAATTTAATTAAAATAAGCACAACGATTTATGTTCTAAGGGCATCGATGTGATGTATACACGTGGGAACGTCTCATTGTGTTTACTGCGCGACACAGCCTGCGCGAACGCAACATTTGTGCTGCTTTGAGTTTTACTCAGCAAAGAATTAGCGAATATGAAATATTACTAAGGATGTTGGTGCCCCCAATAAAATATTTTCACCCAACTCGTAAATTTGACAATAAACCTTTAATCTTAAACAAGTACAAAAATACCACGTAAATTGTTTGTTCGTGTTAGCTGTTTTGAGCTCAGTGACTTGTTGATCGCCGCTGGAAATACGTCATTGGAATCGCAAGCCCAGAGGCATTTTCTTGGTGTTACTCCTTGACTATGAAACACTATGATATGCACAATTAACTCTTGAAAACAAAAAAGTTATCAGCATTACTGGAAAACAACAGGTCATTATTCAAGTTTAGTCAGACATTTTATCTGACCGCAAAAGAAATCGATTTGCGCAATATACGACGATTTTTCCCTGGTCGATATGAAGGGCCACTGATATATCCACACTTTTGTACTTTCCTTAAACAAGATATTTTGATTTAAACTCAAATGTTTGGAGGTCAAGTGAAGACACTTTCAACTTCAACTTAATACGACACGAGGAAAGAACGCAAATGCGTCGAGTACCAACGTAGGAAATCCCTTCCATACGATTAAATCGCCGTTAACAGAAAGTACTTAAACAAAAATCGGCATTTTTTCTCCTCGGGCTTCCAGTGTGTAAATTTGCTGCAAGCGCATAGTAACGCAGATCAGTACCGTTAGCACAATCGGATACCAATGCTTGCACACAGGGAGCATGTTGAGAATGGTGGGGAGCGCGTCCTGACGGACAGCGAACTCACAAGTTATTCTCAGTGGTGCATTCAACGGCTCATAGAATATAATGGTGCTTTTGTTCGAGTCTGAGGAAGAGGGTCAGGTAAAAAGCTTATCTGTTGAAAGACCGAGATCCACAAGTTTATGTAGGTCTCTTGTTGACTACCTGGTGCGGTCTGCCGCAAATTACGAGTTTCCATTATATATGCATTATTGACGGTAATAGGGCCGACCATATATTATTATCAGGTATTATTATCAAGCGTACTATTCGGGACATCGCAACTAAGATTTCGAGCATATTAAGCGTCGACATACAACACAATGTTAACGTAACTGTAAAAAATGCTTATTGTACTTGTAGGAAATGTGGAATTTTTACTTAATATTTTTAGTAAGCATAGGTGCGTGTTCAGGACCCGGCTAACTTATACCTGTAAATCACGAATAACGCCAAAAACAAGCTTAATTTCTTAAGGGATTCAGACGTTATAACTACGTCGTGTGCGTTTTGTAATGACTAAACTTTAGTTTCGTTATTTGCCACAAAGAAACATTTGCTCTTCATGTGCAACTGCGCAAATCAACGGTAACAGTCGATCCTTTCTTTGTTTTTGCAATACTGCAAAAAAGAAGAAAGAAAAGGTAAACTTCTTATAATTTCCCTCCGCCGCGGGACATTTTTTTTTCTTGGGCCGGGGGGGGGGGGGGGGGGGGGGGGGGTCTCTCAAAGGGCGAAAATTTATTAGTCCCACGATGATTTAGTAGCTCTCCGCTACCTTATAATATCAAATTATCCGCTTGCCACAGTGCTCACTTCCGAATAAACCATATATGTCTCGCAGGTTGAATATTGCTTCCCTTTGTTAGTAATATTACGATTAAACACACTGATGGTAGTTCAATTAAGCTTTTTGGAACCTAACTTTTAAAGGTAGTCAACTATGATTCGAAGAAATTTTAATGGAATGCGTTTTAGGTCGACAATGCTCCAAAGAGCATTGTTAACCTAGAAAAAACACAATGCTTCAAAATCAACGCTCCAAAAAGCATTGTCAACCGAGATTTCTTTTCTTAGCGTGTTTCTAAAGAAATAGAGTCTTTTTAGATGACTACATAGCTAAACGGGAGCATGCACCACAACATTTTGAAAGGTCGTGTCCTCAGTTTGAAAACGCACTCACGCGTTTGGCAGAATTTTAAAGAAACTCGCGAAAAAAGTATTTTGGTGTAGAAAATAACAAATATTTTATACTATTGAGGCGAAGCTGACATGGGTGGTCTTATAAAAGCGTTTTAGTTTGTATTCCTCATTAGCTTAAAGTATAAGAGTACGCACTCGTTTATTGACAGCAGATGCTATATTTCTCTGTTTATCTTCGCAGTCTTTGTGCAGCATCACCTATTCTCTAAATAATTTAATAATATTTCTAGTTCATGCTTGCATAGCTTACCTTCATACTGTGGGTGTCCACTTTAGCCAACGTCCGATCAGGCCCCATCTCGATCGTCCCGAAGGAGATCCTACAAGTCAAGGTACGATGGATCTACTTTCTCACAGTTGGACGATATGGAAATAGCACCTTGCCCTTTCACCGTTCCGTAACGGACCATCCTCGAGCTCGCTGCCCGAGCTCTGCCCAGTGCTGTCCTCGTCTTCCCCCTTGGCCCCTGCGGGAACATGCCCACCCCCTCGTGGCCGTGATCGCCACACTTCCCTCCCTTCAAAGGTAGGACTGCGGGGAACTTGAGGATAATCCAAAGAGGAAGTCGCTGGACTCGGACATGGGCGCGTCCTCGACGGCCACTGGAGCAGCGACGGGCGTGGGGCAGGCGGACGTCGACGGGGTCTGCGCGACGACGACTGCGGGGCCTTGGACGGCGTTGGTGGTGGCGGCGTGTTCCCCAGGAGGCTGAATGAGGCCCCGGGCCTCGGGTGTGAGCAGGTCGGGCCTGTCTCGTCGGGGCAACTGAACTGCTGCGTCCAAGTCCGCAAGGGGAGACAGCGTCTTGAGCCGCTCCTGGTGCACATCTCCGCCCTTAGCGAAAAGTCGTTCAAAATCAGTATACTGAAAGTATACTGAAAGTATACTAGTAGTGAACTTAGGGTATGTACTGAAATCGTACTAGTTTCACACTTTTATGAAACAAAATAGTGTACCTTTAGTACACCCCAAGTATACATGTAGTATACCATAAGTGCACTTAGAGTGTACTTTTAGTATACTATAAGTGCACGTTCAGTACACTTCATGTATGCTTTTAGTGTACTAAATGTACACTACCTGTACATATATGCGGAGTGTCCCAGATAACTTCCACCAAACTTAAAAAAAAGAAAAAGGAGCGTTCTCCGGGAGTGAAACCAACTGTACGCTGTTAGAAAGTCTCTTGCGAAAGTGCACGAAATTGTTTTAGTGCGCCTATTTACTTAATTAAGAGTAACAAGCTAACTTTTTAAATCTTCGTTTAAAAGCCGAGGTGTGAAATGGAAAGTTGTAGAGCGCATTAACACCAAATTAAACCATTTTCAACAAGGTGCACTTTGCATGCTACTTTTTCCTAGCCTTCAAAAAAACGCCCGCGAAATACAAAAAAATACCGCGTGACAACTCGCTTCCCCAATCACGGCGTGCGAGCGCGCCGCGAATGTGCGTGCTTTGAAGGCCGGAAAAAAGCACGAAAACGTATTATGTTTCAAACACTTTAAATGGGTGTTTCTCAATGCGCCCGGCAACTTTACAACTAACCTCTTGGCCCTTAAAAGAATATTCGAAAGGTTAGCTCAATAATCTTAGTTATTTACATAACCAGGCGCATTAAAAAAATCTGTGCACTTTCTCAAGACATTTGCTAACGACAGTTGATTTCACTCCTGCAGAGCCCTCCGGTGTTTCTTAAGTATGGTGCAAGTTATCTGGGACGCCGTGTATGTCGGACGTTTTGAATGGAAAGCACGGTCTCAGATTGACCAGAAAAATCGCCGCCTGCATTTAAAAAGCTGACTTTTCAAAGGTGTTTCTTTGAACGGCTGTATTCCAACCTATGAAATTTCATCTTATACAGCTCCATTCTCGTAAAATGTTAAGAAACGCCGTTGACAACTCAATTGATGATGATAATGCAGAGGCGCCACCACCGGGAGATGCACTCTTAAAAATGAGTCAGGAAATTAACGAGGAAATCTTTGGCAGCTCTATTCCTCGTGAGAATGACGTACCGGCGTCTTCTGAAACTGTGTGAGAAAAGCCACAAAGAAGAGGTGCACTGCATTTTTCAACTGAAAGTATGTATGTGTAGCATACAAACATTATGGTCAGTGTTCTTCACGTAATTGATAAGACAGAAATTGAAATCCTACTTATCACTTTATTCAAGTTTCCGAGCCTGCCTCACTGTACACTCTGCTTTGTGATGATGGTATGCCATTACATCCTGCGTAAAAAGAGAAGAGAAATTTAGCCTATGGCCACTCTATGATATAACATCACATAATTCGCTCAAAGGACCACTATGTGAGGAAGGCAAGATAGTAACAACTTCATCCTGACAAAAGGGCGAGGAAAATCGGACAATATCGTTTCTGAAAACCTGATACCTGAAAGAAGCTCTAACACAGAGCAAACAAAATGATTGGCATTTTCTTAATGCCTCCTTTTCTTTTGCTGTGAACACACATACAAGTCATACGCTATTACACATTCAGTGGTGCCGCTTGATTTATGATAAGTACTTTTTTATATAACTTCGAACTTTTAGAGAAAATATTCAATATAATGGGTCGGACATAAATGTTGCTATGAACTATCCTATATATTTACACATTATCTGATATCATAAAAGCACTAGAGCAGGGTAGGGCTGTACTGCATCAGTTATAAATTTCTAACCAATTAAAAGTTGGCATTTATTTAATATATTAGTATTGGCTATTATTCTTCGACAAAGAATAACTGGGCGAGTTGGTACGTTGGTAGTCTTTTAACTCCATCGAATATTCAGGTCCTTTTAACATTTTTTTCATGCTTTTGCTTTTTCTAACTGCTCTGCCTTTTGTAGCGGCTTTCGCCGCCACTAAAAAACGTGACATACAAACTCACTTTATTCACAACACAAAATCGCAAACTTGGAAAGCGTGCCGCTTCGGCATACGCAGAGATCGTCCGTCTCTACGGCACAGGCATCAGCACGGGCAAGAAATCATGCTGCTCGCTCTTGTAACGGTTTTCACGCTAACGCTTTATAAAACAAATCGTTGACGAGAGACTGTTGGAACCACACCTCAGAACTAGCATGACCTGTGATTGCTTGAACTGCCGTCAGACTGTACTTGAACGCTCCGCAAAAGCGTCGTCGGGCGACCGTCGTAGGGACGGCGCTCAGGACAGGCCCTCGGCTGGCCCTCGGTTCCGCCGCACGCGAATCTTTCTCACTCTGCGGAGAGAGCCATAAATTTTGAAAATACGCTCTTTTCAAATAACGAAATAAAACCGGGTAGAGCATAGTGAGAGTCAAGCATAGCTTAGCAAGCACACGGTACAAGACAAAGTTTGAAACAGCGGCGCACTTCGCAGAAACAAAAGGAACTTCCTCACCTTCGCTTGCACCAGTCGGCCATGACTATCCGCCACTTGCGACGCTGTGTCTCACAGCTCTCAGTAATCGCTTGCTATTATTGAACACGGTATTCGTAAGTAAGGTATCTAAAATATCCGCAAAAACGGCTAAAACGTAAAAAGGAAGCGATGCTCGAACTCTCCGGAACTCCAACGGCGGCCGAACGGAAGCTGATTGCAATAGCGATGGTCTTGTGCAGTTTTCAAAAGTCTCTTCTTTTTGTTCTTTTTTTCTTTTCTTTTTTTAAAGACAAAACTATGCAAATCAATATATTAATAATAGTAATCTTACTTTATTATATTTGTAAAAAATTAACGAACCGTTTAGTCTATCTTAGGTTTTATCTAAACTTTCGGTTTTCTTTTTCAGTGTAAAACCGAAACTATCTCAAGCAATTTCTCCCTTGTCGCCAAGGCTATTTTGATTCATCAGCGCATGCTTGCTCCGCTGGTATTTTGGCTTTTCTGGAAGGACCGGCTCTCGCGGCACATAAAAATGAGGGCAACCTTGTGTTTTGAAACAATGAGCGTGCCCGTCTTTTTTGACGAGGGCAGGACACGTTAAATTTACGTCGATTTTTTACAGTGTGGAACTCTCGATCGACGGTGTTGTTCGTTGTTGCAATTGTCAATCTCTTTTCACGTCAATTGAGATGTCCTTAGAGTTTTGCAAGATAAATCTACACCATGAAACACTTTCGGTGAAAGCTTAAGGTTGTTGCATAAGGGCGCCAATTTCTCCAGCCAATTTCAGAGCGAGCTTCCATTCATAACATCACTTCGCTTACGCGGTTCGGAAGTTGATTTGCGCTGCATGCGACCATGCAATGTGGAGGATCTTATGTCCTCATTATTAGCCGTGGTTTCTTTTGCCTCCTGTCCTTTTGATTGTTGGGGATGCAGATATCTGAAACAGCGTATAGGACGCTGAGACCTGCATTACAAAAACACCGGATTATTTTGGGTTATTCATACCTATGAATAACCCAAAACTCGTCGCCTGTTCGCAAATTGTTTCAGTTGGGCTAGAGTTTATTCATAGCCCCTTTAAAATTGAAAATTCAACATGGTCAATTACACTGTCAATTAAAAAAAACTAATTAGACAACGTACTGTGACGTTTATGTACTCATCTAATGTACACCGAGCCCCACAAATATTCTGTGAAAACGGCATCGGCCTATCTATCGCGTTTTTAGTTTGATGATGTTAAAAATCGCACCATATATATATATATATATACATATATATACCCGTTATTATAATTTGAGTACACCGACTGCAGGCACTGAAAGTAGACCTTTAGTATACTTAAGTGCACTTTCGGTATACTGATTTTGAACTACTTTTTACCGCGGGCACTACGATTCTACTACATGTACTAGTTTTGTACGGACGAGTATACTTTCAGTCCACCGCCATTTTTACTGGAAGTATACTTTAAGTACACTTAATGTATACAATCAGTACAAAGACCGCACTGAAAGTATACTTTTACTGTACTTCAGTACACTTCGAGTGTACTGATTTTGACCGACTTTTCGCTAAGGGCGGCCTCGTGCGACTGGCTGTTTGAGGGGACGCAGCACAGCCAGCAGCTATTCTCCTGGTACACGGGGCAGGGACAGAGGGGTATGGTATTATTATTATGCAATTAAATGCAAAGGAGCAAGCGAGCCGGACAATAATGACGAAAATAATCCATGGAGAATTATTTTCCAGCTCGCTTGCACCTTTGCATTTAATTGCATAATAATAATAACCTTAATTTGCAAGCTTCACCCTTGTTGGTGTTAGACTGGTGGCGGCTGATAAAACCCGTTTGCTCTACTGACGTCTAACCCCTGGTTAGCTCAGTTGGTAGAGCGCTCCACCTGTAATGGAGAGGTCCCGGGTTCGATACCCGGACCAGGCGAATTTTTTCGGACGCTCACCAGTCACCTAGCTGTGTTTGCAGATCTGTGTTTGTCCTTTGTCCCTCTTGTTCCCCTTCTCCAGGGATTATTTTCGTCGTGGGTATGGTATGCCCCCGGAAGGGCGGCGGGATCGAGTCGCCGGGCTGCCCTGCCTGTGGTCTCTGTTGGTATTTGCACCGCCGACGTGGGACGAAGTGGACTGCTCCCAGTCCCTCGGACGCTGTCCTCGTAGCCACCGCGTGGCAGGGGGCCTGCTCAAATCTGGTCCTCCCACAGAAGACGGGGTTGAACTGTTCGGGCGAAGGTTCGCTAAGGTGGGGACAGATGGACCTGCTCCCGCCGGGCTCGGTGGTGGGCCCAGTCGATACCGACCGGCTCAACTACCGCGCCTCCTCAGAGGTGGCCGCCTCCACATCCTTAAGAAAAAGCTAGTAGTACTTACTAGGCAAAAAGTAATAATCGGTTGTCACATATGTTACTAGGTCAAGAACCTAGTAATGGTAACTAACCAACCTAGTATATTTTAAATCCTTTAGCTAGTAACTGGCACGAACTCTTACAAGAACCGGGTGGCACTAGTAAACGTCAAACTCAAAATTGACAAAAAACTTATTGTTTCTGGAATAGATTTCTGTTTCCACGCTGCTTACATTCACATTTGCGCATCACATATTTCCCATTTGCCACACGTATAATACATTTAACAAAGAAATGAAGTTGAACACACGCACCACATACACTCAACGACACGTTAACCAAATCGCTGCCCCAATAGCTACTCATGCGTGTTTTATGCTGATAATTTTAAAGAAGTCGGTTGGTCAGTGACCGCTTCAACTGTAAACGATGTTACAAATATGGTGCTGCTTTCGCGCTAATATTGTCATCCAATATCGTTGCTAAACATTACAAGGAATGTATCTCTTACTGAGAAGCAACGGTACACACAGTAAATATTTGCGACAGTCTATAATAAGCCTCCCTACAGGCTCCCAGCAGCCGTGTTCTCGCTTCCCCGCATCGACCGCCCCACTTTGCGCATGCGCGTCTCCATGGCACCGCATTGTCTCTACCCTTAGCGAAAACTAATACGTTTAAAATATACCACATTCTAATTTGAGTGCATTTGAAATACAGTTCATAATTTTAAGTACACGAAAAATAGACCGAAAATATAAACTTCTTTTTTTTTACTTAGTACTAAAATATACTTCTAAAAATCATTTTAAAATACCTTTACTTAAACTACATTTGAAGTTCCCTTCATGCGTTTTGAACTATGTAAATACTAAATTAATAGGCACAAAATACCTTTCACATATATTTCTTGAAATATTTATTTAATTCATGCAAAATGTACTCCAACCCTAAAAAAATGGAGCAATCAAAAATACGTGCAGAATACTCTTAAAATACCTGAAAATCGTAAATACTGTTGTGTTATACTCTAAGTACCTTTTGACTGCAATACTTTGGTAGTTTGACTTAAACTACCAAAATATTGAAAAGCTCCCCTTCTGGAAGTTCACTTCAAGCAGATATGGAGTACACTGAAGCGCCTAAATACAACATTTGATTAGTTTGTCAACTGAATTGCGGAGCATCGCACTGATAAATCAGCCCAGTTTATGTTATTGTTTCCTTTTTTCTAACAAGAACACACCTGATCAGTTCCTTGCACACCAATCACAAACGGGGTTCGGGAACTACAACCACAGCATTTGCTGGTGCTGGAAAGCTTCAGCAGGTGCTGTGAACAGATACGTTTGGCGTGGTTTTGTTAGCACAATGTTAGTTCACTGAACGCGTATACTCACCATTGTACGTGATGCGAATAGTGACTTTAATATAGTGATATTAACTACCATATTAAATAGTCAACTACTAAAATAGAAAGGCAAAACAACTACTGTAAAATATTTTTTTTCGCGGGCTCAATATTTCGCGATTTAGGTCAAAGTTGGAGTTTTGGAATAATTCGCAAATTCTAATTTTCGCGACGCGCTGGGATCGCATTATAGATTTTAATGTTTTTTACATTTTGCCGGAATTGTTCACGGGACCTATTTTTCGGAATTGTAGGCGATTCGCGAACTTTGCGAGAATTAGGTCCTCACGAAAATAAAGTCGTTTACAGTATTTTAAAGTAAAGATACTGCCTTAATTCGCTTCGTCCTGAGTGGTGCTACGCAGAGAAGCAATAACATGTATTTTATGAGCCGTTTGTGTGGATATTGTTTTAAGGACTGCGCCGAATTGTTATTAGTTGTACCAATGCCTTTTACTAAGAGATATCGTACACGAGCTTCAAAACACTGTTTCCCCTTTGACAGACTCGCGAGGTGAAGATCGAATACTTGGAACCTTAATAAGCGCAGAGGTGGTCACCGAAAAAATGATTACCTTCAATATGTAGGCTATATAAGGCTCTAGAGCAGTCAACGGGACTGTGAATGAGCTGTTCAGTGCGTCATGGTGTTTGTGTTTGTGTTCGTTTCTAATATACCTTTGTGAGATGTATTTAGCAGTGCCTTTAAATATCACAGGGACGCCATTTGCTGACAAAATCGAAAATAAAAAAAAAATTGTGTAACCGGTTTTTAATGCACAAATGGCATCTTGAGTGTGAAGGGATAATATTTTTGGTATATTTAAAATATTTTTTGATTCATATTTATAATGTATTTTGAATACATTACGCGCGTATTTCGAATGCGGCCAAAATAATACAGAATAAATACAAAATGAATATTCGTACTAAATATATTTCAACTTCGTTTGAAGTACGGCCTCTTTTTGCTAAGGGTACACTGTATCTACGCTTCCTAGTTGGTACTTTACGCTCTTACGGCTACTCTTACGACCGAAGACGGCTTCATGAGAATCATCCAACCACCGAGCACACACAGACTGCGAAGAAGACGTTCACAGTGCCAAGTAGGGGCGAAGCATCTCTAACGGCGAAACCCATGCCACTGAACCGGCGAAATGATGGCCGTCAAGTGGCAGATCGGGATATGAGCGGACGCTTGTCACCGCTAAGTTGAGCGCACGAACATTAACTATGCACACCAACACCACGGGAACATGAGAACAGCACACGACACACGAAAAAAACGGCAGGTTCAGATCGCAGAAATGAGCGCCTCGCAATCTCCGACTGGTCCGAACTTGCTTGTCATACAATGTTGCCAAGCGTTTCTTGCGAAAGAGGAATATATATTTTAAAGAATACAAAAATAAAAAAAAAAACAGAGTGAACCTTTTATGTTTTTAGAAAAGTTTTAACCACGTGCTACGTGACTATTTTCGCCCTGGTTAAAGCCAAAACGAAAATATACACGCTTTCAAAGAATGAAAATGGGAAGGAATGTCAGGCGCCGCATGGCCGCTGTATGAACGATGACTGTGCTCGCGGCAGCGCTGTCTACCACGACGTATTGGAACGGAGGCTGCGATCGGTATTAAAGGGACCATGAAACGACCTTCTTACTTTTGCCAAATAACTTTTCGATAAAACCTTCAATTTTCACCGAACGCCGAACAAGGGTCGGTTTATGTTTCAGTATATTAACTTCTACACGAAAAATTATTAAAAAATTGAGTTTTTCTTTCTCCCGATCTCTCCGCAAAACAAGCCCCGGCGTAATTTTGACGGTCGTGAGGTGCTCTGTCACCGGAACCGGAAATTCTTTCGGTAGCAGAAGAAAGGTTGCGTTACCGGCGAGCTGGCGGTGTGCCGGTAGGTTTTACGACAGGGTTTTACTCCGCTGATGGCGTCGATGCCACCGACATATTTTTTTAATCGGCACCTCTCATCAGCGCGATAGCCATGGACACATCGCAGCTGAGCGAAATTCAATTAGATATGTTGCGCTAGAGCGACAGCATGGGACTGGTCCCGTATGTCGGTGCACCTGTAGGAAATTGCGGCTACTTTTCCTACGAAGACTTCAGTTCCTCGTCGGAATCGGACGGCGAACTGCGGCGACTCCAAAGTACGGAATGTTCTGAGCATACACGGATCACCTTAGACATGGGGCCTTTCAAACCGATGAGCCTACACCAAGTGCTTCGACGTCGTTCCTCGAGTGGCATGCGGTCAAACTACAGCCTTTTGTTTTTTTAAGCTTCGGATTGCGCGAATTGTATTTTGGGCACTTGCAACGAGCGCGTTAGCTACGACTCGTCCGTTGCGACCGGAGCGACCGGAACAACCTCTCTCTGACCCGCCGTACACACTCCTGCAACCGCTGCAATAAGCGCAGCAGGTCGTCAGCACTACTACCGCTTCTCCGCCGCCGTCAGCCGTTTCCGCGGTATTGGTAAAAAGAAGGGGACGCGCTGTCACTCACTGGCATAGCAGAAAATGCAGAGAGTTTTCTATTGCCCCAAGCTTTATTCACTATTATTTTGCCTGGATAGGTTCGCAAGGCAGAGTGGATGAAAAAAGAAAAGAAGAAGACGCAGTACGCCTTCTTGAACGATCACTTCGACAGACGACTTTGCTGATAGTGCGAATATCGCACACGCCTTTTCTCCGGTTGCAAAATACGATATAATCTTAGCAGAGATATAGCAACGTAGAAATATGATTTATTGACCACATGGACGTTGCTAATGCTCAGGAATGCTAACACTAATCACCTTTCTCGGGTGATGAAAACGCGTCAATATTCGCATCCTTCATACACGCTTTTAAATACAGTACGAACCAGTAATACCTCGAAATTGGGTATGCGCATGGAATGCGCAAAATAGGAGATCCGGGCGATTTTCGAGGACACAAGTGGTAAGAAAGCACCACTGTAGTCGAAGTAAACAAAGACGACTGCACGAGCGTTTCTGCGGTCTTCAAGGTGCCGCCACAAAATCGCCGCACGAGTAGATGCCTCTTCCCTTCTACGACGTGTTGGGTTATCATGGCGACACCGACGAAAATTTAGTCAAGTATAGCGCTACACGCGGAACGATGAGCTTCCACCGCCCCGACCACGTCGACGAACACCACCAACGCCACGTTTTTTTAGCACAGCAGGAACAGCGACCGAGGCAGGCGCAGTCTCATATTTCTCTTACTTTGTTTACCACACGATAGATGGCGCATGGCTCCAAGCATTATAAAAATCGGAAGTTTTTGTCACATCGCTAATGATAATACAAAATGTGGATCAGAATATTCTTTAACAAATCTTTTGAGAAACATTCGCCGACTATTTATTGTTTATGATCTCGGTGCTGGTGAGGTAGGCTTTTATCAAATAGGAGACGTGGACTTGGCAGACCTGCATCGGCAACGCGGATGCATCGCAGTGAATAGGCAGAGAGCTTTGAAGGAAAGAAGGTACGAAAAAGTCTGCTTTTATTTTAAAAGTCCCATAGCGAATAATATTTTTGGCTTTCTATTTTTGTGTTCTGGTTTTATTTTTACACCTTTTAAGACGTGCGGTGGATGAAATTCGATTTAAAAATCCTTTCATGATCCCTTTAAGTTCCAACACCTCAACATGCCCCCTCCTACAACATTTGATGCTACGATTGTGTGTGGAGACGTCCCCCTGCGTTCCGATATAGTAAGGGCGTCGCTAACGTTGGCTACCAGCGAAGCAGCAGACGCCGCCATCTTGTTCGCGCGTTTGGGGTAGTAAATAACTAGTAAGACGGTAGTAGAGGTCAGAAAAGTTAGTAACTGCTGCATTTACTAACTTTTTACCACCTATCGCGCGTTTGAGGTAGTAAATAGTGAAACGTAATAAAGGACCGAAAAGGCTAGTAACTACAGCAGTTACTATCCTGTTTTCTAGTTTGTTTTTAAAAGTGCAGGGTTGGGTGCACTGCGAGTCGAACCACCGATATCCAGGATGGCAGCCTTGGGTGACCGGTTAGACTGCCGCTCTTGCGGAGGCCCGAGCTGCTGTTAACATTTTCACGAACCGTCGGATGACCGCACCTGTTCCGCGCTCCGGGCTCTGCGCAAGATGTCGCTGGAGCGGGACGCTCCCCCATCTCCTGGTCGCGAAGGAAATATCCCTTGAAATCGGCGACGTGAACGTGTCCGGACTGCTCGTTTCTACTGAGTCGAGTGAGTCCCAAGGTGAAACGCGACACTTGCGTCATTACATAGCAGGGCCCTTCCCACTTCGGTGTCAGCGAGGCCGCGAAACCGCAAGCTGCACTGCTCAGTGGACGGGTTTTCCGAAAGACCACGTCCCTGACATTGACTTTCAGGTAATGATGACTCTCACAGCACCGGGTGGCCTGCTCGACCCTAGAGGAATCGACATCTTGCTGCAAGGGGCTATGATATTGCTGACGATCACCACCCAATTGTAATGACTCACCACCGGCTGCATCAAAACTGGAGGGTTTCCGCCTTTCGAGTTTGCTTATTGCCAAACCAGGCATGTGCGAACGTATATACCGGACAGGATAACTGGGCGAGTTGGTATGTATTCATAATGGAACAGCGCAAACTTTACAAGGACAGAGGAAGGAACGGAACAGGATTAGCGCTGACTGATTGTGTTGTATAAACACAGGAATCAAAAAAGCTCGAGAGATTGTCGAAGCGCACAGAATAAAAAAGGAGGGGCCAGCCTGCATGAGTCACGCTTCCTTGAATTTGCTGGACAGTAAGGTCGAATTTTTAGATCTGGGATGACGTATATGGAATTGTGTAACACATAGCACCCAATTTTATGAGGCGCACGCGCATTTCCATCGCGATTCGAGAGTCGTCTTGTTGTATGTTTTCTTCGTGGTTTCCTATTAATAAACCTTTCAGTTGTTAGTCAGCGCTCGTACTGTCCAGTTCCTTCCTCTGTTCTTGTAAAGTTCGCGCTGTTCCATTATGAACGTACCGCAATACGTCCCGCCTCATCCCCGGCTAGGGCGCGATGCGACATAACTTATAAGACTTGCTGCCACTGCTATGAGCAACCAGAGCGAAGTCGTGGAAGTACCCGATTAATCTCTTTTGTAGCTTTGTAGGAATAAGGACCCTGAAGGGAGACTCATTACCCGCCTGTTCATCGATCGTCGGGATGCATCAAAGCAACAAGGCGTCCTCGCCCCGCCGATATAAATCCAAGTGCTCATTAACTTGTCCGCCAGGGTTCCCGGTGTTAACTGCAATATCCGCAAGTTTTCCCATCACCCGCTGACAAAACTCATCTGCTTTCTGGCCCTCAACTAGCTATTCCTTGCTTACCGCTTCACCCCAAGTCATGGTATTCTGCTGTGTCGTGTAGCTCCCTAAAACTGCTACGATACCCGATCTGGAAGTCCACGGTCTGTCTTGTCACGCGCAGCCGGGCTCAGGTCTCTTCGGCCATATACGCATTCAAGTCCGGTAGAAAATCGTGAACGCATCTTCCATTAAAGTATCTCGAATATATCGGCGTCGGAGCGTTCAATGTTCGAGGTCCTTTCGGGCGTTTTGGAAAAGCCGTGCACAGACATAGGCCCGGCATTCCCGAAACCCGCGAAAGCGTTTCGAACATAGCCATCATGGGCCGCAATAGCTCAGCAACGTCTCCGACGTCCGCCGCCGGAGCTGAAGTCCCAGGCTCCGACAACCTTCAAGAGCCCATGACTAAACTCACCGAACACGTCCGGCGGCTTCCGACACTGACTGAGCCTCTCTCTTGGACGAAGCGTTTCCATTCGCGGTCACACTCGACTTCGTATAGACGGGAAACGTTGGCTCTCACGATAACGAGCGTATACGGCAAGTAGCTGGCGCAATTCTGCCAAAATGGTCAAGGAACGCGTCGACTGTGATCTCCAAGGGACGACCGAAAGCGCCTGCTGATAGGGCCTCACGTTCGAGCGCCAGCCGGGTTTCCACTTCAGCCAACGCGCGATCAGGCCTTGCCTCGACCGCCCCGAAGGAGATCACACAGCGCAAGGTACGAAGGATCTACTGTCTCAGTGTTGGACGATCTAGAGGAAGCGCATTGTTCTCTCACCGCTCCGTAGCCGATCATCATCGAGCTCACTGCCCGAGCCCTGCCCATGTTGTCCTCGTATTTTTCCTTGGACCCCTGAGGGCCCATGTCCGGCCCCCTAGTGGCCACTGTCCCCTCAATATATTTTACGAGACGGATCTCTGACAACTTACGGACGTTTTACGAGTAGCGTGTTTGTTGCGTTATAAAATTGACGTACGTATTTCTTCTTCCACTTTTGATTTTGCATTTTGTTATACTATATTTGGAAGGGGAAATGAAGGTGATATGAAAGGAGACTAAAATAAATAAGTAAAATTTAAATCGTCCCTCATTTCCCATTTTATCGATTTATGTAACGATCAGGGTTTCCTTTTAATTCTTTTTGGATTCGATTTTTGTTTACGTTGTAAGTTGCTGGTTCATTGCTTTAAGCTTCAAATTGTCAGTTTTGCACCCGATGTTTAGGAAACCAATAGAGTCTATAATTAAGTGATCTGGTTTGTTGGTAATTAAGGTTGTTTCAATTACTTCACTTAAGTATACTTGTTTAGTGGGCAGTATATTATATGGAGCTTTTGAACCTCCATTTGATATACTACTCACACAAAAACAACAGAATACTTATTTTAATGTCTGTTATGCTTTCCAATTAAATTCTTGGCATTTAAAACCTAACTTACTTTTATATTGTTCCTCGGCTTCAGTAGAAATTTACAGTTCCTTAAATACTTTTTTTTTTGTTGAGAGCTGTTGGACACCCGCCTCTTTACTTATTTCACTAATAAAACTTCTTGCTGAAAAGTACAGCAACTGAGAACACTTAAAATTGGACCTTTACTTGTCCACGTGATAAACTTAACCCATATTCTGGAAACGGACACTTCACATTAAAGCTTGAATAGACGCACGGTACATAGATTGCAATTATACAATGTGCACACCATGAATAATGCATCTCACCTTAAAGGCCGACGTACATTTCGCGCTTTTCACTTTTGTCCGCCTCATCCTCTCCTGTATCCTCTCCACTTTTTACCTTAGCCCAACCTGGCTCTCCTCTCAGCTTAAAATAAGGCAGAACTAAACCGTACAAAAAACCGAGGTTTACGTCGCCCTTTAAAACCACAAGAAACAAACACCGCAATCGCACTATCACTACCGCTTGAATCATGCAGATATAATCATCGAATAATCATCCATTTAATCGTCCAATTCAACTGACGTTGACCCCAGCTGAATTCTTATTTTGTGCGATGCCTCCTCTATTTACGCGATCAGAAGCAAACATGTTTTTATTTGTTTTTTTTTTTCTAATACCTCTGCATCTCGCAGACTGTTCAGGCTCCCTCAAAACCTATAATGTCCCGCTATCTTCATCAACAAACCGGACTCTACGGGAGAAAAAGAAATGCCCGCTGCCCAGTTCTCAAAATACGCCCGTCCACGTGAAGGTGTAAGTCCCCCCGAGAATCGCAGACCAGATCTGTAGCAGAGCGGCGAGGAAGTGTCGCGTGTATACCGGAGAAAAGCGGTATAGCTTCCTCGCTCCGTTGCAGCCCTGTCCTGTTCCGGAGTCGCTTTGAGTGGCGGGACGTGACCATCTCGAGAGGAGCCAGACGTAAATCCAGCCTTCTCGCCGCCGTGGGAGCGCCTCAGACTCGTTCAGCGCCGTTAACTGTCCGACTGCGCCGCATTCATACGACGTGGGTCCGCCGATGTGCGAAAACTACGGGAAGAAATTATACACGATTATAAGGGGGCATCTCGCAGGCGTCATGTCTCTCTTCGTGTGAATACGCACGTATATTTTCGAGCTTTTAAAGCCAACCATCTTTCACATGTTGTACGAGTTCGCATAGATGGGGCGGGGCGCCTACATAAATGTCATGCTTCAAATTCTTTAAAAAGAATAAAAAAGAAATAAGCGCTTTCTGAATGTGAACGAGTATGGTAGAACGGGTTATATCATCAAGATTGAGAACTCACAGAACATAGATCGCCTTGAAACACGTTGTGAAGTAAAAGCTTGTTCGTAAACTTTCGAGTAAACGGGGACTTTTAGCAAACCGTTACCGTGTTCCGGTAGTCAGGCCGCGCCCCGCGGTCACGGAATCACTCGGGCGCGCGCTTAAACGCATATGCTGCAAAGGCTCCGGTAGTGCGGTGCGTGGAACACGGTAACGGTTTGCTAAAAGTCGCTATTATTCGGAATACCGTTGAATACGAGCCCGAAGAATAATGCGAGTCGACAAACGGGTAACAGACGTCATACTATCACTTCTTGTTCCTTAGTGCAAATCGGGTCTTTAAGGAATAGTTGTTTCACCCGGTGTTATGACCGTTTTGGAACGCCGTCAGTGTGTGTTACAGTGTACAAAGGGTTAGACGTTTTTGAACTGTTTGGAGAAATAACCTTTATTAGAGGAGGAAGGGGGACGAGTATAGCCGCTGGAATGATACGGGCTGTTTATTACGTTGATATCCGCTTGCTTTATTTTTCCGTGCTCATCACCGCCCTCACTGGAAAATGTCGGTCAATGAGATTGGGGTATATAGTCGATGAAAAAGCCGAATAATGAACCAGGAAGCAAGAAGCGTGATTATGATATAACTCACTTCTAGGGATTCTTAAAAGGCGACTCCGATCGAAAGCAAAACCGAAATAAATGACTGATATCACTTTAGTGGAACGAAATATGATCACAGACGAATTATTAAGTCAAAGTGAAACCACGTACTCCGCTAGAACCTATTTTAAAGATGCGACCAGCTGCTTTTCAGAGGGCAGCAAGCGGGCTAGCTTTTAATCGAGACTGGCGCAGCACCCTTGTGACGCAACGTCTCGGTGGAGCTGCGGTTGATTGGCTGTACCGCGTACCGCAGCACCCGTAAGTTGTCCCTTGGCGGCCTTACGGATGATAATCACTGTTTCTATCACCCTAGCATATAGTTTCAGTTTTGCCGCAGGCGCCAAAAATCAAACTTTGAGCCGTTATAATTTATTTATTTATTTATTTATTTACCATACTGCGAGCCTGGCGGTCAACGCAGAAGAGAAATAAAAAAGTTTGTACAAGCAAAACAAACACGTTACAGCGCTCGGACAGATCATTACACTATCACAGGCAAGGTTGTTGCCTCCTGTGCATTTTGTTAATACATATTGACCATGCGGTGGTGCATATACTAGTCAGGCAAACACTAGCGTAATGCTAACTCGATTGAGTTAAGATCAAGACAGTTGGCAGCTTCATTGGGCAGAGGATTCCATTCAATAATTGTTCTACAAAAAGGAGGACTTGAAAACATTTTTATACTAGTAAGGAGCAATCGCCTTGATGTTAGTGATCCTCTGGGAGCGTGATGTTGAAGGCCGCAGGTACAACTGAGGGTCAATCTTCGTCATTCCGTTTGCAATACAAAATAGTTGTTTTAGTCATGCCACTTTTCTTCGCTTAGCCCAAGAGTCAAGTTGTGCCATTAGTCTCAGTGCTGAACAGAATCCATACGGTTGTATCTGGAAAAAATAAATCTTAGAGCTCGATTTTCTATTCTTTCTATTTGAGAATTCCGATTTTTGCCTATATGGGTCCCATACCGAGTTTGCGTATTCTAAGACCGAACGAACATAGCACTGATACGCAAGTAGCCGCACGTCACTGCTAGCATGGATAAGTTTTCTTCTTAGAAGTACTAGCTTTGTGTAGGCTTTTGCAAAAACGTAGTAACACAGTATTGAGATTTACAACACAATATCTAGAAAAACAATAATACCTTGGAATTCAGAGTCGCAACTTTGGCTGGAAACAGTCGTCATCTCAAATTCAAAAATGTTGACCAGAGTTGCCCTTTAAGTTTTCGGTGACTATAGATCTTTGCAAAAATGGCCTTCTGCGCGCTGCCATCTTGGTCTGCTCTACTATGGAACGCCTTATGAGCATGCGCTGTTGCTCTGCTGTGCGGTATATCAGACGCTGCGCATGCGTCCAGAGTTAAATGACTCAGCGGTTTTCGAACAGGTGATTAACACTGGAAAGGTCTTTAGTCAACACCTCTACGATTATACTTCGTTTCATCTCAAGTCCAGACAAGTCCTATACGAGCTGATGGGACCAATCAGACAGCTCCGAAAGCGCGCCGCCATGGTGCTCATCGCGTTTCTGTACTTTTTCTATCATCGCTGAAACAACCATAAACAGAAACGGCCCAGTGACTTGCGCTTTCGACGCTGCTTGAGCGGTTCCATTACACCGTAGCGTCGTCTGCGCCATTACTTAAGCTGAAACAATATATAGAAGACCTAGTGCTGACTTTTCCTGTGTCACTAAAGAAGGCCCACTTATAGGGCCCTACCAGTGCGTCAGAGTTCAAATGGAAGTGCCCAAGCCAAACGGTTACTCAGTGGTCGCGTCCAATCTCTGTCCTACTTGGGCCTTCTTTTGTGGCGAAGAAAAGTTTATCATTAAAGGCCCTGTTATACCCCGTCGTTGAGTGCATTGAATGCAGCGTAGCGCAGAACGCGCGCGTTTCATTTGCCAGCGTGCAGGAACTCGATATCTGCGACCAATCAGTATCGGTGTGCTCTGTGCTACGCCGCATTCGCTACGCTCGACGTCGGAATATAACAGAGTCTCGTGGCTCTCTTATAGTGGTGGTGTAAATTCCCTAGATAAGAGTTTCCCACAAATAGCGGCATGCTTTGAAGCGCCGACTGCGCGACGGTGGAAGTTTAAGGGAGTGAATGGCGGAGCAAAGCAAAAGACTTAACTGAATGCCGCCATTTTGTTCCAGTGGAACGTGCTTTGTCACTTGTATTGGTTGTCATTACTTTTAAAAAGAAGTATCAAGAGACTTGATGGTGGTGTATAGCCAAACGCGCCCCCTACAATGATGAAGGCCTCCGCACGAGTGCCGAAAGATGACGTAACGCGAGTGTTGCGTCGGAGTTCGGCCACAGGACACGCGTTCAATCAACGCGTCGACGGACGTTCGGCTTCGGGCTCTGGTCCAGTTGCTGAGTTGACACCGCCGGACTCTAATGACGTCTCGTGTAGGAAGAGAAGGATGTTCGCGGGTATCGATTATTTTAGGTGGGGTTGGTGTAGCCCGTCTGACTAGAAATGCAAGATTTAAAAGAGAGTCGCGGAAGAATTACAATCGTCTTCTCCCTCGACGAGTCGTTGCGGCTCGAAGAAGGTGTTTCGGGAAAGATGAAACCCTCTGCATCGAAGACGACGAGGCCCGTTTCGCGGCTCCTTCTGGTCGAGGATCCGACGGGGGCTGCTGGCTGCCCGCACAACTGGGTCACACCGCGAGGAAGCTAAAGATATGGCTTTGGCCCGTTCCTCCTTTTGTCCTGTTCTCCTGAGCAGAGGTCAAGTTAATGGAGACCGTTTCTCTGCATCCCCGGGTGACGAGGCACGGAGACAATGAGCACCGCTTCGAAGCGGGACTGCGGGAAAGCCGCAAAATAAATAAAGATACATAAATAAATGCGTCGAGGAAGAGGACGCTCGCGCGCGCGCTGAAACGTCTGCTTCGGACGACGAAATGCCTTTGTGCGACTCGCCTTGAGGGTTAGGCCGCTCATCGAAGCATTTGGCCGTTTGGAGACGTCTCTTGTTAGAAACCATATTTCCGTAGTTTAAAAATGAAGGTTAAAGGAGGGCGGTTGGCCAACTTCGATTGTTTCTTTGGCTCCGTTCATTTTTGACGTGAACAGTTTAAGTAAGTTTCTGCTCGTCTTCTTTCTCGAAGAGAACGGTTTAGCTTAATCACTGGGAAATATACAAAGAACGCTATGGGAATCACGGAGCGCCGAAGACGGTTTGACCTGAAATATAAATCTACGTAGTGGCAATGAGCATCATGTTTCGCGTGATGGTTGCTTCCGCGCAGATTGCGTTCTGTTGTCTAATCCTTTTTTTTTTTTTGCGTCTAGTTATTTGCTACCTGCGCTCCGCCGGCTTTACGTGAATTGAGATGCGCTGGCATTTTTCTTAGTTTCTGCACCGGGTCGTCAGGTCGCATTATGAATTTCTTTAAATTTGTATGCTACAAAATGTTCGAGTATTTTATTTGAAAATATTTTTCCTAAACAAATAGCCCACAACCTTTCACACGGAACCCTAATTATCATGAAAATAAAGATTCCCTTTTATATCGTTTATTCCGTACAATTTCGAGGGCCTCAGAATAAAGTACTCTCGAAATATCATCGATATGAAACCTGGTAAAACTCCGTGCAGCTTATTTCGCTTGCTGTTCATTATTAAGAGAAGAATTGTCGTGTGCCAATGCCAAGCTATGTTACGCAGGAAAGTCTAGTACCATTCAACAAAATAAACTAGTTTTCTAGTTTCTCGAAATTAACATCGGCTAAAAATCCTTTCTGTGGCGGTGGTATCGCGGTTGTTCCGAGAATTACCAGTGCCATTAAACACCAAGGTGACGGTTTCAAACGCGACTGGTTGTGATTTTAGGAAAACACCTTGTGTGTACAGGCGAAGTTTACCTGACATTTTGGTTGCAGGTAAAGGACTCCTACGACGCCTGGCTTAATCCTCAGTCGGCGGCTGGGAAGTCATAAATGTCATAACTTGATTGATACGGTAAAAACTCTCGAATCTAAATATAAAGAGATAATTAATTAAACCACTGTCCAAAACAAAATTATACATGAGGTTTGTTGTTTTTTTCTCGCTTTGCGAACATTTTTAGACAAACAATAATAACGCAATTATCATATGTGAAAGAGTACAGAACGGTAGAGAACCAAATATAATTTGCAGGGACAAGGAAGCTATGGCAACTGCGAGACTCAATTAGCACCTCAGCCCAGAAAGCTCCTAACGAAGACCTAAGAATATCCCAAACTCCAATCGCAGCGCGGGGGAGGCACGTCAAAGCTTCTCATTGTTCGAGCACGATCGCGCAAATGCAAAGAAGGACCTTTGCCTAAAAACGGTCACTGGCCCATATCATATCGGGAGGTTGCGAGCCGCCTCTCAACACCTCCATTTTGAGACGCGTCTCCACTTCCGAACCGTTTTACATGACAATGGCGGGAACAACTCGGCTACCTTCCTCCTGTGCGCTAGAAATAGCCGCACCACCGAGTAATAGACGCAGTAGGGCGAAGCAGCGGGGATGACGATAAGCAGTAACTCATGGGTCGCTAGGACACTAAACACCAAGGCGAGAATGTCGCCGGCGAACGCTGCAACTAACGGGCAATTCGGATCTACGGCTTAGTCTCCAGCGGAGGCGACACAGGGAGTAGCATCCAGTCTTCATGTACGCGCCAGACGGCGCCGCGAAGATCCGGAAACCTGCATCACAACCCTTGTGGGCACAGAAAGGGGGAAAAAAAATTCGGTGTCTGTTTTCGGTTGAGGTTCTCCGCTACCATCCGCACACCTGAGGCGGAGAGATGGCCGGCGAGGAGAGTGGTTGCACCGAGAGTGAAAGTGGGCTACGCCGTCTCACTTTCTGCTTTATGTGGTCGGCGTGGAAGAGCGGACTTCCCCCGCGCTCTCTCGGAAGGGCCCCCTTCTGGAGTCCCCTTCTCGCCCCGGCGGCACGCACGGACACAGGTGGCGCGAGGAGAGGGTAAGCCTTATAAAAAGACGTGCCCACAGTCCGAGAGGGCATCAGTGCTGTCCAAGGCTCCGCGCCGAACGGACATCCCGAGACTAGCATGGCCGTCACAAAGGTAAGAGGAAGTGGGCTCTTCCCAGAGTGGGGTCACGATGCGGCTGCCAGAGAGCGCCCACCCGACTGGTGCTGCTACCCTGCTTAAAATTCTTCGCTCCGACGACGCACGCGGAGAAAGCGGCTACCTGGCTTTACGGCCGTCCTTCATAGAGGAAGCGCAGCAGAGAAGGGATGTGTCGGTAAGACATATGGTATAGGAAGTACTCTAAAGAAAGAAACCTCCCACTGCGACTGCTACACTGTGATAAGATATAGGCAACGGTGAGTCCCAAAATGTGAGAATGTTGCGCCCGCGCTAAATTTAGGTTTTTTTTTAATGTGCTAGACTGCAGAAACTTTTTAGCACTATAATAAGAGAGAGATTAGTGTAAGAACCAGCGATGCTCATTTGCACTAGCGCAATGCCTGAACCTTTCTTGTAAAAAACATGGCCAAGAACACATGCATGGTACTATCGAGCCAGTGAAACTTGAACGGTGCCCTGACGGAAAAGAAATGCGTGCTTTTCGTAGATGGGTAAAGCGGAAGGATTTTACAACAAGGGATTTGTGTAACAGCCAATTTGCATAGTGACCAACGATTGGTCAATAAGAACGATGGCCTTAAGCAGCCCTACTCTAGTGCGTAGTTTGAGTTTATAAAATTAAATCTGATGCTTCGCTGACGAAAGTAATGAACGCATAATGGACACGATCAATTAAACATTTAAAACGTGTCTAAGTAACAATATATGCTGTTTCTAAGCATATCTTTCGACTAATTGAGGTTACGTCTCCCTGTTTCGTGACCGAGATACATGGTACAAAAGATGGCATGGAAATATGCTCCTTGAATACTCAAAAACAGGACATAATATACCAAAAAAAAAAATCCCGAAATGTCTTAGTACAGCTTCAGACTACATGAAGGTCGCTAGCGTGCTTGGAAAATCAACGTAGTTTAGGCGCCTTTCGCTTGACCTTTCTCATTCTTTCTCAAGGAAACTCTCTAACATTATTTATCTCATTTAACATGACGAACTTTTCGTAAAGCTTAAAATGTTTTTTTTTTTTCTGCTTTTTTTCTAGGTGATTGCATTGTCCCTGAGTTGGGCACTGGTTTCCGCTGGTGGTCTTGGCGGTGGCGGCGGAGGCTTCGGTGGTGGAGGCTTCGGAGGCGGAGGCTTCGGAGGTGGAGGCCACGGAGGAGGCTTTGGAGGTGGAGGTGGCCATGGTGGCGGTTTCGGAGGCGGAGGCGGTGGTGGCCACTCTGTCGATGTTCAAGGCGAGCATTTTTATATTATATATTATTTACAGTACGAAGAAGTTTCAAATAGTTATCGTAATGACCATAGGAAGATTCTCGCCATACTGTTGGGTAACACTATGGTCATTTTTGTTGCAGTTTATTAGAGCTCAGGGCAAAATGTTGCCCTGAGAATTCTTAAACTTTTAGCGCGAACCCGCTAGCATAGAGCTGCAGCATCACGTACATCAAAGTGCTATAAAGTGCAGTATACTCGCAAAAAGAATACACTGTCTGAAAGACACAATCTTCTATCTTTGAATACTTCTCCATGCCTGCACGAAAGACTCTAGAGTATCTTTTAGAACCGCACCGCCAACACTGACGCTATGAGGGTAAGGTGAAAGTTGAAATATATGTGTACACTTACAGAGCAAAAAAAAAAAAAAAAGGAAACGAAAAAATTAATTTAGTGAAATAAGCATCAAGTGAAATATTGATGATTCCCAGATGGTTCCTTTAAGGCTGATTATTCCTGTTTTTCAGAAGTCACCAGTTTGTTCTTACTTGTGTTAGAAGCAAACCATTGCTGCGAAAACGTAGAGCACGCCTCAATCTTTTATTGCAGACAGAAAGTTTGATGACCTAGACAGTCCCAATATACGTTTATTTCAATGGACTGAACAGTCTACTGAAACTTCTTAAAATGTTCCTGAAGTAAAAAAAAAAAACACTGCCAAAAAGCGATTATTCTTTCTATATTTATTCATATTCATAACAGATTGTAGATATAACATCACTGCTATGATTTTCTACACAAAATACCGAAAACACATGATGGCTGCAATCACCGACCCTTAACGTTCTTCCTTATTCATGAGGAGAAACACGAACCTGCAAAACTGTTTGATACAGATCTGTTTTCTTTTTTTTTGCCTCCGTATAATTCATGCGGAGAGAAATAAACAGTGCAGATATGACTGTATTAATTTATTATTTTCCAAATGCAGCGATCGACGTGCCATCGGTAACGGAAGGTGGTGGCGGAGGAGGCGGGTTTGTCGGAGGAGGTGGAGGAGGTGGTGGCGGAGACACCGCCAACGTCATCGTCATTAAGGGTGGAGGCGGCGGTGGTGGTGGTGGTGGCGGCGGCGGCCGTCAGGTGACCACGCTGCGTCGCTTCACGGCCCATGTGGACACCAGCTCCGTGCCCATCGACTTCCAGCATGTCCAGGTACTATGTCATTGAAAAACCTCTACTACGAATGGCACAAGGGAACGTAGTACATAAGGCGGTGCCGATTTCAATATTTCAATCTACTTTATCTATACGGCCCTGTGTCGCACTCAGAACAGAAGTCATTTAAATTTTTTACAGTTTGTACGACTATTGAAGTGGGCGATCTGAATCGTGATTTAATGGACACGCAGCCTCAGGGGAAAATGGCTGAGAGGCTCTCAGGTGCGTAGCCGACGGTAGCCAGAGGTGTCGGAGGCTGTCATTTATATAGCGGTCCACGAAGTTTCTGCGAATGAGTTGCTGTAGTCATTGTTTTCTGTCGTGGAAGGCAAAAAAATGCAGTCCAACTAAGAAGATGAGCCGACTGAAGACTCCAATGGCCTTCCTGACCTTATTATGATGGGTGCTGTATGCCTGAATATTGTTTTACTAGGTACCTCCTCACGGTGAGACAAGAGTGGCTGCCTTCTTGCACCTTGAGTTTTTCATTGAATGACTCAACAACCCTTTGAAAACCGCGAAGTTAGCCGGACCTGAAGCCGACAGAAAGAAATTGAAAAAAAAAACCTCGTCAGAGCCTTATTGTGGCAGCCGATATTTCTGCATAAGACAGCTTTTTCGAAAATAGGCTTAGAGCGAAACGTCAGCCACTACTCTGAAGCTTCCAGAAGGCTCCTGGTAAATTTAAATGTCCCTAGGGTGTCCTATCGATATTCAAAATTTCACGTGTTTCGTCTGGAGCACACTAAGTAGCGGCTTCTCGTCGGTTGATAGCGCACACCCAGCACGGGCTGAAAAAGAAGACATCTTTCCCCACAGATACCGAACAAGTTCCCGAGCCGGCCACTTGGTGCCACCCGGCACGGCCCCGTCGGTTACATCGTCGCCATGGAAGGCCAAGCTCAGGTTCAAGGAGGCGGCGGCGGACACGGCGGCGGCGGAGGAGGCTTCGGTGGAGGCGGGTTTGGTGGAGGTGGCTTCGGAGGAGGTGGATTCGGAGGCGGAGGTGGCGGAGGTGGACACGAGGTGTTCGAGGTCAAGGCTATCTCCGGAGGAGGAGGCGGCGGCGGTGGCGGCCACGGCGGTGGTGGATTCGGAGGAGGTGGCTACGGGGGTGGCGGTTTCGGCGGAGGTGGCTTCGGCGGAGGCGGTTTCGGCGGAGGAGGTGGCTTCGGAGGTGGGCATGGAGGTGGAGGTGGGGGCGCCAATTTGCAGCAAGTCCACGTTGAAGAAGAGACCAAGACGCACAGTTCTGGAGGCGGCGGTGGCCACGGAGGCGGCGGCTACGGAGGTGGCGGAGGCTTCGGAGGTGGAGGCTTCGGAGGCGGACACGGAGGCGGAGGCGGTGGTTTCCAAGTAGAGAACGTCGAAGTCGTCAAGGTGGCAGCAGGAGGCGGCGGCGGCGGGGGAGGCTATGGCGGTGGCGGCGGTGGTGGTGGACACCACGGTGGCGGATGGCAGTGAGAGAGTGGTACGTTGCTGAGTTGATGGAGCTTGGTATCTGAATATTACCAGGACAGGAAGGACCATGAAATGTTTTAAAATAGAGGTGTTAATTTGCATTGAAAGCTAGAGTCGGTGGCAGGTTAAAAATTCAAGGAAACTCCTCCCAGCCCTTCGTACTTTAGCAGAGCGAACGCTGTCGAAAATAGAAAGAGAGGTTAAGGTGCTTCCACTGAACTCTTTACCTTTCACCGTCTGTAGACATCAAAGACGAAGAAAAAGAAAGTTTTTATATTGCCAATTTTATTTGTTTTATTAATTCTATGTTAACCCAAAGATCATTGGATGGGAAAGGAAGTAAAACAGTGCCACGCAAAGGAGGGCTCGGCGTTGCTTCTGAGATTTAGATTTCAAAATCACTGTTACATTCGCCTTAGCAGAGTTTTCTCTGTATTGAGCACGTAAATTCTGATTTGAAGATTCTTGAAAAACTATACAAGAACCATATCATTAGAACATTGAAGGTTCAGCGCTATATTTGTTAATAATATATCGGGTGTCAGTAATAATGATAATGATAATAATAATAATAAATGTTAGTTTCCATCATGTACATGATAGAAGTAGGCCGAGTTTAGAAGTCATCTTAAACCCCGTTTACTCACTTGCGACTTATGACCGGAGAGGCTAAAAACCGGGTTTTCAGCCTTTCGTGACGGCTTGCGACCGGCGCCGGAGCAGCGCAGCCGGCCGTAAGCTGTCACAAGAGGATTAAAAACCTGCCATGTCGGCGTCGGTCGTAGTCATACGCATGTGTGTGACCGGACGTGCATTGTCACCCATACAGCAACCGAACACCGGCAGGAGCTGTTTCGTTGAGTTTGCTTTTCCGCATAAACACAAGTATTGCTCAAAAGCCAACGCTGTTCTCCCAGGGGACTTCGGACGATGACCCAGTTCGATCGGGACGCGGCATTTAATTTCCCCAATTGAAGTCGGATCGGAAAGTGAGATATTTCAAAATGTAATATAAATTATCCTGGTTAATTCAAAAATGGGGATAACTATATATATATATATATTTGTTAAATTTGTATTGACGTTGGTTTTTTGTAAAATGTTTAACAGAGTTGTACTGCCGTCTCAGAAAGAACCGATAAATGCACATTTATGCAGTTAGAAAATGGTAATATCTGGATTCGTAACTTATATTGTTGATTCATTCCCGTTTTCAAACCAACCCAATAAAAAAGCACGGCACTAAGTTTGAGCAACGTGCAGCACTCTTTAACACCAGCTGTGTGAAATGGAGCAGGGGGTTGAGCCAAGTGGAGTATTCGGTTGCTCATTTTGCCAAACTCCGCATAGAGGATGTTGTCGGCCTATTTAATGTTTCTTTTTAGTTCTTAGATTATGACCCAAAAACAAGTTAAGAAGCACAGGTCACGATGCGTTCCTCACTGTCATTCTTGTACGTTTGAGAAACAGCAAGACGCATTCCGTGATTAATCGAAGCCTAGGTTCGCATGAACTTCATTTAAAAATAATCAACTGAGATAAACGAATTGACTTCAATTGACAAAGGAGCGTATCAACAAAACCAGATAGACCAAACAAAATCTTCTCCGTTTCAATGCGAACGGTTGGAGTCGCCAATTTCAGTTCTTGATCAAAGATGTCCAGAACTAAACAGAACACAAAACAGACGACTGGGCGCAAGTATTCCTCCCTATGTTGCGTCAGTTATTAATATAACGGTAGAATAGTCTATCGTGCTGAGGCACCTCATGATTCTACGGTTCGGGGCTTGTTTAGTCAATGCACTTCCCTCCGAACTCCGGGATATTTAATCTCCAGCACACAGTAGTGATCACATATTGAGTGCACTGCGTCGCAACATTCGTGCATACCAATATTAATGACTCGGAATGCCTTAACCTCCATCGCGAGCCGCCTCAGGTTATGGTGTTTTAGCCGCTTCACATATACTGGTGCTTTAACCGAAACACTTGGCCCAATGTCCCCTTCTGTTTAGTGCTTTTTTAGTTTCTCCTTTTTACAACATCATTTGAACAGAAATTCATCTGATGTCATTAAAACGTTGTTTAGTTACAATATAATTTTGAAAGGGTCAACTGACTTCATAATTTAGACACCGAGGCAAGGATAAATAAAACAACGAACGAGACGACACAAAACCTTGATATTTTGTGTGATCTTTTTTTTTTTTCGTTTATATCTCCATTTATTAGGGTTTAGATTATAACGTTTTCCAACGAGCTCGTCCGCATACTTTCGCTGTTTGCAGATGACTTCTTTGTTTCTTCATGCAATGTTCAAAATACACCACCCTTACTCGCGTAACTCACACAAGAAGCTTTAATAACAGTCGTATTTTGTTTATGTCTTTCTTTACACTTCATCAATTTTAGTAGCACTCAGGCTGACGCCTCCAACCTAGTGGAAAGCAACAAATTTGCCTGAAAAGCGCATGTAACTTCACTTTTTTATATTTTATTTTGATGTTCAAACTGTGACACCTTCACTTGAGTAGCTTGCACCAGAAGCTTTATTAACAATCGTATTTTGTTTTTGCCTTCCTTTTTCTGTGAGGTCCCGAAGTCATACTGGAAACCCTCCAACCTCGACGAACTCTCCGGCACGCCACAGCCGACCGGGCACGCCCGCTTCCATACCAGCGAAGAAGCCGCGCCCCAGCGGCGGTGCCGCGCCGGACTTCTCCAACCGTGTAATATATTGTTGAGCTCGCTCGCGCTGTGCATCGCAGCAAGGCGCTCCCCGCGCCGAATGTTAATAAAACTCGTTGTACATACTGTAAAAAGAAATGCACTAGCTCTGGCTTCCGTGTCGTTTCCTTTTTGCTCGTAAGTAAGCGCCCAGGCTCATGAGATATAACAGGGCCAGCTGTCATAGTACGTGGTTATGTACAGCATAGTTTTTCAACTTCCGGCTCTGGAGGTGCGTGCCAAGGCAGTGAAGTTTCTCGGCCCGCAGTTTGATTTTATTTTTCTGGGAATTTAATTTATAGGATAATATAGTAAGGGTGCAGGCGAGCTGGTGAATGTTAACTATATTGAATAAACCTGAGACTGGGGCAGAAAAGAACGAGTCGAAGTAACAGGAAAGGAGAGGACGACGTCTCCAGACATCGTCATGTCCTTTTCTGTTCCTTCGACTTTTATGTTATTTTCTGCCCCAGTCTTAGGTTTATTCAATGTGGTTAATTAATGACCTTTAAACCCCGCAGAAGCTAAGGTATCGCCCAACCAGATATTCTTTGGTAAGAGTCAGGGTATGGCCACCTAAACCTAAATCGCTTATTTAATTCCAAAGTTAGGCTTTCCTCCCCGGCAGTTCGTTTTCAACCGGTATTCTGGGGCCCAGATTAACGAGCAACTACCAAAGATAGGCTTTCCTGATGATTGTTTGGTTGTTGCCTGGCATCTTTGAGTCGTCTGTGGCACTATTATGGCGAACCAGACCAAAGCCGATGACTTTTCTTAGATAGCTAGGGCCAAGGCATAATACCTTGGACTTAACTATCTGCTTGCAGCAACATCTTATCAGCCCAAGTGAGGTCCCTCAGGTTGCCAAACTTTGGTTAAGTTAGGTAATCACCTTGCGTGTCAACTGGTTATTTACTCTGCCACACTTAGGGAAGGCGGACTTCGTGGTGACCACTAAGACACACGTGCCTGATAAGGTTCAAAAAGCTTGTTCATGTTCAAGAGACATACTGGTACTAGGGGTCCACAGTCAAATTTGCAGTATGATGCATGAATATTTTGGCAATAGCCTCAGCATGAGTAAATGCTAAGGCTGCGACAAGACAAACAGACCTTGTTGGCTTTGCAATTGTAAACCATCTCGTCTGTTGGCTTCGTTGGTTTTACTGTATTTAAAGGAAAGGGAATCAATCTGTTGCGATTTAAAATGTTTCTGTAGGTGCAAAATTATTATTAAAACGTATTAAAAGGGTTTTTAAAGTAAGGCTTTTGCTTAATAAATACGGATGGACACGGTCAAAAAGAGGGAACCTAAGAGTAAAACAGTTGTTCCCTGAGACCTCTTTGCACTGATATGAGCCCAACTTTGTTTTGAAATGGCGATGTGTTCAAACTTTTGTGTCCTTCGTGCCGTAATCTTTTTTAGAGCGATCATGGTAAACCAGTTCACCTGCTCGTTAACATTTTCTTTGGTCGCTCCTGGCCGGTACATTTATTTATTTATTTATTCAAGTTCCCTTAAAGGCCCTCGTTGAGGGCATTACATAAGGGGGGGTACATAACACGAGAGCATAAAACAGTAACAACGACATATGCGGATACATGGGGTGCTGCAAAACAACGTGGCATCGCCACGAGCAACGGCAATACACAAATTAGTCTGGGTACATAGGGAGCGTAAGGGGATGAAAACATTGATACATGGCAACCAGTAAAGCACAAGACAAACAAATAGAAAGGCACAGTGGGATTAACAGAAATGAGCACAAAGAGCGTTGCGAAATGCGGTGGGATCCGTCTGGGTCACAATAAGTGAGGGGAGGTCGTTCCTATCTACAATAGAACGAGGGAAGAAGGAGGAGTTAAAATAGGATGTGCTGCCTGAGATGCGAGAAACGTGACACGGGTGATTTAGCCGCGATGAAGATCGCCTGGGGGGTAGGAGGAGCGGGTCTCGGAGCGCAGGGAGGTAGTAGTAAATTTTGTGAAAGAGACAGAGCCGCGCTATCTTACGGCGGACGTTTAGTAAAGGAAGGTTCAGTTCGCTCTTTAGGGCGGATACACTAACCGACCAATCGTATTTCCTCAAAATAAACCTGGCAGCGCGGTTCCGGACTGCCTCGAGATGATTTAAAAAGTATATTTGGTGAGGGCTCCAAATGTCCGCAGCATATTCCGATTTGGGTCGAATGTATGTCTCATAAGCCAACTTTCGCACGAATGGGGGAGCCGATTTCAGGCTTAGACTTATGTAACCGAGGCAGCGAGACGCCTCGGTGCATATAAGTTCGATGTGAGCGTTCCAGGTAAGATCGTTAGTTAGAGTCACACCGAGGTATGTATAGGACGGGACGTCTTCGACTAAGTTATTTTCTAACTTGTAGGAGAACTGAGATCCTTGCCGTTTTCATGAAAATTGGACTACCTTGCATTTAGATTTGTTTAGCGTCATTAACCACCTGGTGCACCATGCCTGGATTTCGTCCGGGTCTCTTTGAAGTAAAAGATGGTCTTCAAAAGAAGGTATCCTTCGGTATAGGACGGAGTCGTCAGCGAAAAGGCGGATGTTAGAGGATATTTTGCCTGGAATGTCATTAATAAAGATCAGAAAAAGTAGGGGACCAAGACCCGAGCCCTGGGGAACTCCCGAAGTAACCTCAGCGCGGGTGGATGAGGAACTATTAATTGTGGTGAATTGAGTGCGAGAGGAGAGGAAATCCTGGATCCAGGAGAGAATGAGAGGGTCAATTCCGAGGCATGAAAGTTTGGCAAGCAGGCGACAGTGAGCAACGCGGTCGAAAGCCTTTGAAAAGTCTAAAAATAGGGCATCAGTTTCGTGGTTGGATTCAAAATTAGTGTATAACTGGTGGGTGAATTCTACGAGTTGCGTCTCACAAGACAGTCCCTTACGAAAACCGTGTTGCTTGTTGTAAAAGAAGTTATTACTCTCAAGATGAGATACAACGTTTGAGTAGATAATATGCTCTAGGAGTTTTGAGGCTACGCAGGTTAGAGATATAGGGCGGTAGTTCGAAGCCGAAGAACGATCCCCAATTTTAAAGACCGGAACGACCTTACCCAGTTTCTAGTCGGATGGTAGGCATCCCTGCGATAAGGACTGCGAGAATATTAAGTAGAGAAATTCGTCGGATATTGCTTTGGTGTAATGAAGAATTTTGGGGGTGATCTCGTCAGGTCCTCCAGAGGATGTCAATTTCAAGTTGTCAAGGAGTTTCTCTATTCCAGCGCATGAGATGTCAATAGCTTCCATTGACTCGCACGGTAGTGCTGCCAATATAGGAACGTCGGCGTCTTCTAATGTAAACACAGACGAAAAATAGCCGTTTAATACTGTGGCACAGTCCGCTTCAGATATCGGGGACCCGTCCTCGTTGGTTAGCTGGATAGAGGAGGAGCGAGAGTTGGGGGATATTATCTTCCAGAATTTTTTAGGGTTGTTACGCAGGATACCGAAAAGATCCTCAAAAAAGAACTTGTGTTTAGCCAGACGAAGGTTCCGAGTGTAGGTCTTAAGGCGCAAAAAGTATGCATCCCAGGCAGCGTCGCAGTCTAGATGCCTTGCTCTTCTAAACAATCTCTTTTTTTTATTGTTGAGGGACCTTGATGCTTTGTTATACCATGGGTTGCAATGATTGCTCCGTATATGTACAGAGGGTACAAACAGGTCAACGAGATTATTTAACTTGTTCTTAAAAAGTAACCAGTTCTGTTCTACGGTCCTAGAGTAAAAACTGGCGGTATACAAAGGCAGATATGCAGAAAGATTGCTGTTCCTTGCGTCGAAATTGACTTTGGAGTAGTCCTTGATCATTTTTGAGGATGGGTTTCTATAATGGATTGGTAAGGATAACTCCACGGTCAGCAGATTGTGGTCGCTAAAACCTTTCCTTTGGCAAATAGTTGTCACCAGGTCTGGGGACGTCGTTAGAATAAGACCAAGGATGTTGTCTTCACGTGTAGGTTTGTCGACGACTTGGGTGAGATTATGGTTTAAGCATAGATCGAGAAAATCCCTGGCTTCACTGGACCCACTAGTTGTTAGACTAAACCAATCTATGTTAGGGAAGTTAAAGTCGCCAAAGACTAAGACATTTGATCTTGGGTACCGCTCATTGATTTCAAGCAGCAGAGAATGAAGCTCTAATTTGGAGGTCGGTAGCAGACACCGATTATAGTTTTTGTGCAGGACGATGTAACACAAACAAAAGTAGCCTCGATATTGGAGCTGATAGTAATATGAAAGGAAGAATTTTTTTTTTTATTTATTGATACTACTATTTCTTTTGGGAGATGTGGTAGGAGGGGGTACATAATGTTGTATAAAGGCATACATTTCTAGTAATTTTAGCACACGCGAATAAGGCAATCAATGTCATCATTATACGGTGTTGAATAAAAATTAGAGCAAAACAACAACAACAACAAAACAACCTGCAAGAAATACCGTCAATCGCAGGACTTACAGAAACTGCAAAGGTTAGCAATGAGTGATGACTCAGATGAGGCATTTATTATATGACTGGGTAGGGCATTCCAATCATGAATGGTCCTTGGGAAAAATGAGAACTTAAATACATCGATCCCACAGCTGTATTCTTGTAATGATCTACAATGAAAATTTCGCGTGGGGTAATTATGGAGAGCAGGTGAAATATATGTAGAGGTGTCAATATTAAATCGGTTGTTTAGTAGGTCGAGCAAAAATTTTAATCTTTGAAACATGCGTCTATGGGTTAATGGGCTAATGCTGGAACACACATATAGTTCGGAAACCGGGTATTGTCTCTGAAATTTGTTGTATGTGAAACGCAAGCCTTTTCTCTGTATGGATTCAAGTAAATTTATGTTGGTTTTAGTAAACGGGTCCCAGACAACGGACGCATACTCTAATATAGGCAGAACAAACGTTTTATAGGCTGTTAATTTTACATCCGATGAGGTTTGCTTTAAATTTCACCGGAGAAACCAGAGCTTAGTTAATGCCTTGCGAACAATATATTTGATATGGGTGTTCCAACGCAGGTCGTTTGAAATGATTACACCGAGGTATTTATAGGAAGTCACTTCGGCTAGGACAGTATTGTTAATGGTATAATTATAGAAAAGAAAACTAGTTTTGCGGGTTATATGCATGCGAACACATTTGTTAACATTTAGTGACATCTGCCACGAGTCACACCAATCGTGGATCTTGGATAAGCAGCTGTTAAGTAATGTCTGGTCACTAACACCATTTACCTCAGTGAAGATAACAACATCGTCCGCGAATAAACGTGCTCGCACAGGAATGTTAGCAGTGATTTCATTTATAAAAATTGAAAAAGGTGAAGGCCCAAGGACTGACCCTTGTGGAACGCCTGATAGCACAGGGACTGGTGAGGATGCACTAGAGTTTATCTGAACGTACTGTTTTCTTTCTAGCAAGTAATTTTCAAGCCAGGAGTGGATGATATCGTTTTGCACGATTGATTTAAGTTTTAGAAGCAGTTTACAGTGTGACACTCTGTCAAACGCTTTGGCGAGGTCAAGAAAAATTACATCAACCTGTTTAGAACGATTTAATATTTCAGCAAAATCATGAACGGTTTCAAGTAATTGCGTTGTGGTTGAAAGGCCATGACGAAAACCATGTTGATTCACATTAAAAAGTTGTGATTTTCTAAATACGCCGCCAAATGTTTAAAAACAACGTGCTCTAAGAGTTTAGAGCAGTAAGGAAGCAAAGGAATTGGCCGGAACTTCCCAGGCAAGAGATGAGATCCAGATTTGTGAACGGGAACGATCTTGGCAATCTTCCATTCTACAAGAATGACGGACTCCGACAATGATCGTTTAAAAATTAGATAAAGATACTTTGAGCACTATTCTGCGTAGCGAACGAGGAACATATTTGGAATGCCATCGTGACCAGCAGCTTTTTTTGTCGAAAGATTAAGCAACGCTGAAAACAGTCCATCGGGAGAGATAAAAACATTGGGTAACACTGATAGGTTGGGTGACAGGTTTAAACAAGGAATAATGCCGTTATCTGAGGTGAAAACAGACAAAAAATAATCATTGAAACCTTCAGCGATGGCACAGTCATCCGTTATTAATCTGTCCGAAACCATAAGTTTGGAAATGTCTTTTCGAACCGGGGACAAAGACCTCCAAAACTTATCGGGTGATTCCCTAAGGAACGTGTGCAAAGTTATATTGTTATACTTATGTTTTGCTAGGCGAATCACAGCTTTCAGTCTTGTACGCATTTCATTGATATTTAAACGTCTTTTGCCCTTCCTGGCACGATTAATTTTTCGTTTTAGGCGTAGGATATCGCGAGTGATCCATGGATTATGTTTTCTGGTAACTTTGACACTCGGTGGAACAAACCTTCGTAAACATTCAAGCACGGTTTCTTTAAAATAATTCCAAAGGGTATCAATAGAAGAACCATCAGAACACATGTTTGAAAAAGAATCAAACGACACCTCAAGCGCGTCAAGTAGTGACTCGTCTTCTGCTTTAGAAAAATTAAACACACGCCTAGAAATCTTCTTTTTACGTAATGAAGGACGAAGTGTTGAAGTAGAAAACTCAACGAGTACCATTTGATGATCAGAGATCCCATCCACCACTTGGCAGTCGTACGTACGTGCTGCAAGTGGTTCCGATAGAAACACGAGGTCTAGTGTAGATTGAGAAGACGAGGTGATTCGTGTTGGACTACTAACAATTTGAAGTAGATTGTTATTATAAACCAGGTCAACTAGCAAGGATGAATTAGGGCAATCACTGCCACTACACATAGAATCCCAATCGATTAAGGGTAAGTTAAAGTCACCAGCCATAACAAGAACCGGGTATTTTTGTTTAATCTTAAAAACAAAATCAGCAAGAAGATCAAGAACGGATGAGCAAGCATTTGGCGGACGATAGACTACGCCGACGACGATTGGCGGAGTAAACCCGGTAAGCTTTAGCCATAAACACTCAATATCAGGAGCGTCATTGATTACAACAAAATCCAAATGATTTTTCAGGATAACTGCAACGCCCCCACCACGTGATTCGCGATCGTTCCGAACAATGTTATACGAAAATCCACTTTTTTACCGCTATTAGCACGCCACCTCCTCTCTGTGCGGACCGATCACATCGCTAAATATTAAACATTAAGTTAGGGGGGGAAATTTCGCTGTCACTTATCTCAGGCTGTAACCACGTTTCTGTAACAATGACAATGTCAGAATTATTATCTTGAATAAAGCGACTGAGCTCGTCACGTTTGGGAAGGAGGCTACGGATATTAGTGAATGTGACTTTATGATTCGAAGTCTTTATACGTCGCGTAGTAACGGGCGGCGGTGACCGATCAGAGACAGGTCCTCGTCGCTATCTAGGAATCTCTGTGACGGAGTCGGTCGTAGAGTCATACTGGAAACACCTGTCATTGACGTACAGTTTTTCAAAGCAAATTTTGAAAAGGGAGTTCAGTGATTTGCCATAATGAAAGAGTTTAGTGCGAGCCGTGCGTACTGAAAGCGAGAAGTCCTCACGCACCGCGTACCGAGTTTCCTTTAGTTTTCCTCCAGAAAACAGAACGTTCTGCTTGTCGTTGAAGCGCAAGAATCTCACGATAATCGGTCGGTTTTTGTTAGCCGTGAACTTTCCCAGCTAGTGGGAGCGTTCAAGGTTTTCGGGGCTTATCTCGGATGCCTAGGTTTTGTGCAGAAACCCGGATTACCTTTTCCTCCGACTGGGTCCATGTTTCAGTCTGCGAGTCCGGAATGCCAAAAAACAGCAGATTTGACCTCCGCAGTCCATTATCTGTGTCGTATCATCGCGAATTTACCTTGTAAAGTTCCGACACAATACCGCCTGAGGCCTCATGGTCAAGAACGTCGCGTATGGGAGAGGCCTTCCCTGCGGCTAACTGGGCCTCGAGAGCTGTAACTCTATCGGAAAGTGCACTCACATTTTCGTCGGTGGACTTTTGAGCGCTCTTAACCCGCCCAAGCTCGGCAAGCACATCGTTCTGGCTCTTTTCAATCCTGGTGATAATTTCAAGAATACTATCTAACTGCTCCTCCACAGTTGGGCCTGGGTTTGTCTCAATGTCACCCGATATTTGCAGTAGTAAAAGGGACAAATAACGAACATGAATGCATTTGACAAGGAACGCGAGCACATGCTTACGACAGTCAGGGAGGTCGTAGGGGCACAACATCGCCATCAAACACAAATCGTTACTACGATAACAGGCGGCATTAGAAAGGGGACCAACCTGAACAAAGGATAGGGTTTGCATCGTTTCTCGAGCGATGTCGTGCCCCAACTGGCCGTCCCGCGTGGTGGGCTTTTGTAGTCGGCCGCGGAGGCAGGGGTCACGTGATGTCCCCGAGCTTGAGTGTTGCCAGGCGTCGAAGATGTACGCGCCCGGGTCGGGCCGTGTGAGCCGCGTGGTCGGTGAAAGCATTGGTGGGCCTGTCGCCAGATGCTCCGCGGCGATCCGTGAGTCATCCCGTGTCAGCGGGTCGTGGAGAAGATTTCCGGGCGAGGTTGGCGAAGTCGTAGCAAGGGCAGCGGTCAGCAACACCTGAACAAAGGATAGGGTTTGCATCGTTTCTCGAGCGATGTCGTGCCCCAACTCACCCTTTCCTGTTGACACAATTTCTTCTTGGGTATTTTTTTTAATAATGTAAAATTAATCGTGTTCGTGCACCGGTAAAATTAAATTATATTTATGGTTTCAGCATATTCATTTCCATGCGAGGACGCTCATGTTTACATGTAGGGTGCACTGACATTTTACACATTAAAGAGGTGCAAAACGCCTGTTCCAGAGACTTAGACCCATAACTACACCATTTCAGCACCCTTAATTAGAGTGATACACCTACCTTAATCATAAAATATGGTACTGTTGCATGAAACACCCTGCATATTTTGAATGGTGTAAAATATGAAAAGACGGTGGAAAGTGCGCTACGGTAAAGTGAGCCGAGCACCGTTTTTTAAGGATGTCTGCGCTTCAAAAAACAAGTTTTAGCGGAGGTTGTTTTAGGGACTAGGCCGAATAATGTTTGCTTGTACACATTTTTACTTGGGAATATCTTCCATTGAGTTAGATATATTAGGTTTTTTGTTATGTATTGACGAGAAAAAGGCAGCGTACGTACTTGTTTCCTTCGTAATTGCGCAGACTGTCACCTGCGAGTAAATGTCTTTAAATTGTGGAGCATATAGAGTGGTGGAGGGCAGTCACCAGTGTAGTGAGTCCTCTCTCGTGCATATTTTACTGCGTCTTTATTGACAATTTCTGTGCAAGTGAAAACTTAATGTGGTGCTTATGGCTTGTAAACTTCTTACTCGTATGAAACAATATCCGAAGAAGGCTGCTAAAATCGGCAGCATGCTATCTTAGTTTGCATTCACCGGTAGATTAAAGGTGTTCTTTAACACTCTTAGGGTGTTAGCCCTTGTACAAGTTGATTGACACCCTTGAGAATGTAATTTGTTTTAGAATGAGTCATAAAACAAAGTGTTAATCAAAAGTAAATTTTAAACTTTCCGCAAGGAATAACCGCGTCATAACAACATAAAAAAGTACTTATGTCATGAAATAGTATTTGTCATGCGAAGGAACAAACACATCTTTAGTCTAATTAACTGTTACATGAAACGGATTTCTGAAATGCTGTTGCAGTACAACATAAAACGTCATTCCTGCCCTATGTCGTAAAATAAGTATTTCATCACGTTGTATTCTCTCAACCTATGGCGTCCGCGTTAACGATAGCCCTAAGCATTACTGATGAAGATTTTATATATAGACGCGCTAAAATACCCAGTTAGTCTACATTGCGGCTAAGCACTCGGGCTTGGTTGCATGGCAGCAATCTACGGAGGGACGTCGGCGAATGACAAGGTCAAAATTATGTTTATACTCGTTTTAACCTCAAGAACCACTGTAAAAAAAAAGGGCGGCTCCTTGCGGAGCTTTACTAATTTCCCCGTTTATTTATATACGATTTAGATTTAGAGAAAATTTTGATGTGGGAACATTTGTGATTAGATATGTTATTTCTTCAAGGCGTGCACGCCTCAAACGCCAAAGAAGCACTGCATTTTAATCCGACAACCAAATCACATACCAACTACTTCACGCGGCGTATGAACAATGCTCAAAACTTTATTTTTTTTTTGTAAAAAAAAAAAAAAGAACAAGTATAAATTGGAAAAAAAAATGTGCGCTGCGATTCTAAGCATCGAGTTTGACATGCTTACGTCATGATCAGTTTAACAGCGCAGACTGCCTTTTTAGGCCTAAATATACTTTCAGCTGCGCCATTTTCTCACCCCTCTCCATAGATTAAAGGGATTGGCTTTCCCAAGGGCACTGCGGGAGAGTAAACACCCAGATACCTTAGAGTGTAGCGAAAACTACAAACCTTAAGCCTAAAACCAATACTATTATAGTACATTCTTACCATATAGTCTTGCTTAGTCTTCAAAGTTACTAGATAAAAAATAAATAATCATTTTTGTCTTCTTTCCTGCAGTCGAGGAGGCGGTATTCTGACAACGTATACATTGTGTTTTGCACCATAAGCACTGCTGAAACGGCTCAGTCAAAAAATAAACAACGCACCGTGAATGGCTAATGGTTCGAGGTGCATTGGGCACGAGACGGAGCTTCGAATTGTGCGATTCAATCCTAAAAAAAAGAACGAGGCGTTGGAAAGTGCTTCACTTCTTTTGTGACGCCAGAACAAGGTTCGGTTGGCACAGGTTAACGGTGAGCACCAAGTTACGCCATTTTGAACTTTGATTTTTGAAAACAGAACGTCTATTACAGTTCTTACGTTCCCACAGACCCTATACCCGCGACCACAAACCTCTGATAGTTACTTAGTATAAAAAGCGGGTGGGCAATCGGTTAAATAGAACCGTCTACGCCAGGGGCCGCAACGTATACAGCTTGCGAGGCGCACTCCAGGAGAGGAGGTATGTTTGGTTCCAAGCCCTCTATAATGGGACGTATCAACTCAAGAGATTAACCAAATAAAGTTGATTGATCAGCTGATCCCCAAACAAACAATACGCCGAAAAATGAATTCGCAGCGAACCCCATACTTCGTTTCAGCGCAGCTCCGAGCGTGGCCAAAGTTGCGTATGGCCAAGGCCAATGAAATGCCGGCGATAGGACGCGACTTCCGCCTGCACTTCGCATATCACTCCGTGCGGAATCTGCGCAAAAGTGCAGAGTATTCGAAGAGAGACATTTCGTCTGATACGGGAGTATCGACGGCATCGTCCGTCACATAATTAAAAATGTAATTTCGCGTCCTTTGGCGTTCATTGCAGTGGCTGCTTGCCTTCACGGAGAGCCGTCGCACTGTCGGGAGAAGAAGGCCAGAGCTGGAACACGGAAGTTGGTCATGTTCGATGCCCAGTCGGGCCTTCCTCTCTGCCGCGGTGCCGTCCGGAGCCCACGGAAGAAACGCGCTCTTTCTGCGAGCGCATAACAGCAACAGAAGCATGCCGCGTCCTTCCGGTCGCACTGAAGTACGCGCTTTCTCGGCGCTCCACCGGCACCGCAAGGTTTTTGCCTCTGACCGCCGCCTTGGCACCCGATTTCGCCACTTTTTTATCGCAGGGAGTTTCGCGCCGTCGCCGGATGAACCTTTCGTCCATATCCCAACGTCTGTAAGCTCCGATGTTCGTTGAACAACTTCGCGGTACGGCGCGGTTTGAGACTCCTGACGAAGTAGAGTGCAAAATCATCACGATATCGCGCCGGACGCCCAAACGTGCCTTTCTTCTTATCTTGCGTTCTCGGTGGAAATTAGGAAAACAGAAAACCAAAGGATGTCCAGCAATTTGGTGTTGAGAACACGAAATCACACGAAAAAACTGAAAAAGAAGTGCAGTCACCTCAGTGTTGCCAGCAGGTAAGCATTTTTTAAGAACGTGGAACGTCATTTATTCCATTAATTTTAGAGCGTAGCTCTTAGGCGCCCGTCTCCGGCTTGAGCAGCGTCGGCGTAACCGCGCGGTGCATCATGGGATGCGTGACGCCACTGGTGACGTCACTGATGACGTCATTAGGGCGATGACGTCATTGTGATGACGCCGCTGATGACGTCATCAGTCACGTTACGTGTGACATCATCATAGTGACGTCATCACGGGGACGTATACGTGATGACGTCACTGGTTACGGTCTGATGACGTCGTCACAATGACGATGGCAATGCCGATGACGACATTACGATGACCCCGGTGACGTCACATGACCCCCGTGAGGTGAGGTGACCCCCGTGAGGTCACATGACCCCGGTGACGTCACGTGACGTCACGTGACCTCCGTCAGGTCACGTGACCCCCGTGAAGTCACGCGACCCCGGTGACGTCACTTGACCCCATGAAGTTACGTGACAACCGTGAGGTCACGAGGGTCACGTGACCTCATGGGGAAGCCGATGACGGCGACGGCGACGCCGCTCGGCGTGAGGACTAGCAGGCAGGATGACGTGGTGAAGAGAATAGAGGAGGGGTGTAATTAACCCTCCCTCAGTACCCTTTCCTCCTCCTCCTCAAGAGCTGCGCTGTAATTCGGCATTACAGGAAGCTGTAAACTGCTTTTATTTTTTTTTTTATAATTGGTTCTTAGTTGGACACAACTAGAAAGCTGAGCAATGGTTGCATACAAACAAGGTATTTCTGAAATTTTACTTTTGCGAATCACATCTTGAAGCGGACGAACGCTCTTTTCTAATGGTGAATTCAGCTGGTAGATCTGGATCGATTTCTAAAATCTGCGAGGGAGGAGAAAACCCGCTCCTTTCGCCACGCTCTGGATCCACCAGGTGAAGATGCGGGCGCGGATTTGGAGCGGCCCAACGCCCAACCGACGGAAACGGAAGGACGCTCTTCCCGTGAGCCTCTAGCAGTCTTCCTCCCGACCCTCCCGTCTCCCGTGCACGATTCCCGCGCTTATCCCTTCTGCAAGCGACAGCATGGCTGATCCCGCTCAGCTGTCAGATCCGGCCGTGCGCCAACTGCTGCTGTCCCTCCTCGGAGGACGTGAGGCAGCTGGATACGGCAACGGTGAGTTGGCAGAGGTCCGTGCTCCGAGGTCGGCGGATGACTTTCGGGCGAAACACAAAGTGCTTTCTGCGCACGAGCGCGCGTTTCGCGACCACTAAACGACATGCTCACGTTATTATGCTCGAGTTCACCTTAGGATGTGCTGCAGCAGAAGCTCTACTTCGTTTTACCTTAGTGCCGACTAACCGTAGAGGCCGTACTAGCGCGAGGCGGCAGCCTTGACCGGCGCCCTCTCTGCGCGAACGAACGCTTCATGAGCTCGGGCTTTCAGCACGTGTGGCCAACCATAGTGCATGCTTAATTTTGAGACTTGTTCACCTGCAGGATGGTGCTGTGTTTGGCTCTGCTGCTTGAGCAAGGAGCTCGAGGATGACCGCGGGTCTTCCTGTCGTAAAATGGACCGCGTAATAGGCCAAATAAAATGAAAGCAGTGAAAGTTTAGAGTGTGCGTTTTGGGCTCAAAAAGCAGACCATTTTTAGCAGACCACTGTTGTCAGCAACGACTCCTGCACTGCGTGTTCTTGAGGACACCATTGTTTTAGTTATTACTATTTTACTTTTCTATTCTTCAAATAACATACCTAAATTGGGATTAGAAACACAAAAGACCTGAAAGCTTAGCCAAGCATGTGATTGAAAGGGTTGCACCCGGCCTCTTACAGTAGCCGTGTAAACCACTTTCCTTTCCCCGTTATTACATTTTATTCCCATAATGTACATCCATGAAATTGTCACATAGTAAATGCATCACTTCAAGACACCTTGAAAAACTTCACTGCTCATTAGACCCCATATGAGCCTTGCTGCAATAACATCCTAAGGCCAGTCGCATAGATGTATACATTCCTACATGCACAGCTACAGTAACTTGTGGTCCAGAGTGACTCGGTCACCGGAACCGAAACCGTTCAGCATTATCGATCTGCGAATATCAAAACATAATTGAGCGTGATCAATCTCCAACCTGCATCCAGTTGATGATTCAGGGAAATGCTCTGGGTGTTCCTCTCTGGTACTCGCTATTATGGTCCCTGCTTCGGTTACTCGGTGGTAAAATCTTTGATCAAATTTATAAACCGATGCATCTCCCTCATTCAGATGCTGCCACACCTGCTGCACTCAATGAAAATACCATGACAAACCTTGGCGAACTTTTAAGCCGGGCTGGTGTTGCTCGTGACAAGCAGTGCTTGCTCAAAATATTCAGTGGAAATTTGTTCTTGGGAGCCTGTGTTAAAATGGTGATTTGACAATGCTGTGAATAACCTTACAGGCCAAATGCCTCCTCCCGTGGAAGCGCCTTCAACGGAGGAAGTCCAGGTAGCCCCCAAGAAAACAAAGAACGCTGGCTGTAAGTGATGTCATTCTACACTCTTTTTTTCCCCGCTTGGCTAGAGAAAGGGGGCAGAACATTGGGGAGATTGATTCTTTGGGGCCATGTTGGCATAAAAAGCTATGTCCAGATTCTAATTCAAAAATCTACTTTTCCCTAAGAAAGCCAGATCTCACTATGATGTCCTCATTTCAACTTTTTATTCAGGGCTTGCATGTTGCATGAACGGGGAATGTGGAGGGGTGGCAATATGAGCTGGCACAAAAAGAGTTCAGGCAGGACCAATAAAAATGGCATGTGGATATCTTGAGTTGCGTTAGGCTGGTGGCACTTGGCTGTCGGCTCATGTTGCCGCGGCGTCTGTACATATTCACACATCCAAATAAGCAAACGGCACCAAGCGTTCTATATTCGAGTCCGATCATTGAGTAAGTAGTGCCTAAAAGTGTTTCGCTTCATTAAAAACTAACATCAACGACAAGCCCTAAGTATTACAGTAAATGATTCAATGTTCCTCTTTCAGATGCTGAGTGGACACCTGGCGAAACGAAGCTGCTGCTTGATTACTACGAACGTTACTTTCCCCAAATTGGACCACTAAAAAAATTTAAAAACAAAAAATCTGTATTTATTAGAATCTCTGAAGACCTACAGACCATACTTAAATCACAAAAAACGCCAGAGCAGTGTAGTACAAGGCTGAAAACGATACAAAAGCGGAAGCGACAAGCAGTCAACTACAACGGCCGTTCCGGTGTGGGACCTGTCGACGTTCCTTACGAGGATGAACTGGATAGAATCAGCATGATGGATGACAGTATCGAGCCGGAGGTCATCAGGGACGTGCATGGGGCAACGCACAAGAAGGCTATGCCAAGCAGTCAAGCAAGGGCGGCCGCAGCAGCTGCAGCAGAAGCAGCTGCAGCAGAAGCAGCTGCAGCAGAAGCAATACCAACACCAGCCGACAGTGCCGTAGCCAGCACATCCTCTACAAGCTCAGAGGAGTCGTCCCAACCAGCCAGCAGTGCAGGCACCCGTCATCGTTCAGGAAGGGTGAACTCTGCACGCATGGAGCATATGAAGGAGTTCTTCACTGAGATGGCGAAGCTTGAGGAAGCAAGAGCAGTACGAAAAGCACGACAGGACGAGTTGAAGGAAGAAAGGCATGCAGCCAAAAGGATGATAAAGGAAGAGAAGTGTGCAGCCAAAAGGAAGCTAAAGGAAGAGATGCGGCTGGAACGACAAGAAATGCACCGAGAGAAAATGCGGCTTCTCGCCATGCTTGTGACCCAGCCTGAGACGAAACAGGATTGAAAGAATTTTTTTTACAATAGTATTCTTGACATGAATGCAATAAATTCATAATTTGCAAGTGGGCCTTCCTTCTAATCTGAAGTGGATACTTCAAAAGATGGTTAGGTAAACTTACCTTAAAAAGTATTCGAGCATACAAATTCTATGACCATGGCAACGGCAGCTTAAATACTGCGAATAAAACACAACGAAAAGAGAGCATTTGCAAACATAACACACAAATACAGGAATATATTTACTGGAAGCAGAAATGTCTATTGAAAGTTCATTTCATTTTTATTTGGATTTTCACCGGCAATGCCGGGTAGGGGGAGGCAGGGCAAAAGGCATTTCTGCCTGACGGGCCCCCATCCCCTGTAACGTTCAGAGCAGCACGCAGAGTACATTTGCCAAGCTAAAAAAATACGGCAGCAAACATGTTCCATGACTAAAACGCAGAGCAACCTAAAAATAGCAATACGGTTAAAATAAAATTGCGATAAAATTAGACGCAGAAACAACAGTAACACTTACCAGCTCTCAGTTGCTTTTTAAAAAGTTACAGTTTAAACGGCAAGAAGAGACGTAAAAATATGGACAGTCAAGGATGAATATATTTCACACAAAACAAAATTGTCATGAGAACGAAACAAGAACATGGTCTAAAGCACAGCAGAAGACTCATTTCAGATCTGCAGGGGAGAACTGCGATAAAATCGGAAGCACAAGCAACATCAACGCTTGTCACAGCCCTTTGTTGCTATGAAAATAATAGTCTGAACGGCAAGACGAGACAAAATTTGGACAAATAAAAAATAAAATATTTCACGCAAAACCAAAGCGGTCATCAGAAGAAACAAGAACAAGTAGAAGACTCATCCCAGGTCCGCACGGGAATGGTGACATGGTGAAGTAATGTTAAATATATACACACCACAGTCACATTGTGAATGTATATTGTGGATCACTCTTCGCATTGTCATGGTACAGTGAACCGGTACTCTATGGTTGAATCTGAATATGCACTCCTTAACCTGTCTATCGACAGTCTTCATCAAAAGCCCAAATCCCATGGCTCGCTGGTTGGCGCAAGCTCGCTCTCGTACTGTAGTGTTGCTAACGTTGGGGGGGGGGGGGGGGGGGAAGGGGTCATGCTACAAACTCCACTACCTGTTACCAAGGCCACTGCCTGTCTACGAAATGGGGCCTCGCCAGAGCAAAAAAAAACTATCACAAAAAAAAAAAAAGATTTGAAGGGAATGTTATGCCACATTGATGGGGAGGGAAAGAGCAAGAACTCGGGCAGACGCCCCTTGTCCCCAAGGCCTACATTCTACAGGCCTCCAATGAGGTTGTGAAAATAAGCTTGCGAGTTTCCGTCTCCGGATGGCGACTCATCTCAGCCCCATTTGGGCAATGACCCTATCCCTCTTCTCCTCTCCAAGTCTGCGGAGGATGGAATCTGTGGCCGTCATGGGCCCAAACTCCTCCAGGGAGTCAGTGTCTGGGCGTCTAGCCTCCCCGTCTTCGGGGTCCTCCACAACGCTATGCTCTCCGGCCTCAATGCAGAGGTTGTGGAGGACGCAACAAGCAATAATGAACTTTGCTGAGTGGTCCACAGTGATGAATTCGAGGAGCTTTAGCTGCCTAAAACGCTTTTTTAGGTCAGCGAAAGAGTTCTCTATTAGCACACGAGTGCCCGAGAATTTCAGATTGAAATTCCTCTGCTTTGCGGTCAGGCGACCATAATCCCGGAAGGGAGTTAGCATATATTCTCTCAAAGGATACGCCGCATCGCCGAGGATGTGGTACTGGCTCCTGCGGCAGATCTCTGGTAGCTTGTCTGCAATGCTTGATGTTCGATACACCCTGGCATCATGGACCTTGCTTGGGTGTCCAGTAGTTACATCCAGGAACCGCTTGTGGCGGTCACAGATTGCCTGGAGTGTCAACGACGGGTAACCATGCCGGTTGACGTAAGTTGACCGGATCTTTTTGGCTGGGCACTCAATGGCGATGTATGACCCATCGATGCACCCAATTGTGCCAGGGACACCGGATACCTGCAGCAAGAAAGGTAGACAAAAGTTTCTCTCGGTGTTCTGAGATGTTTTGTCAAACGAAACAGAATGACGGTTAGCGTCAAATTTGGTTTAAATTGTTCCACTGTTATATCCTCGGTGTCTAGTAAGTTACTGACAACAAAAGAATTAAAACAAACTCGGCAAGTGGGATGACGAACACATCTTTTAACTAGCAGCTGCATGAGTGAATTTATAAGCATTCTTCGTGGTCAAACTGAACCAAAAAAAAAAGTGTGAAAGGGACGAGGAAAGTGCGAACTACAAAAATCAAAATCAGAAAGAAAATATTGAGCCAGAAAAAGCTATTTAATCAGCTGGAAGCTGATTTGCAGCCATGCAAGCTTCGGAGTCCCATCTTTAGACAGGAACAGCGATGGTGCGGATACATTATTGTCAATTGCTCTCATGGTGAATAATTCCATGATTTCCTTGCCCATCTGCTCTCTCGCCTTCCCAAAATTCACTAGGCTCATATCTCGGGTATAGGCAACCTGCAATGCAGTTTGGCGCTGCACGTTGCGCCATCTAGCGGCTGCAAAATAAAGGAACTGGGTAGGCCAGGCCCGCGCGGGTCGCGGGTCCAGCGGGCGGGCGCATCCAGAAACCACGTGTGAACGTTGCATTCCGGGTCGGCGTGAGCTTTTTTTTCAAACCGTTTTTCGTAAAAGTAAGTCCCAACTTCACGTCTCTACGACCTCACCGGGTTCCTGTAACATCTCGCCTACTCTTATAGTTCCCCCAAAAAATAAACGTTGCTACTGCTGCGTGAAAGACGGCCACAGTCGCGAAGGTGACTCAAGCGTCAAACTTCACCGCTTCCCTTCGAGATCTTGGGAAGCGAAAGCGACACGGCGGCAGAAGTGGATTACTGCAGTGCGACGCATCAAGTAAGTGAATTTTACAGAAACTCTTGGGGGGGGACGTGAACGAAAATATATGTGCAGGCTCGGAAAGTGGTCGGACGAACTCGTTTTGCAGACTACTCGTCAAAATAACATATTAAAAGTTGTATTACGAGTTGCTTTGACAGCCACATAGGGAAATACGATAGGAACAATCAGGCCGATTGTTGCTTTGCTGTGACGTCGAGAATCGGGCGATCAGGTCTTCAAGCGAAAGGCCCGTCGGCCCGTTCCGGCACCCCTAATGCCGTTCGGCACACGTGGTCGCAACCAAAACCTTCCAAACCTGCGAGAGTGGATTTTCGTAGCACAAAGTTTTGTTTGTTTCAGCAACCAAATTTAATGCTGAGTCTAGTAACAAATGTGACGGCGTGCAGAAAGCAGGCTGGTAATGTTTTTGTTTGGAAAAAGCTCGTGCGAAGCGTAAATATCCTTTCACATACTTTGTTGCCTGTCGCCTTTTTACACCAGGCTTTGCGATGTGCATGCGGTTATGTAGCATGCTGAGTTCCAAATTTTATTCTAGTCTGTGTGGCCGTCGGGAGGAGAGGACGGCCCAGCGAGGCGCGAGCGGGGCCAGTTGGCGAGGAAAGAGGAAGAGCGTGCTGCACGAGGCTGGGACTGGGCAGGAACGATAGAGCCGTTTTGGCTGGTCTGGCCCATGGCGATTCCCGGGGGCATTCCACCAGCAAAGTGCGGGTCAGGACTGGCGGAAGCGGCGAGCCCTGGCCATACCGGCCTGGGCTATGACGATCCCGTAGTGGTTCCGCAGCGAGACTCTGACTGTGATAGCGCGGAACAGCTAGCCTACGCAGCACTGGCGTGGGAAGGACGATCCGCAGGCCTGGACACGGGCTCCGACAGAGTTCTGAACGACGGGCGACAACTAGGGTCGGCAGGTCCGGACTGCCGGCTCTCGAAGATGGGCAACCGGGATGTACAATAAACCTATTCGCTGCCTTCTCGTTGTATTGTGTCACTTCCTGGGAGACGAGCGAAGCACAGACCGATCGGGCGGCCACAAGTAGTGAAGACAACTCGAACTGGTGTCCAGATGACGACTCTAGAATATTCTCTAAACACTTGAACCTATCAAGACTCCCGATGGTCTTAAAAAACCGCATGAAAAAAACCAGGGACGCACGCAGGTGCACACGGGGACTGCTGAAATCGGGGTCGCTGCCGCTCGCAACGGCCTGGCGGGCAGATAGGCCGCCCCATTAACAGAGGCACCTCCGCTTGTGGCGCTGAATGCAGTACTATCGTGGCGCCGCCTGGCCATTGCCGGCTGCCTATAAGACTCCTATTAGCAACAATAAGTCTCGCAAGCGGCCTTCTGGGAGCCTGTTGGAGTGATGCCACGGAAAGAAGTTTTTCCTAGTTACTTTGCAAATGGTTGCTAATATTTTTGCTGTTTTTAGTACCACATTTAGGTGAAGGTGCAGAGACCATTCAGTGATTGGCGACCGCAGAGACACATGCTCGTTTTCAAAGCTAGTATACCCAATTAAAAGTTCCTGTAAGCTCCCTACTGTTGAGGTGCGATGATCACCAGCACTACCTGTTTGGCCTCTGTTTATGGAGTGTTGTTTTATCCGTCTATTACTATGCCTATGGTTAACTGTGCTCTTTCTGACGAGACTTGCACAAAGTACTTTTGGCCGAACGCAAAGAACTTTGCCATGCATTGCAATAATCGCCAACGTATGAAGATGTCATCTGCAGCGCCACTTCGACTGCTGCAACCGATGAAGGTCGCTCTCCAATTTACACGGTGTGGTTAGATACTGTTGGTCCTTTCAAGACATCTCATGGATGGATGGATGGTAATGACTATACCCTTTGTAATGGGCGGCACCTTGCGCCACCTACCCCTAACTCATATTTAATATATTTGTAGCACAAGGCTACAAATATATCATATATCAGCCTCCTCACGAAATTCGTGCGGTAGTGCACACTGCACAGCCTTTTTGAGGAGATACAACTAGAATGATTGAATCACGGTACAAACCTCTTCAAAGTCTCTTGACAGGCGCTCCAGATCCTCGGGGAACTTGATGAGGCGCGGTCCGATGCTCAGGACGAAATCCAGAACTCGATCCATCATGCCGTGAAGCGTGCTCTCACCCAGGTTGAAACGTCCGGCAACGTCTCTGATGCATGCTTTGTTAGCCGCGTACCTGAGTTGTGTACATAGAATGAAAACAAAAATCGATGGGAGTGAACACGGAGAACCAGAGTCAAGTACTCACCAGAGAAATGACAGCAGGTGCTCCTCTGCGCTCTTCGCTGGCGATCCTCCGTGATCGGCAGCGGGGTACATAGGAGACGCCGCAAACTCGTCGATCAGCTTGTAGGCTGTTCGCCTCGAGATGCGAAAGTTCCGACGGAACTGGAAGCAAAGGTTTTCTTTGCTTACGCATGCTGAACCGAACAGATATGAGACGAAGTACGAGACGTATCGCTTACCTCCTCGTCCCAGTAGACGTGAACCGTTCGCTCGATGTAATCCTCGATCTTGGGTCTCTTGTTACGAGGTCCAAAGAGCTCCGTGAACTTTCGTTCGCAAAGTAGCCGCGAACGCGATTCGCCGGAGCTGCTGCCCGAGCTCGAACTTGAACTGCTGCTTGAGCTCGAACTTGAACTGTCTGAGCTCTCTGAATCATCGCTTTCACATAGCAGGAGCACCGACGCACGCAAGTCCGGTCCCACCTTCGACGCCATTTCGCACAACAGCGCGATCCACTCCTGCCGAGCAGGCGCCGAGAAAGGAAGTGACGTAGCGCGCTGCAACCGAGCACCAGCCGATTTCCGGAGAGCTCGCCCGAATTCCACGGAGCGGTTTCGCCGCTCTTTGACGCGCTCCACGGAGCTCGCGCTGCCACAAATCTGCGAGCTGAAGATGGCCAACTTGATCCGAATCCGCGAGGTGAAGATGCGCGCCCCAAAAGGAGCGGGTTTTGAGCGCGCCAGATCTACCAGGTGAATTCACCATAAGTGGTGGACCGTCCACAATCCCTTTGCTGCGCTCGGAGCTCAGCTGAAACGAAGTATTCGCAACTCCAATTCCCTATAGGCGTCGGGGCGGTAGTTTCAAGATGGCGGAAGAGACGGGGACAGATTCTCCAGGGTTTTCCGTGCGCCTGCTCGCTGACGCTGGTCAGTGCGCTAAGCATGATTCATTTGTCTGCAAACGCGAAGTGGTTAGGGCAGGATCATATTTCAGGTGACGGAGATGTTGATACGCGTTAGCAAAATGAGCATGCTGATATTTAAAAGTTGCAGAAACCTCGACTTGCGAAGCTTTGTGGTGGCCGAGCGCGTTTTACGTACCGGCGATGTCAATGTTTGTGGCAGAATATTTTTGAGGGTGATGAAGATATCGTGTTTGCGCCTTGCCTCGCCATTAGTACTCTAAAATGTGAGCCGCGCACGAAGCTTCGGAAGAGCAGCTTTCACAGCATTGATGCCATCGTGTCACAGGCTCGCAACTCGCTGCTCACCGTCTCCGTTTTAGTGTATTGCAACACGTGATCAAACTGCTCCATGGTTATTGATAGGAAGTTTGTTACCGCAGGCTACCGTGCGGTGTTGCATTACAACCGGAGGCTCGCACTGCGCTTTTGAAGCACAATTTTCAGCACGTGCCGGGAGCGTCGCCTTGCTCATGGTAGCCAACGGTAGCCTGCGGTAACGCTATGCTAAAACTGCCTCTTACCATAATCGGCGTGTTTAGGGGTTTAGGCTTTTACTCATTGCTCTACCACAAAATGCATGTTTTAATATACCGTACTTTTTTTTTTTTTTGTACCGTATTATTTGCAACGTTGTGGCCCTTCTCGCCAAAACTGCCCGTTCTAAGCTCTCGTCACGAAGGGCTGGCTAACACAGACGCGCTTAAAATGCTTCGGGCATTTTTTTTTAAATTTATTTTGTGGTTATCTGAAAACAAGTACGCGTATTCTATCGTTTAAAAGTGCTTGGAATGAATGGTCATGTTCCTACGGCCTTAAAACTCAAACCCATTTTGACGTGTATTGCTCGACATTTCGTTGTGCGACCAGTGTTCTCCTACTTAGGGCAAAGAATAGACGTTTCCTAGACCGAACGCTAGAGCTCTACATTATTAGCGGGAGCATTTGCCGTCACGTTGAGCACAGATCTAACTGGCGGTCATGCACAAGACCAGCAATCCGCAGCGTATGCGATATACGAACAGTCTCTAATGAATTAGATATCCCGGTTCTTCGTGCAACGCTGTTGCGACGTGAAGCACAAGAATTCCTATTTTAACGTGCTCACTTTTTTCGTTACAACGGCTTTACGCATCAAGGCCGACAGCCCCTGCCACCTTTTCCGCGCCGCCGCCGCCGCTGCCGTCCTCGTTCCTCTAGTTCTCCGCTTGTCCGCGGGAGGGCGAGCGGCGCGCGTGAGTTGCGAATAGTTGAGTTTTCAGCAGGGCTCCCTAAAATAAAGAGTTTAAATCTACATAATTTCTCAGCGGGTTAGATCGAAGTGTCCGCTAAATGTGTATTCACACGGCCGACTTGTCTCCGGACAAGTTGCGACAAAATCGGTGACGCCTCTCTTCCTGCGGTTCAAAATGCGCCGCGTTCCAAGCACAAAAAGCATGCAAAACTGAAGAGGTGGTCCGCGGACGACAGGGTCGTGTCCGGGGACAAGTCCGTAGACCTGTGGAATGTTGTATAACACGTTGGAAAACGTTATGAACTTTATCATAACGTAGAAACAAAGCAAAAATGCGGTGTTTTATACATTATGATCAACGAATAGCAACTGGCCCCACTCCCGACGTTACTCAGCCATGAAATAGGTTCGCGGACTCGTCGTACCACGGTTATCAAGATCTTAGACCCGTTCAATTGTCGCTTCTTTCTGTTTCGGTGAGCTCCGTGCCAGGTCCGTGTATTTGGTGAACTCGGAAAAAACCAATAGCGACAAGGTGCTCGCGCCTCGAGTGGCTGCACGAGCCGTCTTATTTGTTTCTTCTTTCTTTTCCACGGAAGATTTTTAGCGTTCGTTCGTATGGCTTTTTCTTGACTGTGTTTTATGTAACCGTTCAAACTAGTTGACACCTCATTAAACCGAATGCGTTTATACGGTATTTCTCGAAATTACTGTTTACGTATCTGCCGCTTGTAAAGAAGCTTTTAAAGACGACGATGTTTTACGACCATTTGTATAAATCTGGTTATAGTTCCTAACATTTAAAGACAGATACTCACTTGGATTAAAACCAACACCAATTCAAAATGCTTTCAATTGAGAAGGCAAACGTAGTTCTCAATAACAAAAAATAAAACGATATCATAACACATATGTATGCAAGCTATACAGGCAGACGTAACAATGATCGCGAATACCACAACGCGGACTCCTGGGGTCATTCTTGGCTATCAAAATAAGTATAGATGTTCTAGGTAACGTTAAAATAGTTTCATACTTCTATGCGATACCAAATTAAACGCCGGAGCTCATTTAAGCTTCAGATGTGGCCCGTCGCTATTCTTCCAAAATTACCAACTAGATAATCAAACGTGTTTGTCGCGAAGTTTCGGTAATTTTATTGAACACACCTGTGCACAATTTTTATCCGGGAGCTGAGTATTCGTCTCCATTTTTCATTCTACTGTCCCCTTTCGGGCACTTCCCAGGAGAACCAGATGGTTTCAGATCTGGGCCGGTTGCTGCGCACGATATGTGTTTCGAAGGCGTGTCCATTCAGAATGCTGTCGTACGAGCCAAAATGAATCCTAACTCTGCTTCGCTGTTCACCTGTAAAGTAAAGAGAATTTCATAAGCTAGTGCAGTGTCTTTTCAGTCGTCAGCAAAGTTTTTGACTGAGGATGAAACCACCGCTTGCAAGCAATTAATATATCTATAAAGGGTGATTTTTTTAGCTGCACCAAATTTTCAAAAAAGGGAACGTGAGATAGATTCATTTTAGCCCTGGGGGAGTGTAGGTGGCCATGGCGGCCTCTAGAAAAAGGTGAAATTAGGTGATGAGTTTGCTAATTAACTAAAATGTTTTAACTAACTTTTAAAATTTTTTCACTTGAGGGCACCTACTGCATTTACAGGATTGAAGATCGGTCACAGTGTAATCTAGCCGTGTCGTCCAATTTGGATAACAAAAATGCCTAGTAGGCGCTACGGTGTCGAGATATGTCACTTTGCTAAATGGCGTCAAACCGAAACTAAACAGGAAAGAGTGCCGGTAGAGTTATTGCTCCGCCCTTCCGGGCGTGCGATTCGTCATTATCACGGCCGGTTCCACTTGCTTAGCGAGCCGGCCGCGATAATGACGAATCGCGTACCCGGAAGGGCGGAGCGATAACTTTACCGACACTCTTTCCTGTTTAGTTTCGGCTTGTCGCCATTTACCAGAGTGATATTTCTCGACTCCGTAGCGCCTACTAGGAATTTTTTTATCTATATTTGACAACACGGCTAGACCATACTGTGGCCGATCTTCAATCCTCTCAATACATTATGTGCCCTCGAGTGAAAAGTTAAAAAAGGTTAATAAAAACATTTTAGTTAATTAACTAATTACCTAATATCACCTTTTTTCTAGAGGCCGCCATGGCCACTAACATTTTCCCAGGGCTCAAATTACTCAATCTCACGTTCACTTTTTTTGAAAATTTGGTGCAGCTAAAAAAACACCCTGTATGTCTATATGTATACATAGATATAAAGTGGAGGTCCCAGAACGGGCCCCTGAGGTACTCGGAAGAGACGGGTGTGGAGGAGGAGTCGGTATCATTACACGTTACAAATTGCGAGCGATTCGTTAGAAATGATATCAATTAGTTAAGCACGTTAGAGTTGCTGTTAAGTTTACTTAACTTAAGCAATGAAATTAGGTGCGAAACCCTGTCAAACGTTTTGGCAAAGTCTTGAAATATGCAGTCCACCGAAGATCTCTGATCAAATGCTGAATGAAAGTCGCAGGTGATAGACAGAAGTTGCGTTTCAAAATATAAATATTTTGTCTACACTGGCCGAGGTTGAGCAGTTTCGCGTGGCTCGCATAATGAGCCGTGCTCCGTGCTGTGCAAGCGCGAGGAGCAGTGACGTCACACGGCGCACAGCTGGCGCAGAGCCGTATATGGGGAGAGTTTGGCCAGTCTATTATCTCGTCGCCGTAACGCTCTCCTCCCAAGTGAGCCAGTCAGCACGCGGCGTAGAGCGAGAGGCATGAGCGCATGCGCGTGAACTCCCGGCTGCTTCCACCTGAGTGGGGAGGGCCGCCATCTTCGATCATTCTCCCGGCGGAATGCGTAGGATCGGCATCTAAATTTCGATTATTGCCTTTTATATCGCTGGCTCTGGCAAGAAAATGAAATTTTGTTATTCCTCGGTGGGTTTGAAAAGCTAATAAATGAAGATTTTTCGGCGTATGGCCACAAATTTTTATTCAGGCGAAAAAGAAGTCGGCCCGTAGCAGACGACGCGTAGCCTCAGCAGTGCTCTTCTCCGACCAGTCTCCGACAGCGTTCCTCAAATATGGCGGTCGTCTTCTCTCCGCTCCCTTCTTTATCTCTCGCTCCTTCGGCGCTCTCCTCCCTTTCATTTATTTTTCTCCTCTCCGGCGCCTTCGTCGCCACACCCACTGGCCAAACTCTCCCAATATACGGCTCTGAGCTGGCGGGGCGGAGCCGCCGTCGCCGCGGGCTCCGCCGCCACCGCGCGCGACTCGCCGGTCTGCGCAAGCGCGAGGAGCAGTGACGTCACACGGCGCACAGCAGGCGTGCCGGAGCCGCCGCCGCCGCGGGCTCCGCCGCCACCGCGCGCGCCTCACCCGTCTTCGCATTCCAGAGGAGTGACGTCATAACCGCGGCAAACACACTGGCGCAGCCGCGTGCCCAGCTGTGTGCCTCCTTTGCGCAGTAGCCAAGTATGACGCTGCACCGGAGCTGCTTGATAGCGCCTCTCATTTTGTACGCATAAGCTCACGCTACGTATATCCTGGCATAGCCGAGCTAAGCCACCGCAATTTTTAGAGCCATGCGTAGTCGGGGATAAAAATAATTGGATTCTGGGAAGGTAACGAGTTGCGTATAGGTAATATGTGTTCAAAAACTTTACTGGGATCGCGGGTTTGTTAGATTGGTCTATAATTGATAGGAACGTGCTTATTACCAGATTTGTGTAAGGGAATAACTTTAACGATTTTCTAGTCGTCTTGTATCAATGATTTCTCAACTGATTGTCGAAAGATATGTGCAAGAATTACGGAAGAGTATTGATTTGTAGCTTTAAGAAATTTTGAGTTAATTTTATTTTTTCCAGTCGCCAAGAAGAGCTTAAGACCATCTATGATGCTCACAACACCATGGGGAGAAATGATGATGGGATGCATTAACGGGAAGAAATAAACAAGATAACTTGGTTTCTCACTGATGGGGCTGCTAGAAAAAGACCCAATAAACACTTCCTGAAAGCTTGTAGCAGATAAAATTTACCGATCAGAGTTTCGTCTAGTGTTTTTAATAATATACACGAGTGCTTATCTCGGCGGGACAATAATTTCAAAATCGAAGTGGATTGTTTTCCTTTTTTTTTTTTCAACACGGGCGGTAGTAAATTGTAGAGTAAGTTGAGCTATCACTTTGAACTGCTCTCTTGTAACACTTAGCATCTCTGAAATAATTCTGCAAGCGAACTGGGCAGAACTTGAGCATGACATCTCTAAATTACGGTTCTTTTTAGTACCGTAACCTCAAAAGAGCGCAATAGACCGATCTCACCAGCTAGTTTGAGCACGCCACCGCTGCCGCCATGCATCGTGGGAGCTGTAGTCTTTCTGCACGCGCGACAACCCCGCAGGAGGTCTGCGCGAGCAGAGCAGGAGGCGGCATGAGCTGTCTCGTGATCTGGCGTCTGCCTCATATGAACTACAGTTATGGCGGCGTCACGCATGCGTGGAACGCTTGGTGAGATCGGTCTATTGAACCATCCCAAGTAGCACAACAAGTGGAACCCACGTGGACCTTACCCCTTGTGCTACTTGGGATGGTAAAGTAGAATTTACAATTATGGTTTTCGGAGATATGTCTTCTTTAGTAAGTGAAACTACCGTTTTCTTAAAAATGCGACCAATTAGTTTCGACAGAGCGCCCTGAGAAGTTACCAAAAACGAAACCATGAAAGCTGCATAATTCAACTTTAATGGCATCGAAAGTGGCTTTGGTATTGTCTCGAATTATTTTCTTTTGATTCCTGACACAAGTAGAAGGAACACACAAAGTAAAATGTAATCACAGGTGGCCACTGAGGCCAGGAAGTTAAGTATTTGGACCAATTAGGTTGGGCATAGTAGTCAAAACCAGGTGTAAAATGTTTGACGTTGTTACGTTTATTCTCGTTCGGTTGTCAACTAGTAAAGTGAAATGACAATCAGAACGCACACATAAGAACTTCGCACAGTCTGTTAGAAACGGGTCAGAGCAGGGATCACCCGAACCCAAACAATCTTAGGATAATTAAAATCGCCTATTAAAAGCAGGGTCGCGTTTGGAAAACACGTTGTAATGGCGTTCAACGTATTGATCATGTAGTTTATCTGTAAAATCTGCAACACAAGAATGTGAGCGATAGTTGCATCCCAGTACAAACATGTGATGTTACATTGTTGCTCTACGTTAAGTTTCTACTTTAAAATGTACTGACTAAAACAAAAAATACTGTCCTATTGGGCGAAGGCCATAACGAACTTAATTGAAATTGGATGCGGTCTTTTTTTAAAGATTTTGTCGGATTGTTTTAATGAAAAGGTTATCAACTTGAGAAAGAACTTCCTTTTAATTTATTATCGAGTTTATAATAACCAGTTTCACTGAAATTGGTTCTCTATAAAACATTAATCAGACGAAGTCCAGTATGTGCAGCCAAATTCAGAATATGCAGACAGACTCTGTTGCAGCACGACAACCTCGTCACTGCAACAGAGTTCATCTAAAATCGCTCAGCTCGTTTTATCATATAGAACTGCTAGTGTCACAGAAATGAAAATTAGTATGTCTTTACCATTTCCCTCCTTCTATACGGGGTAAAATAGCATGTTGGTGTTTATTACATAAAATTATTTTTTACAATCCCATCTCACGCGATCATATGATAACTCTACCCTTTGATAATCAAAATAAAGTTGAAGTCTCAAGCTCATTAACAAAGGCATTCTACTCATCCTGTCTTCCTCTCATGGCACAAGAATCTAAAAACCACCTCCCCGGTTTGATTGCTACTATCACTTATCCTAGCCTATTCCGAAATGCTATCACTAAACATTTTTCTTTTCAATGAGGGATGACCTGCTTGATTGTTTGTTTGCTTTCATATTATTAATGTTGTTCAGCGGTTATAGTCTTACTTCCAATATTATGTCTCTCCTTTTCTCCTCCATGATGCCCTCAAACCTTGAATATGTGTTCAATAGATAAATAAATATATCAGGGTGCAGCTGACTATGTTTGCCATCACGAAAATAATGCGGATCACAATTTAAAAAAAAAAAAACGAAAAAAAAAAGGTGAAGTTTTCAAAAAAGAAAGGTCTGAGTTGAGAGCTTCATTTTATAGTTCTTGGCCCCCGAATTTGAATGCCAGATTCAAATTAGACAGAAGCTGAGGTTTACCTGTTTTTTTTTATGTTTAAGGAAACGTACAGCGATTGCCGCAGGGCATGCACCAAGCCTGTCTGTCACCTGTTAGGTGTCAAAGGTGTCGGGACGTCATCGTCGTCAGCTCTGTGTCACCTTAGAAACAACCAAGATTGCGTCTGACACCGCCGATGGTGCCACTACCTTTAGCTTTTTCTTCTGCTATCTTTCTTTCCTGCACTCGGTGCGCAGCAGTGTAGCTACAGCGAAATTTTAACTGACGATTACGTCGCTCCTACTAATAAAATAAAAAAAAATATTTTACATAAGTAATTGCTAGAAGACCTACATTTATCTTTCACAGTTCTTCTGAGTTCAAAAACTTCTTCAGCTTCGTTTTAATGGGTGTTTTTCTGAGTTCGTAGACCACAAATCTTGTAACGAACTTGCACACATAATTTAGGCTTGTTGCTTAAGACATCGCAATTTTTGCTTAAAATGCTTTAACCGTCTTCCTAACTTACATCAGTATTTAATGCATATATAGCCGTGATATTAAACATATTAGATTGATTAATATATAAATCTATCAATATAGATATGAAATATTTCATATATGATATAAGATAAGAAATATGAAAAAAGAAGTCGCACTGTATATTAATACCTTTTTCTGGACACCACAATTTGGAACCACATAGCGTAAACACAGGATTGGTTTCAGCACAGTTTACTTTAATGTGCCATCAAGGGTCCAATCTAAAAGGAAAATACAATGCATACGAGGTTCAACACGAATTGTTTCGTCCTGGTTTTTTACAAACGTAATTTAAGCTTGTGAAGGCGTAGATATGGATGCAGAATTTCGCTTTTTATTGACAGATGGATAATGGGAACGAAACAGTTTAAAAAAAGTCAAATTCGTTAAACATAATGTTTTATAAAAAGCGGCCTGACCAAAGGATATCTGAAGTGAAATATTTTGATAATTATTGCTTTATTTATAATTTTGATCGCACCGTTATCCAGGATCAATTAATTCGCATTGGTATACATGCACAAATAATATAAAAGCGATAATTTAATGAAAAAGATAAAAAAAGTATTATAAAGGTTTTTCCCACACAGTAGGCAAGCTCCATGAGGCCTGCTTGTTTTGGTACTCTACGTAAACCTTGGAAGGTTTTTGTGCTCAGTGCTTTTGTTTGCCGAACATACATTACTGCAAATATTGTATGACTCGCGTAGCGAAACAGTATTATCAATAAAGCAAATGAATCAATCAGCTAATAAAATGTTGGACGCCACCTTGTAATAAAATTAATAATAAAACAAAAAACACGATCGATTGAATACTCGAGTTTACATGCATAAGCAAACTGATCATAAGGGCGCAGGTGAGCTGGTGAATACAAGCGGCAAAATTTGCAGTGTGTCGTTATTGCACGAGCAAATCACCCTCCATACCACGTATTTTGTGTGCACGGGTGACTTTTCAAAATTGGCAGATCAACAAAAAAGACTGTTTGAGGAGTTTAATTTGCAGGCTCGAGGGGAAAATATTTCGATAAGCTTTTGTTTTCTTCAAAAAAAGAAAAAAAAAGAAAGAACAAAATTTACAGTACGTTTTGGGTTTAAAGCTTCAGTTGTTATCCTCTAACGTTCGTAAGCATAATTTCAAATATCAATTTCTGCATAACTAGAAGAGACACAACACTTCTTACGTATTACCTATATATAGAACGGTTGATCAGTGACCCCCCAAAAAGATCAAACAAACGAAACACATTGAGATCTTAAAAAAATAACACAATGCACAACAAATCAACGTTTACAAGAAATCTACTTAGAAGATATTTTGCAGAAACATTGTGATGCAAGAAAATATCTTTTTGAAAAAAAAAACACATTTCAAGAAGAAGACATCATATTAAGTTAGTGCTTCGTTTCCTGCTACTCTTGTTGAAGGCTAAATATATCTTTTTGCTCACAGTTCAAAGCACTGATGTTTTTTTGTTTTTTTTCTCGATAAAGATAGTTCGCTCTGCCTGAAAATAAATTAACAACTCTTCGCACCTTCTCAGAAAAGGAATCCAGTGAAGGTTTTTGCACTTTAACAAGCGTCATAAATACCTCTAACGTACTATGCAGTGTATTCTCACGTACTGCTTTGATATGATTCTTATTGTTTTATTTTACGTTCACGTGAAGAAAAAAAACACTGACGCATTTTAAGGGCATACAATTCACCTGTAGTAGTTTTTGTAATAAGGAGAATACGTCTCTTGCCAATAAAGAACAGCCTCTTCAGCGAGTTTTCCAGCGACGTTCAAAAGGAGCCAAACAGAATTGGAAAGCACACGAAGGAACAAAAAATGCTGTAATATACACCAAAAATGGAAGAGTAGCGCCATCTACCCTGAGGAAAGCGAAAGATTCCGCTTTGGGTGACCTACTTTTCGAAAATAGTTCTATTCTGTGCCGAGAGATGGCGGCGTCAGTTTGTAAAGGCGACGGCTTGCGCTAGCCTTCGACTTTAACCCCCCCCCCCCCCTCCCTTTCCTCCCCTGTTGGTGTTTTTAATATCCTTATCTTGTACGCTTCGTGCAGCGTACTAAAGTCGCAACAAATTCTTGTAGGCAATCCGAATTAACCTACGAGAGCGCGTACGCTTGCACACCTTGACTGCTGCTTAAAGCGAGCACCTCTTCGAAAATGCCATAAAACGTTGCCCCCAGTAGAGTTATTCTTTAGATGTAAACCATTAAAAAAATGTTATGCTAACAAATTACAGCAAGGCAGAGCTGAAACTCAATCTTCCAAAGGGAGCTAAAGGGGTATTTTTTTTTAAATATTGATTTATGCAGCTATTGCGGAGATAACATAATTTAGTATTTCCAATTTAAACTGCAAAACTAGCCGCGCCTTTCAATGTTGAAGTTATCCAAAACAAAAACAATAAATGACATAGAATTGATGGGCAAATGCATGAGCACCGTGTAGTGTAGTAGACTGTGTGTGCGTCTCAGGTCAGGTTCTACGTTCACGGCACGAGTTATGTTAAACTTTAGTGACGTAAAGTTTACTTTTTCACGCAGAGTCAATAACTGATCTCTAATACAGAGGGCTGGATGGCGCATAGCATCTCTTTGAGCCTGGCGCCAGTGAAGCCACCAGAAGTTCAATATATGTGCCGGAAGTCTGGCGTCTGCTAGGCTGCCTAGCGCATTCAGTCGATGTTTCGGTCCATGTTTTCTTTTGTGTCTGAGTGGGTTTTAATAATGCCGCTCTAAATTAAATTTCGAGAAGAAGGCATTTGAACGTGGGACATATAAACTCTTCATCAACCAGAACCTCAAAATGTTCACGTCGAATGGCTTGCCAGGAGACTTCTCGGGTCTTCGCGGTTAGTGCGCAACAAGCAGGTTCTCTTGAGATGTCAAGAAAACATCGAGCGCCCTGAACGCTTTTCGAACGAGCACTCGGAAGAGTAAAAAAGCCTGTCAAGTGCTCACTTCCAGGACAAGCCGCTTACTTCCGGTGGCTTCATACATTTTTGCTCAATGCGCCATCTATCCCGCTAGTGGACAACAGTGGAATCGATACGCATCCAACACAGGGCCGGGTACAACCACAATACAGAATAATACAATCAGTGTCGCCTTTGAGGGATTCTAAAGATAGAACTTAGTGCTACCAATAGCATAATTTGCTTGCATTCTGCGTTAACGTGTCTGTACATTAAAGTTAAACAACGCGGACTCGATCTGTTCGACGAAAAGCTACTGGACTCTTGGCAGATCAACGAATTTTGAAAAGAGTGCAGCCTCACATTTTTTTCTTAAAATGGCTTACTCTTTCAATAAACTTGGGAATTTTGCAACGCAGCTATTACCTATCCCACAGTCTCTCAAATTCAATAATATAATTAGAGTGGAGACTTAGAAATATCTGAAACGAAACTTTTCATTTCATGTCTGTTATCTAAAACGTATGATTACTTGTGATGGTATTTTGTGGCTATTCTTAGGATAGGCTATGATTACTTGTGATGGTATTTTGTGGCTATTCTTAGGATAGGCGTTGCATCAGCTATTAAATAGCTCTAATGAGGTCAAGAACCGCGTAGTAAACTGTCAAGTTTGGAAGAAACGGGAGGGCGACACGAGGCGCACGACAGCAGAGCGCACGACGGGAGAGCGCCGCGACACGAGAGCGCGTGTCTGTCAATAGAGCGTGCCGCCAAGAGAGCGCTGAACAGCAGCTGAAGTCACTAAGGTGCCGTTCCCCGTGTCCCCTTTGGCCGTAACTGGGTTGTTATACATCGAATTAACTGTTACGCGACAGCCAGCACTGCACAATATATGAGTACAGCTTCATATTTTGTCAATATTCTTAGGAACGGAAGGGAATTTGTTTCGAGCGCGTTCCAAATTTGACGTTTTCCCGACGTTTGTCAGATATAAACATGATAATGATGTAACAGCTGAACGCAGGGTAGGCTCCTGTAGCTTTTCTTTCAGTAAATAACTAAAATGTTGATCGTGAAAAAAGACTCATCGCCAAACCATTTTTTTTATTGATTATATTGATATCTGAACCGAATTTTTTTTTCGGGGGGGGACAAAAATGACAAGTAGAATTGCCTCGAGAGCGGAAGTAGTGATCAATCTTAAAAGGAGAACACTATGTATGAACCGCAGCGATGACGATTGCGCAGTATTCTATTGAGTTAGGATAGATATCCTGAATAAAATAAATTATGTTAAATGTGGGACTGCAGACCGCTGCGTTCAACACGCTTGTGCCACTTCGCCCAGCTTAATTTGTCGCACAACGCTGTTTTCATATCAGTTCAGTGGACACTAAATTCAAATGATTAGCTGATCTTAAGATTAGTCGGTACATGAACAGTAAAGCAATAACTATCTTGTATATGTTACTGCGCTCAACGGTAGTCTGCACTGCATAGTTATTTCAACATCTACATGTTTCGCCGTCAATTTAATAGGACGAACATTTTCAATTCTAGCTCGTTCCATTGTTGTACAAGTGCCTTTCTCTACTTTGGTCAAAACGTTCGCGAGCTTTCTCCTCATCAATTGGTTTTGCAGTGAGCATTACACCAGACAGGGCTGGGCAGAGACACTCCAGAAAGTATTGGGGGATAAAAATACTGAGATACATCTATTTTAAGGCCCAAATAGAGATACTGAAACACATTTGTCTTTCATGCAACGGGATATCCCTGAGATACTTCTGCAAAAACAGCGAAAAAGTATTCCGGACTACAGATAAAGACACTTATAGAACTACATTTGCTCCCGAACGGTACTACGTGGAGAGGGCCTAGCAAATGAAAGTGGTAATTTAGGCTTGCACTCCTCCTTTTGTGTCATTTTATGCACTCACCTCTTAGCTCGAACTTTTTATTTATCAAAAATGACGCTAAAAAGACATGCCACCCCAGGTGAACCTCACAGTTACTGAACGGTAAAGACTGCGTGCCATGCTTGACAAAAGGCGTCTGCACGAAACAAACCCTGTTTTGCCGAGAGGGCGCACCTCAAACTGTCGACTTATATGCTTCTGAGTCACCGATAGCATGGGGATATTGGACAAAAGAGCCGTACCTTTTCTGCACTCAATTGCTTTACAGCGTTCGCTCTGCTAAAGTGAAAAGGGTGGAAAGCTTTGTGGGTGAAGCTTATTCTGTTATTCTAGCAAGTAGCCTCGTTTAAACCACAGTTATATATTTTTATTTTAACGTTAGTGATTATGATGGATCATGGGACGGGTTCATGTTATAAATTCTGAAGCACTTTGCACCAAGCAGATATTTTTATCTTTTAAATTCATCGCAAAAACGGCACCAAATGTAGCCAGATACCTAAGTCTGGCAAAGTATCGCGATACAAGCGATACACTGTAAATATATTTCACTACTGATATAAAAATACAATTTTTCAAGTATATCTCGATACAAAGATACAGATACACGACAGTATCTCTAAGATACAATCGCGATACATTTGGATGGTGATACTGCCCAGCCCCAACACCAGGAAGCTTTCGTCCATTACGCTTCTCTCCAGCATTTTGAACACGCGTTTCGAAATTTTCTTGGCTGCCATTAGAACCCACTATCGAACATTTCCAAGGCGCGCAAACGTACTCTCTCTTACTCGCGCTCTAGTGACACGCACTCTCGCGTCGCGGCGCCCTCCTGTCGTGCGCTCTGGTGTCGCGGCGCTCTGCTGCCCTGCGCCCTGCTGTTGTGGGGCTCTCCCGTCGGCGCTCTAGTGTCGTGCTCTCTCGTATGTTAAAGCAGTAAGAAACCGGAAGGTTGTCCCTTTTATTACTGTCAATATACATTTTGCAAAAAATCCCAAAGGTGGCCTGCCAGGTCCTGTGGACTCCTCGATGCCCCCACAGTACCTGTCAAGGGACAGTGAAGAGAGCGGGAGCGTAGCGCAGTTGCTCGTCTGCGCTTTCCCGCTCGCCGTTATCTCCGAGTCACTTACGTCATCTGCTACAACCGGTTGTACATAGCGTTCCGCACATTCTTTTTGGCGCCGCGGATGCGTTCCACGCTTTGCAAAAAGATCTGTTGTCGGCCATTATTGATTGCAGGTAGAGGTGTCGCGGAGATCTTTCGTTGTTGTAGTTTTAGTCTCGATCCCTAATAGATTGAAGAACGATAACAAGTTTTAATACTGCCGGATCATCAACACAGCTTCCAATTAAGTCCTTGTAAAACAAATGTAGGAAGATGCGTCTGACCACGGTTGTTTTACAATGCACATCACTAACGAATATGTGAGGGCTGTTTTTTTTTTCAACGTCTGATGAACCTGGGGAAAAAAGAAAATAACAAAATTGTGGAATAAAGTTATACTATACGCAAAATTTAGGTGCACAATGTAGTTACACTCTCTGCGCAATCCTCAAACAGAGTTAGACAAGTGTCTCGATGTGGCAACATTGTAAAGGGATGCAGCCGACACCACCTATAAGTAGTTATCACAGCCTGCACGCTAGAATTGGGACGTCATCCGAGTGAGATCGAGCGAAGGCACTGATTTGATACGAGTGCTGCGTCAGTGCTTGGCGGGGCCTCATGTCCAATCAACGCGTCGAAGGACGCTCGGCACCGGGCTCGGGTTCAATAGCCGAGTTGGCGCCATCCATCTGCGGGATGACATTCCACGGAGGAAGAGTGGGGCGTTCGGAGGCCTTCATTATTCCAGATGGTGTTGATGGAACTCCCGCATAACTCTGTCCAAGGGTTCAACAATATCATTAGTATCAGCAGTCTTTTAGGCTCGCCCCTCATCATGAACATGAGTTTGTCCTTCTTAAAACTTCAGACACCATTTCCACATGAAACTGTCACTCATGCAGTCCTGTGCGTCCTCGAGGCATATCAAACAGTACCACTTGTAAAAAAAAAAAAAAAGAAGAGAAGGAATAATTCTTATTTGGCGATAACGGCGAACGTATGCGCGCCATGTTTGCACGAGTACTTGACGAAAAAAAATGGGTTGAAAAGACTTACCGTAAATAAAGAGGAGGCGCGTGAGATGCCTTCAGTGACGAACTTTCGATTTTAAATCGTCGGGAGTAAAAGAAAAAAAGGAACGTATTCAGTTACTATGCGAGGAGTACATCTTTTTGGAAGCCGCTAAATGACGTCACGTAGTGCAAGTGAATTACATTTAGAGTAGTGGGATTATGTTTTAATAGTCGCGACAGGACCGGAAGTCTTTGGGCACGTGTTTTTTTGTGTTGATGTTGATTACCAGTCCCTATATTAACATTAATGCAGTGGAATATTCTTATAAACACCTATTATGCATTCAGACATTAAAAAAAATTTAGCAGCAGGAATTGTTTCGAAATGCGAACGACGTTTATTACGGTAAAGATACAGGGGAAATAAAGCCTAAACCGAACGTATTCTTAATACAGTTGAATGCACTCGAAAACAAAAGAAGAAAAAAACGTGCTTACGAAATGATGAGATTGTAAAACTCCGACAAGTGCACTTGAAGGCTGTTTTCCGCACTTGAAAACCTCTTGGGATTTTTTAAAGCGAGAGAATACACTGGCGCTATTTGTCGGGTCGATGTGGAACGTTTGGTACTTCCGTATGTTTCCTTTTTTGTTTCGCGCTTCATTCTCTCTCTTTTTTTTTTCTTTGGGAGGGGGGGGGGGGGGCTTGAGAAACTTTTGAAAACGTAATAAACAATCGTTTTTTATAAATAGTATATGTCCATATGAATTCGCACATACTGAAAAGCCTCTGCTCTAGTGCAATCCCATTTTAAGATCACCTCATGGGTTGTGCCAGAATGCCACCATGCATTCTCCTCGTAAAATATCACAAGAACTTGGTCGTAAGCAAACGCTAGTGTATGGCCGGGCCGCCAGACGACCAAAAAAAAATTGGACGCATCTCCACGTGGTGAAAGATGTTGATTGGGGCAAAGCACTGGTGGTGCTGAGGATTCTGATTTTATTGTTCATAGGTAGTTGTGACGGTGCTGATTTTTTTTTTATTACTCATAGGTAGTGCTGAGTTCCGGGTTGCGTTTCGACTTCATTATTACTGCTTTATGGTCGGTGAAATGCAGAGCCAGTGCTTCTAGCGTATTAGCTTGGATCCGCTAGAAGCCGTGGGAACGAATCTCCAACGCTTAAGTCAACGGTCCACGTCAGAAAGAGAATGTGTGGTATGGATCGTGGTTATATACGCAGTTGAGCGTTTGACCGCAGCGCCCTCTCGTCTATAAACGTCGATCCAATGCATGCCAAATTTAACGCGATTCTATAGGATGGATGGATGGATAGTTGAATCTGGCTGAGCCTTCTGGGTCGGGCGGTAGCTTACGCCACCTAGTCATTTTGTTTTACCATTTAAGTTTAGAATATTTAAATTTTAAATCTATATTCACTCCGCACTGCAAAGAAAGTGAGACTATAAAACCCCCCTGCCATCAGTTAACAAGAATATACCTAGTTTTCTCTCGCTTTGTGCCACCATTCACTTAATCTTTGCTTGGTTATCTCTACTGTCTTGAAATCCACTCTCTCTTCGCTGTCTCTAAAACTCAATGACTTTATTAAATCTATATTGTCTTCGCTAGGCGTAGGGTGAAGCCCTTTACAGTAGAGTATCAAGTGCTCAGCCCTCACGTCCTCCTCTCCACAAGCAGTGCACACTGTATCCATTTCCTGGTACTTCGCTCTCTGTGTTCCGGTTCGCAGAACCCCGTCCTCGCCTCAAACAACAATGAGCATCCCCTGGAATTGTCATAAATGCTTTCTTTAGCAATAACTGTTTTGTTTAATCTATAGCTTTCCGGAGCCGTCTTTGTCTGCATTCCCTCTAGCCACCGATTTCTTTCTGTGGCCTTAGCTTTCCTCTTAACTGAGACCTGCTCTTCCGTATCTCAACTATAGCCTAAAACCTTTCCTCTTAATTTCCTAGTGCGCTGTATCCACTTTGTGTCTATACTCCTCATGTATGAATAGCTGAAAACCTTTTGTGCCCATTGGTCCCCATCCATTTGCCTCAACCGATCCTCAAATTCTATCTTGCTCACCACTTCCCTGCTCTCAAATGACGCCCATCCCATGTCTCCTTGTACTTCCTGGTTTGGCGTTTTGCAATATGCCCCCAAAGCCAGCCTACCTAGTCCGCGCTTTTTCATTTCTAGTTTTGCATGAACTTCGGATTTCATGCATAGCACTGCGTTTTCAAAAGTCAAGCCAGGCACCATGACCCCTTTCCAAATCTCTCTCACCACCTCATACCTGTTGTAATTCCAAAGTGCTCTATTTTTTATTACAGCTGCATTTCTGTTGCCCTTACCTATTATATACTTTTCATGCTCCCTGAGATATTGTGCACCAAAACATATCCATACTCCTAAATACTTGTATTTACTAGCTTTCTCAACTCTAATATTCTGTATCTTCAGCCTCTCAACTTCATCATCGTTAAAAATCACGACTGCTGATTTTTCACTACTGAATTCTAAACCGAATTCCTCTCCTTCCTCACCACAGATGCTACTTAATTCCTGCAACTCTGTCCTGTCGTTAGCCATTAGCACGATATCATTCGCATACATCAATCCTGGTAAGGATTGCTGAATGTTTTCACCTAGCTTACTGTACGAAAGGTCGAATCCAAGGCCAGTCTTCTCTAGTCAATCCTCTTGTCCTCTCAGATACAACATAAACAGCAAAACCGATAACGGGCACCCCTGCCTAAGGTCTCACCTTATCTCTATTTTCCCCGTCGCCTTTCCTTCCCATGTTATAATCACCTTATTATCTTTTTAAATGTTTCTTAATAGTGCTCTTAGTCCTTCATCTAGGTTTAAGCTCTCAACTATGTCCCACAGGTTCCTTTGGTTCACATTGTCATAGGCACCCTTGATATCCAGAAATGCCAGCCAGAGCTGTCTGGTGTCTTTTTGCGCTATTTCTATACACTGCGTTAGAGAAAATATATTGTCATCCAACCTTCTTTGTTTCCAAAACCCGTTCTGTGACTCGTCCAGTATGCCCTCGCAATCTACCCATTCCTCCAGTCTGTTCTTTATAATCTGCATTACCAACCTGTAAATAACTGGTGTCACGGTTATGGGACGACACTTCCTAATATCAGACCTATCTCCCTTTCCCTTATATATCATACTCATCCTACTAAGCTTCCATTCCTCTGGAATATTTCCTTTTGTCATCATCGTGCTCACTACCTCCCTTAGTTTTGCCTGAGATTTAGGACCCAAATTCTTCACCAGCTTGATTGGGATACCATCTGTGTCTGTCCACGTGCCACTATAGGGACTCTTCGTTCAGCCTTTTCCCATTCTCTTTGTCCAAAATCCGCGATGTCACAAGCTGGACAGCTACTTCCTTCGGTTCTCCTATCTTCCACATGTACCCGTTCCCGAAATTTATCCTCCATCACTGCTCCTATATATCGTATCGCATCATCTTCCTCTAATTGATCTCTCTGATGCGAGAGTATGAACCTCTGTCTAGCTGGCGTCGTTTCACCGAGCGAGTTCAAGTGCTCCCAAAACTTCTTGGCTGCGTTTCTATCCTTCTTACTTACATCACTCATCAATTCCTCACCTTTTCTTTGAATTTTCGCACTGACCAAACTGGATGCCTTTCGGCGACATGTTATAAAAGTGTCCCACTTTTTTTTAACCTCCGTTTCTCAATCCCAACTATTTTCATTACTTGTAACTTACCATATATTTTGTGTGACATGAGTACGTAATCTATAGCTGAATGTAGATTGCCAGCTTCCCACGTTATGTGCCCGTCACACTTCTGACTGGTATTACATAAAACTAAATCATGTTTCTCAACCAGTTCCAGTAATATGCGTCCAGTTGAGTCCGCATACCCATCCAGACCATCGATATGGGCGTTCATGTCTTCCATAAAAATTATTTCAGAGCCTTCGCCTTGCTCACCAATGTCTCTTGGTATGCAATCAATCATTTTTCTGTTTTCTTCTTTAGCACCTGTCCCTGTCCATAAGAAAACAACTCCAAGGACTGTTGATTCCCCAGCGACTTTTTCTTTTAGCCACAAATTTTCGGCGCACTCCTTTCTGATCCTTTGAAAGTTCATATTCAGGAGAGGGCGCCGCAGCGCCCTCTCCTATAGACGTTGAGCGGCTATATCCAACGTTGGAGTGTTGCGTTGTGGTTAAGACGTCTGCCTCGTAAGCAAGCGGTCCTGAGTTCCATACCCCGTCCGGGCGTAAGTAAGGGAATTTTATTACGATTCCGAAATTTTGACGTCGTTCTTGCGAAAAAAAAGGGCGGTGGAGGCCGCATTTACTAATTGCACCATGTGAACCAGAGTTAAGACTGCAGAAAATGCAAAACTCGCAAAGAACACCGCCCCAGTCAAACGTTAAAACAGTATGGCACATTGTTTCGACTTCCGGCGTCTTCCAGCGTGTTTCCAAGGCATAACTTTGGCCCGACTGTAATCTTACTTGATTTTTTTTCTGCTTTACTGCCTTTTAAGTATAGGCTATATGCATTAATAATTTAATACATGTAAATAGATAAAAATCAACAAACCTCTAACAAAAACCGCTACACTCGTTGCTACCATCGACACGGAAGACGCTATCAATTATATCCGTGGCCACCGATCATCCAAAAGCATCAAAAAGACAATCGGTTACTTCCCCACCCCCTCCCCCCTCCCTTGCCTTTCTCTGCGAGAACACACCGCAATTTTCTAGAGATGACCCCTCCCTCCGTTCCCAGCGAGGAGCCGTTCGGTTCACTGAACCGCTCCAACCTTGTTATGCCTGTTATTAGCTCGCGGTGCCAGGACACGCACACAGATTCCCCACGGCGATAGGCAAGGGAAACAACCCGGCGACTCTCGCTTTGTCACGGCTCCGGTCAATGGCGGCAACGCGCAACGCACAGAGCAACTCGCGTACGCGTGCTGCTGCTGCTTCTGTCGCTGCAGCGCTGCGATAGAGTGCCCAGAAAATACCGTCCACGTCTTCTGCCCTGGGACGATTCTCAACTTAGACATGCTAATATACGCGCTCCCGTGGGCGAGCTGCAGCGTCGAGGATGCGTTCGCCTGGATGAAACGGCTGCTGCGGACGAGACAAAGTAGCGCAGTTATCACCTGCGTGGGCGGAGAGACGATGCCGAGTCCTATAAGACGTCGGGTAGGCAGCGCTGACTGAAGCTGTTCGCTTCCTTTTCGGAGGCAGCCAGTCTAAAAACAGACCACGCGGCACAATAAGGAGCAAGCTTTAACGCGTGCGACTTAGAACAATACAATTCAGAAGACAAGGCCTAACCCCTCTCCCTCCCCCTCCCCCTCTACGTCATCACTAGTGGTTCCACATAGCGCCGCCTACCTTGCGTCAGCGTCGCCGCCAACGCTTCTTGCCGCGTCACACAACGAATGCGAAGTTAGCACGCGGTGACGCCAAGACGCGCGCGTCTGCCGCTTTGCGGCGGGTGTTGCTTAGCTTCAGCGTGTTGGCCGCTAGGAGGCGGGTCGGTGATCCACTAGCGATGACATCATGTGCCGGCCTCTTCTTCAGGGTGGGATATTGCTCAGAACCGCGCAGGGCAGAGTCTGATTGTTCTGGTACGCCCTGGCATTTTGAGCCGCTAACGTGCCGTCGCGCCGCGACGGCACGTTAGCGGCTCATGGATGGTCTCTTAATCGTAGCGCCCTTGATGCTGTTCGGGTCTCGTCATTATGGACACCCCCCAAGCAATCGTTCCTAATATGTGACCCGTTCATAATAACGAGAACAGAGATGCGTGTGTTTATTATCCGTTTCGTGCCCCAAACATGCTGTCTATATATAGTGGGATCTCGATATTAACGGGGTACGTGTGAACGAGACGTGACAATACGACGACGGCAAATTATGAAACGAACCGGCACTGCGAGCCGGTGTGTAATCGTAATTTTAATTAAGAGAAAGTTCCCTCCACCTCCCCCCTTTCCTCCGAATCAACAACAACGAAACAACGACAAGCAAAACGAGATATGTGTGTTTTAATTTCCATTTCCTTTTTTTTTACCGTGGGCTGTGTCGACGTGGTGCGTATCTGACAGATCTTTGAAACTGAAATTACAAATCAATTTATAGTTGGTTGCCATTGCCTTGCAAGTGAGGCGAACAGATCAAAGCGATTTCGCGGTCTATATTACTTTGAAGTACATTCGCGAACACACCGTAATCTTGAAAAAATAAAAAGAAAGATCAATACCTACGGCGAGACGGAACTCAAATTCAATCAACGGTACGATGGTTTACCTTGTAATTCCAAGCGAGGAGATGTGCGATGTGAAATAAGGAAGGTGCTGTACAATGAAGATAGCAAGAGTTAGGGGATGAAAAACACCGCTTCCTAATTAGAAGAGCATGTCTCATTCGCTTCGAGTTTCAAAAACAGAAGGAAGGGAAGAGAAAAGAGAGAGATAGAGAGAGAAAGTGAAAAGGGAAAGAAGGCAAGTCGTGGAAGGTTGCGTTTGTGTTTTGTGACAAAACGTAGAAGAGATCTCAAGTGAGTATTAGTAGACTGTATCGACTATTGTAATTGAAGTGGGTGTTGTTGGACGAACATCGTGTTTTCAGACATACATATTTGTTCCGCTGTGTGAGCAGGTAATGATGAATGGGCGTTCGACACAGCTGTGAGAGCCATATCGATATTTTCTGGTTTAAAGAATTTGGTAGATAACATTTTCCAGCAACCGGTTAATTTGAAAGGCGTGTCGCACTCTTTAGGTATCTCCCGAAATACAAACAAGCGGAGTAGATTGCTTGACACTGTTAGAACGAACGCGACATTGGCATCATTTTTTTTTAAATTTTACTCAAAAAGGGTATTGGCGGGCATCACTGTTTACCACTCAGGTTATAACCTTAAATGATCACTTTCTACCAGAGTGGCAGTGTTTGTGATAACCCTTTCGGAGCAAGGCTGCAAAAACTGGTAATCGCTTGTTCGCGCTTACAGTGTTGCTCTGTGTACGTCAGTAGAATAAAAGATGAGCGTTCTGAACCTTCCCCCATTTGCCGAGATCTTGACCGTTTCAAAGAACAAGACTTTTAAGATAATTATGACCTCCGACTGTTATAAAAAGTTTTACTACGAAATGAAACCATACCTTGTCCATAAATCGTTCCCAGAATATCTTTTTCCTTCATGTCAACTAGACAGTAGTACGGAACACCGTCGCTCAAACCTTCCTTTATTCGTTAGGCTTCGGTTGTATAATTCTGTTTGTACCCATTTTTAAAAAGCCGTTTATATTTTCGTAATTCCACAGTATCGCAAACTTTAAATTTTGGCTTTTCGTTACATATCTATGAAGGATACAATTTTTTTCTTACAACCTCTTTATTCTTTTTTAACGAGGCTTCGGTTGGAATCATTTTAATAGGTCGATGTTCGGAAGTATTATAGTTTTTAACGAGTTTATCTGAAACTCGCAGATTCTGAACCTTTTTTAATTCATTTTCTAATGTTTTGTTGAACCTTTCGACTGCAGTTGCCTTAAGTTCCGAATAAGTACTAAAACGTTTAATTCCTTTATCTTGAAACAGTCTCAGTACTTTACAATTATAAAACCCTAGTCCTTGATCTGTTTGTATAATTTGGAATATTCTTTTTTACTGAAATATTTCAAGGAATGCCTGTGTTACTTGTTCACCTGTTGGTTCTTTAACGGTATTACCCATGCATATTTAGAGAATGTATCTATACAAGTTAGAATATATTTAGAAGTATTGACTTCAACAAGATCAGCTTGGCATTGATCACCTATTAGTCTTACGATCACTCTACGGATCTTAAACTTCTTTCTAATCGGTTGAACGTTTTTTTATACACCTTGTTTCTCAGAAATCTCTTAAACTTATTTAACTTACTTGTTGCACTTCTTTTTTTAATTTAATTTATTTCTGAAAGTCCTCTTTCTGAATCATAATAATTTTTTTTTAAACGGTCGATTTACGTATCTTGAAGGATAATTGACACGAAACCTAACGATACTGAGAGAACAGCATGGTGGACGAGTGATCCAATAACTGATAGCAAGACGGGGTAATTAGGGAGTTTTCGGAGATCGTTTCCGCTGTCCCGCAACGCTCTCCGCAACCCGCTACGATACCTGGAGCTCTACAGTCAAGGCCATCGGCAAGCAGGCGCGGAGGACTTAGCGGAGGGGGAAACGCGGTCAACGAAAACTTCCTATTGTGCCTCACGGAGAGGTCGGCCTAAGGTCCGCGTATGTATAGCCGCGGACTCAAGCCAATCCTAGCGGGCTTATAATCGGAACGAAAGCTCTTGGTAGCTTTCTTGGTCGAGTTAAGGCTCAGGGGACTCAATTTTGACTAAGACAAAGATTAACTTCAAGTGCGAGTTGCTTAGAGATCAAATTTTGGTGGCTGTCAATATCATGAACCCTATACTTTCAGTGCTAGGGCAAGGCGTGGCAAAATGAGACATTGGGCAAAATACGACATTTTGTGTTGATCGACGCTTATATTTCAATCTCGCAATGTGAATAATTGGTTAATTTGCCGACATGTTAAGGTGCATATTCGCTTTGCTTCATAGAAAAATCTGATTCCCCCCCCCCCCCCCCCCTCAACTTGAGCAAACATTCTGTCAAAAAAAAAAAAAGAAGAAACACAGTTATTGTACGTGCGTTTAAACGATCCGCGAGAATGGGGTCAATTTCTGCTCTTGCCTCTCGTGGAGGAATGCTGCTTAGATTTCGAAAAAAAAAATATTGTAGTAACTTAAACAGTTATTTTATATGTTTGTTTCGTTAGCTAATTTAGGATATAATTTTTTTGTCAAGATTTTAATGGACAATACCATAAAAGTTTTTTTTTCCTTTTTTTTTTAAATAAGAGCAAAATCAAGGGGTAAAACTCGACCATTATCACCGAGAACAAATGCAAAATAATTTTTAGCCGAGTAAATATTTCTTTCTAAGCTGTTATAGTGTTTGTATTTTACTGTCTATAGTATATTCCAGAGGTGCAATAGAAGACAACTAGAGTCCAGTGGTGCAAAAAGGACGTAAAGAAAGCGCTGGAATGTGCGCATCAGCTGCGTCAATCTATTCGCGCTGTGGCAAAAGTCTTCGGCAATTTAAGGATGCACCTTAAAGGTGTGCTAGAAAACTCAACGTATTTACAGGGCAAGCACTTTGTAAAAGACAGTTAAGATCCGAACATCAAATTCTTTTCAACGAAAAAACAAAGAAAAAACAAAGAAAAAACCTCCGAGCATATCTTTGAAGAAGTCCCTTTACGGGCTCACGTACAGTGATATGCTGAGGATAGATTACATTTACTCTGAAAGAAATTAAAAGAAGGAGAAAGATTTTTCAGGCTGAAGGAAATTGTCTGCTGACACACTGCTCAGTGAACAAGCCGGTGAAGAAGAAGCGTTCTGCAAACCGCGCGAGGAGGCAAAACACTATGGAGCAAAACAAGCTTCAGTTCTGCCCTGGGTGTCAGGGCAAAATTACGCATCTGTGACTTTTTGTTATTAATTAGGATTTTATTGTTACACTAACCCCAGTTTTAGGTACCAAAATGCCAAGACGCCAAAGAAGGTGTTTGTAAAATTTTAGAGCGCGGCTCTTAGGCGCAGGTTTCTGGGTTGAGCGGCGTCGGCGTCACCGTCGCCGTCGGCGTAACCGTGCGTTGCATCAAGGGAGATTTCTCATAGTGGCGTCACACGTGACGTCACCCAACCCTGGAAAATTATCGCACTAAATTTAACGATAAAATTTTTCTGTTAAGTTTAGTGGGAAAATTTCCCCGCTAAATTTAGCGGCAAAATTTCCAGCCAAATTTAGCAGAAAATGTTACCTTCGTGACATCACACGTAACGTCACGTGTGACGTCACGTCAGTGAATGTGACGTCATGTGTGACATCACAAGAGTAAAACTTTCCCGCTGTATTTCGCGGGCAATTTGTTTCGCTAAATTTACCGGGACCATTTTTTCGCTAAATATAACGGGAAACTTTTTTCGATAAATTTAGCGGAACAATTTTCCCGGGTTGACTGGTGTGACGTGTGACATCATGAGGATACAATTTTCCCGCTAAATTTGGCGGGAAGTTTTTTTCCTAAATTTGGCGGGGAAATTTTACCCTCGTGACACGTGAGACTTAACGAAAAACTTTTTCACTAAATTTAAGAAAAAATCTACCTGCTAAATTTAGCGGGGAAATTGATGTGACGTGACCTTAACACCAATTTAGTTTCCCCACAAAATTTAGCAGAGAAATTTTCGCTAAACTTCCCGCTAAATGGGAGGGCAGCAGAAGAGGAGGAGGGGAGGGTATGGAGTGGGAGGAGGGGCATACCGTTTCTTCCATTCCCTCACCTCCTCCTCCTCAAGATCTGCGCTCTGATTCGGCATTACAGAAATTTGTAAACTTCTTTCATTTTTTATCTCGATTCGCAAAAAAATAACAACATCGATTTGCAAATTATTGTCTCATTTTGCTTCGTCTTACTTGATCGACATGCATTAGCATGCTTTCGAAACACGTATCAATCGTTTCCCTTTAACCTTCTAAGCCAATAAAAATTAAAAAAAATAATGAGTGGTGCCGTGCTCCCGTTGTCACTCAGTCTCAGCGGCAAAAGTGAGACTGCACTCAGCCACTTTAACTGCAAGACCACTGGACTACAATACCCGTCACAGGGCCGTCTCGTTGGTTGGGCTTATTAAAGCAAAATACTAATGAGTAGTGTCGTCAGCTTGTCGCGTGGCAAAACACAGGAATTAATGAAAGTGTGACCAGTATTAATCGTTTTTTTACACCGCAATGCTTTAAAAAAAAAAAAAAAGCCGCACGTATAGTTCGCTAAACAAAAGTGTATTCTGCTCGGTTAAATTGTAGCTCTTCAGAAAAAGAGCTCTAAACGACGCTCAATAATTGCATTGCGCTCTCTTTTTTCAAAGGACATTCAGGTTCTTCCTTCACTGCTTCGAGTCCCTAAGAAAGAGTCCCGAACAAAGAACTGTTGATGCCGACTTGGTACGTTTTCAATAATTGTATATAGTGTCAAACAAAAGACTAGAACTAGTTTTAAAAAGTAAAGTTGCAAAGATGCGTTTGCATCTTTAAGGGAAGCGTAGTAGGAAGCACTCTCATTATAGCATGAAATCTTTTGTTTTGAATTCAACACACAAAGAATGCCTTAAACCGCGAAAGGAGAGCAACCAGGTTTCGGCTTAAACGGCCACGCAGGCGAGCAGCGGAAAGCGGCAATGCTAATGGGAGGTCATTTCTCCGGGGAGCAGCGTGCTATGTCCTTCTCCTTATCCTTTGAGCATGACAGACAGATTTACGTTTGCGATCCCCCCCCCCCCCCCCCTCCCCCACGTATCAGCCTCGTTTAAAGTTATTCCGCGGTTGCGCTCTTAAGGGCCAGGTGAAGATTCGTGATGGTATATACCTTTTTGGTTTACAACAATATAGTAACAAAAAAATAACGACAAGTGTAAGCCATGATGATCGCAGAGAAGCATTAGATGAAACCGAAAATGTGGAGCGTCCGTGACCAGAGCATTTGAAGAAGGAGAATCTAGTCGAAGCCACGATCTAAATGATAGAAAACCAGCGTGAAAGTAGGAAGGAGGAACTACGGTGGCCAACACGATTCATGCAGCATGCAGGCTGGACGCCGTGTCGTGACAAACTTGAACCTCGCCGATTTTTTTCTTCTTTCTTTCTAGCTCGTTTTTGGGGATTCAAACTATGAGTATCTCAATAAGGAGCCCCATCTCCTTCTCTCCAGTGCTCGCTCGTAATGGTCAGTAGACGTAGACGTGGAGACAGCTATACGCGTGAAACGGGGGGAGAAAGTTCGAGCAGGGTGCCCGGCGTGCCTCGTTGATTGGGGCTCCCCCTTGGCTTGGTGAACTCCATGAGGATGCGACGCTACAGTCCAACGGTTTTGCAAGGGGCCCTAATTGGCAGAGGATGCACTTTCGAAACGAACGCTGCGAGATGGAGAAGCAAAAATAGGCGTTCGTTAAGCCTAGTTGTGCTACGTCTGTCTACCTTTGTTTTATTGTGGAGGGGAGTGAAGATGGGAAGACAGGCACACTGCGGAAGAAATGATTTCCATGTAGCTTTCAATTTTTCCGGGATCTTTTTTTTGTTTAATCACAGGCAACGGCTCATTGAAAAGGAACAAGAGCTGATTATGTATGATTGTGAGCTTTTGAACAGGTTTTACATCGCTGCCACATGCATATAAGGATGATCTAATCAAATTTGAGAAAAAAGGTGCAAAAGCGCCGAAAACAGCAAAGACAAAGACCAAATAAGACAACACAAGGCCCAGCTCTATTCAGACCCTGCCGAAGCGTACTCTCAATCGTTGATAAAGTCTAGCTTCAGACTTCAGTCACCGGAACAATGAAATCGCAAACTAATTAGGAGGACAGCGAGCTGGTTGTAGGTGTACATGCTCAAACGCAAGGCAATAGAAATCGAGGAGTCAGAAATAGTCGGCACAAATACCTTCTCTAGAATATTTATTTATTTATTTGAATAATAATGCCGGTCTAATTTTGTGGGCCAAGGCATGTGAGTACATATGGGACATATACAGGGTGTCACAAAAGAAAATTTACACGGTATGTTTTACCGCAAAAATAAACTAGGCATCGCCGAACGCTCATTTTCCGCCCAAAAATAGAGCTAGAGGTCACAACCAGATGCCAAAGTTTCAGCCCGATCCCATAACTTAATCAAAAGTTAAAAGTCATTATCTGAAATTTCAATGGGAAAATGGAGCCCATTTTTGCCCGTTTTCGGTCTCTGGTGCCATAGAGCCCCATGTGTCTGAAAACACCGTCGGCCGCCATTTTCCCATTGAAATTTTCAGAAAATAACTTATAACTTTCGATTAAGTCATCAGATCGGGCTGAAACTTTGGCATCTGGTTGTGACCTCTAGCTCTACCTTTGGGCGGAGAATGAGCGTTCGGCGATGCCTAGTTTATTTTTGCGGTAAAAAAGACCGTGTAAATTTTCTTTTGGGACACCCTGTACAACAGCAGAGCTGTAGTTATATATGGCTTCAAAAAACATAGTTGAGAAAAAGTGGAAGGCTTTTAGAACAGACGCTTCCCATAAACAGAGGTAACACTTGTGTGTTGTTTGTGTCTCATTTTTTTTGTCTTGGGTTCGTGTTTGTGTAACTGGATTCCTACTTATGCCGCATACAACCGATTTAAAATCTGCACACTGGAAAATATTAAGGTTTTTGCCAATTCTAAGAAGAAATGCGGAATAACGCGAAAAGTTTCAAGACAGCCCGCGGCATCTTTCTACGGAGTACAAAGATACATTTCCAAACGTTATTATATATACCAGCGCGTTATTGATTAGTCTATGAGATGTGAATACAAATGACAAAAATACAAGTTTAATTCGTTCTTCTCTAAAACAATACGCGAAAACGCGATTTTCATCGGCTGTTGTATGTATTGGAGACGATAAGGTGGTTAATGCTGCGCTGTGAGGTGCTCCATTTTGCTATTCTTTATTCCCCCCCGCCCCTTCTTTTCTCTCTCCCGTCATAATTCAATCCAGGTGTTCCAAGTAAAACGATAAATAAGAAGCCCTTATAGTCAGGAACATTAAAAATCGATTGTTTCTATAAAACTAGCCTGAAAAACCACTACATTATTTAGGTGTCGTTCATGACTGTACTATTTTATTTGACCTTTATTGCGTCCGGCAGAACGACTATCGCACATTTGATGGCTTTAGCATCCATGCAAATGGGGGAAGTAAAGGGATTGGGAGGTATAAATTACAAACGAAAATTCTATTTTAGGTTTCCAAAACAAAATTTCCTTTTCCAGCGACTAGGCGGCTGCTTTTGTTGAAAATTTGCAACGCCATATTCAGTTGTCCTGAAGCAAATCGGGCGATGCATCACGGTAGACGTTGGGTATGTTCAGACACAAACCTTGGCAAAAATTTCTGTATTTTCAAACAACTCACTTCATTAGGCTAGTCTGACGAACCAGTGTGCACCGTTACAAGTATCTTTACATTGTCGAAAACCTTGAACTGTAAATGTATGTCATCAAAAGCAAATCAGCTAAAATATAGCGTAGATTTGGTAGAATGCACTAAAACAGGGCGAGTGCCACGGCATAGACCATTCGCTGAGACACTCTGTGGAAACACGTTGCATTACTTTGTTGTATATATATATATATATATATATATATATATATATATATATATATATATATATATATATATATATATATATATATATATATATATATATATATATATATATACGATGCAGCGCGTTTACACGTTGAAATATTTGCGCTATTTTTGGCAGCTGCTCGCTAACAGGCCTTCTCACAATAATTTCGTCCATATCGGCTCACGGAGGTGCATAAGGGTACCTCTTCCGCTGGTAATCCTGAAGCACGTGAACTCAATAAGCACGGGTTAAATTACTACGACCGAAGCCGTGTTTGATATATGCTTACTGGGACGTTAGACGTTCTAAACCACACCGTCGTAACCGTTGTGGTCGGTTAGCCTTGCTGCCTACCGGACCCGGAAGAACCTCGAGGAGTCATCGAACCCAACAACAAGAAACTACGTTTAACAGAGCTATCTCACTAAGCGTTCCATGCATGCGTGACGCCGCCATAACTGCAGTTCATAAGGGGTAGGCACCTGCGCACACGATAGCTAGCGCCGTCTCGTGCTCTGCTCGCGACGCAGACATCCAGCGGGGTTGTCGCGCGTGCAACAAGTCTTCCTCACGATGCAAGGCGACAGCGGTTGGCGTAGACAAACTAACTGGTAAGATTTGCCTGTAGACCTTTGGCGAAATTACCCAAGCATAAAAAAAAATTGCTGGGAACGTAGGTCCACGCGCTGCACGCGTTCGCATTATCTGTGATCAATATTCGAAGTAAACAACACAATTAAGCTGTTTATGGACGGGCGTGCAAAGTGCCATTTGTTTTGGAGTTTTACTTTAGAACAGTTACTGCCGTAGAAAGCAGTACGCGCAGCCCGTGTATGCTACGTTCGCGCACGCTTCTTGAGCTTGGGCAATTTAGCAATAAGAATAAGTATATTGGACACAGAAAAGACGAGTAACAAAGTGACCTTGTGGGTTCCTCGCCAACCGCCGAGTGTCTGCGCGCAGCGCCTGAGTTGTATCCTATTAAGGTGGCGCACGATTTGCGTGTTGCTTGGCGATTTTAATCATCACACGGTAGAAAACGTGGTTGGCTGGTTCAAAGTGCTTTTTGGAAAAGTAGACACAAGGGAAAGTGAACTCTTTTAACCGAAGTCATAAAAGCACATTAGAGATACTAGAGTGTGAAGCGCATCATTTCACTTTTTTAAAGAAAAGGTTTATATTGAAATTCCTCGCACTCGAATGCATGTTCGCTGTAAGCAAGCCGGAATGCTCTGCGGAACGAGATCCCCCCCCCCTTATCAATAGTTCCGTCTCTAGGTGAAAGAATTAATAAACGGTGACATAGAGATGTCGATAATTAAACTTGAGGAAGAAAACAAGAAGGGACGGACATACACAAACTTCCAAGTTGGACGTTTGTGTTTGCGTCCCTTTTCGTTTTCTTCCTCAAGTTTAATTATCCATACCAACCCGCTCGTTCTGTCCTTAGAGATGTCGCACTCTGATAATTTTCTTGCATTAATTATCGGAGTTTAATTTCGCATGGTACATTAATTCATCCATTTTTGTTGTTTGTGTGTCTTAGTACATTTCTTATCTTCATTTCAACATACACCACCAAGTTTAATTCAAGGAAGTCAACTGCCAATCCTATCAATAGCGCAAACAGCTTAATTATTTCGCAAAGTAGTATGTACGCCCTCATATTCTGAATTATTAAATATCGTCCTGTTAATTTGCATTCGCGCGTTTCATGGGCCCAAGCGGGGGCCCATGGGAGCAAAATGCGGCTTTAAATTTCTTTAAAAAATATACGACGACAAAATTTGAACTTCTTGATTTGTTTTAACCAAGCCTGCCGAACTTTTTTTTATCTTTTTATATCGATGTCGAGATGGTATAGGCAGGTTGAAACCTCTTGAAACTCACTTACTTAGACTCTCCCATTTTTTGCTTTGTCGTGTATTTAGAAAACACGGGAAGAAGTTAAAAATAAGTGTTATTCGTTTTTAAAACAATCCTATCACAACTTTGCATTTCGATATCAGCTAATAACCCCACCATCATTCCTTTCAGCACATCTTTATTACCATCACAATGTAGGAGTTTCTTTTTGCTGCTACAACAAACATTTTGCCTCATTTCTCCCGACAGTTTCAAAGGAATGAAACAAGTTGCCTGCATCAACTGCATGAATTGTTGATAATTCTATTTTTGTTCATGTGTCACAGTGTCAGTAACCATGTTTTTCCCATCCTTAACTCTTCGTTTATTTTTTTTCTTGTATTGTTTTAGTTTTTGCACCTCTCCTCTCTGCAATGCCTCTGGCCCTGATGGTGAAATAAATAAATAAATAAATAAATGTATTTATTTATTTATTTTTTGAAATGTACTTCTTAACCCATAAAATGTCGCATGTATTTCTTGACAAATGGGATACTTTATACTATAACTTCAGAATAGTCGGCGTGAACAACGTTTAGTTTTAGTAGTGAGGACTTTCCATGCTGTGGATTGATTGGAGATCTTCTATATTCAAGTAGAAAGAGGAAGACGGACGCGGAAAACAAAAATTACTCAATGGTACGACTATATCCTACATCCTACATCAAACCTGACCTGATGGTCAAACTCGCTGAAACAACAAGAACATCAACAAGTTTCCTTCTTGAGCACGCCTTGCGGCTCCAGGTAAACTCGCGCAGAAACGGTGTCTCGAGTCACTTCCGCACTGGGCGGATGCCTTACCTAGATCAGTAGGCAAACATACAATCGCCACCAAAACCCCAGGAAAACAACGGAACTTGTAAATGTATACCTCTGTGCTGACAAGCCGAACAAGCAGATAATATCGCGTGTACATACCCACCGCAAGACTGATGCGAGTTTAATAAGAGGACGTGAACCCCAGCGACCACCCTTGGAGCGTTGCAGTTTTCACCTCGTAACCCTTTCCAGGGGGGCGTCGTGGGGAAGGGGGGGGGGGAGTGGGGGAGGGGGGGGGGAGTGGGGGCGTGCATATTATTATTAAGGAACAAAGCGCGTTGGCGTGCGGAACATCTCTCGTGTGCAGCCCCTTCAATCTTCCTCATTCGCGGCCGCGGTGCGTTTCAAGCAGCACCTTTACGCTGAACCGTGATCCCACGTCGACGTCGAGGGGGGGTCAGACCTGTGTACGTGCCTAAACAGAAACTAGGGGTTATCGACAAGGCTAAGAACGTGAAAAGCAATTCGCCCTTCGCAAGGGAAAAAATAAGTGGAATCTAGCATCTGCGTGGACGGGCAAAACCAACACTGATAAACAGGCGCTTTGTTACAGCCTCCAGCTGGACCACGGCCAAGGCTGAAAGCTCTAATAGCCAATCCCGTTTCGCGGATACACTCGGGAACTGCGTTCTTCGGCAACGAGAACCAACCGGCTGCCAAGAATATGCCACGCGACTTCAGTCAGTATAGTCTGCATTATGATCTTGTGGAGCTTTCGAAGATGTCACGAATGATGCAGTTAATGCGGTTAAATGCCTGCGCGTGAGTGTGTCTGTCTTGCCTTTGCTCCGGTTCATATCGACTTGAAATGAACCTTGTGCTGTGCGCGCGCCGCACACAGGCGGGCTGACGCGGGGTGCACAATGCCCAGGTGATTCATCGAGGTAAAGATGGACATCGCGCCAACTCGTGCTCGTATGCCGGAAAGTCTGGAAGAGGTCGGCGAAGGTACAGCCCGCACGCGGCGAGCGCCATGCAGAGAACCGGCCTAGATTACGAAGTGGAGCGCCTGCAGCGGCGTGGAGAAGATACACAACATTTGCTCGCGTCTGCGGCACGCCGGGTGTATGCGCAATGTCTTTCATTCTATGGGTGCACGCTGTTACAATACTACTTTGCATTCGCACTTTTTATTTTTTTTTTATCGACGCTGCTGTGGAACGGTGATGGGCGGTGGCGCCTGGAAACCAGTTTCAGAACGAAACAAAAAGCGCGATAAATATGGCATCTTTTTTCTTGAATATTTCCATCTTGATCTTTGACTCTTGTTGTTGGCCAACTGACCAACCGGTCTCCAGAAATATTTCTAGGTGACCCATCTATGTTTGCGGAACCGTCTCGTATGCTCACTGTGTTTCGTGGAGAAACACGGATTCTCGTCTAAAAACGGAGGGATACGGAAACGAGATTCAATTGCCTAAAGCTTTCAGCCATCAATCATAGACGCGATGGCATGCTCACCGGTTCTGGAAGCTTTCCATTGTGCGTAACTCAGTGGAAGTTGTCCGTCATTAGTGGGAGCAAGCAAAGTGATGGTACTGAAACACGGAAGGAACCATTCTGCTAGTATTATTTTTGAGTGGCTCGGATAAGGAATACCACAGCTAATTTTTTGTTTGTTTGTTTCTTATAGGTTACGTTGTTTAGTGGAATCCAAGAAAGTATCTTCCGGCACTGCAACACTTCAGTGTTAATCCTACGCTTTTCTCAGTCATTCTTTAAAAAAAATTAAATAAATAAAAGATTAAAAGAAACACGTACGTACAAAACCGTAGACACATGTACCATCTTCAAAGAATGAGTTTTGTTTTGTTGTTGTATATGGATTAAACCTCACACGGTAAATCACTATGTATGCTAAAAGGTGGATTTTCATGAAGCTTCTTGTTTATTGGCACACTTTGAGAAGTGACGTGACTCCGTGTAACACGACGCCACGTGACGTCAAGTGACGTCGTAGTTAAGTGGTTTCAGTCGATCTGAAGGTAGCGTCTAGTGTGTTTCGCTTTTCTGTATACAAATAACTTCAGCTCTTATCTTCTTACCAGCTCATCAAGACAAGGAAAAATGCTGCTTCCTTCGCCCTCCACGATGAACTGTGATGGCTGCAGTGTTGTACGCGTTATTGAAAGGAAGTCCACGATTACAATGTATTTACTTTATTAAAATATTATCTGATTGCAGTAATGAGTTACTGTATCACAAAAGTTATTAAAATGACCAGAAAGCAAGTGATTACTTAGCAAGTTACTTGTTTTTTAATATTTCTGTTGCAACAAAAAATGCATATGTTAAAAGTGGTTACATATTTTTTATAGCTGCTGTTCTCACCTCGTTAAGATTCAACCAACGTTATCAGATTAGCTGAGTTACGGAACTGGTCAAAGACTCTGCGAACACAACGAGTAACCCCCCCCCTCCTCCCCCCCCCCCCCCCCCTTCGCTCTCTCACCACAGCTCGCCTTTGTTAAAGTCCCTACATAAGAGCTTCCTACAAGTAGCGACTTCTCTGAAGCGCAGATTGCGTGACGGTACAGGTTTTAGGAAGGAAACGGCGCGGCTCACAGCCGACGTTCGAACTGAATGTTGCCATTTTGTTCCAGTGGACTGTGCTTTGTCATTTGTATTGGTTGTCGTTACATGTAGAAGAATATCAAGGGACTTTAGCCTTCCGCCGTTCGGGACGCGCCGAACGGCTGCAATGGTCGCTGCAGTGCATTCTATGAAATGCGTATGTTTCGAAGCACAGCGTCAAGATGGCTTTCAACCGTACTCTATGGAATGCACAGTTTTGCAACGAAATTCGAGTTGGCGCTTGAAACGACGGTATGCCGACTAAGCGGGGTGAGGGAGTGCACCCCTTTGCTCGGGAGTTCCACAAGTGAGGCAATCTAGTAACGTTGGCTTCAAGAGCAGTTGTCGTTCGAAGTTCTCGTCAGTCATCTTCCTACGTTTTCTGGTAAAGATATCCGCCGCGACGCTGAAGACCCCTTTGACGACGGATGCGCTCGAAGGAAGAGAGGTGTTGCAACGCACAAACAGCGCTCCAACTCGTGGATGCGCAGTTCTTCGACGGACGCTCCCGAGTCCTCTAGGAAGCGAAGCGCTTCACTGTTGCGACCGCCTGCTGTGGCTGCCGGGTCATAACAGCCCGTGCGCTGGAAACGAGGCACTCTCGACTGCTCGACAGCGAAAACGTCGCTGAGCGCGTTGTCATTCTAATCTTTCTGATATTTTGCTATATTTGTTTTTAGTTGTTTAAGGGCAAAAAAGAAAAGTGTCCAACGTTTGTGCAACATCGACGAGTGACGCACGGGCAGGGAAAACTATTTTTTATATAGAAAAAAAAACTCAACTTAATAATTTAATCTTTTTCAGAAACGGATAGTCGATTACATGCATTACAAAAAAAAATACGAATTGAATTACAGCAAAATTTAACGCAAAAAAATAAAAAAGTGATCAAACTGTTAAAAAATTACAATAAAATGAAGTTGATTAGAGGTAATCGGTTACTTGTAGCTTGTTTCATACAAGTCTGGATGGACGGAAGGACGGTCCGTAAAAGCGAGGAATGGCAGCGAGCGGCTATGCATTATGAAAATACACGAGGGGACGTGTATGCATCACCTAGAAATTCCAATACTGCAGTCACACCGATTATACGTCATAAAAAGAACGATTTTCGCTGCTTACATGATGATAGAATAATCGACGGACATGTCTCAGCATCTTCGAAGCATGTTTGCTTATACATAAGGTTTAATCGATTCTAACGTGTGTGCACACAGCTTTTTTTTTTCTATGTCCAATGTAAAAGCGCCGTCGTACACGAAAATATCATGGCCCAGACATGCGTGCAGACTTTCTGCATACAGACTGTCTAAACATATTTCCAGCCCCGTCATTGGCCAAACTCTCTCCATGGATCGCAGCCACTGGTTCTCCCAGGTGCTTTGCGGGAAAAGTCAGGACGCATCGAATTTCTTAGAGTGGGATCATGAATGCCAAGAAAAAACGAGATATACGCTACTAACCCCGAAAAACAAGACAAATCGTTTGAATGAAAGAAAATAAAAATGGCACACAAACTGTAATTATTATTTCGTCAAATTAGACGTGGTTCGGGAACTGCCGGGAAGCAAAACTAAATGCGCTCGTGTACCGTGAGACCACAGCACGTGCTTTCCCGTCATTATAAATTTAAGGGGAACAAAATACCTATAAGGACAACTGGAAATGCCTTTGTAATTCCCTCGGGGTATTAAAATAAAAATTTAAAAAGGGTATAGGTGATTTTTGTGTTTGTCCCATGATGTTTTGTTAAGTTCTGCTCTGCACTGCTCATACCTCATACAAAAGACAGACAGTTGAGATGAGTTGAAAAACGTCTTTATTTAATGCCAGACAAGCGCTGCTCCTGCTTTAAAGCATCCGCAGCGGCAAAAAATAATAATAATAACATTCACTCAGCCGCGCCCGAGAGCGGCCGACGGCCATTTCACTGCGGGGCGCTGTAAAACGCCGCCAAACGCTCCAAAGTGCTACCGTGCGATGGGATAATTGGAGGGAGTTCGCAGTCACCGATGGCCGTCGGCGTAAGAGCCCCCCTGGTCCGCCGTCCGCGTAGAAGAAGCTGCAGAGCTGATCCCACAGGAGCCGCACTGTAGGCGGCGGCTTGTCTTGTGGGATCACCCAGTCCTCAAAGGTGTTAGGTTGTTCTGCTACCGGGATGTCAGCCAAGGCCTTGAAGCGAGCCGCAGCGTGATTGGGGCACTTCCAGATAACGTGCTGTGTCGTCGCAAGGCTGTTGCATGCTGTACAGTAGCCCTGCTGCGGGTCATCATGAGATATGCGGTTGCACAGGGCCGGCACCCAGGTTTTGCGAAACGAAAGCAATAAAGAAGGATGGGATTGTAAAGGTCCACATAGGATATTAGCTCAAGTTTGCACAATCGCAAAAAAGTACTAAGGCAGCTGATTTCAATTTAGGTGGATCCATGAATATGCGTAGCTTTATAGATTTCCCCTTCGGCATTAAAAGTTAACGCTAAACTCCGCGAAGGAAGTATATCCTGCAAAGAAGCAACGAATTTCGTCTAACGCCGATGGCTCGGAGAGCGGTCCGTTAACAGTGAGTCTCTTCTTTCCACTCACGAAGTGAACGCACCGCCGGGCGGCGAAGTACGTGGGTTGTTCGCCACAGGTCCGCTCCATGGAATTCAAACCTTAGAATTGCTAAGAAGCTGATCTCACCTTGGTTTTGTTTGTATGATTAGTTGATAATAAACTATTAAACTATGAAATGAAGGTTCGTGCTTTTTGTTTACAAACTGCAGGGCAGTAAGCATGATATTCATGCTTTTCTGCTATTAAAAACCTTGAAAACATGTTTTTTCCTTTTATTTTTTCCTTTTTTAACAGCAGCTCGATTTCACTCCGAAACTACAAGCACTGTTAAACAGTCCCCCAAAGGTGTCGCTTTCTCACCTCAAACAATCGTTTATGCTCCCCCTATAATTCATTCTCAAAATCAGACCTTCAAATCTCGCACGCTCGAGCGAGCGCGGTCCTCGGACTAGGCGTGATGCCCTCATATTTCGCCTATTCCATCCAGAACAGGAAGGCAACGCTCCTCGGCATAGCTAGCACTGTACAAAGCAGCACATTTACACAGGCTCACACAAAGCTTACGGTATTCGTATCACGTCTTATTTTGTCCCCCGCCAGAGGCAGAAGCAACCCCGGCCAGCGAGAAGTGAGCGCACTGCAGATCCATTACCCGCGTATAGTACTCGATAGCCCCCCTGGTTAAGGCAACACAAAAGCTCATTAGCGCGAGACACACCGTGGCCGTGTATACCTCGAAGCGCCCAACGTCTCCAGCAGCGAGAGAAGCAACGGCCGCGCTATAAGCTTCGAATGATCGCAATAAAGCAAGCAGCAGCACCGCCATCGAAAGTATATAAAAAAGAAAAGTTGAACGCTACTCGTAATGTCCAACACCCTTCTTCGTGGAGGGAACGACACTCTGCCTGGGGGACAAAAAGCAACAAAGAAATATCGGCTAGGGTAGACCCCAGAAAGCAGGAACGAAATGGAAACGCTATGTTTAGAAGCGCGTACAGGGAGTTGGGGGGAGCCCGTGCAACGTCCAGCGGCGTTGACACGGTGCCTTGTTCTCTGTCCGACCTGATCGAAGAAGCGGATAGTGGGACGTCTCGGACACTGGGTGCTTCTCGCTCTTTCGTGCGCCGTAGGCGGACTAAATTGGTCGCCTTGGCGCGATGTGCTTCGACTATTAATGTGCCGCGAGAAAAGGCGCCAAGCTACGTGCGTCCTGAGGGCTGAATCGGCCGCCGGTCGTCTCCAGCGGGAAGTGCAGTGGTCATCCCGCTCGCCGTTGGCCGAGAGGAGATGCCAGCAGGCTTCACGAGATAAATTAGCAAATCGAAGTCTTGCCGCGCACTTTGCTTTGCTCTACTTCGCAGCGGCATCTCGGCGGTAGCAGCACATTAGTCTTTTTTTTTATTTTTAAACGGCGGAGTTCTTCGCGTTCGCTACAACTTTCTATTAGCGGGGAAGGTTGACCCAGCGGTCGTCTGACGGGAGCGCAGTTTTGCGTTTGTTCGAGGTGTGGGAATTTTGGGGGGAGTTGTTTGAGGATTAGAAGGGCGCGCGGGTCTTGTCGAACCTAAACGCCCGTCCTTTTCACGTCGTTGCGACGCGCATACATAAGGCGTATTTGAGGATCTTATTCTTGTGTCTTTTTTTTTTTTTTTTTCTCGAAGCGTTTGAACTGTGGAATTAGGGACAACGGTTAGTAGTCGGTAAGCTCTACAAAGACTGGCCTAGAATTGCTCTAGTACTTGCATGCTCAGTTCTAGCTGCTATAGAAATGTAGAAAGAGCCGTAACATCGCTAAAGTACAGGAATCTTTTTTTTTTTTTTGCTTTGCTTGTGTAAGCGGCGACAGGTGCGAGATCTGGGACTCTGGAAACCCCATATATTTCTCAAGTCTTTTTGTGTTCAGGTAGCTTAGAGGGCTTTCTTACAAGCGGCTAAATTGTAAAGTGTGTTAATACAATGTGTATCAGGTGAAGGCTTTCAGTTTTAACATTAAAGATATTAGCACTTGCGATGTCTTTCGGAATTACGCTAAGCTGCTCCTGTGAGTGTCTTTTTACGTTGCAGGAAAGCTTTGTCTACAACTAAGTAAACACCCAAGTTTCCGACACAAAAAGAATGCATGGACCCCCTGTCAGACAACTCTCCCCAAGCAAGTGTGCCAGGAAGCCACATGAAAACGTTTTCAGTTTCCATCATTTGCCTTATTTACAAAACGCGCTCGTTATGATCGATGGAAAAGTTAATTTCTGCATAAAATAGGCATACTGGCCATAGTCTCATATCTTTTAGCATTGTACTTGGCCTCAATCAAAGAAAAAAAAAAACGAAAATTGATTAACTTATTTTCTGATTTACAAAAAAATAGACGGCCAAATATTAATATCATAATTGGCTGAAGTACAAGTTATTTATTTTTAAACGTCCAGCCTGATTTTCCGTTTTCTTGACATCCGTTTTCGTTTTACTGTACTTTATTAGACATGACTTTTCCGGTAATCATACATTTTATTGTGTGAAGTTCAATGATATTGAGACGTGTGTATAGTTTCATTGTATAAAAACGTCATAACTGTAAAACATATACACACATGCCGTTCATTTATTAATTTGAAATGATAGGTCTCAACATTTTTGAACAAATACTCCACTTGATGAAGCAAATATTTCAGTGAATCAATCGGAAGTACCAAAGACCATGAGTCACTAAAACACACGCACACACAGACACCTAAATCACAATCACGGCTGCCAGCCCGGCTCTAAATTCATTGTCATTGCATACAGTACAATGCGTTGGTCTCATGGTTTTGTACTGAGTACTTTCACTACGCTCGTGAATAAGCACAAGACAGGGCATCCTCACGCTTCAGCGGTGAACGTGGGTAAATGTCCTTGCTAGCTACTCTGCACATCGCAAGGAGTCTGACCCAAATTCACGAAAGAGTGAGGTGAAGCACTGGGGACACGCTCAAAATAAAGTCTGATTCTGCCCAGTGCTTAAGAAACAAAGCCGGGTTAAAAAAGTAACATTAATAATCTTCCACAGTCGCCAGCACCATCTTCCCTTGATGAGCAAGCATACCAATCATGCCTTCCTGTATTATTGTTTTGTTTTTATGTGCCCGTTTCCTGGTTGAGCGGCGTTACCATCGGCGTCGCTGTCGGCGTAACCGCGCGCGTTGCATTATGGGATGTCAAAGTTTCCCCCCTAAATTTAGCGGGGAAAATGACGTCAGATGAGTTCGTGTCACGTCACCCATGAACAAATTCACCGGGAGGAGGAGAGGGGAGCGGAGGAGGAGGAGGAGGAGAGGAGGACGAGGAGAAGAAGAGGATGAGGAGGAAAAGGGGGGAGGAGGAGGTGGAAGGGAGGTACGAAGGAGGAGGAGGGCATACCCTCCCCTTCTCCTCCTCAAGAGCTGCGTTCTTATTTCGCATCACAGAAATTTGTAAACATCTTTCAGTGTTTTTTTGTTTTTTTTTTAATCTCAAAAATGAGTGACGACAGGGGTACTGTGTGAACTACAAATCACAATCATCTTCCCTACCTTTAATTTTAAAATATTAAGCATAAAACAGCTTCGGTGACCAGGTCCGACTTGCTAGAAACAGCGTCTCAGGTGAGACTGTGGGAATGGAAGCAATGTCAAAGCCAGCGCTTGAGCTGATAAGGACTCAAGCCGTGTCTCAAGACAGTCGGGCGCCCCACCTTTTGCACTGCTTTCTTTCACTCAGTCTCAGGTGAGACGCTGTTCTAGCAAGCCGGCCCAGGGACGGCATGGTAGTAACTTTTTAGATAAGACCGTGTGAAAGAAATCCTCCACGAGCGCTTGGGACTCGACTACACGTGCCACTCCACTCATGCTATAGACCTTTTCCGCTTACTTTAGCCCCCGACCGCCGAGTAGGCATATCCGGTATGGGCGACGAAAAAATACCAGAACGTTTCAACCTGCAAATAGTAAAAATATGGATGGAAGGCAAAACGAGAATGTGTGACGGTTACGTGTATGTCCTAAATGCCTTCTATTGGCGTGGCGACGGCAAAACAATGTTTTCCCCCATACTGGAAGTGACGACATTCAAGATGGCGGCGCCCTTGCGAAAAAGGTCTATAGCTTTGGTTGTGCTTTATTTCGCAGTCTTAATTGAGACTTCGTTTTTAGCGAGCCCGCTCAGAAGAAATTTTTCGGCCTGCAGATATTTAAATATTGTTTTGTGTTTCCTAATATCAACCTGAAGCCCCGCTTGTTTTTTTTTTTTCTTGTTTTTTTTTTGGGGGGGGGGGGGGGGGTCACGTACACTCATACTTAGGAATTGTGAGCAACCTTAAAGCATGGTGTTTCTATCTGTCCAATCCAGTAAAAAAAGGAGCCGGAGTATAAATGCGACTTCAAGACACCGGCAGTGGATTAAGGTTTCAATATTCAGAGACAAAATATGTCTGAAACAGCTAGGTGTATTAGAATGTATCGGATACACTCGGTTCTACGTGCAGAGGGACATTGTCCCACGCACTGCATCTTTCGCCATGCATCTTTCAGAATTATTTTTGATAAAAAGTCTGAGGTGAATGCCGCTACCTGAACGCAGGGCCGTGGGTGTTTGGTTCCCTTTGGTGTGTCCTATAAAACGCCGATATTTACAGGAAAGAGGGGGAATGAGGGCGAAATTTTATTGCACCAGAAAGTTCTCCGTGAATTTGTTACACAAGGATATATATTTTCATTACGATTGTTCATTATCTTATTATGACTATAAAGCGATCTTTTAATCAGTACATATTGCCCACGCTGTTTCAGCCGAATTAGTTTTGTGTATCTTGCAGCTACCAGTATTGCATACAACTCCAAAATAGCAAAGGAAGTAGGTTTTAGAGTTAAAAAAATGATGAATGGTTGGAGCATAGTTTAACGAATACTAATGTCGCTGCATCAACAGTCTATAAAAATTTCTCCGAGATTTCACAATACGATGGTCGGGGATAAGGAGAATAGAATGTGCTTTGTTAGGATGTGGTTACTAAAAAAAAAAAAATCTGACGAGCTTTTCGAAAAACAAAAACGAGTTAGAGGGGTATGCCAGCGTATATTTTCCCCGTGAATTTTGATATCAAAAGCATTTGATCCGAACGTATCAATAGACGCGAGAAAAACCGAAAAACCAACCTTTTGGTGTGACGTCATACCCAGGCGTTTCAAACGCCTTGCGCGTGCCGGTTGTGACAAGAACGCGTGCAGTGCTTTTGACTGCCCGGGTAAGGGGTATTCACACGAGGGAGAAATCCCTGGGATTTTTCCCCGGCACGCGCGCATCACGAGACAAAAACGCCAGGCTTTTGCACATCGCAAAGCCTGACGTTTTCGTCGCAGGATGCGCTTGCCGTGGAGAAATCCCCGGTGTTTCTTCGTCGTGTGAATACCCCTTTAAGGTTGCGGGAGGCGTGGATCTGTTTAGATCGCTGTATAATACGCTACGATTCTTTCCTTTCCCTACTTTGCAAGCGCTGTTGTGGATACTTGGCGCATCAACCGGCAATATAATTTTGATATTCACGCCGGAGGCCAAATGATGATGATTTAAGCGTCTTTTTTTTCTTCAAGTACGGAACCGCTTTAGGTTTTCTTTAAGTTTTTTTTTCTTTTAAAACCATACTTATGCCTCTAATTTATACTAATATTTACATAGGTAGAAAAAACCTATAATTATACTCATACTTACTCCTCCACACTCCTTTTATCGGCCTATAATGATAGAGAGATTTCACAGAAGATGGTTTCTATTCTTGACGATAGAGATACATCTACATCAATACTCCAGTAGTTTTTAGCCGGCTTCTGTACATTCGTACGTCTTTCTACGTATATTTGCATATATGGCAAAGGCCTCTGATTGTTGTGTGTTTTGTTCCTTTTTTCGTCGGATTCAAGAAGTGGTGAATCATTTTAGTTGACAAGCGTTTAATACAGGCCTGTAGAAATAAGTGTAAAAGGAGCAGAGAAATTGATGGGATGTCTCGAATTATTAGGAAACTCCCTACAGATCAAAAGACAGTTGGAAACGCCGCAAATGCTCTTGTCCTAGATTACCATTAAGGAGTACCAGAGCAGTACGGAGAAAACATTTCCTTTAACGGTATATTAGTAGGATGTTATAGAGACGGCTTGCGTAAACATCTCTAGCGTTACGACTACGCAGAGCGCTTTCTGATTCTACCTTTAAAATGAAATTGAGGAAGAAAATAGGGGGTTCGCGTCTCCGAGATAATATCTATGCCTGCATCACCGCTTAAAATTGTCGTATACATTTAGTCTTTTTCTTTGAGTACTTGTTTTCTCGCAGAGACTTTCGAATAACGAAAGTGCTGTTACGCCCCAGATACCACGTAATACGTAGCGAAGCGAGTCCTTGCCCGATTTCGTTCCCCCGACGGAGAATCGAGGGACTCCAGAAAGGTAGAAGGCAGACGACGAGCGCGAGCGAAGGTACGACGACGCGGACTCATTTTCTTCTGAAACATCCGCGGGTCTGTCCCACCACTTGAACTAGTTTCCCGAGAAAGCCACATACGCCATGACGCTCTCTACGTACGCGGAAAGCCAGCCAAGACCGCCTCTATTTAAAAAAAAAACAAGAAAAAAAACGAGAAAAAAACATCTAATCGAAAGTACAGAAAAAGGAAGCACTCTAAATTGCGGCGCGGGATGTGCTTTGGAGTGTCTTTGACGAGCAAGCACACACACACGCAAAAAGACGGCCGCTCCAAGTCATGCAGACAGTTCTCAAATGACAAAAAAAAGGCTACGTGTTTTGTGCAGCACGCCCCAGATTGGACAGCATTCAACGTTCGTAGGAGAGGAGAAGAGAGCATTCCCACATCGGTAACACTGCCAAAAGTCGGGAGGAGGAGGGGAATTCGAAAGAACGGCGCGGAAGGTTTGTGAGCAGTGAGTGTCCCGGGTCTCCGGGAGACGGGTGCGTGCATATTATGGGCGAAAGTTAAACGACGCCACCTCTAATTTTGAGAGGCGAATCGAGGACGTGGTGCGCGAAAGCGCCATCACTCCAACTGCCAGTCGCAACGAAACGCTTGTCAGGCGACGACTCACGAGGCCGCCAGCCACCGGGTTTGACGAGCGAGGAACGACTGTTAGCCTGTCGATAATTGCGAGCTGTACTGCTATTGTGGTGAATATGTCTGCGTCATTTTCTTTTTTCTGCTGGGGGGCTGGTGGGGAGGGCGGGGAGGGGGTGCGGAGGGAAGGGGGGGGAGGTGGGGCAGGGAGGGAGGAAGCAGGGGGATGCTCTCCCACCCTCAAAAAACGGTAACGTAAAAAAAAATTATCAGGAAAAAGAAACAAAATGTGGGCGGGTAACTCTTCCCGACAGATTGGAGGGTCCGGGTTGTCTAGACGGTGTCTCGAAGCAACTGCCGAACCGGCGCGGTCGTATGGAACGCTGCAGTTGAAGGCCCGTTCCTCTGAACGCAGCGTCGCATGAACTTTCTTTTCCGGCAACTGTCCGGTTTTATTAAGCCGTGTTGGATGTTGGCTGACGTCTACCGCTGCATTTAGCAAGCACCCATCATGGGGCGTCTTCGCAATCCTAATTTCTTGGCGAAATCTACAAAATCGACGGCGTATGGAGATCATTCTAAAGGAGGAGCTCCTGGCGGGTGTCATCTTCAGAGTTTGCGCGTGTGGCACATGTCTTGCTCGCTTTTGGATGCTACGAACACGCGCGCGCTGGGCTATGATAACGGCACGTTGGGTTGTGGGTTTGTAAACGTAAATCCGGAATCACTTTGCTTATGCCTCATACAAAAGACAGCCCGCATACCGATTCGAAGCCTAGTCACCACGAGATCCGTTCTTCGAATGCCACATGACAATGAGCTCAAAAACCTGGCACGTGACATTACCACCACGGACATTTCGGTGATTCGTGTTTGCAGACTGTATTTTGTATGACGTATGACCAATGTGATCCAGGCTTTAGAAAGTTGTGTGGCGCCACCACCGACCTTCAGGACGCGTTCGTTGCCATCCTTCGGGGATTCGATTTCATATGCACGCCGGAGGCTCGCGAGACATCGAAGCCTTTTCGACGGTAAAACTCTCGCGCTGTAGATGCCAAAAGTGAGAGATCTTCATATTGCACTCACGTTGTCGGTGACTATTGGACAGTAGATTGAATCATAGGGGGCATTTTGTCGAGCTTGTTGTCCCTAAAGTCATTGGGTCCTGGGAAAGTGGCGCCATCGCCTTCCCTGTCTACTAGCCGAACACAAACAAATACTAACATACAGCGCCCACAAACCTCGCAAAGCGATTGGCTGATCGGCCTTCGTTGCCATGACAATCGCCATTTCGGCCCCTTCAAATCTTCGAAGCTTCGAGAGGATCGTTCTAATCCAGTAGTACTAAGATGGCCATCGTGCATCATCGTACTGAAGGCGTTCCTCGCCAATATAAGTGTCTCCGGCACAGCGAATTCAATCAACTTATCGAGCATGCCCATTTCCACGGATCTCTTACAACTATATTGTTCTTTTTGCGTATTTCACAACAGGAAAATTATTTTTCAACGCTTTCAAGTACCGACACCGCGTAGGGTGATGGCACGAAGATTTACGCTTGTTTCGACGGTGCACGTGGATGCAAACCCTCGGTATAGAAGAAACGTGCCTATAGAGCTACCAATCAGCGGAGAATTTCGATCCCCCGACGTCCCCAAGAATGGGGAGGTCGAGGAGAAATTGTTCATTTCAAGGGCCGAAATTTCGACCATACGAGGAGCTTGGCGCTACTTTCCCATGATCCATTTACTTTTAGTTGTCCCCACAGCCAGTGTTTGCTATCACAGCATAACAAAGAAATTTATCCTCGCCTAGTACGGTTCGGGCACGAGAGCTTTGTTTTTATCAATGCTTTGGTCGCACGAGGAGTGGCCTTTTTGTCATCATGCTTTGTCTCTTTTATAAAAAAAAAAAGGAACATTTGGGTTGTTGGCTTTACAGCTAAAGCGTATAGCTTTACTCCGTTCACCCTTGAGTTGAGACTAGAAGCTCCGACTTTGACGCGAGCTCGCCGGCTTCGGCAGTGCTTTGGTTGCGCGTGCCTGCGCGTTCACACTTGTGTTAGCAAGGGCAGCGAGCTCGCGTTGAAGACGGAGTTTCTAGTCTCAGCTTAAGGATGAACGGCGTATAGAAGTGTGAGCATTCTATCTCCTCCCCAAGAAAGCTGCTAATAGCCCTGTTACACGGGCACAATTAACCGCGGTTAACTTAGCTTTAACTGCTGCCACGCGTCACCACAGTTACCGCACCATACTCTCGGGCAGCTATTTCAGAAGTGAAGAGCGCGCGTGCACTCATTTTATGGGTGCTCAACGTGCTCGAGCGCACGCTCGGCCATGTAGCTTTGACTGCATTGCCGCAGAATGTTGTCGGCAAGTATTGTGCGCTAACGGTGGCTTAGCGTAACTGCAGTTAAGTGTGCCCGTGTAACAAGGGTATTACACAGCCCTGCGTGCCAGGATCCACGAGCGAATATTCACAAGGTTTTCGCCGGTCAAACGACGAAGGCTGCAGAGAAAAGGGGCAGCTTTTACGTTAAGATAACTTGGGAAAGCTTGCAATAATTTGTGCTTTCCTGCATGAGCAGAGGCACGACGACACAAAATCTACAACGCCTTTTTCGATTGGTAATCTTTGTTATAGGGCGCGCCTGGGCTGCAAAAATGCACGGGCAACAGGAGCACATATACCAGGGCGATTTACCAGTCATACAGACGTTTAGATTGGTCGCGACATGCGACAAAAATAGACCTTGTCGATACACGCAGTCATGTTTACCTCTATACTTTTGCAGTGCCTTCTCCTCACGCATACGTTAAAACGCGCTTGAATAATAAAAGCTTCAACAAAAAGATAATGGTGTTTCGTACATTGTTCTACCTTGGCCTTTGCCATCCGTTCTTGTTATACAAAGCAGCATACGAAGTGGCGCGAATCACGCAGTGTGTAAACACGTAAGAGATAATGCGCAAAATATTCCCAGCCGCAAACTCACACGGCGTCGAAACGATGGAAAAAAGACAACAATATTCGGAGTGAGACTTTCCTCCATCGCTTCTCGGGAAAGAAACAAAACACGTTTACGTGGTCTTTGGGTCGTGTTAGCTCACTCGGCTTCCTGAAAGAAAATACATCCTAAAGCCATATTTATATCAACGGCGTTGTGCGCTGTCTAGTGCGTCAGCTGCTCAGTTATAAATTCGAGCCCTATTCACGCGCCTCTGCGATTTTGATTTGTTTGAACAGACACCCATTTCACTTTCAGATACGTCGAGAACAAATCCGCCCTCAATAACTCTGCACTCGAGTGATTTCCATGTAGACGGCCTCTTACCGGCGTCACATATTGCGTGCCTCAGGCGCTTTTGTCAGGCACTCACAAGCTACCTTAACCCTTACAAAAAAATGAATTGCGTTTCAATTGAAAGTGCAAAGGACTCACTCAATAGACCGAATTCAGTCTCAATTGAAATTCAATTGAATTTTTCTAATGAGTCCATATTGAACCGTACCAGCGTATTGGCCACTGAGTCTTAATTGAATTTTTAGCAATTTTATTTCAATTGAACTTTGACAAAAGTGTTTCAATATAACTTTTACTATTGAGTTTCAATAAAAATATTGCAATTGAGCTTCAATTGAATTTTTGCAACGTGTTTCAATTTTTTGTATCATTCCTTAAAGCATGCAACATGAAGGAAACAAAACATCCTAACTACGCACTCACAACCCACTAAACGTACTCCCCTTGACTACCCCACCGCCTCATATAGCCTACATAAAAAAGACATTCATTTGGCCGGTGACCACCTTAGCATTTATTAAGGTTGTCAGTTTGCTATTTCCTCCTTGGAAGTCTCATAAAAGATAAACAGTGGTTCGACGTCATTGGACTCTATCCCTTAATAGAAAACATTGGTACAAGCAACAATCGTTAGGGGCAGTAATCCACAAGCGAACAAGCTCAATTGCATTCCTAATGAGTATATTAAATAGAATCGATATTGAGTTTCTTATGACCAAATTCAATTGCATTCCTAATGAGTAAATTCAAAAGAATACATATTGCATATTAATGAGCAAACCCAATTTCATTCTCAATAAGCAATTTCAAAATAATATATATTGAGATGTTAATGACCAAAGTCAATTGCATTCCTAATGAGTAAATTCAATAGAATAGATATTGACTTTCTTATTATAAAACTCTATTGCATCCCTAATTAATAAATTCATTAGAATTGATATTGAGTTTCTAATGATCAAACTTAATTGTATTCCTAGTGAGTAAAGTCAATAAAATCGATATTGAGTTTCTTATGATCAGTCTCAATTGCATTCCTAATGAGTAAATTCGATAGAATGAAATATTGAGTTTGTAATGATCAAACTCATTGGACATTGAGTTTATATTGAGTTTTAATTTAATCTATATGAACACAATAGAAAGTCAATTGAAACTCATTGATCATTTTTGTAAGGGTGTGACATGTTTTTCACCCGGGGAGCCAACCCTGTATGTCTAAATAAATAAATTGAATTAGATATGTTAAGAAAATTGAATGACCGCTGCCACGAGACCAATCACAATGTATTGCTTTTTATTTATTTCATAAATAAACAGATTAAGGGAGTGTTTATACCGCAAAAATGATTCCCTCATATAATCAAAAGCAACAGTTTTGTATTTGTCATGAGCACAAAGCCCGATGGTTTCATGAACCACACGTAGTGACTACTTGCGTTGACTATATTTGCCTTCAACTTTAAGATCATAAATGAGTGATGATAAATATACTTAAGCTTCTTTTTGCGCCACTAACATTTACCCACTATCCTTTAGGCAAACTTGCTTTGACATAAATAACTGGCTTCTTGGACTGGACCAACTCCCGGTTATTGCGTGGTACTGACACTGATTGGTGATGAGTGGACGTCCGGGGGAGACTCCGATTTGAGGATCGACGAGACAGAGGCTGGTCGTTCCGACGTAGGCGGACGCCATGATATATGGCGCGAGGTAACAAGGGACGTTCTTCCTGGCGCCAAGTGCCATGACGTCTGCCTACGTCGGAACGACCAGACTCTGTCTCGTCAAGCCTCAAATCGCAGTCTCTCCCGGACGTCCAAACATGACCAATCAGTCTCAGTACCACGCAATAACCGGGAGTCGGTCCAGTACAAGAGGCTCACATCCGAGCCTTGGGCACCTAGATCGCACCACGAGACCTTGCCAGAAAGCCGAAACTGTGGTTTGCACAAATGTCTAACCGCCGCGGCCTGCCCAGCGAAAAATGCCACGTGCTATGGGTGCGGTAAGCGCGGACATTACGCGCGAGTCTGCAGGAGCCCCAACCGTCGACAGAACTCTGTTCATATCCAAAAGACATTTTCCGACGACGACAAAGACGATTATGGAGTTGCGATGAACGTTACCTGGTGGTCGTCGATGGGCCATTTAGATAGACGTCATTGTCTTCCATCATGTTGTCAACTTTCTCGTGGACACCGGATCGTCCGTTTCCATCGTTTAGGACGCTATTTTCAAGAGCCTCAAAGAGAAAAGGACCATCGAGCTTTTCTCACTACCAACGGCTCTTCTGAACGGTTTACACGAGAAAATAACAGTCCTGGGAGAATTTTACGCAGATGTCTCCTACCAGGAAAGAACGGCGTTTATATTATTTTATGTTACAAACATTGGCAAGTCTTTCCTGGGTCTTGATGCTATACAAGCCCTAGATCTTCGCATCCTAGAGACAGCGTTGCGCTGTTTCCACACTCAGGTAAAAGGTATAGAGTCCTCATCGGGGCGAGATTTATCGACCAACGAAGTACCACATAGTGCTGGGGTAGCGCACAGTCCGCCAGAAAACGTCCAGCAGCGGCCCTCGTCGTGGGAGGATCGTCTACGTGCTGCAGTAGGGGAACTGGGGTGCTATGTTGCGCTTTTTGCACTCCCAGGAGACTTGGAAGAGGGAAGTGACGTCACCGGCTAGAGCGAATGCAGATTGGATGTTGACAGAAGAAAACAAAAACTACATCCAATCTGCATTTGCTGCGTTGTTGACGTCACTTCCCTCTCCCTAGTCTCCTGGGAGTGGAAAAAGCGCAACATAGCCCCCCAGGTTCCGCATCATGGCTCTCTCCGAAGAGTTGACCTCCTCATATCGGAGATCGACAAGTTGCTGCTGGAACAGCGACACCTGAAACATCTGCAGTGGGACGCCTTTCAAAATCACTGAGCGCTGACTACAAGCATGTTTTTCCTTCCAAGCTTGTTCACGCCAAAGGCTATGTACACAAGGTAAAAGTCCGTCTCTCTGTTACACCAGTACAATGCAAATTGCGACGTCTTCCGTTTACGGTTCGCATGCGAATTTCAGACGAGCTTAAGCGCCATGAAGCAAATGACGTGATTGAACGAATTGACTCGTCTGAATGGGTGTCGCCAATTGTCGTATTCCAGAAGAAGGATGGAAAAAGTGGGATGTCCGTAGATTTGTAGATCTCAGGGAGCCAAACAAGGCAGTTGTTATTGAGAGCTTTCCTCTACCACGCACAGAGGAACTGCTCAATTCCCTGGTTTGTGCAACCAACTTTTCACAACTAGATCCGCCTTCTGCATACCATCAGGTAGAACTACACCCAGGTAGCAGAGACCTGACAGCCTTTGTATCACATGAAGGCCTGTTCCGATTTAAGAGAGTATGCTTTGACCTGGCTTCTGCTTCAGCCACATTCCAACAAATGATGTCTAGAATTTTACATGGCCGTGAAGGAGTGCTATTCTACTTAGACGACATCATTGTCTTTGGCAGATCCAGCGAGAAGCATCTTGCTAACCTTCGAGCTGTTCTTCAGCGCATCTCCAATGCGGAGCTACGCTTGAATGACAAGTTCGTCTTTGATGTCAGAGAACTCTCTTTTTTGCGTTACCAAGTTAGCAGCCAGGGAATCGCTCCTCTCAAACAAAAAGTCGACACCATCAACCAGACACCAGTGCCAACGGAAATTAGCCCCCTCAGGTCATTCCTGGGACTGGTGGAATACTATATTCAAGATTTATTCCCGGACTTGCGACCGAAGTGGAACCCCTTCGCCGGTTCCTGCGCAAAGACGTTCCATTCATTTGGGACACAGAGGCCAACGAAAAGTTTAAACGGTTGAAATTTCTCTTGTCGTCCCGTCAAGTGCTTCGGATGTTCGACCCCGCCCTGCTGATAACCGTCGCAACAGATGCGTCCGCATATGGGCTTGGGGCTGTCCTCCAACAACGAGCGGGGAAACAAGTCCATACTGTTGCTTTTGCCTCTCGTACGCTCACTCCAGCAGAACGAAAGTATTCTGTCGGAGAAAAAGAAGCCCTGGCATGTCTCTGGGCATATGAGCGATGGCATAACTACCTATGGGGTCGCCACTTCCCATTACGTACCAACCATCAGGCACTGATTGCCCTTCTGTCAACACCCGGTACAGGATATCGTCCGCTGCGCATCACGCGATGGTCCTCACGTCTGCTGATGAATCACTTCACGGTTGAGTATCAGCGAGGCTCTGACAACTGTGTGGCGGATGCTCTGTCACGCTTGCCAGTAGCTGACGCGGAAGGTGGGACATCATTTAAAGAGGAGATCGTGTCGTTCGTCACTCTTTGCGTGACAAAAGAACAGCTGCAGCAAGCCACGTCAGATGACGTCATCCTAAGTCAAGTGATGGACTATGCAGTTTCATCCTGGCCGTCGCAGAAGTTCTTGTCCAACGACATTGTTCCCTTTTTCATGTTCGTGACGAACTCTCAGTTGTAGATAACAATCTGATGAGAGGAGAAAATGTTATAATTCCTACGACACTGGGAAATACACTGATTGAGATTGCTCACGAAGGCCATCCAGGAATCGTCAGCACCAAGACCTGGCTCCAAGACCTCTACTGGTGGCCTGTCATGGATCGTCAAACCGAAAGTGTGATCAGAAGCTGCCCGGTGTGCCAAGTGACAGACAAGCCTGTCAAAGGTTCACCAACACCCTTGCAGCCAGTTCCACTTCCGGAGTGGCCATGAACCAAAGTCGCCATCCACATTGTCGGTCCATTTGAAGAAGCAGAGCCAACATGCCGTTATGCCATCACTCTTGTTGATTATTCTTCTAAATGGCCAGAGGTTCAGTTCTGCCACGACGTGACACCCTCTCGAGTGATGACATTTCTGTCATCAGTCTACGTTTGGGAGGGTTATACAGGTTGTCTCGTGTCAGACAACGGGCCACAGTTCACGTCATTACAATTTAACGACTTCCTAAAAGACCAAGGCATAAACCACGTCTACTCGTCGCCGCAAGCAAATGGGCTCGTAGAAAGGTTCAATCGAGTACTTAAAATCTTCATTCAGCTCGCTGCCGCTGAGAAGCGTTTTTTACAAGAAGCAGTCACCGGCTACCTAGGGGTGTACCGGTGTACATGCCACAACAGGTCTGTCGCCAGCGCTCCTCCTCCTCGGAAGGAAACCGAAGACGCCTCTCCATATCCTGGGTTTGTCACCTCGGGAATTTCTTCGCAACCCAATGAAGGAGATGAAACGTCCACGAGAACGAGTGTGCCAACGGCAACAGTCAAGCAAGAAATACACTGACCAGCGACGAGGAGCCAAACGACCGACATTTGTTGTTCGTCAATTCGCTCGCTACCGGCTCCCAGATAAAACGCGCTACGATAAATCCATGTTCAGCGAGTCGTTGAAAATAGTGGAACGAGTTGGACGTTGGACATTCCGCCTAGAGGACGGAGAGCCTGGAACGCATCCGAGTTGGCCGATGCCATTTCACCCGAGAAACAGTCGACGACCTCAAACACGTTTCAGCATCGGCCATCAGAAAGCCTGACAGTTCCGCGTTCTTGAATCGCTTCCTGTCGCGGATGACAGTCAGGTTCCTGCCCAGTGTACGCCCTCAGGCGTTGTTGCACGGGATCCACCGGTCCAGCCTAATGGTGATCAGGACACCTCCGGTCGAAGATCCACCGGTAACAGGACTGTGCAGTGGAACGAAAGTGCAGCGGCTGCATCTAACACCGCCGCAACAGCGCCAGCAAACGAGACTGTTAGAAGCTCTATATGAGAGGGGCGGAAACCTGTGAGGTTCGGAGATGCTAAGTAAATGTTATGCATGTTAAATTTCCGTGTCGATGTGTGCGAGTATTTACTGCTATTGGTCACACGCGTATCCAATAGACTCTTAGAACCGGGCCCGGAATTTATTTCTGATAGTATGATTTACAAATGCCTAATGTTTATAACATTTCGTATCTTTTGTGTGTGTCAATTGTTGTACAAAGCTTGTAATTACTCCGTGTATATTATTATGTACAAACCGTGCTGATTCCAATTGAGGTTATCGTACATTTATTCATTCTTGTGTATCGTACTTTGTATATTGTATTGAGTCCTATGTAATTTCTATTCCGTTTATTTTGTGTCTACTTTTTTTCTTCTTTCCTCTTTCTCTTTCTCTTCTTTTCTTAAAAGGGGGGGGGATGTTGTATTCTCAATTCTTCTTTCAATGTCACATTTTTGTCACATCTATAATTCTCGGCCACTAGATGCCAACTGGTCTTTCTCTCCTTCTCGAGCTCGGTCCTTGCGCCCTGAATAAACATCATTGGCCTGATGACGGCTGTTTGGTCACGACGTCCCTGCCGTTGTCCCGCGCTGGGACACGACACCGTCGACTCTCTTAGAGATATTTACATACTCAATGTGCGCCAGTGCTAATGCTGATTCCTTTCACACGTATCCGGTACGCCCACTGTGCAAATGGTTATTTGTTATAAAATAAAGTGCAGAAGTTTTGCGCACAACGATGGCATGCAGTTAGGTAGTAAAAATAAGTATCAGACGACACTTAACAGAGCAAGCCAAAAAGAAATCCCGGTGAAACGCGACGAAAAAAACACATATAACGCCTTCGCCAACGCGCAGAGAGAAGAGAGGAGCGACGATTTGAAGCCACCTTCAAATCGTCGCTGGCGGCCGCGTAGCGCGATTCCAAGATGGCAGCGCCCATGCGACGGAGTGTTTTAAGGACCGTAGCTCTAGTCACTGACAGCTTAAGAAACGCAGGGCGTGGCGAGCATCTCATTAGCATCTCATTATCGCTCGGCAGCCAATCAGATTGCGGCATGAGCCGATAAGAACGCCAAAGGGCCAATCACGAAGCAAGAAGCGTGGTCACAATAGGCGGCTTCTTGTATTCCTTAGGCTGTCAGTGAGCATAAATACCCTGCTGTTGTATCTCTCTAACGCGGTGTGTTCTCCTGCTCGGTCTTCGATGCCGCGGCCCCGTTCGGTCGATGTAGCATTTGCCGCGTGAAAATGAGTGCGATACGCGACATCTGTTTCGCACGAGGGGTGTTGCGTCCTCTGGGTAGCGTAGCATTCTACTTTTTCCTTTTCTTCTTGTTATCCTCAGGTTTAACTCGGCGGAACATGTAGTGTAAGTCCTTTCTGGTGCCGAGAAAACAAGGTTAAAGGGCCCCTGAAACGAGTTTTGGGCTGGAATAAATAAATTTATATTGGGATTTTACTAATAGCACTATCGTTCAATGGGCAAAAAAAAATAGGTAGAAAGTCAAAAGCCTGACTTTCTGTTCGAAAATTTGAAAACGCAGCGGACTATTTCCTACCTCCTTCCCTTCGTAAGCTCTCTGCCTTTTCATTGTGATACATACGCGGTCCCCGCAGCGCGTCACCGGGCCCCAGCAGAGCGTCACCGGGCCCAAATGCAAGTCACACGACACCGGACCTCGATTATTCCCTTCAGCCCTAAGCTGACATTGTGGTGGAAGCTACGCGCGTGCCGGACCAATCAGCCACCTCTCTTTCATCATCTGACCTCATTCTCTGCGCGTGGGTGTGCGTAAGGGAGCGTGATCACGTGGCAAAAGTGTGGCTGGCCCAACGAGCACGTAGCTTCCACAGCACTGTCAGCTTCGGGGTGAACGGAGTGTGGAAAACAACTTTTGCCTGGATTTTAAGCGACGGGCTAATCTTCCAGGGGGAGACACAAACCGGGTACAGAAACGAGAGTCCGAGCAAGAGGGGACTCGCCCCTTTCCGTTTTCTTGAACTGTTTGGTAGAATGCGCGATTTATGAGTTGAGGAGGAAAGCTAAACAGGAAAAAGTTGGAAAAGCGTTTCATGACTCCTCTAATATTTCGCCTTTTGTCATATTTCTTTTTTTTTAATTTGTGATTTAGCACCACTGCTATATTCCTTCGGTTTGTCATCCTCTGAGTACCCTCGTTTAACGTAGATTCGCGCTTCAGTTGTTTTGCAAATCACTTCACGAAGTGATCGCAGGAGACCAACTGGATGGCCAGCGTCGCGTAGTTTGATCCTTTGCTTTGGATATTTTTTTTGCTCATTCTGCTGCTGGCATGATTTTCTGTAAGGCGGCATGTTGGTAGCGTATCTTTTTACGGGTTTGAATCAAATGGCATACATTTTTAGCATGACTGCACACACTTAACTTTTTTACACCCTTTAAGGTTGCTACAGTACCCTTTAGGGGTGCTGCAAGGGGTTTGCACCCTTCACTTAGCCGTCCAGCACCCTTTTTTTCGTAGGGTTAGCACCCCACATGACGAGCGCGAGGGTGCTTGGGCGCGAGCACCCTTCCGATACATTGTGAGGGGTGCTGAGTGCTGGAAGGGTGTTGGAAGGGTGCTCAATTATTCGGACAAGGGTGAAGATCTTTATTTTTAACAGAATAATTTGGAAAAAAAGGGAAGCGATAGATATCTGTATGTCGTCTTCAGTGTATATAAGTGGGGTCAGCGTACATCAGATGAATTGATAAACGCCACAGTATATTTTTTATTTAGTTTATTTTTATTTTATTTTTATTTATGACTAATTAACCAAAATTTGATATTTTTTTATGTTTAATGGCCGATATTGCAATTGCAGCTTCAAATGAAGCCATTCTTAGAGTCTAACTAATTTGAAACAATGCGTGAAAATGCAACAAGTTTTGAAATAGCCATCGGCCTTTCCATCACAATTCAAAAACTGGAGCGTCTGATGTTGTGCTGATATACGTTTGTGACGTAGTCGTTTTCTGTCTCACCGTCATCCCCCTAGTGAAAAAGAGCGGAATAAAAGTATACTTGACATACACTTGTAGTGTACTGTATAACAGGGAGTGTAAAAGAATATTACAAAAAGTAGAGTAGTAGTATGTGGCATGCGGGAGCCGTTCCATGATCCAAGTATACTTGCCAAGTATGTTTACATCATGTAACTACTAGCCTACTCGAAGTAGGCTCTAAGCATAATTAAGTATAATTTAGGCGCGCCATTAGTATTATTTAGGATTATAGAAGTGGTTTATAGAACTGCTGAAATGGCGACAATCAAGGCGTCGGACTCCTCGAGGTACGTTCAAAGCGCGATATTTAGAAGGGCCACGGATGTTCGCCCCATTCGCGGAAGTGGCCGATTGGCATCTGTCTCAAATTACGACCAGCAAAAATAAAGCTCAATCAATCAATCAACTAGTGTTTACTGCAGAGTTAAGGAAGAAACACTGGACTTCACGTTGGCATATTTCAATAATAACAATAATAATAAAATCATTTAGGTTTTTTACAGTGTCCAGGGACATCCAATGGACCTTTTCCGAGAAGCGTTCTGCGCACGCGCAAGCGCCGGATGCCAAGCGGTGGAGGTCGGCACGAAAAATCGAGGAAATTCAGAATGAGACTGTAGATCGACGAGTAGAGCACGTAATTGCAGCATATATATAATCGTGTTACACAAAAAAAGAAAGTGGACGGAAAGAAAATCACGACGTTTGGGTGGACGCCACGGATTTCCCTCTTTAAAGTCGCGTTGGGCACGCGACGCAGCTCAGAGAGCGAAGAAACTGGTAGCGTAGCTTCCATTATCGATTGGTAGTGCAGGTAAGTCACTCCCTCGATTTTTACTTCGTGCAGCCACCGCCTGGTGCCGTCGGTATTTGGAAAAGGTCCATTGGTTTTCTCGCTGGCGTAGTTCAATAGAACGCATAAACAGATATGCTTGCGCGCGCGCAGACACACACATACACGCGCGCACGCAAGCATGCACACGCGAAAACGCACGCAGACGCAGATGCACGCATAAACAACCACGCGGACGTACCCACACGCGCATACGAACAGGGCGCATGCACGCACGCACGCACGGAAACGAATACGACGAACGAAACATGCTTGAGCTAAAGTTTCGGTTTCGTATTGAAAAAGAAAACCTAAAGTTTAGATAACATCTAAGATAGACTAAATTTTTGTCAACTTTCTACAACATTATAGTGACACTATTAATTGTAATATAATACTAATTTGCTTAGTTTTGTTTTCAAAAACAAAAAGGAAGAGCCTTTTGAAGACTGCGCAAGGACCATCGCTATTGCAATCAGCTACCGTTGGCACTGGCCGTTACGCAGGCTTCGAGAATCGCTTTCTTTTTACGTTTTAGCCGCTTTAGCAGATATTTTAGATATGTTTCGTACGAATACCGTGTTCAAGAATAGCAAGCGACGACTGAGAGCTGGGAGGCGCTGCCTCTTACCAACGCAAGTTGCGGACAGTCCATCAACACTGCTGCAAGCGCCGGTGAGCTATTTTGTTTCTGCGAAGTACGTCGCTGTTTCAAACTGTGTCGTGTACGTGTACCATGTGCTTGCTAAGCTATGCTTGATTCTAACAATGCTTCTGGCCGGTGTTATTTCGTTATTTGAAAAGAGCGTGCATTCTTCAAAACCTGTGGCTCGCTCCGCAGAGCGAGAAAGATTCGTGTGCGACGAAAGATTCGTGTGCGGCGGAGCCGAGAGGCTGCTCTGGGCGCCGTTCTACGACGTTCGTCCGACGACCCTTTTGCGGAGCGTTCAAGTGCAGTCTGACGGCAGTTCAAGTAATCACAGGTGATGCTAGTTCTGCCGTGTGGTCTCAACAGCCGCTCGCCACCGATTCGTTTCGTAAAGCGGGAGCGAGAAAAAACGTTACAAGAGCGAGCAGCATGATTTCTTGCCTATGCTTATGCCTGTGCCGCAGAGAAGCGCGGTCTCTTCGCGTATGCCGAAGCGGCACGTTTCGAAGTTTACGATTGTGTGATGTAAATAAAGTGAGTTTGGATGTCGCGTTTTTAAGTGGCAGCGAAAGCCGCTACAAAAAGCAGAGCAGCTAGAAAAAGTAAAAGTATAAAAAAACGCAAAAAGATCCTGAATATTCGATGGTGTTAAAAGAGCATACCAACGTACCGACTCGCCCAGTTATTCTTTCTGTCAAAAAATAATAGCCAATAGTAATAAATGAGATAAATGCCAACTTTTAGTTGGTTATAAATTTCTAATTCACGCAGTACAGCCTTCCCTGCTGTGTTGCTTTCATGATATCAGGTAATCTGTAAATTTATGGGATAGTTCACCGGAACAATTTATGTCCGACCCATTATATTGTATATTTTTTCTAAATGCTCGAAGTTATATAAAAAAATGCTCATCATGAATTAAGCCGCACCATTGAATGTACAATAGCTTGTGACTCTTATGTATGTTCCCAGCAAAAGAAAAAGATGCATTCAAGAAGGGCCAATTATTGCGTTTCCTCTCTGTTAAAGCTTTTTTTTTTAGGTAAACGGAAAATGTGGGTGTCTACGTCTAAAAAAGTGGAATTGGCATCCCCCGCAGGGCTGGCAGGCCTGACGCAGTTTGGCTGGCAGCTTGCAACCTATGGGAACCTGGGGAACTGCACCACAAGAGTCAGAGTGACACCCACCCTGCACTCCTTCAACGCTGGCACCATAAGGAAGGGGGAGCTGCCCCCAAAGTGAACGCAATGGCAGGTGGGTTGTTACAGTGAACTCCCATACAGATGATATTAAACAGAATATCATTAAAAATGAATTATTAAAAACAAAGAATAGGAGTCGCACAGGCAAGGAGGAGGAGAGGAACCCAGTGCTGTGTCGTGTCCGTGTGCGCTGTTCCCATATTCTTCACAATTTCTTTTTAATAATTGTCTACCAACTGGTCCAATCATCAGCACTAGCCAACAAGATTATGCTTCTATTTCTTACTCTGCATTAACCCTGTGCTTACAGTTGAATCCTGTAGTAATGAACAAACAAAAAAATGGGTGCAAGCCAGGCACGTAGCCAAAATTTTGATTCGGCGGTGCCCATGACAAAATGCTGTATGAGGGGGATGGGGGAGAGGAGGCCCCAGCAAAATGGAAGATTTAGGGAGAAGGAGAGAGAGCGGAGAGGGGGATGGGCTTTCATTATCTTTTGAGTGGGCAGGCTCTGGCAATGCCTCTGTGCCACTGGAAAAGCTGAGGTTCATATCCTTCAAATTAATTGGTTCCAAAAATCTATAATATGTATTAGTGGCCAAGAAATTGCCCTGGAGGAATGCAGGCAGAGGATAACAAAATTGAATGCCAACACGACAGAACAATAATACAGAAAAACAAGACGGACAGAATAATCCACTACCCATGGAGTTGCCATGCAGTTGCCTTCATTTTGTGCGTTGTGACGTCGTTGAGCTTCTGAAGCAATTAGCTAGACATGTCAGTTTGTACTGGGCAAAAGACGATAAAGGAGCTTTTTTTTGTTATTTATGACCTTTCATTTCAGCTTGTTCACATAAAAGGAATCCTTAGAATTCCTTTATTGGTGGTTTGGGCAACCTAGGCAATAAGGAGAGAATTAAGTTACTAGTGCATTATGTTTTAATTGAACAAGGCAGAAACAGCTTGTGTTGCAGTGGCGTCACATAATGCCGAATGCACGTGACTTGCGACGCACTGGCGATGCCTCATGAAGCAACTACGATGGGTCAGACCCGCTATGTCTTTTTTTAAAGCAAAATGAATATTATAATCAGGGAGCTGCACCAGTTATTTATTAAGGTACTTTTTATTTAATATTGCAGATAAGCAAGGAACATCTGAAGTTATAATTATAAAGTATGGAATCATTAAACAACGAAAACATCACATCATCAACACACCCGCCATGAAGCGGTGGAACAGGGTGCGCACTAGTGCACGGCCGGTGGCAGTAGCTCTCAGCAGTAAAAGCACCCTTGAGCAGTTGTCACAGCTGTGCAGTGGCTGCAATTACACCTGTGTGATTGCAGGAAACATTGCTTAGAACCCAGCTCCTTAATTTCGTGCAGCAGGTGGTTATGGGACTAACTGCAACAAATGCTTGCCAATCTGTGCCTTCGACTCGCCGGGCATGCTCGGAACATTAGTGTGGTCTTGGTCGTCTTCTGCTGCCCCTGATACCAGCTGGAGCCAAGAGTCTGCGAGTGCGCTTTAGACGCTTACAAGAAGTATGCTTGTACAGCACTATATCCAGCTCCACACTCCTTTTAGTACCCGAAGCTCCAACTTTGATGGACCTTGCAAAATCATGTGGGCAAGCGCCGTGGAGGGCTCGCCCTCCACGGCGCCAAGGGCATTAAAACTGCAGAGAATTTCTACTAATCTTATACTGGAACGGTGCTACTATTTTTCAGACATCTTGGCAGTAGCGGCTACGATGATCGTGGTTTACAGTGTCAAGGAAACCATGGCACTGTCACATCCGCTTTTGCTGGAGAGGAGGTAAGCTCTCAACTATCTTTCCTAGCATAGGTTGCAGAATGTAACCTGGCACTTTTATGAATTCCCTTGCGCACAATCTTTCTAAGCAAATGTTTAGGTAACATTGGTGCAGATATGCAATTGTGAATGTATCCATCTTATTAAAGTTTTTCATTTTCTTTTTTTTAATGGCAGCCAACCATGCGATACATTACAAACTAGCACCTTTCTTGCACAACAGATAGAGCCATGTTCCATGCTTGTACCTATAGTCGGTTACAGGTTAAGAAGGTAGCGGCAAATGCCCCTCAAAGGGAATCAGATATCCCTCCGCCACCTCCGCATCCAATAGCGTCCCACCGTTTCCGTGACGTCGCGGCCAACGCGCGAGGAGGGTCTTGCCTTTTTGTACATATTTGCTTTATCTTTCGGCTTTGACTTAGCATTGTGGAAGCCACGAGAGGGAGATTAGAGTTCTCCCCCACCGTCGGAAACAAATACGACTTTCGGGGATTAGCTTCCCCCCCGATGGATACAAAGGCTGCTTTCAGGGGCTCGGTTCCCTCTCCGATGAATACAAAGGTCGCTTTCTTAAAAAGTGGGATCGGAGACAAGTGGGAATCCATTGAAGCGGAACAAGGAGCGTTTCCAGTGAACTCTTCTTTCGACTGCGGAGAGATTTGAAACGGGCGCATCACACTTGTGGGAGGAGCTTCTCCTACCTTCTTGACTTGTAACCGACTATAGTTTAGCCTTTATCTAGATCAGAGTTTAGCAAAGTTATACAGTTGGAGGTGAGGTTTAGGAGTCACTTCGGTCTCAGGGGAGCCAATACGGTGGTGATGGCACTGCTTCACACGTTTGGCTACAACTTCGACAAGCAAGCTGTCTATTCACTGCATGGCGCACTTTTCAAAAAGGTACAAAAGATCCAGTGGCTGTCTTTCCTGGCCCACTGATGGTTGGGAATATCATGGCCAAAAGTAGTTTCCTCGAAGATTTCTAACCATCTAAAGCAAAATATTTTGGCCAAGATGTACATGGGAGGTGAAGTCATCACACAGGTAGAATATGGGCTGCTGTTGACTGATTTTGACTTTTTTGCAATGAGCAAGTCAAAGCAACGTTTACGTCTCAATGTGGAACCAGACTTCTGGCTAGCATTGCCGAAATTTAACTAATCGCAGAGATAATGCAGGTGTCCCAGTTGCGCTGATGATCTTGCATATTTTTCAGTGCTGGGAAAGCATGATTCACTGCCACTTGTCTAAGTTGCGTTCTGCACAAGTATAATCAGGCCTGCAGGGGGTGGGGGCATTACATATTACACATATATAAGTAACTATAGCAAATAACACTGGACCAGCTCGCTGGTAGATAGTGATATGTTAACTGTGATGATTTAGAAAAGACTATTACACATGGTTCCTGCATTACATTGCATTGATTTTGTTTGCTAACACAGGAGCAAGACATCCCGGCAATGTCGTGCGTCGTGTACTCTGGCAATGACGCCGAGGGGGCTGACTTTTTGTACCTCGCTGTCGATAGGCAGCGGTTCCTGTCCGTGAAGAATGCAGAGGATGGCATCGCTGCCATCATGGTGGCTTACTGGCTTTTTAATAAAAAGTGCTCGAAAAAGGCAGCAAACACAGTTGCTGTACTAGAACGGTTGTTTTTCGGCCTCAGCAGCACTACTCCGAGGCCAGTTGGGACGAAATTCCTGAAGAAGGTCGCAAGAGAGTAAAATCAATGAGGCCAACAAACAACCGTTCTAGTACCAAAGGGATGCTGAACCGAGATTTGGATAGCACGAAACCAGGCAGGAGCACTAGGTGGGATGCTGAAAACCTTAAAACATAACTCATAGGACGGTATCTTGCACGGGTGGCAGTACTTTTTGGAAAATATGGGCATGATTGAACAAAGCTTGCGACATCTCTATTCTCCTCTTCCCTTCTTTTTCGAAAATATGGCCATCCAGTTGAGATACTTCTGCATGAGTGATGTTTTGGGGTTTGTAGCATCCCACTGTGTGCTTCTGATGCCTTGTTTTGTGAAGCCAAATTTCAGTACAGCACCCATTCAACTTTTAAGGGGGGACACTACCCAGAAAAAACAATTTCTGCAAAAAAAAGTTGATTTTGAAAAATGTCATATTCAAATCTACCAACATCTAGAGAGTATTCCCAGAAATTTTCACTAGTGTACACTGCATAGTTAATTTTTTATAAATTATTTTCGGTCCACCGATGCTAAAGAAAAGGTACGGGTTGGAGCACTTAGAACGCATTTTTCTCTAATCCACGTTTTAGCATAAATTTCCCTTTAGGAAAACTATCTTTTTGTTATTACATAACTTGGATTCATTTTTATAAGTTTTTCTGGGGTGAAATTTTAAGGGGAAGATAGCTATGAGCTTGAATTTTTTTATTTTTGTCATTTTTCATGCTCAAGAACTAGCATTTTGGACAAAGAATGGAGATCTAAAAAAAAACAGCATTTGTTTTTAGTGGCACTTTTGTCATGAAAAATGGTATAAAATAGAAAAATAGCTCCATAGCTATCTGCTTTGAACTGTTCTAAAGCAATATAACACATGAAAACGACAAATTTATAAGTAATTTCAAAACGATAGTTTTCCTACGCAGACACGCCCACTTCCATCTTTGAACGTTAGCAATTCTTATTGTACTTTACCGAGGTTAACAAAATTTGGCACAAATGTTCTCAACATCAATAGAAACAAGCCCTGTAAATGTCACATAAATCAGACAAGTGGTCTAAAAATTCACTTTTTTGGGTAGTGTGCACCCTTAACTTTCTAACTCTAAACTAAAATAAATGTACCATACTTACCAGACTATAGTGCACAAAGTATACATGTCTAAATGTTGATATTTTATACCGTACGGTCTGTCTACAGGTGTGGAATCTACAACTTTTGTTTCAAGATTGTTCATTATTACGAAACTGGTTAGGCCAGATTGCCATGTTTTGGATATTTTATGCTGAGATAAAGTAATCGAGACAGTCTCTTACCGTCAGTCTGTTTCCCAGGCTTTCGATACCTCGCATCTGACATGGTGTTTGCTTGGAAGCCCGCACGCAATCAACTTGGGTCAAGCTTAATCTTGAGGAGCTCTGCGATTGGCTGACGAGCGGATCACGGAAAGCCCTCCGACATTCATCCGCAGATATCCCTTTTGTGGAGTTCTCCAGCCTAAAGTTTTCCCTGAGGACTATACACCGAGTGCGGACTGTTTAAGAAAATACTTTTTCTTTTTAGCCGAAATTTTCCCTTGTACATTATACACCGGATTGTGGACTCTAGTCTGGAAAATATGGTAGCTTGTTTTAATGTTTTAAGCCCTAAACTGAAAGAAGTGTAGCTTGATTTTTATGCAACTTTAGGGTCTTAAATGAAAGTCGCATGTGCTATGGAACAAAAAGTATACGCTCGAACCGGAAGGCATCTAAATTGTTCTTTTGTTCTAGTCATTTTATCAAGAAACATTCTCATGTACTGAGGTAATCTGTATTGATTTTTTTTTTGCTAGCATCTTAAGCCTACGGTGTGATATTAAAAAAAATATATATATTTGGTTATTTTATGGAGGACATACCTGGTTATTTTGTTGTGCTCACATAATAGTTCAATAAATGATTATTCATTTAGTTTGGCTTTTATTGACTCAAACCCCCCAATGTTTTCTCGATTTTTACTAGCATCGAGGCCTATATAGGCTGCGATATTTGATAGAATGCCATAAGTATTGTATTTTGATATGTGTGTGGAGGACATACCTCATTATTTTTTTTGTGGTCACATAATAGCTCAATAAATAGTTATTTAGTTTTCCTTTCACTTTTTTTTCTCATTTTATAACTTTTATTTACTTGCAGCTCAATCACATGCTGTTTGTATGCAGCTGATACCACTCGCCATGCCCTGGGCGAAAGTGTAAAGGCACTACGGCATACCAAGTATGACGACTCGTAACCACCTCATATGCAAGGCAAATGACCGACGAGCCAGAGCAGGATGCAAGGACCAAGTATCGGGATTGAACAAGCTAAGCTCCTCGTTGTTTATGTTTGTACCATACACTTTCTCACATTGCATAGTTTGCATGAGCAAGTGCTCATTATGCATGTGATGCATATCACACTTCAGTTTTGGTAGTTTGACAATTGGACACTTTTAATGACACATTGAGAGTGGTGGCAGACTTCTTCTTTAAAAGGATGTTTGAGAATGTCTCCCACTGATCTATTCTAGTATACGAGTAGTAAGACCATCGAGCAATTAATAGATTCAGAAACTTTAGGCATGGAACAAATTCTGTGATATTTTTTTTATTTTCCTTCCAAATTTTGTGGGAAGTAAAACTTAAATCACGCAAGATTTTTCTGTAACTTCTGTTTGCACACAGGTTAAGCTTCACATTGAAATATTACCCTTTCTGCCATGCACATCTTGCCTTCATTATCGGACGATGCATCTATGCACAGCTGCTTCAAGTAGCATGTGTGCCGATGCATTGCACACATATCAAATAATGAATCCAGTTTCTGTAACGAGGTCCTATGCTTGTACTTTACTTTTGCATCTTTTTATTTCTTCACTTAATTGGTCGGCATACTTCGTGGTTTTCTGGTTGCCATACCTGGTATACTGAACCCGCTTTGACAAGTGCTGAGATACCGGTGTGATTCATTCTCATCGGAACAGATTCTTGTAAAATAAAACTTGTGTTTGATGCAAATTATCTTTTTACAGTTGAGGTATAGTTGTCCTGGCAGACACTTTATACAGGCAAGATGGCAGCTAAAAGTGGCCTTATTGTTTAAAAGCCATGAATTAGCTTTTTAGTTACTGGTTTGATGGCACCCGCACATATTGTGAAAACGGAGGCAGTCACCTTCTTAGACCAGCTTATTTTTCGTGAAATGAGCACTAACCTAAGAAAAAACGATTGAGAAAGATTTGTGCACACAAAACGGGTTGTGGGATACAATACTTTCTGGACCGTTACAATACCGCTGCCTTTGGTGAAATGATATTTTCTCCTTTTTGTTTTATCTGTGTGCGCATTTCAAGATTTATTAAAAATTGACTGGTTTAAGGAGGTGATTGTCTTTAATTCGCAACTACTGTCGAACCAGCAATTGAATAAGTTAATCAACTAATTTTAGATAATAGTCCACTTTTGGTGCCAGCCTGCCTGTACAAAGTTTGGCTTGGCTAAGTGCTCACTGTAACGAGATCATCTGTGTAAATAAGATAAGTTTTGTTTTACAAGAGCCTATTTCGATTAGAATGAATCATCCTCGAGCACGCATTAAAATCAGTATGCTTGGTAGAAGAGCGTGTTGGTTTAAGTCATGAATGAAGAAAGAATAAACAATTAAAACAGGGACAACACAACCACATCTTTCAAAAAAATGAAAGATGTGGTTGTGTTGTCCCTGTTTTAATTGTTTATTCTTTCTTCATCCATGATTAAAATCAGCATCAGCACCCTATGCTACTCCACACCCCTATAGGGTGCTTTGGCACAGGGGTGCTCGTTTGCACCCTCAAAGGGTGCTCGTCCTGGGACAAGTGCTTTACACCCCTAAGGGGTGTAAACAAGTTTAGTGTGCATTACCTCGAGCACATGATATCAATTTGGAATTCCCGCCTGATATCCAGGAACTTGGTGGAACTTGTCACGGGTAGATGGCGGCTGCATAGATAAAGACAAATTCCACGCAGCTTTCTTGAAAGCATCTCGTGAAGGCCTCCCAGCGTTTTTCCTTTCCATCTTCAACCTTTGTGTTGGAAAGTATCAGGAAGCCATCAACATACCTTAAATCTCGCCTCAGCCCAGTTCTTTTGGATGTTTGTCCCGTACGCTTTCAGGAACAGATCGGAAAGGTTGCCAAGCGTACCGAATGCACTCTCCACATATCTTTAGATACTGTCGGTCTTGGTCTGGCATCGCTTTCGCCGTCAGATACACACCTAGTGGTCCCAGGAAGCTGCCCAGATTCATGTCAGCAGCATTCTGGAATGCTATGCATTCATAAAGGTCTACACATCGGTTGCACTGGCGTCACAATTGCGGCCATTGTTCTAGCTATGCTGGTGAGTGCGTACTTTTTCAGCATACATTAGGCATCTCCGAAATTGTTTTTTTTTTATCGGAAAAAAACAGTAAGAATTACATACAGTGTACCACCATGCATCATTGCAGTTTACGAAATGTCAGAACAATGTAAGAGATAAAGAATCATTACAGATAACCCGTCTGCGTTGTTCAAAAGAATAGAATAGTCACTGGGATCTCGAACGCGCATACTTTCTTGGGCCCTGTTCTGAATAACCAGAAGTAGAGCGTATCTTGCTTTTATAGGAAGCGCCAAGTTTCTCGTATAAAAGTCTCCCCAGCGGGAAGTTTCTTATCTAAGATGGCGTCTGGCGTCTTCACTGAAGGTGCGCAATTCAGCCAGAACAATGCGACTGCTAACCTGGGGCTTTCACGTGCATCACGCAGTAAAGGTTCAAGTTCAGCATAATGAAAGGATTCTGTTAAGCCGCTCACGTACCCTTGCGGACGGGGTACGCGTACGAAATTGACTTCAGACGACAGAGCTGACGGCCCTTTGTTTGAAAGGCGCATCACGTGTTGCGTATAAGGAATAACTATTGGAGAGGTTTTGCTGTCGTCTTGGAGCCCACTCCTTATAGTGTGCGTAGCATGGATGCTTAAAACACCATAATAAGACAATGGACTGTTTAATGGCAGAGCACTCCATTATTAAGCTCGGAAAGAAGTACAGTACCTCCCTGCTTGTTCCCGCTGGTTATGTCTAGTCTCCGAATAATTATTCAACAATATAAAAAAAATATGGGCCAAGGTTCCCAAAGAACAACAAAACGAGAACATGATACCAGGCTAAGGCAACACGCGTCTATGAAACGCCAACACTGCGGCGAGTATACGAGGAAGTCCAGTGTTTGCATCTCCGGCGACCTTCCAACCGCACGACTCAGTTTCAAAAAAGATTCAAACTCGTGTCTTACGCCGGGTGCCGATGAGCGTTTATCAATGCTAATCACACTTCCTCGTCGTCCGTCTGCGGTGTCGCCCAGCGAGCCAGACAACCGAGTTTCCTCGTGTTATTAAGGCGCCCCGAAAAACAACTCGTCTTCCCGGGACAGTATACCGAGGCGCTGCCTAAATACGCGCGTCCTCCGCACGAATGAGCACGGGCACGAGAAAAAAAAAAACGACATCAACATTGGAACGGCATCTTCGCCGCTCTCACGAAAACGGGTCTCGCACGCCTCCGAGCTCGCAGCGTACCATCCCCGCGCCCAGGGCCATACCAAGCTGTAAAGGGCGTTCAGAAGAAGGTGCAGCTACAAAAAAAAAAAAAAAAAAAAAAAAAAAAGGCTGTCTATCAGCACCCGTAAAAAATAAATAAAATACGGCGAGTTATCGTGGGGTGAGCATAAGCGTTGCCAAAAGACGTCAGCACCCCCCCACCTCCCCCTTTCCGAAGCAGCACAGCACGCACCCCAAGTGAGCACGAACGTAGGTGCGTCACGATCTACGGATGCTTGCGCACACGCACGGCGACGAAGGGAGTCGGTCGTTGTAAAGGGCGCAGAGGCTTGGGAGTCGTCTCCATCATTTTGGCTCGCTCGCGTGCTGCTTGCTACCAACGTAGGAGGAACCGGGGATAATGTGACCAGCTTCCAGATCGCAGCGAGTTGTCGACAACGACGCTGGGCACGAAGGAAGAGCGGACACTGCGGGGAAGACATCCCAGGTTGCGAAGGGCGCGTGTCCGCGCGCGCGGACGCGCAGGGAAAGCGAAACTGGTCCGTCCGTTCGACCGCCAGACGTAGCATCGGATGGGCCAAACTCGCCTAATTATAAGGGAAGTGAATGCTTGCGGAGAAAGGAAAGAAACGGCTGGAGATGCGACGACGGCCTTGCGCTGCCGGCTACGTTCTCAATTTCGGGCAGAAGGGCATCATGTTTCAGACCGTTACGGAAAATCTGGGGTCGCTTTCTCCCTGCGTTGGGAGGAATGCTAGGCCGATGTCGGATGGGCGAAATATATATAAAAAAGAAAATATACGAGGGGCGGTTGATGCTTCAGCTCAATCCTGGAATGCATCATCCTGTTTCGTACGTCGGGAAGGCTAATGTTTCGGCTTAATATTGTCATAAACTCTTTTCTTCGAGTAGGGAAAAGAAATCCGAACGGAGACCCAGATATACAAGGTAAAGAATACCCAGAAAAATTATGCTCTTCTCTTTTTCCAAAGTAGGCTATTGGAGCCATCACATTGAAAATAGAAGCCATCATTGTCTCGTTCGAAGGCAATCTGCTTGATATAGGCTGGACATCCTAATAAAATCATATAAATAGTTTCATAGATGAGTTACAGATAGAGCTTAAAATACGTCACGAGCAGTCGGAAGTATTATGGCTAAACTCAATGAAACAAAAAAAAACACGACGAGTTGTGCCTGGCGACGTTTGCTTTTCGCGTGCCGTCAGAACAGTGACCAACGGTAATAGAGGGGATAAGTTTCGAAACTCGCTTCCTATGCGTGACGCCATATCCTAGAGCGCGCGAGAGGTAGCGTTGTAGTCGCCCAAAGATTGATTCTCGGCAGCGTCTCGTGCTCGTTGTTTTTCCTCGTTTTTTTGCCTAATGTCATCGATGGGTTGTCGTAGGCTCGTAGGTCTTCTTTTCTCGTGCCTAGGACTTTGAGGCGTTCGCTCATCAATAAGCAAGCATGTCATTTTGCTGCGCTCTTGGCTGTCGCATCGGGTACGACTCAGAAACGTCATAAAGTGGGGAAAACTGGAAAAAGTTCTGTTACCCTAGATATATCGATTACGGACGAACCTGAAGAAGACGACGATGACAACAACCGAACGGACGCGCAACTACGTTTTGCGATATCTGCTCCAGAATAGACTACTTCCATAAATCCGTCACCGCGCGCGCTTTTCACCCTGGAAGCCTGTGGGCCAGAAGCCGAGCGCTGATTGATTTGGTTTTCCAGTGATTCGCATAATGCATAATGTGGCATTACGCCGCGAAAAGGTGCTTCGAGTTTCGGAATAAGTCTATTTCAGGAACTCAGTCGCCATTCGAAGCACGGTCACTTCAAAGGACACCCCAGGGTCGCATTAGTTTTTGCAAGCTTGTGCAGAAGCAATTCGTAGTTTATCCGATCAGGGCTGTAACATTGAGAAAGAATCTCCCTCTGGTCGGCAGCAAAGAAAGGAAATTGTTGTTGCGAGAAGGAAGCTAGAGGAGTCAAAGAAAGACTCAGCCATAGCTATCAACGTTCGAAGAAATGAGAGTGTTCGTGGGCTATGTTGACACCCTCAAAGGGTGTGCTGCATTTCCATGTGAATTATTCCCGATTGTAACACCCTTAACAACCGCTGTCTGCTTGTCTGGCTGTTTGCTTTTTTAGACACTATATTTACATCGTAAAAACAAGAGACGTAATAAAGTCAACCTTAAGTTAGATAATATTTATATAAAGGGGGATTCACCTGCTTTTCACTGAATGGGGAAACTTCGCTACACAAACCTGAGTTTCAGGAAAGCACCAGCGTATTGACTCTTTTTGAGTTTTATTATGAAGATGTAATGAAAGGTCTTACGACCCTTGGATTTTCCCCCGCGAGTGCTGAAGATTTCAAATACATACTAGAAAAATAACAATTTCGACTGTTTTGAGCGCATTTTGAAGCAATTCGAAACTAAAATTACTTCTAAGATAAAAGGTATAAAACGAGTGGTAGTACGTGCAGAGGTTTCCCCCATCGTAATTGTAAAACCCTGACGGGAAGACTGAATGTCATCGTATATGCGTGTCTGTGTAAATAATTTTGACAGGGCAGTTTTCGTTAGATTTATTTTCAATTGACTCAACAAGATGGCGACACCAGCACCAAAACCCCAAAACCAGATCATTCTTTGTTTGTTTTCACGAGCTTGCACGGACGGTAACTCGCGGCACGAGTCGCTCACTTGACTCTGCTGAGATCAGATTTGACATTTTGCCAAAGAATGGTCCGTGTGGGATAACTGTCTGCTCCACCACCCAAGTACAAATACCTATGAGAGGCGAAACATGCGTAACGTAGTGATTTTATGGAACGTGCAGTACATCGCCGCCGCTCGACTTGCTTTCATTTTTAATTTCAGAATGACCGCGGCTGATGCTACAACCTATGTAGCCAATCCAGGGTAAGAAGGTGCCACGTAACCTCACGCTCCGCGAGTCCCTTCGTCCCACCAAAGAGTCACACGTCCCCAGTCACGCCCCTTGATCTGTTTGTTTTACTTGAAAGCGGCATGAAATCATCAAATACACCGATGAACGAGCACGTGCCTCGCACGACATTTGAAAGCACATGATGGCGCAGCGCTAAAATGAGCGGATACGGGGCAGCCCCAGAAAGGAAATTGCGGAGCGGCACTATTCCGTTTTTTTTCCTGGTACACGTCTCCCGCGTTCGCTAACGGTGGTTGTGGGCCTGGGAGGCGGCCTTATCGGGCACAGAGCTCGATGACCAACAGCGACTGGTTGAGCGAGCCCGCCGAATCTGGGCGGCCAACGGAGCTTTGGGCACCGACCAGGGACCGCAAGGTTTTCTTCACTTGTCGAATATTAAGTTTACGATGATCATGGTTGTCAGGACTTGTAAGGAACGCCAAGCGTGAATTCTATCCAGGGACTTTAGCTCACAACGCTTGCTTGGCTCCGTGGCTTTTATCGGCCACTTCACATCTCGGTCATTTTCTGGCCCATCTTATGTTTGAAATAAAAATGCCATGTGGCAGAACTCAGTGCCAGAGCTCAGGCTATGATCCGTCTTGTCATTTACAACGTATCCCCCAAAGAATGTACAGGTGTTCCTTGGCGGAAAAATAATCTACGCATTGCAGAACGCTTATCTCTGTCCAATTGTCGTAATAATGGTCTGAACCAAATGATAAAGTTATACGTGGTCTTCAGGAAATGTCAGTGCTAAAATGGGGCCCGTTTTCGCCAAATTCCGGTAATTGGCAACTTTCGGCTCCATGCATTCGAGTGCTGCATTGGCCGCCATTTCCTAACAGAAATTTTAAGAAAATAACTTTTACTTTTTGACCAAGATAAGGTCTATAAGGTTTATCTTGGTTAAAAAGTAAACGTTATTTTTTTTTTAAGTTTTAGAACTATAGTTCTGAAACTTTGTCATCTGGTTCGATCCGCTAGCACTATACATTTAGGCGGAGAAGGAGCGTTCGTGGAGGCTCAGTTCATGTTTGCGTTGCAAACATCATCTAACATGTTTGGGACGCCCTGTATTTGTATCAAAATGCCCTTTTCTCTTTGGCAGTCGTTGCCTTAACTAAGGCGGGCGTTAAAGGTGATCCTGTGACAACCGTGAGTGTAGTATAATCCTACACAGCACTGATTATATGGCGTCGAATAGCTCGAAAAGCATTGAAACGTAAATTCGAACGCGTTGGCCGTATACATGGCTTGCACGTAACGTCGCTGCATCATGCCCGGTGTCAATACTGCTTGTTCTTGCTAAGAAAAAAAAAATGCGACGTAACAAAATTTAAGCTGCAAAAGGAATCGTGCTCACTAGTAAGGCCACCACAATGGCTGCTGGTTTGACGTCATTGCAGTCCATAGATGATAGAAACAGTGCGCTCGTTTATTTATATTATCTCGCACCTATCTTGAAATAGAGCCGTAAGCCCATATAGTCTTCGCACTTGTTTCAAAAGAGGGAATTGTCCGTGCAACGTGCAGACACACGAAAAAAACTGGGCGACTGAATATCCGAGATAGCCGAGATGTATCATAGATACGCTACAAGCCATCAGAGTCAATGCACTGAGAGGATGCGATTTTCCGGTTTTGCCTTGCGCTTCCCGGAGCTCGATGTCACGTTGTGCTGGATTGGGTGGGTTATAGTTATCGGGCATAGCTTGCTGCATCAGCCGCGGTCCCACTATTACTCTTGAAAGTATTAGGAAGGCACGCGTCAGCGAGGCATTTCGCATTGCCCTGGCCTCACACCATCATACAGACATTATTTCGGACCCATTCTCAAGATGGCAATGAAACCTCGCAGCTCACCGCCAATACTAAAGCCCCTCAAGGTGTTTGCGTTTTTCTTGCAACTAGCATCACATGCGCCAGGACACGAGGCCCGTGTCTCGAGCGGCTCTTGGAAGCAGATGCCAGCGCAGCACTGAAATGAGCAGCCTTTGGAAACGAATGGCTTCGGCGCACCCGTTCGTGGCACGTGCCTTCCGCGTTTTCACAACAATGGTTGACATACTTGTAAGCGTGATTTTTATCAAGGGACTTTAGCTGTGAATAGCTGTGAAGCCAAAGCAGAGCATTCTATATTCGCCTCGAGATTCGATCGTTACGGGGGCCATGGTGAAAAGCGCCAACTACGCTCTCTTCCTACTTATTTGGAGCAAAGACTACGCTACAAATTCCAGTTCATTATAACTTACAGCGCGACTGCGACAAAGACAGAGACAGGAGAAAACACAGGACAAGCGCTGAACTAGCAACTGATTCTATTGAAAAGAATATACATATGATGCTGCTGCTGCTTGTGTAGGCATGCCCCTCCGTGGCCCTGGCGATTCTTCTTTCACTAAACACGAAACCGGCCAAGTTATCCGAGATCCTTAAAGCCGATCTCACTCTATATCAAAGTCACTGTGGGCTGGCTCATACACAAGGATCCGTTTTGTGTTATGTGGTACGTCTCCAACATTTCTCGGGGTAGTTTGTGGTTGTGTCGGAACATCATTTTCGGGTTGTTAAAAAGGAGTTTGCATCTGCAATCCCGGCAATGCATCGCGAGATGTGTGTGAGCAGTTCCTTTCATAGAACTGTGGTGTTCTCATAGTCTTATGTTGAGGCAACGCCCAGTCTGTCCTATGTAGGCACGCCCACAGGAGAACAAAATCTTGTAACCACACCTTCTACGCAGGCGACAAACTGCATTCCGTGTTTGATGCTGCAGCCGCTTTGAGACGTAGGATCGTCTTTTCTAGCGCGTTTGTGGACTGCGGAGCACACTGAGCTGAGCTTGTGGCGGGCGGGAAAAAACAACATTCACAATGTATCTCGAGGCGACTTTCTTGAGTCGGTGGGAAAGGCGGTGGATGTACGGTATGACTAAAGTTTTCTTTTTCTCTTTCTGCTCGAGGTCTCGTTGCTCGATCTCTGGATCTCTTTTAAGGTATTTCACAAGTTTTTCGCAAGCTGAAGAGATGACCGAATTAGGATACCGTGAATACTTGAGCCGCTGAATTTGGGACATGGAGCTGGAACTCTATTTGTGGATGCATGTGTTTGTTGAAGCAGTCCTCGGACAGGAAAATGCGATGCCTTGTTTGACGAGTTTGGAGTGGGCTGATTGAACATTTAGAAGAGCCTTCGCTGTTCTGGGACTGTAACACCAGCAAACATGATCGTCCCCCACTTCGATGCGGAGATCCAGGAACTGAATCAGGCTCTTTTTTCGGGCTTCAAAGGTGGATTGAAGTCGTAGCCCTTTTTCCGTGAAGATCTTCAGCACATCTTCAAACGTCTGATGAAAATTCGCCCTATCAACGAATACCAAATAACCGTCTACGTACCTAAACACTTTTTTGGTGTTTTTCTCCAAGCAGGGTTCCAGGTCCCAGTCGATCCTGCCTTGGAAGATGTTACTCAGCACAGGGGCTACCCTTGACTCTATGCATACTCCGGACTTCTATATGTAAACCTTGTCCTGCCATCCGATGTGTGTGGACTGCATATAAACTAGGGATGCCGCGAACTTGTTTCGAATAGAAGTTTCGATGATCGAGTCAAGCGGTTCCAAAGGTTCGAAAGATTTCTAATTTTCGAACTTTCGATATCGAGAAATTCGACGGAAGTCGAACTGTCGAACTTGTTAAACTAAGAAGTTCGACAATTTTCGAAATTTTGAACTTATTACGCCGCAAAATTCGATGCTTGTCGAACTTTCGAACTTGATAGACTAAAAACTCGATGATTTTCGAACTTTCGATTTTTGGTGCCGCATTCCTTGCGAAAGAAAATGCCGTTTATTTCAATCATCTAGAATGCTCAGTTTTAAAGAAATAGATTCCCGAAGGAGCAAGGAAGGACGACGGGTTTTTGACAATTGTCGTCTGTGACATATTTGAAGCGCGCTATAGCCGAAGATATTTATGGTAGAGATGTTAAACTTTTTGAGAATGATCAAAGTATAACCTAGTTAAGTGTCGTATTAAGATATGATTATTGTTATTGAAGACGAGTTTCGAAGAAATATCCAAATATGTATCAACGGGCAATTATGCCCTAAACTTGGTAGTTTTTTTCCTCAAAATTGTTTGAGGTATCGCATTTAAATTAACACCGCAGGCAGTACATATCATTACTATCTGCAGAATACAAATTAATCTATATATTGTTTTTTTTTCACGTTGAGAAATAAATTGACTCAGGGAAAAAGATTTCTAATATTGTTCACATTCGGCACGTCATAAAGAAAAAAAAAAAAACATTTATTATTTTTTTATTTCACTTTTTTTGGAACGTGTTTCTTTTAGTCTGTACACATTCTGGTAGGAGAAATTTGTTTTGTAGTTCTGGGCCTCTGAATATGCAAAAATACCACACTTCCGGCGGATTATTGATAGTTTTTTTTCTCCAGCTTTTTATTTTTTGCATTTATTGTTATGTTTATTTATTTCTTATTTTTTACCAATGGCACAATTATTTAGGTCGAAAAGACATAGCTTTGAACTTCCAAACCACTAAGCATATGACGAGTAGTGCCTTATGACAACGAGTTCCTAACAATGACCATCTACGCGATCTTTTATGCAGTGAATAGCGACAGTAGCTATACATATGCCTAAATAATTTCAGATTAAAATAAGCTCGACCATGCCCTCTTTCCCCGTATTGTTTTCTTTAACAGTCCGAAATATCTGGGGGGGGGGGGGGGGGGGGGGGAGGAGAACCTGGAGCCCCCCCCCCCCCCCCCCCCTTCCCGTTTTTTTTCATCCGACGCTGCTGGTATGGTAGACCGCTCCTCGACCTCAAGTTGTTCCGGCTTCTGTGCTTTTTGCTCGGCGTTTCTTTCGTCTCCGAAAATAAACCTCCAAAACCATTACAAACTAAAAAATTGTCAAGGTGCGGGCGAGCTGGTGTATGTTGATCATGATGCAAAATCCCGAGACTGGGAATGAAATTCGAAAGAAATAGTGCAAGAAGAAAGAAAAAAGGGGACAGGGCAAAGTCTCAAACTCAGTTGAGTCGAGTTTGAGACGTTATTCCTAAGCTGCGTTTTCAGCTGAGTTGAGTTTGAGACGTTGTCCTGTCCCCTTTTTTTTTTTGTCTTCTTACACTTTTTCTTTCAAATTTCATTCCCATTCTCAGGATTTTGCATCATGTATAAACTAACCTTACTATATGCCAGCGTCACTCGGGCGGCGTTCGAGTGGATTACTACCAGCGTGCAAGGGGGTGGGGAGACAGTTTGCCAGATCGCTTCAAGGCTTTTCTGAGCCTCAAGTGACCCTCAACCACCTGCCTGCCCCTGGCCGTTTCGAACTGGACGAGTATCCTTAAACAGTGCGTTCGTCTGATCACTACTGCGTGATCGGCGTTTATTTAACAAATTTAACCAACACCATGCGCGGTGTTCACTTGAAAACGTAACGCACAACTAAATTCGGTCCGAGCTGGTACTTTTTAGCGTACGCTATACTATTGCGTATTACGTACGTAAGATCACGCAACGCTATACTAAAACTGTCTAATATAATTCTTCAACATCTATGCTGAACGCGCTCCACCCGTTTGGGTTACTGTCATTTAGAAAGTCAACAACCGCCTTGGAATCGGGGACGCACATTGGGTCTACATTATGTAGGGAGTCAAAGTGCCTTTGCAAATATCCCGAAATGGCCTGTAGCCAAGAATGCTCGGACACTATGGTGCTAAAGGGGACTTCTGGCGTATGGGTTTTTGCCGCGAAAAATACGTCTAACGTGAGGTTTTTTACTTTCTTTGCTCCTGCAGCAACACTGGTCAGGTTCAGTTGGTGAAGAAATTTGATGGTGCGTTCCTTCACCTTTGCAGGACGATCGGAGACCGCTTGCGAAAAAATCGGGAAATACCCTAAAACAGATCCAGAATTCGAGCAACAATACCTCGAGGAGAAAGAGAAAAAGGAAACTTTAGTCACACCATACATCCACCGCCTTCCCACGGACTCGAGAAAGTTCTTTTTTTTGCCCGCCACAAGCTCAGCTCAGTGTGCTCCGTAGCCAACAAACGCGCGAGAAAAGACGTTCCTACGTCTCACCGCGGCTGCAGCATCAAACACGGAATGCAGTTTGTCGCCTGCGAAGGAAGCGTGGTCTACAAGATTCTTTTTTCCTGCGGGCCTGCCTGCATAGGACAGACTGGGCGTTGCCTCAACATAAGACTGCAACAACACCGCAATTCTATAAAAGGAACCGCTCACACAAACCTTGCGATGCATTGCCGGGATTCCGGATGCCAACCCCTTTTTAACAACACGACAGTGATGTTCCGACACAACCACAAACTACCTCGAGAAATGATGGAGACGTACCATATAACACAAAACGGATCCTTGTGTGTGAGCCAGCCCGCAGTGACTATGATGAAGAGTGAGATCGGCTCTTTGGATCTCGGATAACTTGGCCGGTTTCTTGTTGAGTGAAAGAAGAAGCGCCAGGGCCACGGAGGGGCATGCCTGCACGAGCAGCAGCAGCACCATATGTATTTTCTTTTCCATAGAATCAGTTGTTAGTTCAGCGCTTGTCCTGTGTTTTCTCCTCTGTCTGTCCTTGTCCCAGTCGCGCTGTAAATTATAATGAACTCTTAACAACTCACCCAGATGTCCCTTCTGAGAAATTTGAGGATTAAGCTGTTAGAGGGGCCAGTGCAATGCACGCGAGTTCATTCACTGAAATCAACTGCAAACGAAGAGCTCATGCCTCTACCCTTCTCCTTGTTTCAGTGAGTTAGTGTGGATGACTGGTTTTACTTGCTTTGTGAACACGAAATAACCTCCACATGGCGCGCAGAAAACCACGGTTAAACAAATGCAGGCGTTCACACTGTTTAATCTCGATCTCGAGACGAATAGAAGGCTATGGCAAAATTTGTCGGCGTCTGTGCACTCAGGTAACTTGAGCCCACTCAAAGCTGTGCGCATGTGCGCTTTTCCATTCACTTCAGTTCACCATAGAAGCTATGCTGGATTGGCTGGGTCATTCTGCCGAGAAAGGTCATTGCCGTTGCTCACTGCATTGGCTTTAAAAGTGAAAGAGAGGCATGCGGCGTAAGGGAATTGCGGATTTTCACAGCATTACTACGTTATACATGCGTCGTTTCAGACAAACCTGGGAACGAGCTCCTCCTCAACGTTGCGTCATTACATTCGAAAGACATCAACCAAATAACGGGGCCAGGGACAAACGACGGGTATATTTTGACGTCTTGACTGAGCATGATTTCCAGCCGAATTGTGACGCAGCGCTCGCGTCCAACCTGTGTCCGCGCTCGATCTTAACACGATGACCTGATGTACAGACTTTGAATATTCTAGGTGAAGTTTTTCAACCCAATTGCCTAGAGTCCAGACGACAAGAAAATCTTCCAGTTCTCCGGAAACAACCGATGTCGGCCCGGGTGGGTGGACTGGTGGCCCGGGAGAGGCGCGAGATCAATCCCGACCCCGGCAAGCTTAGATCTGAATAAGCATCGTGCAGACGTGCACTCCTGTATCACTATCGCGTGGTGCACTTTAAAGGCCACAGGGCAAAGGTTTTAATGCACTGGCTACATTTCCCATCTACAGCAGAGACACCGAATACCCATTTAGGCCAACTTCCGTCTGTATAAACGCACACAATCAAATAAACTACTTCCGAAAATCCCTGATCGCTACACTGGGCGCCTTGCATTATCGGACCTTTTTGAGCACGTAGAAGAGTACCATGTTTTCGGTTTCAATTGCCCCGTTCACAAAGTAGTGAATCTGAACACTACATAAAAATAAAGTCAGCGCTCGATTACCTAGTACCCATTCATCTTCGTGATAGCCCCATTGAAACACGAACCTCCAGCGGCCGTAAGGACCCGCCTAGACACACCGAGGAGCAGGGGTACCTGCTGACCACGTCCCATAATCTTCTGGCGGCTTGGCTTGCTCCCGGCTCAGGATTTATTTAAGAAACTTAGGACATTGATAAGATAATGGTGCATGATGATCGGTTCCGTATACCTCTTCTATCTGCTATCGTAGTTGTGTACTTACCTGAGCATAAACTCTGGCACGTCGGGACTCCCAACAAAAACGTGCCCAACATTCTATCTGTATTTAAAGGCAAAACGAACCGTATTATAAATTTAAGGAGAGGCACAAATTCTGAAAAGTAAACACTAAATTTGCTCATGACGGGGTGTTGAGAAGTGACATAAGGAAATCAATACCTAAACTGTTGCAAATGGAATCCCAAGATGCTTTGCGAAACACTACTCCGCTAGGATCTCTTCGATTTTGTCTATTATCTTGGCCGCTGCCGGCGTCAAGGAATGAGCACGTGCCGGACGCCATTTGCCGCATAACCTCATACCAGCGCCCAACTAACGTGCCTTCGACCTGGTGCATTCTTAAATAACCGGCTGTCAAATGGTGTGCAACCTCCAATGGTATGGGCGAAAATGCTTAAAAAACGTACGTCGTGCGTGAGTTAATTCCGAGAGCTTCTTTTCGGAGTGTTAATATTTCTCAAAATCTACGGTTGCCTGGCGATCACTGTGTCGTCGTCAGATGCACGAATAATTTTAACAAACGTAAGAACAATCGCGGAGAGTGTGCCACAACAAGCTGCAGTGAGAGTGTTTCTCCAATGTAACTGAGCCACACATGTTCCCCAAGGATTCTTATTTATAAAAGCAGTCGATTACAAGCTGAATGCGAGGCCTTTGTATCATACTCATCTTCACGTTTATGCTCAGGACAACTTCATCTACGGCAAGAGGACCGAATCCAACCCGGTGAAGGTGCTGCGACTGGGTTTTCACTGCAAGGTATGCTATTTCTCTACGACATGTGAAGAACATGAAAATGTCTACGTGCCACCACTCAAGATGCAGCTATCAAATGCGACAGCTTACTTACGAAGTCTGCGTTAAATTACTCATATATACCTTCGTTGTGGAAACTCAATCAAAACACCTCACCGTCTTGGCCCTTGTTCTTTCGAGGCGGCGAGGTGATGGCCTGTCATTGGCCGGCTCGATTCAACCGGACAAGTTCTAACCAGGTTATTGTAGCCCACCATAACCAAGTCTAGCCTTGTCCCTTCAATACTAATGTGAATACTTCCTGTATACAGTAGACAGGAGGCATTGATGCCACTCATGCACCGTTTCAATTTTTAAAAATTCGAAACCCCGAGTGCTATGTTTAGAGGCCAGCGCACGCTTTTTTGTCGCTTCGGAAAGCGGGCAAAGCACCTGCCAGAAGCACGAATACTCAAGATCGCATCAGCCAGAAGCTTTCTGTGTACAAAATACTGGGTTATGAAGGTCGCACATTTCACCACGTCATCTTCACAGCTCATCACGCACATGTTTGTTGACTCCGAAAGTGAGCAAACCACGCGCCGTACGTCCAAGCGCCGAAAATGGCATCATGGTAAGAAGCCTTTTTCTACCTACGACCGTGTCTCGTGACTGATCTCACGGCTCGTACATGCTCGGGTCTGATGGCTGAATTATGTGGAGCGAAGTTCAACAGCAAACTTCGTGCTGCAAATATCTATTACAAGTAGCTGCGTATTAGTCGACCCCAAACTTCATGCGGCAAACAAGCGGAGATCTCTGCCGAAGCCAATACATGATGTCAAGGCGTCTATTCCACGAGCAACTCCATCTGCACACAAGCGACATACTTCGAAACGATACAAACCCAAGTGCATTACCAACTTAAAACAACATCAACATATAGGGTGTTCATAGATTACGTGTTGATGGTTCGATCGGGGTTCCAACTTCGGAGCCAGTCGGAAATCAGAGCCACTCCTCTGACTATACTGCTCGCGCCCCGACACGGCCGTTAGCCCCTATAGTGGCGGACGCCGGGCAAACAAAATGCAGCTCGCCTATATCGGCGGCGAAGAGCCCGTGGCCCAAGCCGACCTTAAGCGCCCGACCTGCATGCACAGCTGCGAACAACTTTCCGGAAAAATTCCGCTCCATCCATCAGGGAAAGGCTATAAATAAATTGCGGGTGTATCTCCCTTAAAGAGCAGATGCTATTAAACAAAAAGGAAACATACAAACTATGATAAGATAAGAAAATCAATGCATTACTCATGATAGGCCAAAAAGTAAGAATTAATAAGTGCTAAATGTGTAAATATTTCAAGGGGCACTAAAGTGCTTTTTGAGATCCTCAATTTAGTGTCCTAACTCAATACACGAGCTCCAAGCATCCTAAAAAATTCGAAATTACAATCACGCACGACCGATTTACGTATTAAAATTTTATCAAAGCCCACGACACTTACCATTGGCGCAGAATGGCAGATGGCGCTACCAAGCCTTGCTGAATATGGCTGAACGACGGATGGGGCTTTTCAGCCACACGCGAGCGATGGGTTCCCTGTGGGCTAACTCCGAAATGAGCACCCTCTTTCACAAGAGTAGTTTTCATGACAGCCTTTCGATTAAAAAAAATATCAGGAGAAATCGGCGATCGTTTGTTTTCTCTAACAGTGTCGAACGTTGTCTTCCGACACGTGATGCGTTGATTCAGGACTAACCCCTCCCAAAACGTTACGCCCCATGTTTATAAGCACATTTGTTTCCCCGATTCCTCACGTTAGTCGCTGAGCTAGAAATAATCCGTCCAAAACGCGTGCACTTTCTCCGTCAGTCTTCATCACCAAGCCTCAGACATCCAACGTCAAAAAGTTGCTCCGACTTGTAGAAAGGCGGCACGAAAAGATCAATTAAAGCTCGACCGACAAGCAAACGGCGTCGTGAGCTTTGCGAAGCGGGCGAGCTCCTCAAATTGGGAGGCTCCCACGAGAGCATGGGGTCACGACTCACCTGTCACGGCGCAACAACAAACGCTGACAGCAGCTGCCAAACTACCAAAATGACGGAGTCACGGACGGCGTAAGATTTTGCTGCTGCTGCTGCTACTGATGCCGCTGTAAAGTTTGCTCATCACATAAGACTCGCACACTTGTTTGTGTTCAGGGATAAAGGAGAGAGGGTCGGGTGCCGGTCTCGGCATATCTTATGCCAAGTTCGCCTTCTTGTTGTGTGTTCCGGTTGAAAGAAAAAAGCACACTGGAAGCTTCTGCGTGCGTTCTCGTTGCGTACATATGGTCGTCGCCTTTTCGGGCTACGCAGCGTTATCCTGTGTAAGTTTAGACAAAGTTTGTTGGAGTTGCGGCAGCGCGGTCAGGGCTTCGTTCCCACTAAGACAACAAACGAAATGCACGGCGCGCAGGCTTCTCAAATACACATTTTTAGCAAGATATATATATATATATATATATATTAATTTATTTATTTATTATTTTTTTGCGCTTGAGCCTAATCACAGATGAGCCAAAATAAACTATGGTGGTAGATAGCTTTGGTTCAGTGCTGTACGGAACGGTGTTCTTGGAACGCGTTCCTTTTACGAGGAACAAAGGAACGTCGCCGTTCCATTTGGCTTCAGTGGTACTGGAACGGGAACTCGTTACATTATTACGGGAACGACAAAAAAGGAACCACGTTCCTTTTTGCTTTTTCGTCCAATGGGGTAATATTTTTTTCTGAAAGGGAAATTCTAAAAAGTGTAAGAACAATATCTTTTTGAATAGCAGGATCTCGTTAACGTTTTTGATACATATCTGCGGGTTTATTTTGTAGAGTCCTTGCTTGGTAACAGTCGGGTGCAGGAGAGCTAGTAGTCACTGATTCGTTTTTCAGTGCCTGACACTGCGGTACAAAAAGAAAGCCTTTTAGTCCAAGGAAAAGACGGAGAAAGATGGACTCCTAAAACGCAGCTACTTTCTGTTCCAAGTGCGGATAGACTGCAAGGCGGGCAGGATGTGGCCGGCTAAACAGGAACATGATGACGCTCCTTTCGCTTCTGGAACTGAAGAAGTGATTTATTGTCTCGTTATGGCAATTGCGGTAAACGACCACTACCGCTAGGGAATATGGCAGCGCTAGCAACCAGATAGAAATTGTGACAACACTCCCCTTTAAACCAGTTCAAGCATACAAAAACCTAAGGGGAGTAGCGCTGCACGGGTCGTCTAGCCCTTGCGCTACGTCGCAGCAGCGGTGTTCATGCTGGTTTTGGAAATGACAGTGATACTGTTGTTCCATGGGCTTCTCAACACTGGCAGCTGTTTCAACTGGTACCATATCAACGGAATCACGTGGTATCGTAACTTGAAGAGTAGGTCGGATAGTGTTTGTAGACCTGGCTGATCTGCGGCAGTCACGGTCTAAAGTGGCTCGGTGATTGCCGCAGTTGTTTAAGTCTGTCTGGGTCGCAGGTGGCCACCATGACGATGCCACATTTTACGGTCCTTGAGGCGGACTTGAGCTGATGTGTGACTGGTGGTGCCTAAGAAACGAGCAGGCAGCCATGTCGCACCTTGAAGGAAATTTCTTGTGAAGGCTTCATTTTTAGTGCCAAATGATGGACCTTTCCGACACCCCTTTTCCGTGTACAGCTTTTGTTTTAGCTGTTTCAGTAGTACTGACGACTCGATGCTTGGGAAGAGCACATCTAATGCTGCTTTAAAACGTCTTTCTGTCAGTAGCTCGCACGATGCCCTACAAGTGACCTCGTGCGGAGTGGTCATATAGTGAAACAGGAGTCTAGATATCTGAGTCTGAAATCACCCAGATGCACTCTTCTTGAGCTTGTTCTTGAGCTTGAACAACACGCTCCACTGCACCGCTCGAGGCTGGATCATTGGATGGTTCAAGCATGCGGCGTACACCTTTGCTTGTCGAGAATTTCAAGTATTGTGCACTTGCCAAGGCAGGAGCATTACCTGATACTATCAGATTTGTAGCCCATGCTGGGCAAATACTGCTCGCAATGCTGCGATAGTAGCTTCCGCCGTGGAGGATGACACAGGGAAGGCTTCAACCCATTTTGAGAAGCATAAACAATGACTACGAAGGTAATCCTCATGATTGAGCCTCTGAATCAACGTTACGTCTGGACCAGGGCTTTTGTGGAAAAGGCCTGGGTGTCTGTCAAACTGGCTGTAGAGCCCGTCGAAGAACTTGGCACGCTGCGCAGTTCTTCATGTTTTCAGCAATATCACTGTCCTACCCTGCCACCAGATGTGGTTTCTCGCGACCATTTTGATTGTTTCATTGCCTGGATAGCCTGCGTGAAGAAGCTTCAGGCCTCGATCTTGCAACACTTGTGGAACTACCACTCGTACTCCGCAGAGCAAACATCCCTCATGAAGGCTTAGGACAGCACTCCTCGCACAGAAAGGGTTCCCTTCTGGTCCCAATGTAATGTCCTGTTCTATCAGGACAGCATGCACCGCGTTTCACAAGAAAGAACCTGCAGCCGTTGCTAAAGCTTCATTGCTTTAGCAATGGCTGCAGGTGACAGAAGACTGGGGTAAGCCTCTTCGAACATAAAGATGTTAGCCGGCACAGGTTCTGAGAAACTGTTTGTTTGTACTGCCAGTCTACTGAGTGCCCCTGCGTGACCCAAACCTTTTCCCGGTTCGTAAAGAAGCTCATACCTGTAAGCAGAAAGGTTGAAATCCCACCTATTGAGTCGAGACAAAGCGTCGACTGAAAATGGCTTTTCAGGACTCAGCAATCCAAGTAGAGACGTGTGGCCTATGAAGGCTTGGAACAGGTTTCCCCAAAGGTACTGGTGTAACTGCTCAACACAGTACAATGGGGCTAATGCGTCTTTATCGAGCTAGTTGTAGATTTGTTTGGCTCGGGACAAGCTTCTGGATGCGAAGGCTATGGGTCGTTCCCGGTGTGCCAAAACTCCGGCAACCTCGTACGGTGAGGCATCGAAACTGACACAGAGACTTCTCTCGGTTGAAATGAGCGAGAACCGGTGATGAGGTCAAGCAGTGCTTGCTTCTAGTGAAAGTTTCCTCTTGGCCTTTTCCTCAATCCCACTTCATCCCGTTAGTAAGAAGCAAATGCAGTGGGCGAAGACGTCTAGACATGTTAGGGATGAATCGTCTGAATAAGTTGATCAACCTAAGAAATTTTGAAATTCCTTGACATTTCGTGGCACCGGGGCATGTAGGACAGCTGTCTCCTCGCGAAGACCTGGTGACAGACCTACCCTGTTGATGATCTTCCCAAGGTATTCTACCTGAGGCAAGGCGAAACGACATTTGATATAAAGATTGAAAAAAAAAAAATGAAAGCCGTTTACAACTCCCTGTAACACCGAATTGGAGCGCAGCTCTTGAGGAGGAGGAGGGAAGGGTACTGAGGGTCACCTGTTCTCGGGGCGGGGGGGGGGGGGGGGGGGGGGATGTCGCGTGACCTTGGGGGGGAGGTCATGTGACTTTGGGGGGTCACGTGGCCCCCCAGAAAACTTTTTCCGCTAGGTTTAGCGGGGAATTTTTTCTGCTAGATTTAGCGGGAAAATTTTTCCGCTAGGTTTAACGGGAAAATTTTTCTGCTAGACTTAGCGGGGAATTTTTTCCGCTAAATCTAGCGGGGAAATCTTTCCGCTAGATTTTGCGCGGAAATTTTTCCGCTAGATTTAGCGGGAAATTTTTTCCGCTAGATTTAGCGGGGAAATTTCTTCGCTAGATTCAGCGGGGAACTTTTTCCGCTAGATTTAGCGGGGAAACTTTTCCGCTAGATTTAGCGGAGAAATTTTTCCGCTAGATTTAGCGGGGAAATTTTTCCGCTAAATCTAGCGGAGAAAATTTTTCCGCTAGATTTAGCGGGGAACTTTTTCGGCTAGATTTAGCGGGGAAATTTTTCCGCTAGATTTAGCGGGGAATATTTTCTGCTAGATTTAGCAGGGAAGTTTTTCCGCTAGATTTAGCGGGGAAATTTTTCCGCTAGATTTAGCGGGGAAATTTACCCATAATGCACCGCGCGGTTACGCCGACGGCGACGCCGACGACGACGCCGCTCAAGCCGGAAACGGGCCCCTAAGAGCTGCGCTCTAAAATAAAAATTGCTGAATCGGTACCGGCTCAATGGGCACAGCCCATTTAAAGCCAATTCGATATATATGAATTGGATCCTCGGATCAAGTGAGAATTTCACCAAAGGCCAATTCAGAACTGTACGTAGAAAAAACTGGGCCACACCAAGAAAGAGCTCAGGACGATAACATGCAGCCCAACCCAACGAAGGTGCACTCAAGGGAAACACCAGTGGGTCGACGACGGTCGAGGGCATCCCTGCGCCGACAACCGCCGCCGTACTGATATTTGCTTTGGCCCCCCTCCCAAGGGCAAACCCCTGTCCGTGAACCCAGCCCTCAGTAGAAGGACAGTCGCCAGAGCCTCCGTTGCAGAATACAAACTGGCAGGGCACACCACGTGCAGGTGGAGGTGGACTTCCCTCGCGGAATCCCACCGCGGGGGCTTGCGCCCCAGGCGAAAAAACAGTTGTCGGTCCTCAGCCTAATTCCAACGTTCCGATAACGAGCGAGAACAAAACGAAGATTGCGAAGGTGATCCGACTCGGACGTGCCAGCGACTAGAATTTCGTCAAAGTACACAGCAATGTGTTGCAGTTCTAGGAACAAGTTTGCCATATTACTAAAATCCCCGAAACTGGGACGAGAATGGACGGACAAACACATGATTCCTTGTGTTTGTTCGGCCCTTCTCGTCCCACTCTCGGGGTTTTTAATAAAATATTTAACCACCTCCAGCTAGTTTGCGCCCTGACCTTTTGCTCACAAGTTCTCCATCTCTCCCTGGAAGATAGCTGGAGCAAGCGAAACTCCAAAAGGAAGACGGGTGAACTGGAATAAGCCCATATCTGTCGAAATCGTCACATACCTCCTGAAGTCTTGTTCGAGAACTACTTGCTGATAGGGATTCCTCTAATACAACTTTGTAAAGTTCTCGACCCCAGAAAGTGTGTCTCCCAGATTTTCAAGTTTTTTAAGGGGTACCTTGCCAATGTTGCCACTGGATTTGCAATAACTTTAACATCTCCCCAAATTCTTATACGCCCATTCTTCTTGGCCACAGGAATATTGTGCGCAGGCCAGGTAGAAGTCTCATCTCGGAACAATAACAGCCTCTCTTCTAGCCGCTGGAGCTCTTGTTCAACTTCATCCTTCAAGGCAAAAGGTACCGGGCGTGGCTTGAAGACCTTTGGGGGAGCATCTCGTGGTACATAAGTAGTCTCTTCGGTGCCCTTGAAGATACCAAGAGCGTCTTCACATCCGAGAGAATGAACAGTTGCCTCCACCTTCGAGAAGTTGATTGCCAACTATCGAATCCAATTGCGTCAAAGCAGTGTAGGGGTACCATCTCCCGTAAGGAAGAGGGGTAAAACCGCCTGCTACTCTTGGAACTTTACTCTTTTGTCTATGTTGACTTGAACCGGAGTCAGTTCCCTGTATAACTTCGCAACTGGGCCCTGGATGGCATGGGACATACTGCTTGGAGTTGTTTATAAAAAAGTTTTTTTGACGTGGCTGAGACGGCCGCTCCCGTATCCAATTTCATGCAAAGTGGCTTGCGGCACATCCTGACAGTTACAATGAAAGGCGGTGACGGTGCAGAGCTGTCAACCGTCAACATGTCGAAAACTTCGGATGATGTCACTCCGGTATATCTGCATCGTTGTCATCCCGAATATTAATTGAAAGCGTATGTGGTGGACGGAACTTGCGTCCTGGCCCCGAAAAACGGTGCTTCGCCGGTTTGCTCTTGGCAGACTGGGTGTCTCCGCTTCCGGTGGTAGTCGCACGTAGTATTCACATCCTTGCACGCGAACGCAGGGTGTACATCTCCGCAGCGGTAGTAGGTGACATCTCCCTCCAGTATCGTGACGCGGTGAGTCGTGAACGCTTTGCTGCTGGAGCTTGCCTGGAAAATCTCTCCGGTGTCCTTCTTCGCTGCTTTTATGGCCAAGGCGGTCTCCACCGCATCCTTGAACGTGAAAAGTCCGGCTGATCCAGGAGCCTGGTCTGAATCGCAATGCCGTTTATTCCGGAGACTATGCGGTCTCTTAGTATGCTTCCTATCTATGTTACAAAGTTGCAATGCTCCGACAGGCTCTTCAACGTTGCAGCAAACTTGCTTGCGGTGTGCCCTTCCACACGAACACGCGAAATGAAACAAAACCATGGAACGACGGCAGAAGGTTTAAGGTAGTAGTGACCCCCGAGAACGTTAAAATCTTCGTCTATAGACTTATTTTGTGGTTTGGTGGGCTTCACCAGGTCTCGGAATAGGAAGTAGGCATTTGCGCCGCAACAACTGAAGAAAATTTCCTTTTTCTTAGAATCTCTACCGTCGTTCGCAAAAAAAAAAAAAAAAAAAAAAAATTAAGACGTTAGACGTGTGACGGCCAGTCCTTATGTTCTTACTCAAAAGGTTCAATTCTGCAGAAAGTGGTCGTGGCGAGCGCAGCAGCTTGAAGAATGTCTGGTAGATATAGGGCACGTTGCGAATTTGCGACGATGAAAAAACTGAACGAAGTCTGTTTTCCTCGACGCCAATTGTTACAAGGGAAGAAAGACCGCAAGGCCGGCAGGACGTGGCCGGCTAAACGGTAAGATGACGACGTTCCTTTTGCTTCTGGAACTGAAGAAGTGTTTTACTGTCTCGTGATGGCAATCGTGGTAAGCAATCACTACCTCTAAGGGATCTGGCAGCGTTAGCAACCAGATGTAAATTGTGACACTTTCTTTGCTTCCACGAATTATCGTACACCCAGAAATCTAAGGCCGACTAAAGCCATCCCTGAACTTCCACGAAAGTACGCGCAGTTACAACAAAAGAAGAGGTAAAGACATTGAACGCACCCTTGTGTCACGAACATCGGTCACTTAAAAGATACACAAAAATAACATTTATTTCCTCTCCCCTTATTCTCTGCCTTCAAACTGAGCAACAAACCCAATCTTCTCGAAAAAAAAAAAAAAACAAAAAAAAGCTGATAGTTTTCAAGACTGGCCATGCAAAAGCCCTACCCTCTTCTACACTTGCTCATCTTGAGGAGAGCAACATAGTGAAGCAACTGTTAAGTTCGAACAAGGAACTTTGTTACATTAAAAAGAGTGAGGTTGTTGAAATACCTTAGTTGAATGTGAAGTAACAGACATGAATGTAGTTAAAGGCTCAAACTTTAGACGTAAGCACCTTGCTTCGCTTGTTTTCTCCTGGCGTCCTTCCATCACGGTATTCAAACTCGTACGTTGCCATTTGATGGGATGGATAAATGAAACACCTTCGTTTGATCTATCTAAATATGATAATTAACAAATTACAAACTGACGCACATATAACCATATATGCTTCATTTTTTTAACTGTAACGAGAAAAAAGTTCCTTTCTCACAGATGTAACTTGTAGCGGGAACGCGTTCCAAAAATCAGAAGGAACGAGAAACGAGCTTTCGCTTTTCTTTTTGAGGAACGTGTACAACACTGCTTTCGTTGGAAAAAAATTTTTTTTTCCTATTGTAGGAGTTGAAAAAGATGATGTTTGTTCATTTATTAAGACTATGTTAATAAAAGAGTGCTTGCTACCTGATGAAATCCAGGTAATAATAATTTCGTCCAAAAATTCCCACGGAGGGCACAGCGAAAAGTGGCGCTTGAAGCCTATTTATCAGTTATGCATCTGCCACCTTTAAAACCGACTCCCAGTTTTGGGTTGACTTGGGGTTGGTTAGGTGCTATATTGACAAATGAGGTCTGAGTTACCTGCCGGGTGGTGGTTATATATCGAATACAGAGATGGTATAGTACATTTTTGAAAAGTAAAACCTTAAGCTTTCTTGGGAAAAGATAAAAACCCTTTTTTTTTCGGTAAACGATTGAAACGTAATACAGACTTGCTGTCGTTGTCTTCTGTTACGCACCTTGTTTACAGAAGTGCTACGCTTGGTAAACAGTTTCAATGACTGTTATTGAATATTAAAGGCTATGACTTTTAGGGGAATAGACAATGAATAATTCTAAAACAACATACAATATTTTCGGAAATCTTCGGAAGCCTGCAATGACTGATTCGGCTTCATACCAAGAAGACATTTAAAAGAGAAACAATATTTAGGTCATAAAGTCGTTAAAATAATATTTTATTTAAACTGACTATATACTTGACTCGAATACCTTAGTAGAAAAACTTCCGAAAGGAAAAGAGAGTTTTAAATTCGTGTGTCGAGGCGCACCGTTTTCTAACCACTGATTATCCGAGAAAGCCTGTCTACTTGTCAGTGGCTTCTCGCACTAAGGATCCCAAGCAAAAATGGCGATGCTTGGTTGCATTGGATTGAAGGCTGTGCTGAACTTCCCCTATCAGAAAATACAACTACCCAAGCAGGAACTTTGCCACTTGAAATAAAAATTGAAGGCACCGGTTCGCTTCAAACGTTCCGAAGCGTGCTATCATCCCGACAACGCCAGACGGGCCGTTTAAGCTTTCCGCACCCAGCACCGCCTCTTTCACGCATGAACTAGAAGCCCCAACTTCACTCTCACCGACTTCCCACATTTTCCCGCTCAGAAACTTCCAACGTGACCGCCCATTTCCATCCAGAGCTTAGTCGCAGCAAAAACCTAAAGAAGAAACGTGCGCTGATTATGGAGCCAGGAATCCGTTTGTCCCAAAAGCGGCAACAATGCAAGGAATAGAAAGGCAACCACCCCGAGAGAGCAAATCTCTCACAGAAGAATACCACTGCCGTTTTCCTCCGGCCTTGATCTTTTTTGTTTCTGCTTGCTACGAACCAGAATCTTTAGCAAGGACAACAACGAGGGACTTGGGATCAAATCCGTAAGCCAAAAATTCGATTGGGCGTCCTCGGTTGGGAGGCGTGCCTCTTGTCTACCGCGCCCAGATGCCAACGAAATCTGGACGACGACGTCTACGGGCTGGGCACACGCAGGCTGAGCAGCGTCGGATTCTTGTCTTCCTCTAGCGGTCTCCGATGTCTTTGTAGGTCACCCCTTTGCCGTCCTGGCCGGCGCCTTGGAAGCGGCAGCGAAGACGCCGCCACGGCAAAGCGTAGCAGTGGCCATCTGCTGTGGACAGCGGAGGAGGACCCTCTTTTGTACGATCGCCCAAAATAAACCCTCCGTCTCCCGAGTTCTGGACGGAGAACTAGACCACCAAGGCCGACCCAATGCCGTTGCCGGCGGTGATGACGTTCGTTCTGAACTAGTCACAGTTCCTTGCCGTCCGAGCCTCGGATGCAGTGTCCCTGAACGACGCCAGTAACTATATTTTGTGTCTCTCCAATGTAGTCTATAATTTGCGAGCTCAGCTTAAGCGCCGGGACGGTTCTGTCTTCCGGTAGGATTTCTTGATGACTTCTTCTGGTCGTGTATACAGTTAGGTGGCGGAAGACACTAAAGCCTGTTATATATATATACATTTTTTTTTTTTTTTAAATTTTGGTTGACAACGAGGATTAGGTATTTTGGCGAGACGCCGGCGGAAGGGTAGGTCTGTGGTGACGGGGCGGTGGGAAGGCCCTGCTTTTTACGAAACTTCGAGAGCCATCAGGTTTGACCTTGCAACCCCGATATTTTTTATTTCTTTGTATTTCCGGATTCAGGACGATGCCAGCAAAAAAAAAAAAAAAGTAAACGGTGTGATGGAGAGTTTTATGAGGTGCTTAACTTGTCCTGGAATCAGGAAAACGGGAAGTCGTAGCGTGGCTAAAGTGGTTGCTTCGGCGGAATTGGTCTTTGTGCGCGCATCCGCGTCAACCGTGGACCCTCAATGTTAGCATTGTGCCCGTGTAACGGCCGTTCTCCTATTAGACTGTCGGTAGAGCGACCTGGAAATGTAAAACTTTTATGGGCCCGCTTCCACGCATGTTGACGACCAGCATTTGGCTTTCGTTTTCTTGTTCGCCCTCGCCAGCTAGGCATCTCAAAAGGCGTCAAGTCATACGCGCTCTGAAAACAAAATTCGTTATTTTTTTGCAGTTTTCTGGTCTTCATTATGCAATAAAGCATTAAATGTATGCTGCTTTACAGATAATGCACGGGCAATGCCAAATGTTTATCTCTGTCGTATGAAGACGGCTTTTTCCTATATCGATCCTTAGATCCGGCTTACGTTTAAACATTTTCTTTTCTAATCTTGCGTACAAGTAATTACCTGTTTTGCCCCAATAGCCCTTTTTTTCAGTTATAAACCGGAACTATTTAAAACCAACGCCAACGACGTAGCATCTTAAAGTATCGACTCCTTAGCTCCCCTCACATATTTGAGTCTATTGGTAACTTCGGAAAAATGGTTTCTTTATAACATATTAGTGATACTTCAATAAATATATTGTGCTGTGAATCTCTGGCAAGCCAAGGGTTCTATCCTCATTGTAATACTCATTTCCTGCTTTTTAATGCTCTTGCACCGTCGCGTCAAGATACGAGGGTATTAGGATAGAAAGCACCTTATATTTGTGACTCCACGAAAAATGAATAGGAACTTGCAATAAAAGAAAATCAGTGAAGTAAGGGTAGAAAAAAAGATGCGATGCTCACCATTAATAAAAAAAAAAAACGTTATTAAAAAAATCTTAACTATCTTACAATGTTTAGTACTCCAGTGGATATCTTTCAAAAACATTTACCGGCGTCAACTAATTGCATTTTCGCGAGCAGATTTAAGCAGCTACGCTAAAACGAAAATGAAATGTATCTACGACATTTTTCTCTTGAGCTCCAGACTTCTGCGGTACTCGTTACAATTAATGGCATTTCTTGTAACCAATTATGTTTCGGAGTACTTCTGTAATCATTTGAATACCTCTATTGCAAAATAATGGCGAGTGTATTTTTGTTTCATTTGGAAGTACTAAAATTATTTGTAAACGGTAACTTCCCCTCCCTTTTCTGATGGCACCCTTTGTTTCAACCAAGATATCTTCGGATCAAGTCTCCGACACAAAACAATTTCACCAATATTCTGGTAAATTCAGAATATTTTGGCGAATTCCGAAGAGTTTAGTCGATTCCGAATATTTTGTTGAATTTAGAAGGTTCTAATACGATGATTCCAGTCCAATAATGGACAGCATGGAAGACGAGTTTTAAAACCGCTAGACAACGTTGCTGTTTTTAAAATTTGAACTAATCAGAGAAATAAGGGTTACTTTTTCAAGTAACGGATAATTCCTATTTTTCCCAAGTGATTAAGTAATCTAGTATAATACGTCTTAATCAAGAGTAATTATAATTGTAATCGTTTGCTCTTCTCTCGTAATTTGTAAAAATTCTGATTATCTTTCAACCATAATGGTGTTCATCTGCATATCTATCTGGATCGCATTGGGTTTCGGTTTTAATTTTAGAGCACGCGTATAATTGGCGGAGTGCCGGAACGCCTTCCCCGGTAAAGATTCTCGTCAATCTTCTTCAGAGCTACGCCTCTCACGCCCCCACTATAATTACACTCAGGACGCTTATCACAATCCTTCTCCGAGGTATTACCATAACTGGACGTGATTGTTTTATGATGAAGCAATCACTCAAGATCAAGCCATCGTGTGCGCCAACCTCGTTCATTTTTAGCCATGTTTGGACTCCTAGGATTTTAGCACCATGCTTCATTTAGAAATCTCGTATGTCATTAGGTGAACTAAAAAAGGGCCACGCACGTATAAAGTAAACTAACGAAAGCGACGAACTACATTAGCAAGACGCATATATCCTTCAAATTAGTCTGGGTCAAGTCTAAATAGATGGACTATTCAATATTGAAACATGAAGCTGTGCTGCAGTACCAGAAATAGGCCAACAGTCTTGGGCATTGGCAGCAGCCGAGAGAATACAAAAAAAAAGATTTCGCAGGGGTCGAGAACTACAAATATATCAACCCAGCCTGGGAAATAAAGGCGAACCAGAAATATCTCCCTGAGATTTTATACGGTGTCTGTCGCAACAATTGGAGACAAATTGCGAGCATCGGTTGGCTTATTTCATGAAGAGGCACAAGAAAAACCAGTCCGACTATGCGTTGTGGTCAGGCATTTCTCAAAACCGGACCAAACGAAAACAAACATCGCAAACACCCCCCCCCCCCCCAAAAAAAAAAAAAAAACTCCGAATGCGAGAATTTACAAAATAAGAACGAGGAAAAGAAAACCAACAGCGAATCAAGGAAAGAAACGGGAGGATTGGCAGAAACCGTAACCGCGCGCCATCCTTCCCATATGTATCGGCACGCGATGCATGCTCGCAATAATAACGGAAACTGAGGTACGTACGTACGAGATTCGATTCCGAAAGAGCGAATTCCAAACCGAATATCTTTTCTCACGGGGAACAAATAAAGTAGGTAACATTAAAAAGAGTACGAAATAAAAATTAAGAAAGCACTATATAGAAGCTTTTGAGGGGAAACATAAAGGTATAATCCACACCGTCTTAGAAACCGTATATCGTCATAAATTGCAGGAGGTTAAAAAATAAATAATGGCAGACACGGCCACAGCAGGTCGCGTGCTGCTTGGCTCGATTTTTTTTCTCTGTCTCAGAAGGAAGTCCAACTCCGAAAAGGTGATATGGTAAAAGAAACTGCCATAGCTGCCCGGAAAATCAAAATACGGCTGAAACCTTTTTCCTCGTTAATTCCGCTCGATACTTTCTGCTGGTCCATTTTTTTCCCCTTACCAAACAGGCGCCGTCGAACCGCTCCTACCTCCGGCGCCATTACGAATAAATAAATAAATAAATAAATAAACGAGCCAGCAATGCGAATCGAACTAACAAAGAAAGGTGCGCGGAAATAATCTGGAGACGTCTTCGCAGCTGCCCGTATTTGTGTCGTAATTACCCGCTCATGCGTGCAACGGGGAGGGTACCGACCGCACCTAAACGTAAACATAGAAACGCCGTCGCTCTATGGACTGTGGCCATCCTTGACGTGTACGCACTAGAAAGCGAAGAAGGAAGCGAAATGCGAATCGGGTGTTATTACGGTGACACGTCTTCCACGCGTTGATACCAAAACGGACAGCCACGTTTTTTTTTTTTTTTTTTTTTTTTTTTGAGGCCAGGTTTATACTTGTTTGAGAGGAACGCGTGGACACATACAAACACGCACACACCTATACACGTCAGGCAGCTGAGAAGAGACACGGGACCGGTGCGAGCGATCACGCCATTATACGTATGTGTATGTGGTCTTGTGCGACGGGGCAGGACGAGGCTTATACATGACGTCATTGATAGTGGATGCCCAAGCCACCCCAAGCGGCAAACACGCTGAAGATCGACGAGAGATGCCGCCAAACGGCAAATACCTCGGTCTTAACGTCGCCGCGTGTCAACGTCACTATCTTTGCAAGACGCTATGCGGAGCTCCAGTTCGTCTGCTTCATTTGCGGGCGTTGTGGTCCGCGCAGGGGTCATTGCGTAGAACCACCAGCGATGACGTATGGAGAAAGAGAGACAAGCCTTGTCTTCTATAGGTGGTCTTGGATGGGGAAGGGCATCAGTTTTGAAGCCCTTCCCCCATCCAAACCGTTCGGACTGCACGAGGTGTCTGTACAGGATGGCGCGCCATGCGGGCTTCCGCTTTCCCCTCTGGATCCCCGCGGACTCGCGGTGCACCTGACTCGATCCGGTTCCCGTGCCCCATAGACGCGCGTCGATATCGAGGAAAAAATAAAAGATTTTCCGAAGAGGTTATTTTGAGATGGGGCTCCTACGGACTGCGTGCGCGACGTGGAACCGGGCGCCACCGCGAAGGGGCTACACCGGAAATCTCAGGGAAAAGCCGCTCCATGGGTGTGAGAAATATGGCCGACTTGGAGATTGCAGCGCCGTTGTTCGCATTGAGACTGTCCAGAACGAATTGGCCGGCCTCGTGGGAGATGCCAACGGAAAGGGCCATGTTTTGTTCGCTATGATCTCTCTACGTGCTTTGACGATGCTCTTTCTTATTTTGTCAATTCGTCGGTCTGTGGTTTGTGGGCCTTTTGTAAAGTCTGGTTTTATTGCTTCTTGTTTAGATCGTTCGGAGCTGCTTCTATGGATGTTCAGTGGAAAAGCATAAATAAATTGCAAACAATACTTTTTCTTCGTGGCTTCGATATACCGTTTTCATTCGAGTAATTCCCGCGCTGTCCATGAACAAAGCCTGCGGGTCTGCTTTCCCGCGGAACATGGGAAATGCGAATCACCGCGATCTGCAGAGCATTGGGGGCGATTTACGGGACAAAGATAACGTCTTCACGTGAAAATGTTGTCTGCTCATCTGGCGTCTTAACGAAGAAAAGCGTACTCAACCGCGTTTTTCACTGCGTGTTTTTTTTTTCTTTTTGTCCAGAGCGCGATAGTTGGCTGCATGTGTGTTCTGCGGGAAAGACGCAAGGGCGCTCTTCATAAGTGAGGCTATTACTCCAGCAAATACAGAATATATATATATATATATATTTGCTCCATCGGAAAGTTTTAAACATCCCGAGAATGCAGAGGTCAGGCTTTAGAGGAACAATGCCGGAATAATAATTAAAAAAAAAAAAAAGCTTTATCTAGAAAATGTAGAACAAAAATGTTATATAATTCGAAAAAGTTTCGCAAATTTCAGATAAGATATATTACCTAAAAATAAAAATAAGTAATTATCTTTGGCATAAATGACACCCCATAAATGCATGTGTACGGCAAGATTGCCTGCATATTGTGTAGTGGTACTATGTGTAGTGTCAGCCGAAAAAGCGAAAGACACATTCCACATGCGCCTAAATCAAGTGACTTTTCATGCACCTAGAAAGTGCAGCGTGGAGAGAGAGAGAGAGGGAGAAAATAATTAATAAAGTACGCCTGAAAATTGTCGAGTCCCTCGGGTCGCTCAGGATTAAAACGCGTTAACGACACTGCTCCATTTTATTACCTTTTTATTTCGCTATGCAAATTACGCTGCAAATAAAAAACAAAGATAATAAAAACGTGATCGTTGACATTTCTGCCGACGGTAACCTGTTCACAATTTGGTTGTGTGGATTTTGCTCTTAGAGATGACCCAGCTTCATCGAGCCTCTCACGAATTTCCTCTCGTGTAATGGGTTCCGCACTGCGCACAGTGTATCCTTGTACTCCGAGTTCCGTGCAATCACATGCACAAATTGCATGAGCAATAAGTGGAGCTGTATGAAGGTTGATCATAATTAAAGTTAACATACACAGAGTCCGTAGGATGCTGTGTATTTTTGTACCACTTGGTTAATGGTGAATTCCGTTCGCAGATCTCGAGTGCTCCCAAAGCGCTCCATTTGGAGCGCGCAAATTCCTCTCGCAGATCTGGAGGAGTTAGTCATCTTCAGCTCGTAGATCTCTGGCAACGCCCGCTCCACGGAGCGCCTCGAACCCCGACGAACTTGCTCTGCGGGATTTCACAGATCTTTCCGGAAGTTGACGGAGCGGCCCACGTGATTTCCTTCTAAATCGGCAGTGCGCATGCGCGGCGAGGTTAAAGAAGTCGGCGGGCCCACAGTCGTCGCGCCACGGTCGGGTCGTCGAGTTGGATCTGTTCGGGTGCGTCGGTTGTTTACGCGGGATTGTGACGGCTCGAACGCTTCTACCTCGCGTAGATAAGAGATACAAAGCCGGGACTGTGGAGCGTGGTAAATCGTAAGCGCTGACATCTGTGACCATGAGAGGAAGAACGACAGAAAAGCCGGAGGCAGACGCGAGGTTACGCCTGTTTATTCTGCAGCCAATGATTGCTTACCTTTTTACACTGCATTCCGCCGGCATTTTCCCGTGAAATAAAGCAAGAAGAGATTAGGCAACGACCGTGCAAGTGATGATTTGTTGCCCCTGTGTTTATTGAAGTCGTACCAGAAATCTGAACAATCGCCGTCTGTGCCCCGCCGCTTCGAGGCGGCCGAAAGGTATGCGGCGGTGCCGAACGCGGACGTCTTCGTTATTTGTAACATGGCCGCCGTGGTTCTTATAATTTCGCCCGGTCTATGTCGCGTGTTATTTCTGCAGCTAGGCAGTGACAGTTGTCACTGGTCGTCGGAAAGATCAGTCGACTGAAGCGTTGGTGGCCTTGTCAAGTTCGAGCAGCGGCCATTTTGAACGACGGAGGTGGAGGTGGTGGGGAGTGGTGTGGGGGAGGTCGCTCCAATAATGCAAGTTTATCTTCCCCTCGTCGATTCGGAGCGGCTCTCACGGAGCGGAATTTCGCCTCCTCGCGGATTTCGGAAAGCACTCCGGATCTGCGAGTGGAATTCACAAATAAGTTATAACCAACTTACACAAAAACATCAAACTCCGGGAAAAAATGCGAAAAAAAATTAATACCCACAAATTAAAAAAAAAAAAAGAAAACACTGTAAAAACGAAATTTTACTTACGATTAACGGAACCCCGAGATCGAGTGTGACAAACACACTACGTCACGCTGAGAATGCAAGGTCTAAAGTTTAATCCCGAATATACTTTCTTTCTCAATTCAGCTGCGTGAATCTGGTTCAAAGATACCGGATAACAAATTTTTGAACGGAGGTTTACACTGCGTGTTTGGTAGCATCGCGAAATTTTTATAACTCTGATCTTGCTCGTCAACACATTTTCTCTCCACTTCCTTCTCTCGTAAACAAAAAACAAAACAAAACAAAAAAAATCAAGCCCGAGTTTGTTCGCGTGCAAGGCTGTAAAATGTTTAAGCACCTGTATTGCATCACGGATGCAATCGGTTTTCCAATCAAGGGAGCCTTCCAATACAAATAGACCGGAATTAATTCGTCGCCTATACATAAAAGGCGATGCCGTAACGTCGGAAGCCGTCGAGAACATGACTCCTTTTTCCGTCTCTTTTTTTTTTTCCCGGTTTCCTATATCGAAGTACCCGCTGCGGAAAGTCGCAATCCCGGTTGCAAGAATCCTTCCGGAAGCCGGCGTACCTTCCCAACCGAACCGTTCGGTTTGTGTGTCTGTTTGCGTGCTCGTGTGCAGACCAAAAACAAAAAAAGAAGTAGCACTTGATGCTTCCTCTTGATAGAAAAGAATGATAGCGGCCCCGTCTCCCTTCTTGAGGTCGTGCGAGTCGGGCGGAAATAACATTTCGGCGTTTTCTACGCCGCCGATTGACTCGGCGTGGTGCACCGGCGGAACTAGTTTTGCCGCCACCGACGACATTTGGCCCCACAAGAAAACGGGTGGCGGTAGCGTAGGTATACCCATACCCCCGGCAAAGACTTGGCGGCGTTTCGGGGAAATACGTGGAGGCAAATTTACATTTTTTTTCTTTTGGTGCATTTATCGATGCCGACCACGAGTGACGAGCGTTAACTGGTTCCACGTACTTTTTGTCGTCATCTGATGGCGCCTGCTTAATGCAATACCGATCCGATTGAATTCACCCATAAATTGAGCTAACACGTATTTGAATTGTTTGTTTTTCGAGTTTATGAAGGCCAATAAGGGGTGTAACTTCGTATGTTTTCCGAAGAATCGTACGTTGTATACGTTTGACTGTAGGGAGCGCACGTTTGTCTGCTTCTTTTTCAGAGGGTGTAGTGACGTCAGAACAACGCCGAGCTCTGAGTGGCTCTGACTGAAAGATAATGGGTAAACCTCAAGGCAAGCTGCCTTGAGGTCTACCCACTATTCTTCAATCAGAGCCATTCATAGCTCGGAAGCAGACGATATGCTCTCTTCATACTCACTGAGAGTTAAAAAAAAACAAAAAAACACACACACACAATGTTACTAGTCTCGGGGATCTTATCGCTCCACAGTAAACGAGATTACGGCTTTTGCCGACAAGAACGCAGAACAAAGAATCGAGCAACAAGAAAAATTACCATAATAGGTAACGTCAAGCGTTTGTTAAGCTCTCGGGTACTTTTCGGGCACAAACTGAGGGGCAGGAAGAGACGAGAGGGCGCGGAGACTTCAGAACGCCGACCTTTGGTTGGAAGGATTAGTGGGTAGACCCTAAGGCTAGCTGTCTTTGTCTTCACCGTACTCGTCGAACGCGTTCGAATGCAAGAGCCGAACGCCGGACGCCGGCGATCTGCGTTCTGACGCGTTCGAACAACGTAGTGAAGACGAAAGCGGCCTCTGTCTCCACTGCACTGGTCGAACTCGTTAGAGCTCGGAACGCTGGCGTCCGATGACTAATCATTTAAAAGTCGACTGTACGGCTCTATTTTATTATTCCTTCTTTCTTGCGTGACGTGTTGTAGGAATGCGTTTTTACGGTTGATTTTCTTTTCTTATAACAGATCAGTCTTCGAAATTTCAGCCCCCAGTGATAAAAAGATGGGAAATAATATTCTCAAACGCAGGCTCTTGTGAAGAGGGGGGCTGCGAATAAACCAAGACTTTTTTTGCATTTTACAGCACTCCAGGCATCGGTGTTGTTCTTGGAGCTTCGTGACTATGCATTTTTCACGTTCTTACACTACGATATCTGCGGAGGATTCTAAAACAAAAAGAAAAAACGGAGTCTTGCGAAAAAGTGCAGCACCCCTACATGTCACGACATTTGCGTAAACCAACATGGCGGCGCCCATGAAACAGAGCAGACCACTGGTTTATCTCTTCCACTCCTGTAACAGCCCTGTAACAGAACTAACAGTACCAATATATATATATATATATATATAACAATCAGAGCGCTGCGTTTTGACGCCCCCGAATGATCTTGCCTTCTCTCCCTCAGTTCCAGTCCGCGTAGTTTTATCATCTTATCTAGAAACTGGAACTAATTCAAAGACAGCATTACCTCCCGTCTCACAAGAAAACTCGCAAAGCGATCGACTGCAATTTTTAAAGAAGTAGGTTAAGGTAGACTTTTGTGTTGCAGCAATCTCGTGCTGCTAAAAAACACAATAAATTCTAACATAAATCGTTTTGTTTGTGTTTCATGGAGAAGTATAAATATAAACGTTTATCGATAATCGCTAGAACAATTTTAAATCCTAGCACGTCCAATTTTATAACCACACAACAAAGAGGCAAACTGATATACAAACTGTCCCCTATCATAGGTAGCCGAATAACAAACGATCGAAGAGTAAAACAAAACAAGTTCGCGGGAGATCGGCCAGCCGTTTCTTTTACTGCTATACTTACTAACGAACCGTTTCACCGTAGAGTTGATTCTACTGCCACTGCAACTTCCGGGAGCAGTTTTTCCCGACATGTTGTCGAGCTTGCAGTAAAGGAGCCCGCAGTAAAGCGATGGAGCGTAACAGAGGCGCGTCACGCTTTACGACGGCACCAACAGCGACTGGAAAAGAGCGCATCCCCCCCCCCCCCCCCCTCTTCCTCACCCGTATACCGACAGCAGGAACAAAAACAACGTTAGGAGACGGGAGTTTACCCAGGAAACAACGCGGAGGAGATATACGCGCGAAAAGAACGGCGGGAGAGAGAGAGAGAGAGAGAGAGTAAAAAAAAAAGCGTCCTAAACAGCCACTAAAGATTTGCAGCCTTCTCAAAGCGCGTGAGCCTTCACACTTTTTCGGTGTTGGTGGGGTTAAAAAAAGCTCGATTTGAATTTCATAAACGCTTTTGTCTGCCGCCGGCACGCGCGGGGATACAAAAATAACACTCGGTGCGGGAGAAGGGGGAGGGTGCGGGGCTGAATTCGGATGAGGGCAAAATGACGATTTCCCTTTTCATCGGACGCTCTACGTGTTGTGCGCCAGGCCTTCGACCTAGCGACTCGGCTTATCTCGGCTTGGCTCGGCTCCTTGGTGCGTTCGGTTGGCTAGGTCGGCCGTTCAAAACATCGCGTCACGACCTGGGGGGGCCCTGCTCTGGACGTAGCCACAGTTTCGGAGCTAGCATGGGCTGCGTGCCTTTCGGCCTCCTCCCTCATTCACCTCGAATCTTGCGCAGCATCGAGGGTCCGCTACCCTCTTGCGAACTTGCACGATACTGACTTATGACCGCCGGTGACCCCCGCTACATGAACTCGGATGCGCCGCGGCCGCTTCGGGGCGACTGGTAGCCAACGCGCGCTCGCGGTCATCCCGTAAGAATTAGGTGTGGGGTCGTAACGCGTCTCGGCACGAGGCACTAAAAACGGAATTTGAACTCTGCGCGAACAAGTTTACGAGGACCGGAGGTCGGGCGCTGCTTCACGTTCGTCTGTACCTAAGGCGTGTTGGAGGAGAAGAGCTCCCGTTTTACGTGGATGCTCGTAGGCCCAAGTAAAGTACCGAACATGTAGTGCTGTCTCAGTGCGACAGCGCTATACATAGACTCTGTCTCGTTCTAACGAGGCTGAGGGTTTCTGCGACGGCAACGTTGGCGTTGTTGAATAAACGACGCGGCCGCGAAAAACCGGTCGCGTTTTCTTCTTTGTTTTTGCGTTCATTCGAGGATTTCGTAAGCGTCTTTTAAGGAACGGGACACGAGTTAGACACGGCGTATTGGGCTGACAGTTCTTTGTTTTTTTGTTTTTAGTGGGTTTTTTTTTTTTCACTGCGCCGCGTTGTTGTTTTAGAGGAGCGGGAAGACTTTGGAGGTGGGTCTAGGATTTTGCTTTGTTTTGTACGAAGTTTGGCAACGAAGGGGTCGAGGGAGGAACAAACGGCGACTGTCAGTGACTCTGATCGATGACAAGAACGAAATGTGGAAGGTGGTGTGTACACGAACTTGGCACTGAAGTTTGGACAAGCGTGATAACGGATTGAAGCGCTTGTGTCCTTTGAACTTTTGGCCACCGATGGCGATTCGCGTTGTATTTTAGGACGGAGGGTCGCGTCGAACGACGGACTGATTTGAAGCGTACACCTGGCATTGATAGTGTTTCTCACCATACGCAAGCGCTGGAACATCGCCAGGCAGCGTACGTGCGGGCGAACAAACACACGAACAAACAAGCAAACAGAGAGACTGACGCACACAAACACTCGCACAAGCAAACGCACACGCACACGCAGGAGCGTGAGCGCACACACGCACGCTTGCCCGCATACGCACATACACACACAACCATACGCAAGCAGAGAAAAAGGTCAGCCACATTCCAGCCCGCAAATCAACGGACTACACAGCTCTGGCCCAGTAAAATTGAAGAGCACTCGACACGATTCGTCGTCTGCTATTTGCAGACACTGCTCGTGGCGTCTGTTTACCTCTATCCACTTTCTCTCCCATCGTACGTTCGCCTCAGTGGCGGTAATTTCCTCCCGCTTACTTCGAACGTGCAGTACAAATTGACCCGACCACCTCTACAAGACGAGCCCTAAACGCTTGGATGTTACAAGAAACGAATAAAGGGAAAAACATAGGCAATCTTTCTTTGTAGTGGCTGGACCGCCCGCGGAGGTACTACACAAATCCGGGGCCGCCTCCCCGCCTTCCTCTCCTCCCCCTTCCTCTCGTCACGCAGACGTCGCCAGCTGAACAAATACAGTGATTTACCACGACCTCCCCGTGCCGAAGTTCCTATCAAACAAGGTGCACCGTCTGCTCCACTGCGAAAGAAGGACAAGGAAGTGGCGGAGAGGAATGAGATGTGATGCTTCGTGTACGAACTATGTTTTACAAAATCCAAGGGAGGTCTAGAGGCCACTTAAAAGACGTCATAATGATGGAGTGTCCCAGTTTACAATCGCTGCAAAACTGAATGACACGATGTGCGTTTTCTTTTTTTTTTTTAATTATTGGTCGTTTTGGTGCTGCTGGTCGTTGTGGGGTACAGGCGTGCGAGCACATCGTCGGCGTTCCCCATTGTTACCGTTGACAATGTAATCCCATATTGAAAAGCGAGTTAAGCAGGCTCGTTGATTTTGAATTCCTCCAACCTTAAAGTGTCGATAGAGTTTTTATAATGTTCGCTAGCGCGTACATTATTAACTGGAGCTAGTGTCTATGGGACTTCAGGTTTCAAATTGAAGAAGACTGCAACCGGTCCACTTTTGCGGTGCTCTTGTGCATTCCTATAGAGAAACGCCGTGTGCCATTTCTCACTTCGACGAAGAATAAGAGGAATCGCCCGTGTTAATTGAATCGTAGCGAATAATAGGTAACTTTATTATCATTATAAAAGTGAAATTGCTTTAGTTACAGTACTTTTTCGATCAGTGAGCGATGTTTAACTTCCCAGTATTCCGGGTCCAGTACTATATTCCACGTCAAGTCTCTAAAGACAAGCAGCGACTCTAAGCAAAATAAACAGCCGAAAAAACGTAAGACTTGTTCAAGGGGCGCCAACATCCCGATGACTTTTGTATTGGTAATCTGAGAGATTTATACTGCAATAAAGTGACCCCCATCGCTCAGCGGTTAAAACGCGTAGAACAGTAAAAGTACGCGGATTATAAAGGCTTCTATTCATTTTTATCGTTATGCGAAATTTAACCGACGGCAAGAGTTTTCCGGTTTTCCCTATTTTTAGAGGTTTCGAGCACTCAAATAAACGTTTTAAACGCTAATACAAACTTGCCTATGCACTCATTGAAAATCGCACTCATTACTCGGCTTTACTTTGTTTTGATCGTCTACATGTACACGTAGGTACCGATCCAGCGTTAGTGCGTAGTTCTTGACGTCTCTTGATTTATGAGATGCTCTGCACTGCTTTGGCACGTAAACCCTCCTGCCCGATGCCGCGTTCGCGCTAACAGCATCAGAAAACGTACGTAAATGCATGTACGAAGCCATTTTAGCGCTTTTTTAATGCCATGAATAAGAAAAAGCAAACGCTGTGAATGATCAATACTTTTATCGACGTGACTGAGAAATGATTCAAAATATCTAGTACGCACAAATTTTTCGCGATATTTGCTTGTATATTCAAGTCCAAAGAGAAAATGCACTCAGTTTTACCCATATAAATACATTAACGGAAGGCCATTTCAAACTGGTTGTTGTCTGCGTCAATTTGAAACCTCACACTAGCTCCAGCTCGACATCCAGCTTACATTTTAATAACTCTGTGGAGAATTGCCAAACTGAAAAGCGCAATCAGTTCGAAAGGTAGGTTTTGTGGAAATAGATGATTAAACTTCATGAGTTCGCCGACATGCTCGGAATTCTTCGCTGACGGGGTTAGCCTAGAAGACCAACAAAAAGAAAAACAAAAGAGAAAAAAACCCCCAAAAAACTCTAGGGTATTTGTAACAATTGTCAGAGGCTGAAAGAATACATATCGTCACGAATGAAGAGTTAATAAAAGAAAAAAATGACTGAGGAAACTGAATATTTAGTGTGGCGAACTTGTGCCCAAAGCAAATTGAGGAAGATAACAACAGAGCGTCGTGGGCGTCGAAGTCGGCGAGACAGCAGGATCGAACGCTGAGGCGAAACTGACTGCGGCTCGCCGCGCGGAGCCCCTATATACGTACATGCGTGGACTTCTAGAATAATCGGCGTAGAAGGTTCGACGCGTAGAACATTCGAACCTCGAACAAGTAACAGGATTCTCGAATTTATCAGAACACTAAATTGCAGGAATAAACAAAAGATGCGTCGCTCCCAAGAATCGAACCTAGGCTTTCCGCGTGAGAGGCAGGTGCGATAACCATTAGGCCACGCGCGGGCTGCCTACTTGCCCAGCTGCGCGCGCGGCATTACTCCCCCGTTTAAAAAGTGCATCGCCCCAATGCAACACAAACCAAAACAAAGCAAAAAAAAATAAAAATAAAAAACGGTAATCTAAAGAGTCGCTTGGAACACATAAGGTCAACAGCCCTAACGAGCATAGACGGCTTCAGGCGCACGACTGGGACGACTTCAGGTCGTGGTGGGCGGCATGATGACGTTCCTGTTCCGTCGGGCATCACCTTATAGTTCAGATCTCCAAGTCGACGAAGTACCTTGTAGGGTCCGAAATACCGTTTCAGGAGTTTCTCGCTGTGACCACAGCGGCGAATCGCTGTCCAGACCCATACCCTGTCTCCGGGCTGGAAGTGGACGTCCCGGCGACGAAGGCTGTACCGGGTAGCGTCGACACGTTGTTGATCTTGAATTTGGAGTCGGGCGAGCTGGCGCACTTTTTCGGCTCGTTGCAAAACCACCTAGGCGTCGGGGCTCCCGCTGTCGGCTGGTTTGTGGTGTAGAATCACGTCGAGCATGGTTGTTACTTTCCTGCCATGCACCAGCTGAAACGGTGTAACTCCTGTGGTCTCTTGCACCGCCGTGTTGTAAGCAAACGCGACGTAGGGTAACACCTCGTACCGAGTCTTGTGCTCTACGTCGACATACATGGATATCATGTCGGCGATTGTTTTGTTTAGCCGTTCTGCTAGTCCCGTTGTCTGCGGATGGTACGCAGTGGTTCGACGGTGGCCGGTGCCTCTGAGACGAAAAATCTCTTGCGTGAGCTGGGCCATGAACGATGGTCCACGGTTGGTAATGAGGACTTCGGGGGCGCCGTGCCGGAGGACAATGGACTCGATGAAAAACTTGGCGACTTCAACTGCCGTATTTGACGGAAGGGCTTTCGTCTCGGCGTACCGTGTGAGATAATTTGTGGCGACGATTATCCAGCGGTTTCCCGACGTTGACGGCGAAAAAGGGCCAAGTAAATCCAATCCGATCTGCTGGAACGGCGTGGACGTGAGAGAAATCCGATGCAGAAGTCCTGACGGCCACGTCGGCGGTTTCTTGCGTCGACTGTAGAGGTGAACGGTCTTCGCTAGACTTGGCCGGTAGTACTTTTCTCGAATACTGGCGAGCGTCCTGCTGTAGCCAAGGTGTGCAGCCGTTGAGTTGTCATGGCATCCTTGGAAAATTTCTTCTCGATGACTGGAAGGAATAACCAAGAGCCATGGTGTGTTGTTGTTGAGGAAAGTTTCTTTGTACAGCACCCCTTGCCGTATGAAGGAGGTACGCAGGATTCAAAAGAAAGCACGGTGAACCGCGCACTCACTTGTCCCTTAGGTGCGCGATGAGCACTCGCAGTTCAGGGTCGTCTCGCTGGAGTGCTGCCATGACGCTGACATCCAGAGCACCGAGGGAACGCTCATCGTCGTCGTCTTCGATGCAGGCGAGATCGACCTCAACTGGGGCCCTTGAAAGGCAGTTGGCGTCACTGTGCTTCCGGCCGGACTTGTACTCCACGGCCATGTTAAACTCCTGCAGTCGTAGGCTCCACCTGACGAGGCGTCCGGAGGGGTCCTTCAGGTTGGCGAACCAGCAGAGTGAGTGGTGGTCCGTGACGACGCAAAAAGGAACTCCTTTTCAGTCGTTGAGTAGTTCGTCTCCGCCTTGGACAGCGTCCGACTCGCGTATGCGTTGACTCGCTCTGCCCCGTCTTGCATTTGGTCTAGTACCACGCCAAGTCCGGTGTTACTGGCGTTCGTGTGGATCCCTGTTTCAGCGAACTGCTCAAAATGGCCCAGAATCGGGGGCATCTGGAGTCTTCGTTTCAGCCCATCGAATGACCGCTGGTGTTCTTCTGTCCATTCAAACTTCACGGTGTCCTTCGTGAGGTTCGTCAGGGACGCAGACAGCTTGGCGAAGTCCTAAACAAATCGTCTATATTAGGCATAGAGACCGAGGAATCTTCACGCGGCCTTCTTGTCAGACAGCGGCGTAAATGCAGCTACGGCGCGAGTCTTCTTGAGGTCAAGGAGAACACCTTCGTTGCTCTCGACGTGGCCAAGGAACTTAAGTTCCCCATAGGCGAATCGACATTTTCTTGGCTTGAATGACAGGCCGGCGGTCTTGATGGCTTGAAGTACGGCTCGAAGTCGTCTCAGATGTTAGTCGAAATCTCGTTAAAATACCACGACATCGTCCAGGTAGACGAGGCAGCTCTGCCATTTCAGATCTGCCAGCACGGTGTCCATGACGCGTTGCAAGGTGGCTGGGGCTCTACAAAGTCCGAACGGCATCAATTTGAATTCGTACAGTCCGTCGGGAGTGACGAAGGCAGTTTTCTCCCGGTCGTGTTCGTCGACTTCAATCTGCCAGTGATTACTCTTCAGGTCCATCAACGAAAAATATCGGGAGTGGCGCAGTCGGCCTACCGTATCATCAATGCGGGGGAGCGAGATATCCTTTTTCGTCACAGCATTCAGTCGACGATAGTCCACGTAGAACCGCAGGGTTCCGTCCTTCTTCTTTACACGGACGACTGGGGACGCCCACTGACTTTTTGAGGGTTGAATGATGTCGTCGTATAGCATTTCTCGGACTTGATCTTGAATCACCTTCCTTTCCTTTAAAGAGACTCGATACGGCGACTGGTAGACAGGGAGCGCGTCGTCGTCGGTAATAATGCGATGTTTCGCCATTGGCGTTTGATGAACTTTCGACGACGTGGCAAAACAGTCACTGTGTTCGGCGAGGATATCAACCAGTTGCAGGCGCTTAGGAGCTGGGAGCTCGGGGTCGATGTCGAACGGCGGTGGCGACGTGCTCTTCTGCTGTGACGACGAGGTTTCCTCGGAGATTGCGGTGACCACGCCCAGCACCTGAAGCTCCTCGACGTGACCCATGGTGGTACCCTTCGTTAGGTGCTGCGGCTCCTCTCGAAAGTTTGTCCAAAGAACAGTTGCACGTCCTTCTTGGAAATCCGTCACGCCTCGTGCGACGCCGATACCTTTTTCAAGAAGCAGTTGGACGCTGGCTTCCAGAAGAGCTTCACCGTGCATGGCTGCGTCGGTTATGATGGTGACGAAAATACTCGACCGCAGCGGTAGGTTCACATGGTCGGCGATAACTCGGATCGCGATTGACGTCGTGTTCGTCTCCACCGGCGGCAGGACAGGCTTTCGCAGCGTCAACTGGTTTGCCCCCAGGTCGAAGACGGCGGCATGCTCGCAGAGAAAGTCCATTCCGAGGATAACGTCCCTCGCACAGTCTTGCAGAATGACGAACTTCACAGGGCATGTCTCGCCGTGAATTTCGACGCGAGCAGTGCACCTTCCCACAGGCGTGATGAGGTGTCCACCAGCGATTCGTATCTGCGGCCCATCCCACGGCGTCGTCACTTTTTGAAGGCACCGAGAGAGCCTCGATCCACTCAAGAGTGAGTAGTCTGCTCCGGTGTCCCCGAGAGCCGACGCGTTGTGGCCGTCGATAACAACGTTCAGGTTGTTGGGAACCGTTGCAGGAGCGTCGTTGCGATGCGTACCCTCAGGGGAGGGGCAGCGCTCTGGCGTTCTCAGAGGCTCTTTGCTTCGGTCTTTTACGGCAACGTCACCTCCAGGCGTTGCCGCACTTAGTTTTCCCGGCGACGCAGGGGAGACAGGCTGTCTCGGCGTGGTCGTGGCGCTGGGGACGCTGAACTTCGGGGCGATGGGGGCGGGATTCACGGCTGACAAACGGCTCTGAGGAGAGAGAGCGTCGGAGGTACCCCTCGATATCGTGAGGGTGTTTGCCGTAGCTGGGGCGTGGATCGATCTAGTGGAACCCACGCAGCCCCCGTTGTCGGTAGGGGCAACGGCGTTAAATATGGTCGGCTTCCCCGCCGTGGTACGTGGGACCACTGTGGTCGGTAGGACAACGGGCGTCGATCAGACGTCCTCCACACGTCGGTCTTTCTTGACGCAGCATGTTTTGGGTGGACGTGCGCCCGATCTTGGCGTCGGGGATACTGCGGCGCTGGCGGTTCACGTCGGAGAGCCGCCATGTACGGACGTGAGGTTGGTGGTGCTCGTTGAACCATTGCGGCATAGGTTAGCGTCGGTTCCTCAGGGGCTGCCTCGCTGATGGGAGCCTCTGGTTGGATGGTTCTCTGGACTTGTTCCCGCACGACCTCGGCGATGGAAAGCGAGGCCGGGCGTGCGGCAGTGGGCAGCAGCTTCTTCAGCTCCTCCTGGACGACCCCACACATGATGCCTCGGATGCCGGGGAGGTTGGAACCAAGGTCGGATACGGATGTCGCCACACTAGTTACGCCAGGGTGTCACTGGTAGCGTCTGGCGCGCGCTTGTAAAGCCCGTTTCATATTTGTCACCTCCGTGACGAACTCGTCGACTGTTGTTGGCGGATCAGGAATAAGACCACCGAGAATTTCACTCTTCACACCCCTCATCAGGCGGCGCAGCTTCTTCTCCTCTGCAGCCTGAGGGTCGGCGGGTGAGCTCGAGCGAACAACATCCTCGACGAAGCTGGTGATGAGAAGACAGCCTTCGCAAACTATGCAGGGAGGTAACGCTGAAGTCAGTCTTATTGGAGCAATGATGCATCAGAGAAAGGGCACAACGATCCGTTCGTGATGTGGATCCAATGTGGAGTAGGCTCGATTCCAGCTCCCGCTCCAGGGGACATGGTGGTCAGCTGTGGGACCAATACAGCGTCATCCCCGGAGGTGACGCACCGAGCGGAGAACAATGGCTGACCCGCAATAAGGAAGCCCTAGTTGGTTAGCGAAGTGCCTTGTCAAGAACAGTGTGGTCCACCGTGACTTGTCATGCCCCAGCGCGGCGCGGTGCGGCACGGCCCACATGTTGTGGCAGCACGCGACCGTGCCAGGCCAGCACCACACCACGCAGATGGGCACGATTGCCGGGGCGACACCAGCGACTGTGGTAGTGGTGGAAAAATCCAAAAAAACGTTGACTTGCCGAGCCGGCAGGGTGAGCAAGGTGGTCGTAGCCCGTTGCTGGGTGATGCTGGCCGCAGACGCGACGGGGCAGAGGCAGTGTCGGAGGCTCCCGGTGCTGAGGCCGAGGGAGACGTGTTCTCGCATAATTGCCGAAATCCCAAGCCGTTGCCTCGTCCCTTGCCGCGGAGAACGTTCCCTTGGATGGCAGGTGCTCGGAGTCGATAATCACGTCCGGATCACCAATTTGCAGCACCTTCGATGTTGAAGACGGAAGAGATGTTGCGACCGACTCTGAGCTCAGGTGAAAACGTTCTGTTGATTCTCTCGTGCCGCCGGGCTTGTATAGCCGAGTAACGTCGTCGTCTTTTATCTGGGGTGTGGTGGGCCGATGGACCGCCGCACGAAGGTTGCGGAAACAAAGAACGCTATTAGGAAGGGCAGGAAGAAATAGTTAACGGTTGCGAGTAATGTTATGACTTTCACGAATAATTCAGATCACTGATATGACTAGCACCTAAGAAAGGTAGAAAAAGAATTACGAAATTACAAAAAAGTAGTTGATTATAAGTAATTTGATTACATGTTATGAGTACTGTGCAAGTCCGCGTCCTAGTTATCACATCATTATTTATGCTCACTAGAGTTTAAACCAAGAAACCTTAAAAACAAAAAAAAAACATAAAAACTTTTGCGACCATGCACACACAAAACAAATTATTCCGTTGCAACATACACCTGCAATAGAAGCCCCAACTACCAACGTGAGCTTCCTAAACCCCGTTCCAAAACCCCGCGGCGATCTCAGGACGAAATGCAACGAGCGCGTACTAGCGGCGGAGCTCATCCTTCAGATCCTAAGCTGCCACAGAACAAAGCCCATTCATCTCGCAACATTTTGGACAAACGAACCTTTGAAAGAAGCACCTTTCACGACGATGCAAAACACTAGTTACACTCATGCAGTGAATATGCAGACCCGTCAGACTTGCCGGAAAACTTCACGCGTCAGGAGAAGGCCCTTCCTTCCCATCTTTCTAGCATCTAGGTGCCGGAAAAAGCAACGCGTCGCAAACTGCAGCGCCATCTAAGCGGAGAAAGACAAAGGAACGGCAGCAGGATAACAGCAACCACATATCACGGCAGCTAAGGAAGGGCCGGCGCTGAAAGCGTTGTGAACGGGCTCCATTTGACATACCTGCATGTTCACGCCTACTTTATTGCTCTCCAAAATCACCATAAAAGCAGGCAGGCCGGCGAACGAAAAGCTTGACACCAATTTCCAAGACACGCAGCTGCGCAGAGTGCGTCTGTCAGAGCCGAGAGAGGCTCCCGAGGGCGTCAGCGCTGTCCGCGCGGACGTGAAACATTTCTTTGAGCCGGGCCCCACGCTACTAACATTCCACGAACATTGGTCTCATACATAAAAGGAAACATGCATGGCATCACAGTTACTCTTCTGCCCTATATCACAGAAGCGTACAAAAACTTTTTCGTTTTATTTTTTTTTTTTTTTACCGATTATACCAAGTTGTTTTATTAAAACTCCGAGATTGGGACGAGAAGGAACGGATAAATGCAAAATCTCAAACACAACTCAGTGAGCCGTGTTTGAGAGTTTGTGTCTGTCCGTCCCTTCTCGTCCCAGTCGCGGAGATTTTAGTCAAATGTTTAACCACCACCAGCTCGTTTGCGCCGTAACCTTTTGTATACACCAACTCATGTTTACAAACAAACCGGAGCGCCGCTAGCGGACGCCACGGACGCCGCGCATGCGCGATGGGGGTGTGGGCAAGAAGCTCGCCGTCGCTCATAAACGAACCATTCGAATGGGATGTTGTCGGCGTCGATGTGAGTCCCGTGCTCTTTATCGCGTTGAAATTGTTGATTCTACGTCTTCCTGGCAATGTCTGACTACTTGAGCGGCCTCAGCGAAATGAACGAGGCTCGTTACACCGCAAAACTTGGCGTGAATAATGTGACACGCGGTGATTCATTCCGCGTGGACGCCGCAGAGTGGACACTAAAGCCTGATTCGCATGGTGAGGTTCTTCTAGCTATTTTCGGTCATGACGTCGCTCGTCGACGTTGTCGACGAGCGACGTCATGTCGACGTTGATGTCGACGTTGATGTCGACGATGACGACGTTGATGTCGACGTTGATGTCGACGTCGACGTTGATGAGGATGTCGACGTTGATACTGAAAATCGCCAGCAGAATTGGACCAGGTGAGTCGGGCATAAAAAGTCGGTGATGGCGACTGGCAACAATTATCAACATCTCCTTATATCTACTGTTTACACTAAGCCTACTTACCCGGCGCAACTTTCAAACTTAAACGACATTTGAGGTCTGCACTTCTTATGGCAATTACCGGGACAATATTTGGTCTACGGGCCGCTGTCGTTTGAACGAGCAGACGACAAGCAGAAACGTTTGAGAGAGCAGACGACAGATCGAACGTTGAGGCGGCCGTTTGAACGTGATGACGCACTGAACGTACGCAGGTGGTCCGTGCAACTTGACGGTTTTCCCGTGTTCATGTTGGAACAAAACAAATAAATCTGACGGCCACAAGTATCCGTGAATTTTATCCAAAGTGCTTCCCGCCCAAGCGATCGTGGTCCGACGGCGTGTTTTTTCTTTTTCACGACCCCAATTCATGTTCTCGGACGAACCAAGCAGGCAGAAAATCCATGAAAACTGACCTTCAAAAATTTCCTGGCCCTTTTGGTACAGCCCCAGTCACGGCGTTTTGACGAGAAGGCAGGTTTTTGTCAGACATCTACAAATTACTAAAAAAGGGAGTTAAGTTAAGTTACTGAGTATCGACGCCAGAAGTAATGGGGGTAGAGTAGAAATTACCCATTTGCAATTGTAATTGAGTAAACTACTTACTACTGTAAAAAAAAGTAGCGAGTTTCTTTGAAGTTACTTTCGAAGTTACTTTTTTATATTTTTGGGGTAGCTAAATTAACAGCAGTTTAGATCCGTGAAATATTCTGCGAGCTTAAAATAAAGACAGTCATTATATGGCTTGCGTTTTCACCGAAAAGGTTCATTCGCTCGCAGAAGCAACTGACTTTCAAAGTTCTCATCTGAACGTTTTCCCCTTTTCTTCCTAAAGACGACGCCAGCAAAGCTAAAAAGACGTTCCACCGACGCGCTGGAGGGAACGGCAGCGTTGAATTTCAGAAACAGGCTGTGCAGAGTCGGGTAAGGGAGTGTCGGCATTTTAGGTGTCCGTGACGAAGCATGTGAGGTTTGCCTCGGCTAGAGGGTTTTTAGAGCGCAGCTCTTAGGGGCCCGTTCCCGGCTTAAACGGCGTCACCGTCGCCGTCGCCGTCGGCGTAACCAAGGTAATCCCAAGGTCACTTGACCCCCATGGTCATCCCAAGGTCACGTGACCCCAAGGTCTCCCCAAGGTTACGTTACCCCTCCCCAATGGTCACGTGACACCCAAAGTCACGTGGCTCCCCAAGTCACGTGACCCCCGGGGTCACGTGACCCCCTATGACATCATCAGTGACGTCACTGATGACGTCACCGACATCCGCATCGTCAGCGTCATCATCACTGATGACGTCATCAGTGACGTGACTGATGACGTCACCGGCATCCGCATCGTCATCGTCATCATCACTGATGACGTCACCGGCATCCGCATCGTCATCGTCATCATCACTGATGATGTCACCGGCATCCGCATCGTCATCGTCATCATCACTGATGACGTCATCAGTGACGTCACTGATGACGTCACCGGCATCCGCATCGTCATTGTCATCATCACTGATGACGTCATCAGTGACGTCACTGATTACGTCACTGGCATCCGCATCGTCATCGTCATCATCACTGATGACGTCACCGGCATCCGCATCGTCATCGTCATCATCACTGATGACGTCACCGGCATCCGCATCGTCATCGTCATCATCACTGATGATGTCACCGGCATCCGCATCGTCATCGTCATCGTCACTGATGACGTCATCATTGACGTCACTGATGACGTCACCGGCATCCGCATCGTCATTGTCATCATCACTGATGACGTCATCAGTGACGTCACTGATGACGTCATCGGTATCCGCATCGTCATCGTTACTGATGACGTCATCGGCATCGGCATCGTCACGTGACCCCCACCCAAGGTCACTTGACCCCCCCAGTACCCTTCGCTCCTCCTCCTCAAGAGCTGCGCTCTAATTCGGCGTTACAGGGAGTTGTAAACGGCTTTGACTTTTTTATAACAAACTTTTCTTCTTTTTTCTTTCTTTTTTTCGGCAAGTTCAGATTATGAATGGCCCCTCTTAATTCCCACGACGTTCGGACAGTACGCTAAGCGACTGCATTCGACCGTCAAGGGCTCACGTCTCGCGCCACGACAATGTAATCACCTGGACGACTGCGCGTCTCGTTCCAGTGCTAGTGTTACGCTACTGTAAAAAAAAAATTGTTTTGAAATGAAGTATGCTTTGCCGCTGATGCCATGTCCAACGAAAGGATCTCCCAAGGGTTACTCGCAATCGTCGCCAGCGACTACGGCATCCTGACCATACTTGTACGTAGTTCAACTACTCTACTCAAGTTACTGTAATTTAACTACTTTTCTGAGTAGGGCAGTAACTTTCAATTACCATTTTCTTTCGGTAATTAGTAGCTTACTGTAATTACTTCTTTTTAGTAACTTCTACTCAAGTTACAAATTACTTTAGAATTTTCGTGGTTGTCTTGCTTCTCAACAAACATTCCTGCACAAAGGAGTAAAGATATTCGAAGATCAGCTGATATTTGCAAAGAGGAGGAAGCATGTGGCGTAGAAAATGGGGGGGGGGGGATTGTTTGGAGGGTCCGAAACTCCCCCAAAAGTTTCACAAGCCCCCCTCCCCACAGCGACAACACTGCTACGAGGCACGGGGAGCGAACAGATACGACGCAAGAGAGGCCGAGTAACTGCGGGATTTGCGCCGAAGACTGGCGTTTCTTTGTGTCCCGAAGCTCAAGGAGACTCGACCCTTTTAAAGAAAGGGCTGGTCCCCGCTTCTCCCCAACATAGAAACTCTCGCCCGCTACAGGATGTGCACAGACTGCATCCTCACTCAAAGGAGGCAACAAAATGCAGCACCTGCTCTGAATCTCATCTTGTGCTCCCGTAGTTTGTGCTGTACTCGAAGAATCGCGTGCTAAAGGGCAGCGCAAAGGTGACCTTTTTTCGTTGCCTTTCCTCCCAGAACTCAGATTATGGAGATCTTCAAAGATTCATAGATCGTTCGAGAAACTTGTAGTAATTCCTCCAACGTTTTTATATAAAAAATAATGAACAAGCAGTGTTGGGAAGCACTTTATGTACATGGTACTGAAAGTACTAATGTTCAGAAAAATTGTACTTTACTTGAAGTACATTCTCTGAGCATGCACTTCTATTTTTCGAGGAAAGTAAAACCCCCAACTTCAATGTACATTCCTCGAATTTGAAGATAAAAAACAAATGGCGGTATCGTCGTGTGAAAACGCGCTCTTTCGAGATGTCATCTGGTCATTTATTTGAGTGAAGTAATGGCGGCTGTAAGAGCGATGGATATCGGTGCCTTTAAGTGGATTGTGTTAAATAGGTCGTCAGCGAGAGTAAAACAACTACTCTGCGGCGACTTGACCTTATACAACATTTGCTGCCATTTCTGTAAAAAACGGAAGCGCCTCCGATTACCGCTGGAGCAATGCATACCAGTTAAAAAAACAAAGTATACTGAATAAAAGGTAATCATGAAAGATTGTGTTAAGAGTGCGTGTACTTTACCGTGAAATATAGCGTGTTTATATACGTTACTTCAAGTACAGTGCACCTGGTGTACTTACTACTTTACTTGAAGTGCACAACCTCTCATTTACTTTGTACTTTACTTAAGTCCTTTTAAGATGCACTTTATGCAACACTGTAAACAAGCAAACACTGTCTAAAAAATCAAGCTCAGACAGTGCTAAACCTCAAAGCCCCAATGACACATTCGCAGTACATCATTGACCAAACAAACAAGAAAGTACAAAACAATTAGGCACGCAGAAGAAGAACCAGCAATTAACGAATTTCTGTGAAAAAAAAAAAACAAGCCGATTCATATTTGGCTAGCACAATTTCGCTGACGGATCAAAACCTCTGCACTTTCTTTCTACCATAAAAACGTATAAAAGTAACTTCAAAGTAACTTCAAAAGTAATTCGCTACTTTTTACGGTAATTAGTAATTTTCTCAATTACTTTCTATTTGAGTAATTTCTACTCTACTCAAAATAATTTTGACGTATACTCAGTAACTTAACTTAATTACTTTTTTTGAGTAACTTGTACATGTCTGATCCTGACACGCCTGACCCGCCTGACACGCCTGACAAGTAAATCGTTTTGAACAAAGAGGAGGTCTCCCTGGCGAGGAGGTCGGAAGTACGCGAAGGATTGCGTGAACAAGCATCGTCCCTCGTACAGTTGCAGCTGGAAGCGAGAACGTGCTCCCACGAACGGATTATCCGTGTCTGCGTTTGGGCGCGAAGGAGTCCGGCTTTGCAAGGCAGTATGCGCTGAGGACGAGGCGACTATGGGAACAGGCGCCCAGCTGCGAGGTCATTCCAGTGGCAGCTCCCGTGGAACTTCCGAACCGTTTGAGGCAGAACTCACTAAAGACAGACAACATGAAAACAACAACAACCGTCGGAGTGTCCCCGTCTTTCACGGTTGCAGCTGGAGGCGCGGTGCCTGCGTGCATTACCGGATTAGGTCAATACCCGACAAAGGCTTCTTAAGCATTCCTTCCTGAGTTCGTGCGCGCCGGCGTTATGTTTTGGCTGCTCGTCGCCACCTTGGTCCAGGAAGGACTGTGATGCAGTTTTCGAAAATTGGCTTGCTCTGTATGTTTATTCAGCCTTGATGGAGATACGCCTCGACGGGTAATCTGTCTCTCAGCTGTGTATGCGAAATTTGGCCAGTGCAGTACAACCGCTAACCTGGAATTTGTAACATGCATCACGCAGTAGTGATTGCACGAACGCGTGCCGGTGTGAAACTCATCCAGATCGAAACGGGCGGGGGTGGCGAGGATCGAGCCCAGGAGGTTCCCAGCGCAAGCTTTCGCTCCACGCTCCGAGCTGAGACGCGTTAGCCCAATCGGCCGCTTCCTCCCTTGGTGCAGTTTCTATGGCTGCCGAGTATAAGTGCATGGGAACGGAATGTCAGGGTGCTCCTCGTTCAAGAATGCCACTTCATCTGCCGGCGTTTTATTTATTCCGGCGCTCAAACTTTTATGATAAGCAACATGAGCACTAGACTTCAAACGCAGTTAATGGTTTGAGTAGAAGTTACCTGAAAAATGTAGTTAATTTAAACTTCTAATTACCCAAATAAATTTGTAATTCAAAGTTACCAAGTTACTCGGAAAAGTAGTTAAACTACAGTAGTTTGCATAGAGTAGTTGAACTACGTCCAAATTTGGTTTTTGTCCCGTTTCTTTCAAAGTAACACAGGAATGCATGTGCCTCATGGCGGCTTCCGCCCACAGCCCCAGACCGGAAGTGCGCCCGGCGCGCCACCACCCCGCCGTGACGTAACAGTGATGAGTTCGTCTATACAAAATCAGTTTTTCGCCGATTCGAACACTCTTCCAGGGCACTAATTTTAACCCAAAACCTGTTTTATCAGCCGAATTCCATGAAAAACTTGACACAATTCAACACTGTTATGCAAAGTTTAATGCCGTATGCGTAGAGAAGGTGAGGGAAATGAGGAGGGAGATGAGGCGTGGGATGCCAGAGCCCTGATTGGAATGATTTGTGGGTAGACCTAAAGGTATGCGGATCGCAAGTACGTCTGCTTCTTGCAATGATATCAGAACGCCAAGCTCTCATTGGCTGATCGAAAACAATAGTGGGCAGACCTTGAGGCATCTAGCATTGAGGTCTACCAAGTATCCTCCCAGTCGAAGCCAATCAGAACGCAACGTCGTTCGTCAGCACAACCCCCTGCAAAAGGAGCAGACGACTTGCTCTCCGCATTGCTGCTTTTGTCCCCGCTGCTTTTGTCTCCACTCGTCGAACGCGTTCGAATGCGAGAGCCGAACGCCGGACCCGTACATTCCGCGATTTAACGCGTTCGGCGAGTGCAGTGGATCCAAAGGTCCACCGCACTCGTAGAAGATGTTCGAATGCGAAAGCCAAACCACGGAAGCCGGCTTTCCGCGTTCTAACGGGTTCGACGAGTGAAGTGGAGAATAATGCTGCTAGCTTCAGGTCTACCCACTAATCGCTCCAACCAGAGCTCGGCATTCTGACGCCCCCGCGCGCTCTCAGCTCCTCGTCTCCCTCACTTTCTCGCGCATATAAGGCGTGTGAGCCGATAAGGCCCTCTTGAAGCACCTCGACGACTCACCTCGACGAGTCCCCACCCTTCGACCAAGTGATTATTAGCCGGATATCGCGCCAATCGAGTTAAGCCGTGCCGGTGTTGGAAGAGAAACTGCGTAAAGAGCAGGTGGGTGAAGAACAGCTGCGCTGCCTACATGTTTGTGGTTTGCGTTCACCGCCTCCTTTGCTTCCCGGTCACTGTCAGCATAATCCAGCTTATGTGCATTTTTCGAGACCGTGCTTCTTCGTTATGTTGTCACGGACGTAAAATGAAGGACAAATGTAGAACTTAAATTAAATGCTCGATGAGGCCAACTTGTGCCTTTAAACTTAAAAGTAAATGTACAACACATCTTGCGTCGGCGACGGAAGGTTACGCCTTTGAAGCAGCGCGTTACCGCTGTTCTTACTGTAAATTTAGAAATGTTCCGAACCAGAACACTCATTCACAGCCGAGAATGGGATAGAACTTTCCAGAAGAGTACAGAGTTAATGGAAAGAAAGATCCGGACCGAGTGGGGTTCAAACCGCGTTCTTCCAGGCGGCAGTCACGGAAAAACGCGACATATTGCCGCGCGCGTTGGCAACCGCCATGCACGCGGCAACATGTTGAAACTAAAGTACAAAGGAAGGTAATTATACCAACCTGCATTAAACATGTCTGAGATTAGTGTCTGTTGCTTGTCTGTCCATGACAATGTGCTGAGGTTCGACTTGAATATCACACCGCTTGCCTTTCGTATGCGCTGCCCACTCTATTCACAGGCCTGGTTCCGCCCGTCGAGAATTTGTCGACGGCTGGAGTTTCTTCTTAGACTGTCGAAGGCTCGTACTATGCACGTAACTAGAGCCAGTAATAAATAAATAATAAATAAACTTTCTTTTCCCTTCCTTATACAGGTAAGGAAGGGGCCGAGAATAAAAGCCGCGATAGACGGTGTGACAAGCTCTCGGCTACAGTGACATTTTGCAGCACTCACAGGGAACATTCAAATAAAAGGCAAAGGTATTAATCAAAGGACAAGCACATTCAACCGATATCAATCACCCCGTCAATTTTCAAAGTAATATAAATATACCAGATCTACGTTTACATAATAAATACAAATACATGCACATGAAAAGGAAGTACCACATAAAAAAATTAAGCGAGATCATATAGCTACAATATTCAAGTTTATACCAAACCAAACATTAGTACACTATGTCAAACCTATACATGGCAGTACGTAATTCATTTAAACTCAGTTGATCTCTATCAATATTGTAAAAAATTAGTAAACTGAGAAGTCTTGCGACTTGGTAGGCTAACATTTCTTTCCCGACATTCAATCGACACGTTGGTATTTGCTAATAATCGGGGTTACGAGTTTCAAATGTTACGTGTTTTTGAAAGTTTGACAATTTTACCAAGGAAGAGGTGTTATGTTGCAGATCTTTTTTAAGCTTTACGGATAGTCTATAGCTATATAGGTTTTTGATACAAAGTATATTATAAATGAACGAGGGTTCTGTATGCGTCAAATATGGTGTATTTGCAATTGCTCTTAGCATTCTTTTTTGAATTAAGCGTACTTTCTCCAAGTTCGTTATTCTCACTCCTGACTAAGGAACATCAATTGAAATGAGAATAAAATAACGATTTATATGAGAAGAGTCTAAATAATATTGGAAGTATATATACCGGTGCCGACATATCAGGCCTACTGCCTCAGATAGCTTCTTATTTAGACAAGCAATATGGTGGTCCCAGGTCATATTATGAGAAAGCACTACACCAAGTGTTTTAAAATCATCTACGAATTCGATGTCAACTGAATTTAAGGTAATCCTACATATTGATGGAAGTGTTAATCAAGCAAAACTTCAGAGTACCGACGATTCAGCCATCTTGGTGTTCAGAGTCAAAGGCTTTTACGTCCCACAAGAATGTTAAAACAGCTCAGGCCTTGCAAACCGACTTGCCGAGGCCCTTGTGCGGCCGCGTGAGGGCGCTGTGTTAACAGGGTCTGCCTAGAGAGCCTAGACTTAGGAGAGGGAGATATTCAAACCACGGAGAATGTTAGCGATTGCGTGGCAGACGCCGCCTGGGCGAACTTCTCACACGTGATAACGCGTTGCGTTGTCTCGGGGCGAGGAGAACAGCGGACAGAAAGGCAGACACGCGCGTAAACGATTGAGGTTTTCGTGTACCTCTACGCAGCTCGTATTGCAAACGCGGCCCATATGACACGTGAGCCTGATCGAGCTGTTGGAAACACTCTGACATCTAGGCACACTAGCCAGGGTCTGAAACGTCTGCTTTAGTGAATATTGCCTTCGACATTCGACATGTTCTGCGTAATCTCACCGTGATACGTTGAAATTTCATAGTTTCAACGTGCTCCGATGGATGTTGGACGTATGAAAAAAAGTAGAAGGGGCTTTTATCGTAAAATACCCCCTGACACCGACCCAAGAGAAAAGTGAATTTTTCTTATCCGACGAACAACTGGACACCAAATGCGACGTCGTGCTATTGAAATGTATGCAATATGCGTTTCAAGAAAGAACAATTTTCATTGGGGAAAATGACGGCGACTCAGAAAAGACGCCCGTTTGCAGTACAAACCACCTGACAGTGTATCAAAAATAAGCTTCAAAAGCTCCATCATGTCGTATTTTTCCACACCAAGTTAAGTTTTTTAGCTACGTTGCATGAGAGTGCGTTGTTATGCAATTTTAGCTACGTTGCATGAGTGTGCGTTGTTATGTAATTTTTATGTTGTTGTTTTTTTCATTTCTTGTATAATTTCTTGAGTTGCCCCCTCCTTATGAAATGTCCTCGACAGAGGACCCTTAAGGATTAATAAATGAAATGAAATGAAATAAATGAAAAGTCACAACGTGGCGATTTTGACACGGAGTAGAGGCAGTCGTACGTCGCCACTGCCGTGTGTCAAGAGCGGGTACAGCCGTGGCGGCTACCAACAACCCTGTATCAGTGGCGCGCCTATCGGCGAAACATTGCACTTGCGACGACAACGGTGGCGGCTCATTGTTTTACAATTCTATTGCCAGGTACTGAAAGCCTATGTAGGAGGCACTCGTTCAACTAGGACAGAGTGAAACGTAATCTCTTGAACTTTCTTACACCATATTTAAAGCTCAGGAAGTTGCTGTTCCGAAGAGTAACGAAAGCCAATGGCGCCCACTCTGCTCTAAGTACCAAAAGGGCGGCGCACACAATATAATCGGGGAATGGAGTGCCGACACCCTTGGCGAAGTTTATTTCGTGTCTCCGCACATATCCAAGGAGATACGTAAGCTACAGATTCTTTTTTTATTTCGTATTTTGTTTCCCCATAGCACGTACGAGAGGCACGTACAAGCTGCGAACACGTATTAGGTCGAGTGGCTTTTGACTGTTTTTGAGATCTCCCACCACCGGCCGGGTCTTGAGCGGACTCTCGTTTCCTCGAGGGATAGGAAGCGGGCAGGCAATAGTGCGAGACGAAAAGGATCACGCCGCCGTCTTGTCGATAGGTGGTCGTTGAGGGCAACGAGGAGTACCAGGTAGTGTGCTTAGATTTCAGAGCGTTTCTAACGGCTCGATCGGGAGGTCACGTGATTTACGGGCCACGTTCGCAATGCGAGCTGCTCGGAGGAGTCGCAGGCGTTCATCGCCTGCAAGCCCTACTCCGACCTGCTACGTCTTTCCATTTCTGCTATATTTCTCGCTATTCGAGGATGCGCATGTGCGTACAAAAGCACCCATCGTGCGTGGGAGGCGTTTGCCATTAAATTGGCGCAACTCTCTCCATGATTGGAGTTGCTCACTCTCTCGATTCTAGGCTCCATAGCACCACGGTTTCGATATATCGGCAAGGGCGCCTCCGCGTTTTGCGAGGTGGTAGATGAACGTAGGTTACTGCGATAGCCTCGGGATTTCGGGTTTCAGGAAATATTTATAGGAGTATAGGAATCTGTCTAGTACGTATTGACGACTGAGAGGAAAGCTAGCGCTTAGCTTCTTATACGGGCGGTGAAACGTGTGCAGCTGACAGCTGAGGTTGCTCGTTATACTGGCAGCAATCTTCCTGTCAGAGTGTGGAGATATAGCAAATCTCAGACTCGGGATCGTCTCTGGATTCTGGTGTTTTTTGTCTTTCCCTTTATAGGCTTTTTAAGCGCACCAGAGCTTTTCTTGTGGAAGCAATTCGGGGCGAAATAAGCTTGTTACTTTCTACCGGCTGTCTTTTTTTTTTCTGCAATATTTGTTTTGTTGGCAAAAGGTGATTTTTGTTTTGCATTTGTGTGTATCTATTTGTTCTAAACTCAAGCGTGACACGCGTGTTAGCAAATATTGGTTGGCGTCGAACCACCGGGTGGCGTTATAATAGTAACCGCTGCAAAAGCTACGACTGCGCTTTCGTCTTCTGTAGGTTTATTTTTATTTTAGTTCGGGGTGGTTATCTAGGTTTTTTTCTTTCTTTTTTTTTTTCAGAAATTCGATGTGTCTTGATGTCACTTTTTGGTGTCGCTCGAAAAATTTGCGTTAATCGGGGTTTATGTTAAATGAAGGAAAATACGGGCATGAGATTACCCAACCTCTAGAAAAGGAGCGCGTGATCCGATTATTTTAGAACAGTTGCGGTATCAAAAAACAAATTAGTCGTTTGTTGTTTATACAGCAGAAGTTAAGCGAGGTATTCAGTTTAATGAGTGTGATTACCGAAAAAGAAGGAAGAGGGCGGCTTTAGAGAAAGTCCGGTTTTGGATCCACACACAATAAAGCAGTAGGCTAAAATTTCATCTGGTTGAGCTTTTTTTTTTTTTTTTTCTCTTTTCTTATCTTGGCGTGTTTCGCTTATTCTAGATTTTGATAGAACGGGTTCGGGTGCGACTTGTGAGGGTTTCTTGGCATTTATCGAAATTCCGAAATCCTAGTAAAGGACGTGCCGAACGCCCCGCCGCCATGACACAGCCTCGGTGAAGGTTGTCTATTGTGAGGCCGCTGAGCGGCGCTACGACGAGACGCGGGTCTTGCTCACATGTGTTTTACGCTTAACGCTATATGATATCTTCGTTTCCATAAAGTATTTCCTCGGAACCACGAGCTTACGCAGTGAAACCTTATACATTAAAACTGGTGTAGGAAAGATAGGAATATAATAAAGTAAAGCAAAACTCAGCTTCCGATGGAAGTTACAGATACTTTGAGGTGCGTATTTAACGAATCATCTCTCTCATACATATGACTGACTTTACTACAAAAAAGTGCTACAATTTTTTAGAAAATAAAGTCAAAATTATTTAATGGAGGTCTAGACGATGAGAAGATAGTATACTTGGAATTGTCGTCTGGTGTAGTCATAGTAAATGGATAATTCAACTAATGCAGCACAAATGCGAACCTGTAAACTTAAATGGGCATCACGAAGTAATAAAGTCAGCAATAATGCCTACAATCTGAAATGCGAGCTATTGGCAGATAGGACTTTTGAGCTGCAGTGTGCTAACAACATGCGTCCCCACCCCCTTCCATTCTATTTTAGGCAGGTGGAGAGGGGGGGGGGAGAGGTCAGGGCATCGCTGTACACTGCAGAGCGTATAGAATCGCCGCACACAACGCTGTCATGTGAGGCGAAAAAAAGTAAAGAAATGATTTAGCCAGAACAAACGCATTATAACAAATTTAATTTTTCAAGTTTTTTTTATAAATACTGTACAACCTATTGAGTGCATTACGGGAGTGGTACATACAAAATAAGAAACATAACATAGATATGTTACTTTAATTAACGCAAAGCCGCAATTTTTCACGCCATGCCACTCACGAAGGGCGACAAAGGTAAAAAATAAGGTACAAAAACACATGCAGAAACTAACATTATTCCTGAAACTCGTGAAGGATGAAGAAAAAGGGACAGACAGTGTCTCAAAAAATTCTGCCTGCCCTTTTTCTTCGTCCTTCAAAAGTTTCTGTTTGTCAAATCACAATCTCAGGTTTCAATCATCATGTATAAATTGCACCAGCTGGCTTGCGTTTAACTGTTTTTCATTAATATAATTCCATGACGCACTTTTCAAACGATTTGAATATGTCACAATTAACATTTTTAGGAAGCCTGTTTAAAGCATCCACTGTCCTAACAATAAGAGTGTACTTCTAGGTATTATTATTAATTGGCGGTATTTGAAGGGGCTTGTGCACCCCTCGTACGGCTCTCGTCACACGTGATTTTAGAAAACCAGAAGTGTACACTTTGAATAAGTTTCGTGAGAGCATGAAAATGAACTTTAATCTAACAATTTCTCGTCTAGTGTAGAAAGAAGGAAGTTTAAGCTGTTCAAGCATACTAGTAACCGAGTCGAGGCGACTATACGGGGGCAAAATAAAGCGAGCCGCCTGCCTTTGAAATTTTTCTGATTTATCAATTTGGGTCTTTCGGCCAGGGTCCCATACAGCGCAAGCATATTCCAGGGTCGGGTGTATAAGAGTGTTGTAAGCGGTTAGCATCACCTCATCGTGGCGTCCTTGAGGCTTCGCATTTAGGAACCATGTATATATATTCTTTTTTAGCCGTAGAACACAAATTGTTGATAGGTCGTTTCCATGTTAGATCTGCCTATATTGCAACTTCTAAAAATACAAAGTGATCACTTGTCGCTGCGGGATTGTTTCAGAACTTTATATTTGGAAGCGAAGGAAGGACGGTCGTTTTTTTGCTTTTGAATCTTACGAAAACCGTTTTATCGCGGTTAATTTTCATTCCCCATCTTTCACACCATTGTTTTACTTAGTGAACCAAGAAATTTAAGTTTTTCTGGTTTCCCTGGAAATTCACATTAGTGTATTATAAGAAATCATCCGCAAACATTCTCACAGTAGCGCCAGAGCTAACTTCGTCAGCAGTATTATTAATGTAGCATAAAAATAACACAGGGCCCAAAACTGATCCCTGCGGGACCCCCGACGGTACGCTGCAAGTAGTAGAAAATTTTCCGCTGATAGTCACAAATTGTGTTTTGTTAGACAGGTACGCCCAGGGGCAGATCCTGAGGGTGGGTCCGGATGTCTTGACCCCCCTTTTGAATTCTACGAGTAAAAATTTAGAGCAGGGAAACGGGAAGGGGGAGGGGGGGGAGGTCTTAAACATATATGCTGACATATATATTCACCTGAAGACTATCAACAACAAGCTTAACGCGATACCTGGCTGCTCTGTCTGCGCGAGCACCTTCCCAAAGTTTTTTTTTTGTTTTTTGTTTTCGTTTTCGTAAAGTTTCTTGAGACAAGTAGTTTTTAATTTTTCTTTTCTAAAGACATCATTTTTTCCTTGTAATCGAGGAAGTTCAATATAATAGAACGTGCACGTAGTCCGCGCTTTTGCCCAAGTTTGTGCATCCGCTCGATTGTCTGCACGGTCCGAGGCGTCTACCAAAAAAATAAGTAAGAAGTTTTCACCGTAGTTCGTCGTTTATCTTTTTATCGGGCTCAGAAATACCCAATAAGATTAAATTGTTTTTCCGACTCCTGTCTTGGAGGTTGACTAATGTAGCTTGCTGAGATTTAACTGTTCTTTGTAGTTCGTTAATACAACTTTCTATTCCATTAATAGCTTCCTCGTTTTCTCTACTTTGACTAATGTGTTTTCCAAGGGGTCAGTTTTGTATTTTGCGAGGTGAATCTCCTATGGGGCATACGTCGCTGGGCCGAGTGTTCATCACAACGTAGCCTAGGGCAGGTTGCTCCAAGCCAGCTCACCTCATTTGAAGTTCTGCCGGCGGTAGCCAGTTGAGTCGAGCGAACTCATCCCGAACGAGAGAATCACACAGGACACACGATCTGTCAGGCAGAATCTCTATCGAATGATTCCCCGCTCTCCCTCTTTTTCTTTTTCTTTTATTTTTCCAGGGCGCACAGTCACGCCATCTACTTTGATTGGACGAGGAAGTAGAAGAATTCGAAAACACTACATTCTTCCTTCCTTAAAAAAAAAAACTGGAGAATTTTACGCTTCTAACAAATTCAACGTCATACAAAATGACGCAATTTCTCTATTTCACTTATTTCCTCTCTTTCGTGAGAAAAAAAAAAAAGGAATTGACAACATTGTCTTTGCTTATCGCCGCGGAAAAGAAAAAAAAAAAAACCTATACCAAAGTAAATGAAAAACAAAATATGTTCATAACAAAAAAAAAAAAATGTTCATTACAAAAGCTGCGCAGACACTAGAGTCGGCATATGTCTCTCTTCAAAGTTTTCCATCGATATCACTATATCGTCATTTTGAATAGAAGACAGCCGTAGCACCAATGAGCTGCACATAGTCTTTGAGGTACACTGGAGGTCGGGTCTGGCGGACTGGTCGACCTTGACTTTCTGTTAGAGCTGTAGCTGGATCTAGAGCACTGCACGGGCCGGAATTTCTAGGCCCGGCCCGACCCGGCCCGGTAGAGACACGGCCCGGGCCCGGCCCGAGCCCGACAGAATTTTAAATTTCTAGGCCCGGCCCGACCCGGCCCGGAAGAGACACGGCCCGGGCCCGGCCCGAGCCCGACAGAATTGTTAATTTCAAGGCCCCGCCCGACCCGGCCCGATGACTGTAGCCCGAAACAACCGATTTCCGTTTGAACCCATCCTGTTTCGACCCGCTCCCGAAACGAGCTCCCCATTTGAACCCGTCCTGTTTCGACCCATTCTTTAAACACACTTCCCATATGAACCAGTCCCGTTTCGACCAGTTCCCTAAACGCCCTTCTCGTCTGAATTTGTCCTGTTTCGACCCATTCCCTAAACGCCCTTCTTATTTGAACCAATTTCCGAAACACCCTTTGCGTTTGAACGCGTCCCGTTTCAACCTACTTTTATAAGGCCCTGCACATCGCAACCTCTTTGCAAAAAGTCTCCATCGTTCTAAGCCTGGTCTGCGCACCTTTTCTGTTTAAGAATAGGTTCTGAAGTAGCTTTACATGTCAACGCGTTCTTAAAATATACAACCCTTTCAGGCAAGCTTAAGTTTAATATATTCCTAGTTAACCCCTTAAAACGTTTTTTTCAAGATGGTTCCCAAAACGTGCAAGCGCGGAACGGACTATGTACACTGCGCGACACTGATACCGCGAACACGACGGTGGCTCTTTTTTCGAATTTTACTTCGAAGTGGTTTTAGTAGGCACCAAAGTATACCGCTTAGGTCTGTGGCCCAGATGAGCACTTCTAAAGACACTAATATTTTTGAAAACAGCGTTTTGATTCTATGAGATAAGCATAAAAACACGACGATCGCTTGTTCGCGCTAATATAGTGTCGCGCTCTGAGCAATAAGGGAGTCTTAGAATAACGTACTCAAGCACTTTGGGCAAGCTAAAATTAGCATCGCCATAGGTTTTACATCGCAACACTATTTTTACGGTACCCAAAGCGTTTGCGTACGTTTTTCTAAATCTTCCTAATTGTGAACTAGATGTTTTTGATAGCGATGAATCAGACAGGTTGACAAGCATATGACTGGGACTTTATTTTGTTTACAATTTATAACACAACCTTCGCTCAGACGGAAAAAGCTTGAAGGCTTTCTAGCTTCAAGATGTCTTTTAGGTATTATTTTTAACGACGGTGTAGTGGATTTGCACTTCGCTTTTTTTGTATTCCATGAACCTAAAAGTTAATGAGCAAACTCCTTGCTATCAACAACAATTTATGATTTACGGTACGAAATTGCCCAGGCACGGCCCGGGCCGGCCCGGGCCGTCGCGGCCCGAGAACTTTGTTGTTCAAGCCCGAGCCCGGCCCGGGCCCGAGAAAATACGTGCTACCCGGCCCGAGCCCGGCCCCCGGGCCGGGCAGGGCTCGGGCTTTCGGGCTGGCCCGGGCCCGTGCAGTGCTCTAGCTGGATCACTCAAAGTAGCTGGAGCACTTACTACAAGTGGGGCACTCACATCACCTATGCTATCACTGCACTCACTCGTGCTGCCTTCGAGGGGTTGCATTGACGATGCTATGCCGCTGGAAGGTGCTTTGGGGTGGGACAGAGCTGAATCACAGGGAACAGCCGGTGACGAGTACTGCCCCGGATCTGGAAGAGCCGAACCCGGGCCCTGGGCGCCGGCTTGTCCAGGATCCAAAAGACAAACAGGCGTGGCGGCGTTAAGTGATGGTTCTGTCACCGGACCAGGCACTGGAGTAATGTCAGGGGATGGTGGTTCCTCAACCAGTACAGGATCATGAAGTAAGTCCCTTTGTGGTGGTTGTGTCACCACAGGAATGAAACTTGCATTTGATGTAGATGAGTTATAAAAGTGCATCGGCTGGGTGATTGGGGAAAAATCGTCATCATCCCAGTCAAAACCGAAGTCGTCATTGTGTCCTTGCTGAATGTTCACGGATGCCTTCGTCAACTTCGCAGCATTCCATCTGCGACCATCAGAAAACTCGTAAGTGGCTGGACCGATTTGGGCTTTGATGACTTGAGGTTTTGAATATCTGCTTGTCAACTTATCTCGGTGTCGAGGCTGAAAAACCTGAACAGCTTGTCCCGGCTGAAACAGAGGTCGTCTTACAGCTCGGCGACGGTCGGAGTACGACTTCATCTTATCTTGATAGTGGTGGACTTTAGCGGACAGCTGTTCCCGTTCTGAAGGAAGGGTTACTGGAACTTGTCGTGTAGGCAAGCCCTGTACATCCAGCCTTGAACGATGAATTCGTCCATGAAGTAGAAGGGAGGGTGGTTGACCTGTTGCTGGGTGGCACGTCCTACGGTAGGCTTCCAGGTGGTCGCGGACAACGTCCGGAAGCGGGCGGCCTTGGACCACAGCTAACTGGAGCCAAGATTTTAGGACTCGGTTAAACCTTTCTACTTGGCCGTTGGCCTCAGGGTGGTACAAGGATGTTTTGATATGCTTAATGCCATGTAAGCGGAGGTACTCTTGAAACTCATGCGAAAGGAATTGAACTCCGTTGTCGGAGACAATCTGTAACGGCAGTCCCTCACGAGAGAAGACATCCTTAAGAAAGTTGACGACTGTTGTCGTTGTGACAGAAGGTACAGCTCGAACCTCTGGCCACTTCGAGTGGTAATCGATTAATACAATGAAAAACCGTTGACTAGCAGGTGCACGCTCCACAGGTCCAACGATATCAAGGCCGAGTTTCTCCCAAGGCTGCTGGGGAAACTGGACGGGTTGTAACGGTGCAGGAGCTGCCTTTACAGTCTTGTCTGTGGAGTGGCAGACAGTGCAGTTCTCCACTTTAACCTTAATGTTTTGATTCATCAGAGGCCACCAATATTGGTCTCGGGTAGCGCTGATGGTTCTGGAAATCCCCTGGTGTGTTTCGTGTGCGATTTCAATTACTTGGTCGCGTAACCTCTCCGGAACAACAATCTTCTCTCCTTTGAAGAGGATTCCCTCGTGCAGTGACAACTGGTCGCTGATGTTAAAATAGGGCTTCAACTCCGGTGTGATGCAAGATGGCCAGGATGAGATAGTACACTCTAAGAAAAAATGGAGGAAAAAAGTAGCAACGGCGCGTCTTCCTCCCTTCTACTGACGCGCCCCCAACCGGACGCGAGAAAAGGGGAGGAACGAAACGTTTTTCTCCTTCTCCAGGCAGACGGGAGAAAGCTTTCGCCCTCCCGACTCATCTTCTTTCGGTTTTGTTTTTCGAGCAGGTCGCGCACGTTGTTTAATAAATAGCTGTTGAGTTCATTGAGCTTCAGCGGCAGTAAAGGCCGCCTGTAATTCCGTTTTCTAGTCTAAACGTGCAGAACATTTCGGTTGCATTGACGCTTCTATCACTAATTTTATAAAACGAGCAAACGAAGCCGCTGGAAACAGCGAAGTTGCGGAGCAGTGCCAGCAGTGCCACGTACACTGGGGGATGGCCGTCTCCGGATTGCGGGACTCGCGCGCGCGGCGAACCGATGGAACTACAGTCGCTACAGTAGCGAAACCACGCGGAACTGTGTCGACGTTTTCGACGTTATGGAAACCGCAGGAACTGCGTCCAAGACAGGCAGGTTTTGCTGCCGGCTGCCTGGGTGCCTTCCGCGCTGAGTTCGGTTCTGTTTTCCGATGCCGAGTGCAACCGGCGTTCAACGTGGTTCTGTTTTTGTGCGTGTCAGCAACATAGCTGCAACATCGTGATGGCAGTGTTGTGGGTTGTGAACAGAAGACTGGAATTATCGCCGATGTGACCGTGTGTTCGCGTATCAGTGGTGTAACAACAATATGAGATCGTAAACTGTCGGGCATTGATGCCGTTGGTCGGGCCGTGATGAGGGGGCGGGGTGTCGCAGGTTGACATTCCGCTTTACATTAAAAAGTTTAATACCGCTTGAGGGATTACGTGCAATCGATCAACGTGCGGATAGTCATGTTGGAACGCTGGTCTGAACAGTAGAAGCTCCTATCGCTATCGTACAATGGCCAATATGACTGTCGGAATTGTCTCGTTCCCGAGAGCGATTGCGCTCTGGGGCAAGGACTGAACAGTACGAAATCGTGACGGAAAGTACGTATATTTACAGTATGGAATTCCGGCATTAAAAAACAATAGAAGGTAAAATCGGAAAAAAAAAGCTGCCCTTTATTTTGCTGTTTAAATATACTACGGTTCCTGGAGAAACTGCCTTCCAAGTGGCGCGCTGGGATGAGCGCTAGACGTTTTTGGGCTCGCCACGGCGTAGCTCCGTACACTGAACACCTGCCGCAAGTCGCGGCTTTGACTGCATTCAAGTTGATCGAAAAGCGATTTCTCAGCATGTGAAGCATCACTTCCAGCTGAGTGAATATCCGCTCTACAGAGATTAATTCAAGACGGCAATTGCAGCTTTGCGCGAACAGCGCAAATAGAAAAACCAATAGAAATACAGGCTACGACGTGCCGTGTGGGGAAACAAACTCATGGCTTGGAACCGTATTAGGGCGGCTCGATTTATAGGCTTTCAAATAATTACGGCTTGATCGAGCGTTTACTTTTAATAAGAGATTCATCCCTTGAGGCATTTAAAATACTTTCAGAGGTATGACATTGCTGGGAAAAAATCAACATGCTGGGAATATTTTTTATTGCTTAGGGGGTCACCGAAAAGTTCCGTACGTTCAAAACGACCAGTATAAAAGACGGAAACGCAGAGCACGGGTGTAGTGTTCGGGTCAGTGTGGTGTTCCGTTGTATTAATATTTGTGTGTGTGCCGTGTATGTGCTCAATGTGTGTTCACCTAATGCTTGTAATAACTGTAATGTGTGTGTATAGTAGAGGCTCCCCAAGCGCAGGAAAGCGGCTCTGAAGCGCAGCAGTGGCTTGAAAAAAATTAATTATTTTTTGTAGAACATGAATTGGGCGGTACCAAGCGCCACCTAGCCTAGCTGCTTGCAATTACTCTGCTTGACCCCGCCATCTGCTGGCTAGCGATTTAACCTTTCACGCTACGCGATAAACAGTGGGCTTCGAGTTTGTTCTTTCGAGAGCAGCTTTTGGTTTCGCGAATTGAGTTTGCCCTTCTCTGTGATGTGCGGTTGACGAAAGAATTGTGACTCGAGGAACACCAAAGGTAAGATTCAAAGTGTGCGAAGTAACTGGGTATCGGTTGTCTCCGTTTAACATCGCAGTGCTGTCGACGAGAAGACTGAGTAACTGCTTTCGAAACGCAAGTTTCTGTACCTGTGGGGGGAATCTGGCTTCGGAAATAAACACAGTTTGCGGAAAGCTGGTGTGGCGCTTTTATTTGCTGCTGCTCTCATCCCGTACAAGAGACGTAGCGTCCTGGTTAAGCCTTATTGGGCTCGATTTGCTCGATTCGGGGCCGCCATATTGAGATGCAAGCGACAGAGGAACGTTGCTCCCCTGCTTCAGGGACGAACGTTTCTCCCTTTCTAAAGGAACATAGGTTACAAGACCGTTCCTCCCCTAAGGGAGGACTATCCATACCCTTTTTTCTAAGAGTGTATACCTGACCACGCTGGGCAAAACCAAGTCATTGGCCGTAGCCTCTTGGAGGTCAGTGTTGGACAGGGGGGTCACTATAAGAGACACGACATCTTCTTAAAACACAGTGCCGTTCTCTGTGTCAGATACAGGTAGACGAGAAAAAGCATCGGCTACAACGTTAGTGGAGCCTTTCCTGTACTCAATCCTGAAATTATAGTTTGGGGGTCTCGATGTCCAACGAGTGATGCGCAGAGGTCGAACACCTGAACCTCGGTTTGACAACAAGATAACAAGGGCTTGATGATCTGTCTGCACGGTGAAATGACGCCCCAGAAAAAAATATGCCACTTTTCGCACGCCCAAAGCACGGCGAGGGCTTCCTTCTCTCCCGTTGAATACCTTCTTTTGGCGTCTGTAAGTGAACGCGACGCGAAAGCGACTGGACAAAGCTTGTTGCCGTGCAGCTGTTGGAGGACGGCTCCCAAACCGTAGTTGGACGCGTCTGTTGCCACGACGATGGGCAACGTCGGGTCAAGCATGGAAAGAATAGGCGCGTGCTGCAAGCACGTCTTCACTTTTTGGCAGCTGACCTCAGCCTCTGGGGACCAGATGAAGCGAATTCCCTTACGGAGCAACCGGCGCTACGGTTCAACCACAGTGGAACAATGACGTATAAATTTACTATAACACTCGACAAGCCCCAGGAAAGCCTTGAGTTTTGCTGGATCGGACGGCGTCTCACAGTTCAGGACTGCATCCACCTTAGATGAGAGGGGTGCTAAGCCTCTCGTGGAAAGATGATGGCCCAAGAACGCAAGTTCCGTTACGTTGAAAACACATTTCTTGTTCAGTTTCATTCCCGCCTGGGAAATGCACGTAAGTACGTGGCGCAGATAATCGTCGTGTTCTTGCTGAGACGCTCCATACACAATGACATCTTCTAAGTAAAACTGTACTCCTTTACAGTCCTTCAGCAGCTGGTGCATCAACTTCTGAAAAGCAGCGGGCGCGGATGCCAGTCCAAAACAAACCCTTTTGAACCGGAAAAGCCCTTCGTGGGTTACAAACGCAGTCAGGTCGTGACTAGCAGGGTCGAGTCGGACGTGGTGATTGGCGGATGCAAGGTCCATTATCGAAAAACGTGCGGCTCCTCGCAAGGAGCTCAAAAGTTCATCAATGTGTGGCAGAGGAAAAGAATCTATAACAACAGCTTGGTTGGGAGCGCGCAACTCCACGCACATCCGGATACTACCATCCGGTTTTTTTTTTGTATAACAACGGGGGACACCCAATAGAACGCGTCGATGCGCTCGATTACGTCTTGGCGCTCGAGCTTAAAAATCTCCTGAGAGACGGCATCTCCCAGCGTGAACGGAATTCGGCGAAGTTTAGACTGTACAGGCGGCACGCTGTGCCGCACCTTGACTGAGTGGGTGTAATTTTTTACCAACCCCAACTCGGGACCGCACAAAGACTCAAAATCTTGAAACCCTGGGGGTAGCTTCGACGTGTCACGCAGAGGGACACCAGCGGGACTTGCGTTGGAATGTGCATTTGGGCACTGAGATGCTGAAGTACTGGAGTTGCGTTCATAATGGCTCACTTGTATAGGGTGAGTTGAGCTCGACGGGAAGCAGACCGGCCTGGCTGACGATAGGTAGCCAGGGTTCCCGACAGACTCTTGACCCGTTGCATCACCTGCCGATGACCGGCGTGGGTGGGGAACGTTGGTACCCGACGAGGGAATCCCGAACGGGTCCTGGACACTTGACTGCTGGCGGCGCGACGATACTGTGAACGGGCCGTGCCGCTGGGCGTCAACGGGTCTCACATCTCGCTGGACAGGTCGCCCCTTGTCAGCTGCATCCACATGTGCACATTCATTTTCGGCACCCGAAAAAGTAATCTTGAGCTCTCTCACAGCGTCGATACCAAGCAAGAAACGTCCGCTTGAAATGACGTAAAACTCGAGGGGTGCAAATCTGTCCTTGAAAACCGTCTGGCCGAAAAAACACCCCAAGACATGGATTTTCCCTTGCATGTAATGCACAAGTCTCTTGGGCGGCGTATGCAGCCGGTACTTGCAATCAGGGTCAAGTTCACGAAAAATCTTCTCGCTTAGAATGGAGACATGAGAACCAGTGTCAATGAGTAAGCGTAAGGGAAGTCCATTTACCTTAACGTCCGCAATGAAAGCATTCATGCGGCTTCGATCGAAGGTTCGTTGTTCCGTGGTTGATACAGGAACGGCGTTTTCCACGGCTGTTATGCTGTAGTGGTAATCGTACAGGGGGACGTAGTCCTCCTCTTCAATGGCCTCGACCGGACTGTTCGTCGATGCTCGACTGCTGTACTGTCGCGCCGCGTTGCGACCTCTTGCCCGGGACGGAAATGCAGCCGGGCGTTGATCTCGCGGGAAGGACGTCGGAGGAGATTGACGGCTCCGGCAGACAACGGCGAAGTGCCCCATCTTGGTGCATCGAAAACACTGCGAATGGAGCGCTGGGCATACCTCCCTGGGATGGTAGTTCCGGCCGCTGAACCAGCAGTTGTCGCCTCCACTTTCCCACTCCCTGAGACGATAGGGAGGAGGTTCTCGTTGCGGTGGTTCACTCATTCGAACTGGGGCGCGTGGTACATGTCTGGCCATCAATGGCCTACGGGACATCCCAGGAACGACCGCTGGGGATGGCCAAGAGAATCCAGGCGGGTAGTTGTGATGGCCATCTTGCCGAGGCCTTCGTGGGCTGGTGCCGCTCGAGGGACCTGGAACCTCGATGTACTCGACAGGCACGCTCGTCGTTGGGGTAGCAGGCATTAGCCGTTGATTAAACTCGCCAGAAACCCGCGCCAGCTGTTCAAACTCCCTTGCTAGCTGAACTGCGCGCTCGAGAGTTAGCACGTCGGTGCCCACACACTCACGGAGGATGCGATCTTGCACCCGCTTCGACTGGAGTCCTTCCAAAGACGTTTCACAAAGGTGCTCATCAAGAGTGTTACCGTACCCGCAGAACGAACCTTGATGGCGGAGGGCCGCAAGGACTTCCTAGACCGTCTCGCCGGGCAATTGAACTCGCGCGCGCAACTTCTTCTGCTCCAACACGATGCACCCCGAAAACTCGAAGTGTTTCTCTAACGCGCTCACAAACGCGTCGAATTCATTTGCGTCTTCAGCGACGGGCTCAGCATCAAGACGAAAAGCGGTCACAATCCGCTGACCCTCGACGCCTAGCAATGAAAACAGAATTTGCTTCTTGCGCTTTGGCGCAACACCGTCTAACCCAGAAGCGCCAAGAAACGACAGGAATGCTTGCTTCCAAGATGGCCAAGCCTGCAACGGCAAACCAGGGACAGCAAGGAAAGGCGCAGGAAGGGGAAGCGCCGCCATAGCCATAACGACGACAGTTCAATGAAAGCCTAAAATTGCTTACAGCAACGGGCCACTACCCAAGAGACGGAACAAGACTTGGAACTGTATCGAATTAAGCAAGTATCTTATCCTCGTCGCCATTGTGTATTTTGCGAGGTGAATCTCCTATGGGGCATACGTCGCTGGCCGAGTGTTCATCACAACGTAGCCTAGGGCAGGTTGCTCCAAGCCAGCTCACCTCATTTGAAGTTCTGCCGGCGGTAGCCAGTTGAGTCGAGCGAACTCATCCCGAACGAAAGAATCACACAGGACACACGATCTGTCAGGCAGAATCTCTCTCGAATGATTCCCCGTGCTCCCTCTTTTTCTTTTTCTTTTATTTCCCAAGGCGCACAGTCGCGCCATCTACTTCGATTGGACGAGGAAGTAGAAGAATTTGAAAACACTGCAGTCAGTCCTTCCGCCCATGTAATCTACTGTAATCTAAGGTGCTCTGGATCTGGTTTTGCCTTACGGTGATCTCTTTGATATCGTTGGCCATGCATTTTTGCCATTCAAAACTTTCTGCCACTATCCGTTCTAGATTTGTTGGACCAGGATTTGAGTGGACGTCACCAAAATAGCATTAGTAATATATTTTTATAACACGATGAAGCATAAGAACAAAGCACTTTAGAGAACAGCAGCAAGGCGAACAAAAACCTATGGTCGCTTTTATAGTACTTACCACAGCCACATTCACTAACCTGAATGAAAAACAAGAGTGGCATTTTTGACGTGTCCTTCGCGGGGTTGCCGCTTTGATGATTGTCTAGTTGTTTTATTACGAATTGCTTTGTGTCACGAGTTATAGAGAAAGTGATAATTAGAAAAAATGATGACTACGCTATCCCCTTTTCGCTAATACTCGCAAATAGCTGCCGTTTTGGTAAGGTATAAACTGATTGAAAGGGGAACTAAAAAAGTTTCTGGCAGCCGTGTTTTTAAACAATAATATTGAATTATTGTTTTTAAGAACGTGACTGTTCTTACTGGAGAGAAAATTATTGTGAAAGATTGTGGCCACTGTTTAAATAAAAAAAGGAAAAAGGAGGAACAAAGAAAAGAGAAAGTTTATATTAAAATAAACACGAATGTTATTAGCTATAGTCTGGTCGGTAGGCACCGCGTTCACGAGATAACAAAAAAGCCGGAAGATGAAAGGAGATGTATTAGGGCTGCCATTCTCGATTCACAAACAAGCTCCCACAGCAGAATGTCGCGTGTACATTAAAACCTGCTATTTATTTGACACGAGACTCGGAAATTTTCTGCGACTGCTCTACGTGCCTACGAGCGGACAAACGTTTTGGTAAAATTTCGTCTCAAAACTTTAACCCCAACAGAAGTCGACCCCTCCAGTCACACAGGTTCGTAGGTTAGCGCGGAAGGCCTAAAGAGCGGCTTTCCGCCAAATCTCGCGTGTGTTTCTTCTCTCCCCTCGATTAGCCGACGCGCATTGTAGATCAGAGGTAAGTTCCTCACCCCGACGTTCTGGAACACAACGAGCACGGCATAGCGCGTTACTTCACGGAAATAATCAGTACGTGATAATTTGTCTCAACGAGATCCTCGACTCACAGATTTTTCGCCATACTCCCCTCTCTTCCTTTGCCCACATACAATCAAGAAACACACACGCACACACAAAACCTACCGAGACGTCCCCGGGGCTTGTCTATTCCTTAATTTTCCTTTCATCAGCACCTCCAACGTGTAGCTCCGACGCTGAATAGCCCCGAGAAAACCTCGCGGGTTCTATATTAACCTTCCGCCGGCCTCTTTATGCTTGCATCGTTTATAACCCCAGATACACGTAGTATGGCAGCGTTGTCTCAAAACAAACGTGAGCAGGATAGAATGGAGGGTAAGCCCCCCCCCCCCCCCCCCCCCCCCCTTCTTTTTCAACCAACAAGATGCCGAGGAGAGGCTAGCTGCAATTACGATGTCAGAGGTTGAGGGATAAACTTAGATATCCCCGACAAGTTGCTGAGGAGGAAGGCAGGGGCTTCGCTTAGCGTCCGGCTAAAGCTATCGAACTTTGGGAGATCCACCGCGAGTGCCGGCGGGATCATATAGATAAGTGTGAGATGATAATCATTTCGAGAGGATTCGCCTCGTCTGTGTTGGCTCGAGTTACGGAGGGTCGTGTAAGAATCGAACGAGTAATGGCTCTGGGAGATGAATGGACAGCGAACAAAAGGTCGGTGCATCGACGTGTGCACCTTACTCGTCACGGTCTAGGTGGAGAAGAAGCAAACTTGTACGCGGAAGGAAGTGAGATCAGCATTTGAGTGGCGTTCGAGATGACATGTGCTGATAAGAGCGGAGGAATACAAGGGGTATATAACGGATTTGCAGTCCTCCTCGTTCCAGCATAACAGGCCTAATGACCTACGAACAAATCCGAAACTTAAAGGCTGATATAAAGAACAGTTAATGTGCAGGTGTGGAGTATAAATTATTTACCGGGTCATATTTGAACTTTTTATATCGTGTCAAATTGCTCGACGATCAAAGACATCAAGAAGTGGCCGGTAAAAAAGGGATTCAAAATGTTTCTATCCAAACAAAGTGTGAGCAATGTGGCTTCAAGGGGTTGTGTTACTTCTGTGGCAAAACACGAAAGCTGGTTAGTTTGTATTGCGAGCGGCTAATGCTTATTGCTACTATGGCAGCGCACGTCAGAGTCTCACGCAGTCCAATTTCTTGCTAATTAGCTCGTAATCTTCCTGGCTCTCTTCTATGATTGAAACATTCACAAGTTCGTGAGAAAACTCACCGAAAATATAAATCGTTTCTAGCCCCATTTCTGTATATTGCACAATAATGAATTTCTGTTGTTGGACTTCAAACACCTTCAGAACGACCTCCTTCAAATATTCCAAGAACCAGCGTGCGACGATGGGCATGCGCAGTGTCGAGATGGCAAGTTGATTCGCCGATTTTTTGAAGGAGTTTGACCTGAAAGTCTCTTAGGCGCGGTTAAGTAAGGGTGTCATCCCCTGTGCCACGTGGAATTATAAGGTTTTCAAAGTAAATTCTCTTACAAATTCGGCGAATCAACTCGCGATCTGGACCCTGCGCGTACTACTCGGCGCGCCGATTTCGTCGATATTTTCAAGAAGTTCGTTAGGTAAGCCTTTAATATTTTGTGAATTAAATATGTATCATTAACACTGAAGCGTGGTATCAATCGTCGTTCTCATTGGTGAAGCTGATTAACGGAAGAACAATGATTAGTGTGCTCAATGCATCACGGAAAGTAAGAATAGAGTTTCGTTTAAAAGCCTAGCACAAGACAATACATTGATACGGTCTAATTCTTGAGAGAAAAAAAAAGAACATAAAAAAACGCGAAGTAGACCCAGTTTAAGGGAAGTGCAAAATTAGTAACTTCAAGCCTTGAAGCAATCATGAAACAATTAGCCGGAATGGAAGTTCTAAGGCAACCTATACATAGATAAGGGGCGCTAGGACGAATTCACTGGCGCAGGAAAACATGGTTACGGCGAGCAAACACCGGCAAAAAGCACCCGTTCGACGTTGCTCTTCGACGATGCAACGCACGATAAGCTGCTGGGACCCCCCGTTGCCTTCATTACCGCGACGAAGAAAATTAGGCGGAACTTGGAGGATGCATAAGCGGCGAACATTACGTTGGAAGCGAGTCGCACGTTCACCCTCCCCAGTTCCCGCTCTCTTGGAACGTACACGGGTGAAGAAAAGGAAAGAAGAATGAAGACGGCACCATTAAACACTTCCTCCTGGTTCGCTAAGTGCTATAAGTGCACCTACGGAAATCTCGGCGTGGGTTCAAGAGGGCAACTGGTCAGTCACGTGACACATTCTTCACTTCCGCCCTGAGCATGTCTTGGCAGCTGACTTGTCTCTAGAGTTTCATTACTTTGAAAAGAAAAGTAAAAATAAGAACTACATCCTAGTTTTAGATTTATGTCCCGTGTAGAAGACGTCGATTCCCACCAATCTTATACGGTAGCGTGGTACCTAAAAAAAGAACCAATTATATTGCGCGCAGGACGCCGGACATCGGTAGAGGGGAGTTTGAGCGGTGTGTCCTGGCATGCAGATAAATTTGTACCGTATAGAAAGGAAAACAAAAAAACAAGGTGGCTTTTCTTTTTAATAGGAACAAGCTGAACGAACGAGCTTCTTCAGAGTTAACAAGATATGTACTGGTCATTTATTTTCCCGGACGTTCAATTACAATATGGCATCCCGGAATCTTTCCTTTGCTCTTTTATATTCGAGTACACATTTCCATAGGGCTTTTCATTTTCTACCAAAGTAAACAAGATTGACCGATGACAGTCCATTTTATATTGTACAAACGACACCCACAATAAGAAATAAATAAATGAAAAAACTAAAATTATGAATGAATTGAAAACCGCCGAATTCAATCGTGACTCACGACAAGTCGCTCCTTCTAAATTCAGCGCTCTCTTTCGACGCTTCTGTGTATACATTGGACGAGCGAATCGAGCTCATCGGGGTTCATCCGAGCGCGACTGGTGGGGGGAGGAAGGTCTGCAAGAGATGGAGCACGGACGCCGCCCGGACAAACACAGAGCACATCGATCACGAATGTTCCCGGAAAAACCCGAAATTTATTTTCGTATACGTCGATGAGTAGTCGTCATCCTCCAGTTTATATAATGCATTGGTTAATTCTAGCAGGAACAGCTACAGGGAACTGACGTGTCGTGACACGAGACATTTCTTGCTCGCTCCATCGAGGAAGATTCTTATAAAGTTAATTTACGGAATCTATTCCGACTCCCGTGTGTGTGTACTGGATTGCTACAACTCTTGCCCGGAAGCAACACGTTATGCGCCACTTTGATTTGCCACTTCCGGTGCTTACGTACATGGTGTGGTCCCCGACGCTACCGGAAAACCGGATAGGAATGGACACGCCATAAAGAAACATCTACTTTTAACAACTCGAAATTGTTCCCAGTGTAACAACCCGTTATAAGTGCACGCTAAAAAACGAAGACTCCTTAGCTTCGTTGTGGGCGACCACTGCGTCGTTCGTTTTAGTGTTTCGCTTCGAGGTAGACCTACCTACAGTGACGACGGTACCTCAAGATAGAGAAACGTCCCATTGTCTTTCCGTTTAACAAATGTAAGCGCCGACTTTAGGCCGTTTGGTTCGGTTGCGAACCTCCGAAGTAGTCGGCTGCCATAAAAAAGACGACCGGCCTGCCGGGGCTAGCCAGCACTGAAAAAGAAAAGAGCAGCTCCACTAATTGAGGCACGGACCGCTCGGCGGCAGGCAACGTCACCCATTGTCAGGAAACAAAAACCATATACTATATACGCCGGGCTAAATGCGTCCGCCACGCAAATTCGCTCAACTACCGACCGGCCGACTTACATGACAAGCGTGTCTCTCTCTAAGGTCTGCCCAAGTTAGACATCGTTCTGAGAAACAGCCCAGTGACAACGACTTGAGCGAGGCCTTTATTTTCGAACGGGACTGATTGGTCGGAAAGCCTTTCTGGAGGTACGGCCAGCCTCCTGTCGCCCTGTCGTGCAGATGACAGAAGGGACACAAGCTTGTGGCGGAACGCGTATCCCCGTCTAACAACGTGTTTGAACGCTTCGACGCTGCCGTCTGCAAACAAACAGTCCCGCTTAAATCGCGTACTACGGGGGGGGATGTAATGATGATGTCTCAGTGGAGGGAGTGTTTGCCGTTGGCGTCGGGCGCACAGCGCGCGTGCGCCAAACACTCAAAGAAGTCAACGTCCCTCCTACTCTAAAAGGGGGCTCCTTGTCCGCGAGCGCCGTGGCACAAAGGCTCCATTGATCATCGTCACGCGAGTCTGTCACGCCCCAAAGTACCCGAGTCGTTCCCGCTCTTGAACGTGCCTTGCAAGAAGACGCGACAGTGTTGAAAGATCGGGCTACCGGTCTTTGACAAAAATTGAGCGGGTGTGTCGCCGTCGTCGCCGTCAAGTTCGATCGCAGATTGCCGAACTCGTTTCCAATCTCGGAATGGAAGACGGACTTCATTTTTCATAGAACGCTTCAGCGCGTTGTAATGAGGCTGGCATCTCGAAAGGGGCAATCGTGGAGCGGTGGACCGTTAGAACGTTGCGTCCTTCTGTCGGCGAGTTTGGGACGTCGGTCCCCGGAGGTCGTGGGTCCGGAATCAAAAGTCGTAGCATGTTCCTGAAGCTTATAAACGCATTGGAGTGTGCAGAATTCTTTAAGTTGCAACCCTGAAAAAAAAAATCAAGACGCCATTTTTGTTAAAGTCACAAGCCAAACCTAAAAAAAAAGAAAATGAAAGAATTCCGTTTCCAGCATTTCTCGTCCCAGCCCCCAGTGTTAGCGTACCAATAAAATTGGTTGCCTTGATTAGTTACGATAAGTATATCTTATTTTGAACGAAGAAATTTGTTGTAGAAATATTAACACTGCAGAATTATTTCATCCGCGCCAGTCTAGAATGAATCTGAACGTAGGGGTTTTAATTAAAACGCTCTCATAACTGCGAGACAACGTAGAATCAGGCACAAGACCGAATTAATAATAATAATAATAGTGTTTATTTCCACCATAAGATGATCGTGGCGATCAGGAAAAAAAGCTGTAAGGTACAGCTTTCGGGTTCCTGACCGCCTACAGCAACAGCGACAGAGTGGGGAAATAATACAGCAATCAAAAGAGAAACACAAATATACAGAAAATGATCGCCATCACAACATTTTAAGCGCAAGATTTTAGATTATCGCAATGTTGACATATTGGGCATGACGGGCAAACAAAAACAAAAACAAGCTCATAGTATTAAGAACAAAACACGGAATAAAGAGAGCAACTACATCAGTGAAAAAAGGGTGACCTCACTTCACTCAACGATAACTTGTCCCAATCAATACGTTTAGCTAAAAACAGATTAAATAATTTGGGAACAGCATATTTCAGCGTTTGTGTGCCATAGTTTGTTCTCGGTGTGACCACCTCCCAAAATTCAGCTCCGCGGGTGGAGTAACTATGAATGTGTCTCGAGATTTGTGCAAGATTTATAAAAAAAGTCGTATTTCTAATTTGCTCCACTTTTAGGCTAGTGGCAAGCCTGTAATCATATAATTTGTGAACATTTATGACTTGAAATTTTTTGAATAAGCTAGCTGTATGAAAGTCAAACGGGACATCTCCTATAACTCTAAGTGCTTTCTTTTGCAACATATGCAGCTTTTCTAGATTAGCAAAAATCGTTGTACCCCAAACTAAGTGGCAGTAATTTAAGTGGGAATGGAATAGAGAATTATATAATAATAATTTTACTTTTTCTGGCAAAATATAACGATGACGATTTAACATGCCCACAGCCCGAGATAGCTTTGGAATAAGGTAGTTTATATGATTTTCCTACGACATATTCTCAGAGAAAGTAACACCTAAGAGCCTAAAGGAGTTTACCATTTCAATGTTGCTAGAATTTAAATTTACGTCTTTTGTAATATTTACAAGTTTATTTTTCGGGCGAAAAAGCACGGCTCTTGTTTTTTTCACATTTATTTGGAACGCGTTGTTCTCACTCCATATTCCTAATCTAGACAGAGTCAGGTTTGCCATATCAATTAAGGTATCAGCATTATTTGAATTAAAGAGTATACTTGTGTCGTCAGCGTAGTTGACAAATTTTGCATTTGGATTAATATTGGTGATATCATTAACATATATATTAAAAAGGAAAGGACCCAAAATACTGCCCTGTGGTACGCCAGAAAGAATAGGTTTTATCGTGGAGGATTTTTCATTAATACTAACATATTGCATCCGATGCCCCAGATACGATCGTATTAACTCTAAAGCGTGCCCTCGAATTCCATAATTATCGAATTTAGAAAGTAGAATTTAATGATTGAGACAGTCGAAAGCTTTAGTAAAGTCTATAAATATTCCAAGGGCCATCGATTTGTTTTCAAAGCTTTGCAAAATGAATTCTTTTTGAACAAGTAGAGCAGATTCCGTAGATTTGTGCTTTCTAAAACCGTACTGCGACGCTATTATCAAGTCGTACTTATTAGAAAACTTAGTTAATCGTGTATAAATGACTTTTTCGAGTGCCTTGGAAAACACTGGCAATTTTGAGATGGGTCTGTAATTTTCCAGTTCATTTACGCTTCCTTTTTTATGCAACACTGAAACCTTAGCAATCTGCATTCGCTTAGGAAATACTCCTGTGGCTAGAGAAATATTAAATATGTGAGTTATTAAAGTATATACTTCAAACTCCTATAACACACTGGAATGAAAGATTCCTACAATCACTGACAGCTTAGAACCGAAGCTCGTGGCTAAATATCTTCAAGCATCTTGCTTCATGATTCGCTATTCTGCGTTCTTATCGTCTAATGCTACCATTTAATTTGCTCCCGAGCGATAGCAAGATGCTGGAATCTCAACACGCTCCGAGTATCTTGAGACAATGAATCTATTAAAATAAAGAGAGAATGGTGCGGTAACCTTGCAATATGTCATCTTGCGAAACGTTCGCTGTACGCGATCTTCATTTTGAATCTTTCTTCCGTGTCTCTCAATGTAGGCTGTCGGAAGGAACACGAATATACCCGCACCGGACCCACAATAGAAAATGCTCCGTAGTGAAAAAACACATACAGGAAGCCACTCGACTCTTCTGATTCCGAGCACACACAACATAGATATCATGTATCGTCTGGCGCCATCCGCCCACTGGATGAGAGGAAGTTAACAGAACTCCTTGTTTTCTTCAGATTGAGCGGACACTCGAGCAATAGTCTGAACTGAGAGCGTCACGCGTAACGACCCTCATTATTGGACCCCTGACAATCGAGAAACAGGCGTTCGCCACCGCGACATCCTGTTCATTGGTCTTCCTGGTCGATTGCCCAAGCTATTCCCACGCAGGAGTACGATAGAACCGGACTGCCCAATCAATCTGTAACGGGAACAGCTACAGCATGTCAGACAAGCGAGTGAATCTTGCATGCATAGCACGCCGGCCTCGTGGCCGATTACGTTCGTGTCACGGGGGAGGTGGATACCTTTCTCGGGGCATTAAGAGTGCGCGTGCTTATCCGCGAAACTTTCACCTTTCCGGCAATCATACAGCAGGTCGAAAGGGCCGCGGAGTCGGACAAGCACCCACCCCACTCACCCAGCAATCAAAATTACAGCGCGAATAAACACCGGTCGGCACAACTTCCACGTCGCGGGTGAAGCCAGACTCGAACAAGGAGCCCGATGCACCAGGAAGTCTATTAGCGGCTCGTATGGGGCCTCCCTTTCCACACGTAATCCCTATGGTTGAGCACTACGCAGGCAGAGAAAGAGAGAAAACGAGGCTTTATAGTTTTGACGTGCAGCGCGCGCTTCACTCCAGAAACAAAGGAGGGACGACTAAACAAAGGGAACGTTTTCGTTTCTTACAGCATCAATCAAAGCCGCGACTGTCTCGCTAGACAAATTCTAAAAAATATAAGAACATTGGTGCAAAACGTGGCGTTCCGTTGTCGGCTTGCAGCAGTGGGCAGGGGCCTGCGAACGCGGACGGCGGCGAGACGTGCGGTTTATGCCGTCGGGAGCGGGACAATACCTGAACAGCATCGCTCCGTCTTCATCTCAAGATTCAAATTACTGCCCCACATCTCCGTCCAGCTCCTGGCAGGCGAACATGAACCCATTGTTAAGGAGCTCAAAAGTAGGAGCCTTGGACGCTCGCGATCATGATGGTCACAGTATAAAATAAACATATAGAAATAAAAGCAAAGATGTATTTTCGAAAGCTTGGGCGTGCGCGTTGAAGTTAAGAAATGCATAAAGTTCTTATAGTTCTTTTTTTTCTTCTGCACAGTGCGCGTCTGCAAATATGATGAGAACCTGAAATCTAAGATAGGAGATCTGCGCTCTATTTAAGCCACGCCGGCGTGACGGTCACATTTCAATTTTTTTCCCTTCGCTGCTTTACTTTTTTTTTTACGACGCAGATTGGGACGAATCTAACTGCAAATGAAACAAAAGGCGGTACGTTTCGGCCCTTGGTGTCCTGCCCAGAATAGATGAGGCCAAATTGGTGGCGGCTCTGAGAGCCACGGTCACGATCGAAGACGTCGTCCTGGGAGCGCGCTAATGCCGTCTTCAAAACGCCTACGCGCGTGGAGTGTTCGGTCCGAAACTATACGTCTTATCTGACCTGGGAATCTGCGGAGGCTGCTTTCATTCCAGCGGCCCTGTGGGGCGCCATCAGAGGAGAAAAAGAAAGCTTCCAGCTGGGAGCCTCTTTTTTTCCGAGTGCGCTTGACTGACCCCACAAGGTTCAGTGGTATTGAGAGTTCACTTCGCCTTTTTCGCGTGACGAATTTCTCCTTCTTTAGCGACTTTGTGGGTAGGAAGGTAGGCCGTCAGACTTTAAGCGCGCTTAGTATGTTCGAAGCGTTCTTTAAGTCTTAATTTGTACAACTGAGGAAAAGGTAAATGTGTAGCACTAATGGAATGGCATGCTTAACGGGATCCTTATGTGATTAATAAAGCTTGCGCAGGGACTAATTTGTGGGGAGACTGAGTGGGCGGGAAAAAAGTAAAGATGCACTCACAAGATGGAATGCAGTAGCATTCCAAATTAAAAATGGTTAGAAGCATATGCTCCTGGTAAGCTCTGAAGTAGAGATAGAATGCAGTAAACAGCAAGATGAGCACCAAAACAAAACTCAGAAGCACATAAACGCAAGACGGTCATCTGAAAATCACTGTAGTCAACAACAATTTACTTGGTATACTTTTTTGTTTTAGTCCTTAAGTTAAGATTGCCTCCCCATTGAGTCATAAATGCTGGGGTAGTTCGAAGAGTTTCCAGAACCCTAGACTTTTATTTCTCCAAGAAATCAGACGTATTTTGCATTGCCCGTGACCCTCGTTTTTTGAATAAACACTAAAGTTTCCACGATTCTACGCCGAAATTACGCGTTGACTTGGGTTTCTTAATTATAAGAACTTAATATTGGTAATGGGTTTATGATAAGTAAGTTTAAAGTACTCCTAATAATCAATAGACATTACATTTCCCATTCGTGTTTTTTTTTTCTTTATAAACAGTGTAGTTTGTATTTGTAATGTTATGGCTCGAGTATTTAAATATTCGTGACTCAGGTTTTTAACCGTTGAAAAACACATTTCAACAACAGTCACCGCTAGATGATTTTCTGCACGCGAATTGTGTGGTTTTCATATTCCGAAGATATTTGCGTGAGGCGATTATTTTACAAACGCTATAACGATATCCGTAAATCGAAGCATCGGAAAACTTTTGACGTATTTATTTATTCAGTAAATGATAGACAAATTACATGAAAATTACATTTAGCTCTTCATCGAAATTGCTAGGGATAGGTGTATGAATAATAAATTGTTCACCTTAGAGCTTAATTTGTTTACTACGTGTTTGATTCAAATCAAAACCTTAATTATTTTATATGAAGCAAATCAGGAAATGTAGAAAAAAATAGACATATATAATATTTGGACATAGTCCCCATGGCGTCGAATGCACGTATTCCACCGCTTCGGAAGTGCATGGATACCCCTGAGAAGAATTATTTTGGCTGCGCACCGCGGTTCTGCACCACACCTGCACCGCAGTTTTCACCTCTACATCCCTTCGGAAATGCTTGCCTCCCATCGCTTCTTTGAGCCGTCCGAACACAGGAAAATCACTGGGGCGAGGTCGGGCGAATAAAGTGTGGGCGTCCGTGAGACATTCAAATTTACTATCCTGGACTGCCGCAACCGTTGAACTGGTAGGGCAGTCTATGGAATTAGGCGTTGTCATGCTGCTACAATACACGTGAAGTAGAAGCCCTTGTTGTTTACTAGTGATTGCAAGGCGAAGGCGAGATTTAGCAGATCTGAATGAGAAGTACTGGTCACTGTTACTCCCCTTTTCATGTAAGGTTCCACGATTACCCTAGCCATTTGCATTTAACTAGTTTAGCACGTTCAATGCTGAAGAAACGCATCAAGGATCGCTGCTCTATCACTGTGTATGTTGACAATGAGACGGCTATCTTTGCATTGACGCTGTTTCCTTCTACGTATACGTGACGAAGAAAAAAAGCTCAGACAACAGTTAATAATAAAAAAAATGTTTAATTATATCTCTTGTCGTGAGAATTTGCCCCCCCGCCCCCCCCCCCCCCCCCCCCCCATATCATGCCTTCCTGGTTCTATAATTCATTTGCCTAAACCGCATTATTATAGGTTTCACGACTTAAAAAAAAAAATCGGTAAATCTCAGCAAGTTTCTAATTAGAACTGTATATTTAATTGCTCCATTGAAAACGTTAATCAGCACGTTTGATTCATTATTCGACTTACTCTGACGATTTGTTTCCTATAAAGTCAGTGAGTGACTATAGAGTCATTACACATATAAAAATATGTTTTAACATTGGCCCCATACAACCCCGTTGCATATATGGAAAAACGGAGTTGCACGGGGGCCAATGTTAAAAACGAAAAATGTTTTCTCGCCTTTAAAAAATTATACTTCATTCAAACCTTGCTCGTTTGCTGTCTTGGGTACAAGCTACATCTAGGCGTAAAGTATGCAGTTTTATACCGAACACCTTTTGGTTCTGCTTTGAAAACAGTTTATATTTACAGATTTTCAATACTGGAAATTCGCAAAATTCAAAATTTGCTTTTTTGCTTAAAAAATGCTGTTTTGTAAATTTGCTCGTTTATTTTGTCAATTCTAAACTCTCGATAACCCCTGAGTAGATAAACCAACAAGTTTTACGAGTTTTTTTTTATATTTGAGTATTTTGCGTTTTTCTCAATATTGTACGTTTATTTTAGAAAACACAGTAACAAATTTTTTATCAAACAATTTTTAAATATGCCTCGTTTCCCTTACTACGGACACACATACGTTTAAATTTTCGTATGGTATCATGGTTTTCAAAATAAAAGGTAAATATCAGCATTTTATGACAATTTTAACGCATCTGATCCCTCCAAACATTGAGAAATACGTGGCAAAACATATAGTAGAATTTAGAACAATATGTTTACCTACTAAAAGAGGCGTTTATTTCGCACTCTTGTTTCAATCCTTTTCTTTTTTTTAAGAACAAACGATTTTTTTTTACCCTTTGGGGTTTGTTTTCTGCAAAATTCAAATGGTCTTAAAACAAAATAAAAAGCTAAGTGTAGCAAATATATATTGGAAGAGGTATCTTTACATCACCAATAACACGTACAAGCTTTTAGACCGAATCCGGAAAGGCGAATTTAATCCTGGATCGTTCGGTGTGGAAAGACCCTATAATATGTCCCCTTCGTCGTATAATTTATTTGAATATACCGCATTCGTCTAGGTTTCACGGCTCACTTTTAAACAAATCTGTGAAGCTCATAAAAACCAACAAAAACAACATTTGTCTAGATTTACCGGACAACTTTTTGTGTGTTCAATTATAGTAATTGTCTGAGTTCTGCGCCCCCGAAATTGTTCCTGGTATTCGTAAGCTCTGAAATATTTTAAATAACCAAAATTTATACAGCTACCTCCAATGAATAAAAATATTTTGCTACCGCGCTCCACTTCATAATAAAAAAAAAATCAAAGGACACCTAAGCTTCGTATTTAAGAGTGGAACGCGATAGTGTTCTCGGTCTCCGTTCGCATTGCCCCCTCATTCGCTTCTCATGCCCCTCCTGCCAATGAGCAGGAAGGGCATGAGGCGGATACGGTGGCGTGGTCACTAGCGTGTCTGAGTCTCAACCGAAAGGTTGTGGGCTCGAATCCCACCTAAATTTCCTTAAATTTTCATTTACGGCAAATTAAATACCTTATGAAGTGAAATCATTTGGGACATGCTCCGACCTTTAATTCGCATAACATAACATGCTTTTAATAACTTTAATTCACACTTCACGTCACGTTTCACGTGCGCGTTGTGGGTTGTTTGAAATTCCCACGCGAGGTCATGTGGCTGTGACGTCATGACCCTATCGACTAATCAGGATTTTCGCGTCCACGATTTGCTGTCGCGTTAAAATACAAATGACCCAAAAAAATCTATAACAAAAAGCGAAAACAAAAGACTGTCGTGGTGTTTCGTTGACATTGCATCGGCAGCATGTCTGTCCACACCGCACGCTGCGAAGTAAGCTCGACACATCAGATCAGCTTCAATTTCGCCACAAGAGAAAGAATGACGCTATTCTCAATTCAGTTACAAAAGCCATTCCACTTTCTAAAGTTACGCTCTTTCCCGTGGCAGGGGGACGCTAACGCGCGACAGCCGGGATAACAACGGGTGTCAGGGAGCCCGTGTAAACAAAAGAAGGAACAAGGCAGTCGGCGGACAAGTCGACCGTGGTAGTGGCATTCGACCCTGTTGTACAATGACAGTGTTTTCCCACCTCTCATTTTCCTGCGCACGTCGGCCGTCTTAGTCAAGGACAAAACAACGCCGTCTCGGTTCGGACCACCAGGAACTCTTTTCTTGGACGTCTGGGGGCGCGCTATAGACCGGCGAAATCCAATCACTTCCTCCGAATTCAACGTTTCGATCGCCGGTCCTGGGGTCCCCAGAGGAAGAGGGAACTTTACGCGAAAGCGCTTCTGCAATAAACCGGCTTTAAAGGCGGCAGAAAATAAAAGAAAAACAAACAATCGATGAAAATAAAATCCTTTTTTAGTGCCGGGGTCCTTGCTTTGAAGCGACCGCAACGATTAGGGAACTCCGCCAGTTCTATTTGCCATCTCTCAAATTCGACCGTGAGGTATATGATGGTTGCGGCGACTCTGGCCGGACGAATGGAGGATGACCTTTCTCTGCGAGTCTTTTGGGCAGCGTGTTCCATGAGCCGACCTTTTCTTTCTTATTTTTTATTTTTTTAATGCGGAGAGAATTCGCCGTGACTCATGATAGGTACGCGCGCGCACGGCCACCAGAATGAAGGCTCGAAACCAAACGCTGTTCTATAAATGTGGTCGAATGCGAGGCCATGGAACTTTCGCTGCGCGGCGGGACTGGAGACGTCTCTCTTCCATCTCTGCATGTCCAATTTGGCGGTGGCATATACGCGTAGTCTGGCGATCAAAACAATAAGAAGAATAATAAAACAATATTTGATGCTTGGTGATGTTTTTGTTGTTGTTTTTTTTTTCCTGAGAAAGCCACTGAGTGGTGATCTTGAGAATATGAAAGGATTAGAATAAAGAGAAACAAAAATTGAAAGACGTTTATATATCTGTAATGCGTAATAAGAGCGCAGCTCTTGAGGTTTTTTGGTTTTGCGCTATACCGTGCTAAAGAATTTGAGGAAGAAATATTCGTATCTACAAATATAAACATCGCACGCCCGCGTACATAATATAAATTATATATATATATATATATATATATATATATATATATATATATATATATATATATATTATATTTCTATTTATATATATTAACTATTTATTCTAATATCATTTACATAAGGAGGAGGAGGGGAGGGTACGGAGGACACTTCCCTCCTCCTCGTCCTTTATACCCTCCTATCCGCCCAGAGTTTTACCGCTAAAGTTAGCGGGGAAACTGAATGCGCAATGTTGCAATATTAGGATTTGACTGACCTACAAATCAATTCAGTTTCTTCGCTAAATTTAACTGGGAATTAAATTGGTGCATAGGTCTGTAACGTCCCATAATGCAACGCGCGCGGTTAGGCCGACGGCGACGGCGACGCTACGATACACGGGAACAAGCGCCTGAGAACCGCGCTCTAAAGACTAAAAAGGAGGACGTAACTTCTTTTGCCGGACGAGCTGAAGGGTTCACATGAAAACATTTTGATTCGCACTATATCAACAGGATACGCTTCGGCTCGTCATCTCTGCATTGGGAAAGGAGCTTCCTGTTGCTTTGTACAGTTTCAGAATTCACAGAAAAATCTAGGTCGCAATAGTAAGTATAATAATCTCTAAAAATAAAGTTTTTTTTCTAAAGTTAGAAGGCCTTTCCAGTGTCTATGAGGAGAGAAAGTTCGTCTGCTTTTTGTACAGGGGGTGGCGATGATGTCAGAATGCCAAACCCTCATTGGCTAACAAAAAAATGAAAGACGTTTACCATCCCCTGTAACGCCGAAGTAGAGCGCAGCTTTTGAGGAGGAGGAGAGGAAGTTACAGAGATGTGTATTTGCCCCTCCTCCTTTTCCCCCATTTAGGGGAACATTTTCCGCTAAATTTAGCGGGAAAATCTCTCGGCTACAATTAGCGGGGAAATTTTCTCACTAAATTTAGCGGGAAATGTTTTGCGGTAAATTTACCGGGGAAATGTTTTCAGCTAAATTTAGCGGGGTAAGTTTTTTCCGCTAAATGTAGCGGAAATTTTTTTCCGCTAGGGGGAGCATTTTCTGCTAAATTTAGCGGGGAAAATTTTCCGCTAAATTTATCGGGGAAATTCACCCATAATGCACCGCGCGGTTACGCCGACGGCGACGCCGCTCAAGCCGGAAACGGGCGCCTAAGAGCTGCGCTCTAAAAATGAAAATAGTGAACATACCTTAAAGCTTCAAGCGTGGAGGTCTACCCACTATCCTGCAAATCCAAGCCAATCAGAATTCGGCGTCGTTCTGACGTCACCGCACCCCTCCGCAAGAAGCAGACGACTTGCTCTCCCCATTACGTAAAACCGCAAAATCCTCTAAACCTCTTCCCCCGTGCAGGTTTGGGCAAAAAAAAAAAAAAAAAGAGCACATAAAATATGAGTTTACTCAGTAGATTGAATTCGTTTAACTCGGTGGCGTTTCAAAAATATTTTATTCCACGAACCATGGTACGGCAAATATAAACGGTAACCTCACCCCCCCCCCCCCCTCCCCCCCACACACACTCAAGAAATGCATGAGGTCGTGCAATCGGTCGGAGAGGAAGAACGAAGCGGTTGTGTCCCCATGTCGTTCTAAATTCCATTTTTTTTTAGGTTGTGCTTACATTTGTTTAAAGTTTGATCGTCTGACATTCATCACGGCCTTACAAACATAAAAGAAGGAAAGAAATCGGTTCTCGGCAGAATATATCCCCTTTGTTTACCGCTAATGGGCACGAGACGCTTGTGCTGACGGCGAAACGACACGGAAACGCGCGGCCATTAAAATACGGAGCCGATTCCCCCAGGGCACAAACTCACGAATGTAGACGTCAGTTTGGCGTCAGCGTAAGACTGACTGGCGCCACATTTGGTTTCAACACAACTTGGCAAAACACGTAAGCGGCAGCCCCCGCGAGCCAATCAGAGCGGTGGAGTGAAACCCGCCAAAGATTGACGTCGGAGACCGATTTTTCATATAAAGACCCGTCACGTGCCTCGCTTCTAATGGGCTCACTCTGCGTGGCTGCTGCTTTCTTCCCTTGTCAAGTTACGTGGAAACAGAGTAGAATCAGGGGGGCCCAAAAATACACCCAAAGTTTCTCATCCCGGCAGCACCTTTCAATCCACCTGTCGTGGAGAGCCGACAAGAGATTAATGAATGCAAGATTCTGCCGCGTGCGCTCACGAGAGAGAGAGAGAGAGAGAGAGGGGGGGGGGGGGGACGAGAACGAGAAGCGAACGTTCTCGAAAGAAGAGACAGATACATTCCTCTTTACGCGTTCTTTCCTCCGCATTCATTTCGGGCCGACCTCCTCTTCGCTCCTCCCGGAAGAAGTGCTGACGCTTCGCTGGCAGATGACTTCTCAAAAGGCGCTCTCAAAAGCAGGCCAACTGGACTTCGCGAGACCCGAATAGTTCGCGTATGTTTTTGCTTTCTCTAGACACGCGCTATCATGTCTATAGTGCGTTTACGGCTCAAGTTGAAGGCATACTTTCGGATCGGCACCTTGTTTCTTTCGGTCCACGGGAAATAAACAGTCTGATTTTGGGCCCGCGTCTTGCTGCTTTCTCACTTTTTCATTTCACACACAGAGACGATGAGAAAGGTAGGCAATAAAACAGAGGCGTTTTCCCGGAAAGTAAAACTAGACTCGAGATCTGACTACTTTTTAAGTCATTTTAGAAGGCTTAAGAGCTGTGGGCGTTCATGAGGACTCCTTTCATTGAACAGAAACAGCAAAAACACACTACAGCTAAGATAGACCCACCCGACTAACTCCTTCGCTTCAATTTTGTTTTTACAGTTACTTTAACAATTAAACCTTCTCGTTTATTTCTACTCATAACTTAACGGACAAGCTCCTTCTTGTTCTAACACTCCCACCATATATATTACTGCCCTAATCGCATCGGTGTTATTACTATAAAGAGCCATTGTATCTATATTCGCATAGCTTACCTGGCCCTTAAACAAATTAGCCTTAGACTGCCGGCGACCCCTGGATAATCCGCAGTTGTCCCATTCAGGTTTGCTGGGAGCCCCGCACCACTTTCCGTTCCCACACGGAATGTTTGAAAACGCACTTCAAGCGTCGAACTTCTGCAAAGCGTGGGATAGTCTTTTACAGCAAACAAATAAGATCCTCAACAAAAATGCCTCACTTACAAAAAACAACACATACCAATTTGCATGTCACGCACAAAGCGGCGTTGCGGAAAACCTCCCACACATAATTGGGTACATCGAGTTTTTTCTTGTTTTTTTTAGTTTTAAGTTTTTTTTGGTTTGTAAGTCTGGTCAAAAGGGCATACCTAATTCTACTCAGCAAACTACCTCTAAACGCGGAGCGTGGTGCGTAGTCGGTGTACGCACTCGTTTATTTTCAACAACCCTCGACTCGGTTATACCGGGTTCGGAACTGCGAAGGGGCGTCTAACCCAAAAGAGCAATCTTCCTTTTGACCCCTCCCCGCGTCCCACTTCACTGAATTCACGAACGCCGCTCATCGTAAAACAAATGCGTTCCTTTTCGTCGCTGGAACAAAGGCACACTCGGCCTTCCCCCACCTCCTTCTTTGCAGATACACACGCACACACACGATAGAGCGCGCGCGCAGACACACACACACACACATACAAAATGAAATCACAGACAAGCGTAAGTTTAAGTCGACGCTAAAATTTGCGGACCCCTACCCATTTTTGTCTCCGAACACTCGGTAGTCTAACGAAGATCCTAAAAGAGGAGCAAATAAGGCAAGTCAGAGAGGATAACACTAATACGTGCGTGCGCCATCTAAAAAAAAAAAGAAAAAGGAAAGAAAAGTGCCACACGGAAAGCGGGAACAGCGAAGCATCTTCTCGAAGAGTTCCCACGTTTACGAGACGTGGCCCTAATTAAAAACAAGCGGATAATGAGCTTCTTTTTATTCTTATTTACATACATATATAACCATGCAGCTGCTCCTCCACCAGACGCGAGACACGCGTTCATTATTATCCATCAAGGGGACGTCCACTGCGTCGTTGTAAAAGCGTGTCTGACGGTCGTTTTGAGTGGGGGTTCAAAGTTTCGGCGGCACGGCTCTTTGAAGAGCCGCGAACTTACTTGCACGGGACTTTTTATTTTTATTTCATCTTAAGACGAGCAATCTATGTGTTTATCTCCAGCTTCTGTCGGACGACGCGGAAGCATGGCATAAGGATGGTTGCACATTTTTGTAAGACGCGAACCGCTCGCTACGATCTCTTAATCCGGTGCGTATGCCTATTGGTGTGTCCTGAATTGTGACATTTCTGACAATCACTTCCGCAGTGGCTGGCGCGGTGCTAATTATGTTCCCGCGTCGTTCTTTCCGTGACATTGGGACGCCTCTGCGTGTATAAACGCCGATCTCGAAGTGTCTGAAATGAGAAACAAAAAGTGACAAAGTAAACACGGATAACACCGCAGCTTCGTGGGCGCGCAGCGCAGAGAAAAAATCAAAGGGTCTGGTAACTTTGGTTGGCTAAACTGAAGCCCCATGTGGCAACTGTGGCACAAAAGCGAGATCCAGTTAATATTTTTGGATCACGAATTTAAATAGATGAAGCCAAAATTACATTCTATAGCGGAAGCCGATCATTAGGCTATCACTATTGTATCGACAGTTGAGAGTTCTGGATATCTGACATGCAGGAAAAACAAGTTTGAGAGCGCTCAAATAAATAGAGTTAACGAGTATGTTTTTGTTGAAGTGTGTAGGGACTTCTAAAAAGAACACTTGTATGCGGCTCACAAAAGAGAAAGTGTACTAGGCGCTTGTTAGGCGAGGGTTTTCGAACCTGTCTATCGCTAACCCCTTAATCAAACCGTCACGCTTCAGTCGTGATCACAATAACCTTTCGTGACCCCCAGAGCGTTGTAGAGCTACCAAGAGTAGAAATAAAAAAAGTTATATTTGTAGCATGGAAGTTCAAATAATGGATGGTTAGGCCTCAATGTGGAGCCGTGGGATAGCGCTGTGCGACTGCTAACATGAGGTCTTTAAAGTTGATCCTGCAGTCGTGGCTACACCACACCGGAACAATGTTAATCTCTGTCATTTATGCATGCAAAAATTTAGCCACGGATCCCCCGGTTCTGCAGCGCGAGCTTTTTCTTTACGTGCTCCGAACTTAGTACGCTAATACACTCGGAAAACCGGAAGTTCTGCTCTTCTCTCTTAGATTAATAAAATACATATAAAATAAAAATGAATGTTGTTTAAATGTCAAACCGTTTCAGATGCAGTGTTTTCGCTAAAATTTATTTTTGTTGTGTTTCATTTTTTTAAAAGTAATTTTGATCAATAGTTCTGTCTGCACAAGACACGTCCTCCGCACATTTAACCTGGTGATTAAGTGCATTAGCATTTAATACAGGCGATAGTATGCTATAAAAAAAAAAAATGTTTGCCGAACAGGTTCAACAAAGACTGACACGAGCAAAAAAAAAAAAAAAACTCATGCTGCAATTTAAGTTTCAGGACGAAGCAGCTCCCATGGTCGCAGACCGGCTTAAACTCTTGAAGTGCCGCGAGAACACCACGCTCAAGTTTACGTCCCGAGAAACCACCAACAGCTACAGCGCCACCGCCTCCGTAGGCTCATCTTAATGAAAAAGACGGCAGCGTCCCTACCCGTTCCCCATAACCCCATAACCCCCTCTTTTTCCTCTCCACCACCAATTTAAGAACCACAACAGCACCCCACGTGGATAAAATATTGATTAAAACGTGCCCTCAATCAATCCCACTGTCATGGATTGCGCTCTTATTGACCCCATATTAAGTAGCAGACATTAGTGGTTATCGCTAACACGTTACAATAATTTGCAATGAAGTACCGCAGTTTTATGCTGGCTAACTGCGTTCCGCAGTGTACACCGTCGTTAATGAAATAATCGAAGGTTATTTACCTGTCCAGCTATGCAACGTGATTGCTACTAAGAAAAACCTCTGTCTCCTCCGGCAAAGGACGCGTTTTCCTGGGAAGTAAAAAAAAGAAAAGAAGTGTAGTACGAAAATATAAATGAAACAGAGTAGCCGCCAGCATATACAAAAAAACAACAAAAATGACGGTCAAGCGGCGATGTTTTAAAAAATAACGCGGAGGTCCGCGGGAGGTAACGATGTTTCTGTCCAGTTCTCAAGTCGTCCAAACACGATCCTACTTTCAAAACATTAAAAACATAAAAATAAAAATGACACTTGGGAACGGAATGCTTTTCAAGGGGCCGCGTAGGACCTAGAAACCTGACTAGGTCTACTGCCCCCGCTGTAATAAAGGGTCACCTCCCGCGTTCCTGTTACTCGCGGCAAGTGTTACATTAGCCGAAGTGTATAAACCTGTGGCAGAAGAGTAATAACGCTCAAGGCTCGTGAAAGTAAAAAAAAAAAAAAATATAAGCACAACGTAGGGCACGCGAGAGTGGAAGAAAAATTCCTAGCATTATTTCTGAGAACCCGTTTTTTTGTTCAATATATCTTTAAAATGTATGACACCCGAAAAGAAAAAAAGATATTGTGGGTCGTGACATGAAAACGACAGATTTGCATAACATACCTTTACTTGTGTTTATTCTTTTGTAACAAAACTAACTTATTTTCGCCTGCTGAATAATATGCCAAAGCTCGCACTAACTGAGACCATTCCCACGGGACTAAGAATGATTTTTTTAACCACAAAACGTCGCGACCGAAAGACATTATATGACCACAATATGACAAGGGTGGTGACCTGACTACGGTTAACGTTCCGCTTACAAAAATTCGACGTTCCATTTCGTCCGTCTGAATGGTCAGGATAAAATCTGGATTACTCGACCAAGGTTAGTATCAGTGTACTTAGTCTTCGTAGAAACCAGGGAAATATAAAACAAACCAACAGAATAATAAAGAAAGAAGATGGATGTTCGTTTCACGCAACTTGGACCAGCCCATTCAGAGAGCATCGTCTTAAAGGGATGCTGAACCGAAGGTTTATTACGGGAAACAACGCAGAAGTTCTAGGCAGGAGGCTACAAACCCGAAAGCATAACTCATAAAGCAATATCTCCAACGGATGGTCGTTTTTTGTTGTTGTTGTTTTCTTTGTGAAAGAAGAGCGCTCTTCAACAAGGCCAAAAAGGCCCGTGACGTCGCCATTCTCGTTTCCTCCTCTTCTCGCCTTGACTCTGCGATGACGCGAAGAGGGAAGGAAGCAAGGCCGTTTTTCCCCTCCTCCTCAACTATTTTCAGGAAACGCGACGTCGCGATTCTCACTCAATCCCATCCTTATTTTACAAAAGTACGGCCATCTGTTCCACATATATCTTTATGAGTAGTGTTTTGGAATTTATGGCGGGACCCCGTTGATCACTCCTGCTACTTTATTTTCTGATGTTCAGATTTCGGTCATGCATCCCTTTAAGGCTGCTTGCCAGCGGCCGCAGTGTGGTTGGGGAGTCGTGAGTCTACGAACGCACGCTGTGGCCGATAACGTCACACGATCAATTTAAACGTGCATATTTCCTAGCAAGTCGTCGAAGCTCATTTGCCAGCCTAAAGTCACAATAAGAAAATGTAAAAAAATGTATGACCCAAGCATATGCTGAGTTTTCTGCTAAATAATCATGGTCAACGCCCTGATGTCGAGATGGCATTAGATTGCAACACCGGATAAGCAGATGCTACTTTCAGACCTTGACCGATCGTTCGATTTACGTTTCAACATCCCCGTAAATATAAGCACTGAGCTCTCATATGTTCTAGATGGTTCTGGTCATGCCAAAAGCGACTCAATAGTCAGAGTGCCTAAACACCCCAAATTCTTTTCAGGACAGAGTCGGGTCTTTGGAAGCGGTGGCCAGAATATGGCGGCCCCATGTTATCGAATAAGACGGGTGTGAGTGAACCTATTGTCAGTTTTACTTCAAGTCCGACACCTGCCGATGCTGCGGTTAGATGGAGTCAATCAGGTAAAAAGCGTAAAAAACAACAACAACAAAAAAAACCAAGAGGTCAACCTTGCTAATGATGCTAGTCTGGTACTTCGTATTTGGGAAAAGGGAATAGGGATAAAAGAATAGAGAAAATAAAGATCAAAGGAGAGAGAGAATAACTGCTAGATTAGTTAAAGTTGGCTTGTTCAGGCCAGTTGTTCCGAAAAACTCTCTCAGTGCCTTGGTAGCATTCGGGCTTTCAGATGTTGCTTTCTATGGGCCTAGCAAGGTCGCCGTAGTTTTGTTTGGTCAGCGGGAATGGCTAAGAACGTTCGCATATATTTTTTGGGGAAGTTGAAGGCTTCACAAAGGCACAGGATGTGTTTAAGGGAGTGAACCTCTTTGCCTATAAGGTGCAGATACGTGTTTCTATAGCTAGGGAACGACGAGACAAATTTGGTGGATTATGCATTCTGCTGTCCGCGAAAGTATACTGGAGGGACTTTAAATTAAAGGTGGGGGTCGACGTGATGTAGGCGTCTGTAACAATTGTCGGGATTGTTCCAAAGTGACGACGAGATGTCATTTCCGAGTTGAAATATCATGTGTGTTTATATCTGATCGAGTAAACGGCACCGGTGTTACTAACTGCGTTTTGTGCGCATCTCGGACAGCCATGTCTGCGATGACGTTTCCCGCTTTTCCCCAATGACATGGACTCCACTGTGGGACGATGAGCGACCTTCTTGGGGTGCATATTTTAGTACTGTACGCACATGTTACGAGTCAATTGTGGATCTTGCCAGCGTTTATTTAGTGACGATGAAGCCCGTAATGCAGCTTTGGAATCAGAGAATACAGACCGCGTGTTCGGAGGTTCGTCAAGTACAAACTGGACGGCTCTCCGAATTCCTACGAGTTGCGCTGCCGTGGACAATGTTGCTCGACTCAATGTCGAGAGAACCGTGACATAGTTTGAGTGGAGTAGAGTCAATCTAACAACTCATCACCTTTGTGTGTTTTCTATCACCAATTAAATTAATCGCGCACAGTGAAAGCGCCGCGAACCTGCGCTTTTATATGCGCGCGTTGGGTTTAGCCGGTTGCAGAAAATCCACGAAAACAACTAGAACCGTGACGATTCCCTCTTTGGTCCTGCTTAATTAGGGAGTCTTAGGGAACCGTGTCTGCACATCCGATACGGGACGGAGGCCCTCCCGAATGAACTGCGAATACGCTACCACAAAAGACTCGCATATCCGCAGTTCGTACTGGAGGGACCGTCGTATACCCTATCGGATGTGCAAAAGCGGTTCCCTAACACTCTTTAATAGTGAGTTTTAGGGAAGTGTATTTGCACATCCGATACGCTGCGATTGGCCATACGGTAGGAATTGCGCAAGCACTACTGCAGGAGACTCACGCATGCGCAGTTCGTACCAAAGGGCCTATCGTACCGTATCGGACGTGCAAAAACGGTTCCCTTAAACTCCCTAGTGTCTCCATCAGATCGTATATCTACCGTCGGCTACGGCAGAGTAACGGAGTATTGCCGAACCTGGGCGCTGACCGGGTTATTGTCTATAGTTGACGTGGAAATCCATTAGCAGTAACAACCGGGCCGCCCGTCACCTTCTAAGCAGTGGCAATTCACAAGCTGTTCCGAGTTCTTGTGCATTATTCTGTTCTATACGCTACTGTTGATTCTTTCTCCTTGCGTTCACATGTCAAGAAGCACAATTTGCGAGCTCCTTTTGCACGTTCAAGTGGGCGCTTCTTATAGTACGTCTGAGGGCAGTACCGACGCCGCAATACGATAAAGCAACGCCAAGAAGGCATCGTCAGGATGTTCGTCGTCGTCTTCTGTACTTCCTTTTATATACTTGACTAATTACGCACATACAAAAAAGTGCAGGACCGCCGCAAATTTACTCTTCGCGACTGCTTTCGCCCGTGATGGAAAACGCGATAAGTAGACGGGCGCAATGACGTTGAAAACTTGGTGCTACTTGATTTAAATAATCGAATCGTGGCGTCGCTCGGTCTTAGTGGGAAACGAAGTACATTCCGGCCTGCCCTCAAACCAAGTAAGTCGTGACGTCACAATGCCTATAATGGTGTAACAAACAAACTTTTCTGCCTACCCGCGCCGAAGATGCGGCTTCTACGGGCACGGCCACCACATCTTCCAAACCGACCGTACCCTCTCCTTTCCCCCGAGAACCCTTGCCTTCTCTTTCCCGCAGCGTGGACACTGCGGAGAGGATCTGCTCCTTCGGTGCGGATGCCGGCCGCGGCATGCTCCGAAGTCCGCTACGGCGCGCCGTGTGGCGAGCGGGTGGACCTAACTGGATTGGATGATGCGTCTGGAGGAACTCTGCTGGCCCCAAAAAAAGGATCGGAGAGAAGGTCCCCGTATAAATGCGCAATCAGGCTTTCGCGAAGACTCTCACTGTCGAGAGTAAGTGCAAGTGAAAGCGACGCTCGACCCACTCGTTCGCACGTTTGGGCACCGAGAGGACCTCCGCCGCCTCTGGATTGCGCCGTGCAGTCTCGTCCCGTTTACCGCGCACCTGTGCTCGGGCGGTGTGAAACGAGCGTCACCCCCTGGAGTAGCCGCCGCACTCTTTTTGTCATCTTGGGATGCCCACGCTAAAGGTAGGTGTCGGATGGGGGGCTCCTCGCGTTGTCTTGCTCTGCTTTAGATTAGAGCGGTTTTTCTCTGGTAGGAACACGTACCACTCCAACTTGTAAAATGTTTCGTGGAACCTACTTTTTCTCATCTCTGTTTAGCTTATAGGTTATCTGTTGCAATGTTGATAAAGAACGGACACAAGCTAATACCGTTGGCCCGAACAGCAGATCTAGCTTCGGCTTTACGTTTTATTGGGTAATGATAACAAGAAAGAGAGCAACAAGAATTGGTTTTAAAGTGGCTGAGTTTGCTTCGCGGATGACCCGATGAAGTGAAGCGCACCTTTTTGTGTATACATAGCCAAGCGAGCTGTCGCCGTTTCGCTCTTGTTTATTCTAATGCCGGGGAGGTATGTAGAGCCCAGAGCTAAAATGTCCTGTTCATTTTTTTTTGTCATGTACTTTATTTCAAGAGGACAAGTAGATGGTCGTCGTAAACCAACCCTGTCCTTTAACTTCTCCCTCGGACTCACGAACCATTTTTTTTAATTTCTTTGCGAAGATCCTTTCTATTTTCAAGACACCAATATTTGCGTTGGAATAATGTACTCAGCACCTCCAGAAACACAGCTTTAACTTTCTTACCAAGTCTTATTGCAGTACTACCGAAATACCTCTCACTCATCCGAAGATTTGGTGAAAACGAAACCTTTTAAGGTTTTAACGTTTTCTCGGTAGGATGTACAAATACCTGAACAAGTTCTATGTAGCATTGCGACCAAAATGAGATCACTCGTATTATCTTGACCTTGGTACGGAGGTTCACACAAAAGTATCACACCCCAGGGAGAGCTCAAACAGAGTCCAAATTTCCTTAAACTACGAAATGTCGAAGTATTGATCGAATCGAAGTGGACCACAGTATTTTGTTTTTGTTCTGCCTATAGAAGACTGGAACGACGATAGTCAGCATTCGTACAATGTTAATCGAAACCCATAGGAAGAGCATCTACTGCTTTTGACAAAAGAACTACAAGTCTCCATGCTATCCCAACATAACTCTCACCAAAATTATTCGATTATAATTTCTGTCTCTCCAGGTTATGTTCTGGTTTAGCAAATTGTCTCTACGTCACAGTACGGTGTTGAAAACATAGTGCTCGCCGAAGACGATAAAACATGTAGATTGATTATATACCACTAATCGAGCATGCAGTGCTACACTTTGTCACCATATTTTTGGACGTTATCACGTATGCTGCATAGGTGATAACATCGCAGTTACAAGAGATTCTGTTTTGCAATAGGGCATTCGAAGTTGACTGTTCCTTCGATCCTTCCTTTAAAAACATGCGAATTAAGATATGCCACCCATCCTTACCTCTTACGTTACGCACATAGCACCTATGCAGCATGAGATGCTTTAGTTTTTGTATTTTCACAGGTTGTTTTTTAATGCAAGTAATTTACCCAAATCCGAATTCGAACTTTTTAGCTTGATATAAACAAGATCTCAGCATGCACTGAAGTCTGCGCTAAATGTATAATATTACCAAAGAAAAATACTTTTTTGAACCAGGGACACCTTTGCAATAGTATGGATGATTAAGTTTCGCTAGGACCCACTCCAGACAATAATTTATAATCCCTTAATATATAGATTGATCTGTGTGCAAGTGCGGAAAATTTAAAAATTATAAATAAACGTTAATTTTTTGTCAGTGATTTTTTGAGACGAGATTTGTGTCAATATTCTAATATGGGGCTGGCCGTTTAACTGCAGCGTTTACTGATCTCACACAACTCTATAGCTGATAGTTACAGTGCGGAAAGCTGAAATGTTTCTCTTATAAAAAATAAAAAAGTAAGGACTTAAATCGCTGTAACCACTAACATAATGAGATCAATATATAACTTTTCTTGTAAATAGGTTTATAATTTAATTTATGCTCTCACCCTCGCGCTTTGTTTTGAATTATTTTAACTCTGCTTATCCTGCTTTTATCACGAACTATTTGTCAACCTGCTGAAAACTCCTTAACGCTTTAATATTGTTTTCTGACCGAGAGGCAAGTCTAAATAACATTAAAGTTAACGACTACGTCTCCTTGATTGATCACCTATATAAAAACAAAAAGCTTTCGACTTATATAGGCAGTTTTGAAACTCACAATTAAAATATATTTTAAAATTTTCTCAAACTCTTGTGAGCGAAAAACGTGCCCAAAAAGACTGCCGATTTTACTAGTTTACCGTGAAGTAATATGCAACCTCAGTCACGGCACTAAATATAGAGTAATAAAGAAGCAGACTAGAGGTAGGGAAATTTGGTTACGTCGCACTAAACGAAACACGCTGCTATCTTCTGGGACACTTCCAAGCGAGACCCCGAAGAGTCTGCCGCCAGGGGTTGCGTTCCCTCGGCTTTTGTTGCTGCAATGAGCGCAGCTTTGCACCGTCTTTGTTTCATACAAAAGACGTCATGACGCCGCTTTTGTCTTTCGTCCTTTTCATAAGGCCGCAGCTAAGGCAGGTAATAAAACACTATAAAAAAAGAAATGAAAAGAAATTTACGTTCCATCTAGTTCACGCGCTTGCTTTGAAGTCACCGCCGCTTTATTTCCACACGTGTCAGTTACAATACGCGATTGAGATTTCCCCAGACATTGGGTCTCACCATTGTCAGTCGCAGCAACGTTGTCCTAAATATAGTTTGCTGTCGCGTCTCAAAATGGTCAGCGCGGAGAAGTTTGACAAGCTGACCTAACGTACTCCCACAATAAAAATAAATTTAAAAAAAGATGACGGCTAACCCGCAGTAAGGAAAGAAGACACGCAAGACCGGCTAAGAAAAACTCAGAATATGTTTTCGCTCCCACTGAGTACTGTACAATGTCATATGCGTAATGGTTTTAACGCGTCGTAGGGAAACGAAAAAAAAAAAAGAAACAACGAAAAAACATTACAGTGAGTGTCGTGACTGGAAGCATCTGGTCTCGACTTGGTGGTAATTGGAACGGGAAAAATGAGAAACAGTCAAGCGGACTACGACAAAAAAAAATATTTGAGTCAGACGACATTAGGGAGAATAACGGTAAATGCAGCCGTCTAGCAGACTCGAATCCCCCAACACGTTACATATGCGTCCACAATGTCCACTCCAGAAAACTGTTAGCGCGAACAAGCCACCGCTGGTGTTCTTGGCTTATCGCTCGTTATTGAAGGACTATCATAAAAACTACTATAAATATTAAAAGTGCTCAATTCAAGCACTAGACTAAGTGATCACTTTTTTGCCCGCCAATACCCTTTTAAAGGAAAATGCATAACCGCCATAGTCGTGTTTGTGCAGCTAGTTCCGTGTAGTGTACGTATTTACGTATAGGTAAATGAAAGCCTCAAAATTACTCAAACAATCCTTAATCACCCAACCGATTCTTTGGGAAGGCCCGGTTCCTTTAGGAATCATATATAAATACTTGAACTCTCCATGGCGAGTACAATATACGCATATACTCTGCACGCCGCCCTACTCAAATACGCCCGCTTTAATGATTCTTTTTTTTTTCTCAACACTCCTGGAAGTCCGCTTGCGCGTAGATCGTTGAACTTTCGTTAGCGGCTCTTTCTTGAAGATCCCGCAGCGCGGGTAGTTTATACGGAAAAGGTCGGCAGGTCGCATTGACAGACGCTGGCTGAGCCAGACCTAAATATAGAGATCCCCCACGCGCAAAACCTTATCCAGCCGACCTCCCCCTTCGCTCCTGGATCCCACAGCTCCCATGTCTCTCTCCTAGCACTGGTATAGTACACGATCGCCCTCCCCTCCTAAAATGACGCTTAGTATAATTGCCGGAGAACAAGTGCGTGAGCAAGACCTAGCTTTTTGGAGGATGCGACGAAGTTGCAGCTCAGGCGCTTATACGGCTCCCCATTTGTTTCTGTTGGTGTCGTGACTAGGATTCATCATAATCAAGCCAGCACTCTGCAATCTATTTTCTCGGCTTCCCGGCGAACGACCGGAGGCGTCGTGTAATTAGAATGCTCTTCTTGCTTGTTCGTGGCTTGCTCTCTTGAGTTTTAGGCACAAATGCCGCCAGCGCCGACATTGCGAGGGATGCTGCAAAGATTATTTCGTGCCTAATCTTTCACGTGTCTCTCGTCGTAGAAGCATAAAAACAAAACAGTCGTGGCTTCTTTTTTTTCCTCGCCCCACAGACGACAGATTGAGTCATTAAGAGGGGGCGATCTCCCTTTTTGAGTGAGGCTCTGAAATGCAAATGACAGCTTAAGTGGATGGGCGTCCACGTTTCATGGGGAAGTTACGCAATGTCGCTGCGTGGGGCGATCGCTTCGCAAATTGTTTTTGACTGACTGTGTGCGCAGAGGCGCACTCTGCTTCTTTTAGAGCAATAGCTTTATATGAGAACACCGCACTGACCTTGCTTACTCGTGCTGGTGTTGGTCGCAGCCTAGAAATTCCATGAAAGACAGTGTCAGCAACGGAGCGCAGCTGTTGGCTCGAATGTCACAGATCGCACGATCAATAATTTTGTGGCGCAAGGAATGATGTGTGTGTGTGTGTGGGGGGGGCATTAGCGATGCACTAACACTTCCCTCTTTCCCCTTGCTCCAATTAGAAAGAACGATGGGTGTGCACTGGTAGGAAATACGTATTAGTGTTATCACACCTGTATTGCATTGAGCAGAATATCTATGCCGGCCGATTCGTGAACTACTGGAATGTGTCTGCCGTATATCGCGGAGTAGGCATTTGTGTGCTCAAGACAACATTAGAACTGGATTTTATATCAATAGCATCAAGTTTCGTTACCTCGGAGAGCAGTATATATATATATATATATATATAAGGCCGGACTCCAGCCGAAACGTCGAAGAATAAATCGTCCGTTGTTGCTGTTTTCACCAAGGGTTCTTTTCTTCTGATATATATATATATATATATATATATATATATATATATATATATATATATATATATATATATATATATATATATATATATATATATATATATAACATTTAAGATATTATAAGCCATATGAGTACAATTAAAACATATAGAGATTTTCCCCACCACAATGCTTTACCATGTTTAGCACAGAAAATTTTATTTTCCTCTTGCCGTAAGTGTAGACCGCTCCATTTCAATCATTTGAATTGCATAAATCTGACGGTCCTCAGACACCAATTGATTCGGCTAATGGTTAGTTCCAACAAATCGTTTATTCGTGTCAACTGTGTTTCATATCTAGTTGAAATGTCTAGCTAATTTCATTGCCGAATTACCGACGCGTAATCGCGCACCTTTATCCTACGTAGAACGGTAAACTGCGAATCATTTCACAACGTGCGTCATTGTTCAGGAGGGTTTTTCTGAACCAATCGATATTGCATTATTTAATACCGTAACTGAAATTTAAACTTACACTGTCGCGGTTCGTCGCTTCAGAAAAAAGGGAAAAATATACATTTACATGCTCATTCTTTTTATGCTTTATGCTTTTTTATGTTGTTAATCTACGAACACAAAGAGGTTAACCTGCGTAGATGTAGAATCGCTACTTTAAGAGACAGAGAAAATGCTGTGCCTTTCCTTTATCTTTACTTGGGCGAAAGATGAGATTCACAAAATCGATAGGCTCCCGGAAGTGGTAAAATGTATATTTCTTTAGCAACAATGGTTGTCTGGTTAAGGAGGTTCGAGGTCATCAATTTAATATGTAGCGCTCAAGCAGAAAACAACTTTAAAATGTAAATAAACAGTTTCTTTCAATGACTAAATGATGATCGGCTACCATTAATCAAACAAGTTTCTACAGATTCCCAGAACGTAACCTAATTTTCGGTCCAGGGTTGATTAATGCTCGCCTACTTCGTTGAGATTATTTCCCGAGGGTGGGATAATCTGGAGCGGTATGCCCGCAGTGAATAATCTCTACTCGGTGATAAGCAAACATCGTCAAAAATAAATGAAGGGTATCGTTCATTGGATATTCAATCGCGAACGATATTATCTCAAGCACCTCGCATCAGGTCGATGCGGTTTATAGGCCTTAGGAACAGGCGTGACGAGCTAAGTAAGCCTCGTGTTTGTCCAAAGCCCTCAAGGAGTGAACAAAGCATCGTGAAACAACCGTCCACCGAACCGCAAACCAGGAAAGTCTTTCGGTCATGTAAACGAGTTCGCCTCAGAAGGGAAGGAAGCGATGGAAAGCGAGCGTCTTCGGCGATTCGAATCGCCGATGTTCAAAGATTGCTTTTTGTCTTACTTTCGTCTGCGTTTCTCGTCTGGGCAAACTCCTCCCGTTCCAGATCTTCGTCCTGCTGGCGTGCGCGGCGCTCGAAGCGGGCGGCGCACGAAGCTCTAGTCACGGCTACTCCAACCCCAACGCCGGCTACGGTACAGCTGCCTTCTCACACTACAAAGGTAAGTAAGCTGTGAGCCGAAACAATGCCTTCGTGTGGTACGAATGGTGGCGCCGTCGGGCCAGACTTACAAGCGGAAGAGGAACTCAGCCGGATCGAATGAATTTGACTTACGAGGAAGAAAGAGCCGTTAAAAGATAAGCAAGAAAACAGTCTTACTAAAAAAAAAAAAAAAAAAAAAAAGAACGCCGTATCAGACCAGTTTAGCATCATAAACTTCCTTTTTGAGAGGAAAAGTGCGCCGGATGAAAATAAACCGAAAAATATAAGACTAATGCGAGACAACAGTAAAGCTATTCCAAGATGTAGTCTCTATGACACAAGAGAGTCACTAGTTTTATACATATTTTAATTCTGAAGCTGCCACTAGGAAAACTGTGGATCTTTTAGTACAAGTGAATACCACTGAAAAATTAATTCGCATTAAAACATGTAACTCCGTTGGGTTTAAGCTTAATTAATAAGCTTTCGAATAGGAATGCGCAAAACATCCGATTTTACTAAACGAACCAATAAGGGCAGCATAAATATTTGAAGGACTACAACTTATAAAAGCGCAATTAAGTTGTAGTTATAATGGTTTGTCCTGATTGCAACTGCCTGAAAGTCAAAGAAATTTATGTATACGCACTTCCACAATGCATGATACATGTGACAATGTACAACATTTTATATCCACTAAGGCGTTGCATATTAAGGATTTATTGGCAGGATAGTAAGGCTCTCTATACTGCCAGAACTCTCTACAAACTACCGCCAACAATCTGGAAGGTTTTGTTCCTGTTTCAAATACAGTGTATCGCAATGATCACCTATGACCCCATTCTCACACCTTACGTAATTATCTTATATGTAGACATGTACACGGTACCCCCAAATAGTAACTAAATACCATTACTCGTTACTCGCTCAAAAAATAACGAAACACGTTACTCGTTACTGATTCCCAAAAGAAACGCGTCACTTTACCTCAAAAGTAGCGAGTTACCATTGTCTTTACTTTGACGAGCAAATACACAACTATTTTTGCTTGTGGTTTATTGTGTTCGTTTTAGTAGTCGTTGCATTTAAGCAGTAGCTGCCTCTCGAAAGTTTTAGCAGTGATGTTTCTTCACTTCACTGAGAACACATCTTCGGCGACGCTGAAGAGTCGTTCTACTTACGCGCTCGAAGAAACTGCAGTGTTGTGCTTCAGGAAGAGGTGGTGAATCTGGGATTTCCCGCTCTTTTTTTTCTTCTCTGTTTCTAAAGTTCTAAGTTGACAATGGGTACTGTGCCTTTCCGCGTTGGCAACCTCCGGACGTACATTCAGCCTGTACACAATTCTAGAATGTTCAACGAACGACCCTTCTTGTATTCTCTCGGTAAAAAGTATTCCCAGCTGTAGAGTTCGACTCACGTCTTTAGCGAAAAAACGGTGCTATACTGTCATACCGTTTAGGTGCATTCCAGGCTGCCCACCTGCTTTTGTAGAAATGGACGCATACTCAGGTTCGAATTAAAACGAGGTTGTTTAAACGTTGCCGTACACGTTACTCCTCAAAAGTAACAAAGTACGTTAATTAATCCTGTTCTAAAGAAAGTAACTAAATACGTTACTCGTTACCAAAAAAATTTAATAGCTAGAAGTAACTAGTTACTAGTAACGCGTTACGTACATGTCTGCTTCTATGTTTTAATTTCTCGCCTGTCCTTTCTATCCGCACCAGCGGGCAAGTCTCATGTATCCGGACCAGCAGTTACTTATGCACCTGTGCCACAGGGTGTCCCAGTTCAGCAAGAAGGCATAGGATCATCAAAGATCGCCAAGGGCATCCTCCTCTCCATCCGTGTAGTGAACCCGGATGAGAGCTCCGGCCAACCAACGTATGCTGCCCAAGTTCCAATCCACTTCTCAGGAGGACGCGTCCACACGGGACCGGTCGTCTATGGCCGCGAACAACCCTGCCCGGAAGATCATCAGCACGGACAACAGGTGCAGAGCGTCCAAGTGGACGGTTACGGCGCACGGCCAGGTCGCGTTTATCAGCCATCTTACCAGAACGCCCTCGCAGCAGCCAAGAGCTACGGCGTAGGCCAGCAACAGATTCAACTCGCCGTGCCAAGCAACGCTAAGACCTTCCAGTACCATGGACAGTCCTACGCGGTTCCCGTGTCAGCGGTTCCTGCAACGGCTTCGCAAGAAGACACGAAATCCTACGTAGCCTATGCCGGACCAGGGCAAGGGCAACACTACCACCAAAGTTATCAAGTGTCCCACGGACCTTCTCCGGCCTATCAAGGGGGGCCAGTGTCCGCTCCGTCTGCGGCCTACCAAGGCGGACAATTTTCTGCACAGTCCGTGGCTTACCAAGGATTACCACCGGCGTCCGCTCAAGCCTTCGCAGAAGGAAAGCCATACACGTATACGGCCAATGGACAGACGTTCCAAGTAGTGCAGCAGACCGTTAGTGAAGGAGAACAGCCCGGCTACGGGCATGGAGGTGGGCACGGAGGACATGGAGGTCAGGTCTCCCCGAAGGGTTACGGGGCGTATTCTGTTCAAGACTCCTACAGTATTGAAGCATCACCTGCAAAGTCATACGGAGGAGGAGGAAGTGGTGAAGCAAGTGGTCCAGCCGGAAATGCGATAGGAGGACATCACCTTCAGTACGAAGTATCGGGGGCTTCGACTGCAAAGGGTGGCTACGGAGGTGGTGGTGGCGGCGGCGGTTATGCGGGAGGTCCAAGTTACGGAGGTTCCGGGGGCTATGGGAGGCCAGGATATCAGGTCAGCTCGTATCCAGCAGGACAGTCTTCCTACGGCATCTCTCCGACAGCCTACAAGTCGTCTGATGGGGGGAAATCATCATACGGATCGTATGGAGGCGGTAGCGGGGAGCAGACTTATATAGTCTCGGCGGATGGTGGTCAGGGCTACAAAGGAGAGGAACTCAGCAAGTCCTACCCTTCATTTTCTGGCTCTGGGCCGTCGTACGGTGGTTCTTCAGGTCCAGCGCATAAAGGACATCATTATGGTGGCACTGCACAGCAGTCCTTCAATCAATACACGGACCCTTCTTCGTTCTACTCGGGGAGTCCTTATGCACAGGCAAACAGGCTCGCTTTGCTGAAGTACAACACTTTGATGAGTAGAGCGACGTCCGTTCTTGGACAGAACACGAACCTTAAAGAAATTTCTACAAGATACAACCCTGGCTGGAATTGGTACGTTGGATATACTGGCTTTCTTCTTTTACGATACCCTGCAGTTCTAGTATGGTGCATGGATCGCGTCTTCGACTGGTGTGTTTAACGTCTTATCCCGCCCATACATTAAAAGTGGTCCCAATGTGGAAACAAATCACGTTACAGAAACCAGAGTGTCATGCTATTGACTGTCGCGATCCTGGCGGTTGGCCGTAGAAATGCTGGCGAAAAGCACGAGCGAACGCGAGTGTCGCTGTCATCATGACGTCCCAGGCGTCCCAACTTCCGGCTGCTCTAGCTTCCGTGAACTGTCACAGCGGAGAGCGACCTGCAGCAGAACAGGCGTCTGCTAAATGTACCAAACTGTTGGGACGCCGCCAGGGTCACGACCGGCGACAGCATGACACTTCTTTGACGTCATCAGGCGGAAATCGAGGGACCACTTTTTTGGCCGCGGTAAACACAGCAAGCGCAGACGCTTTCCAGGCACCATAGTTCTAGTCTATAGGAAAGGAGCACGCCGGCGGCGGCGTCTGAGTTGCCTATTGTTTGTACAGAGCCTAGATTGCAGAGAAGATCCAACTCAAACCATGGGGCGCGTTTTCAGTTTAATGGTGGACGCCTCCATCGGAGACTGGTCGCAAGTGCTCATGCGCTGCGTTATCGTGTGGCTAGGAGAAAAGCAGGCAGAAAGTCGGCGACGCTCGCGGACGACCAAAACGTTCGTCACCTATAGCTCGTATTGCAAACGCAGATCATAAACCACGTGACCCCGATCGAGCAGTTAAAAATTCTATATAATAGAGGCTTTCTGACTGTTTGCTGCCACTCAGCTGCTGTCACCGCCTACTCGTTGGGGGACAAATGTGATGAATTGTGCGAGCCTAGTGTGCCCGTCAATATTACGACGGGATTTAAGAGTCTTACAAATTCCGCAAGCTTTTTTTGTGGTGCGAAACTTTCGCGAACGTAATCTGAGTGCAGCGGCTAAAAATAACCTGCCGATGAATATGATCTGTTTGCCTCTAGGGGCGCCCTGGTCAGAGCCTGAGTTATGTCCGCTCCTTTCTTATGACTGGTACGGAACAATTCAACTGACGTATTAATTAATACTAGCTTAGCTCGCTTACTTTGCGTAGTCTCGTTGCCCCCCCCCCCCCCCCCCCCCCCCCTTGTGGATAATTAAGTCTTAAGTTCAAAAGAGATAGTTGCGCCTCGAATAAATTATTTTCGGAATTATGTCCTGATGACACTAGTACATATACCTCAATGAATCGTATTCAATAAGCTCTATGTGTTAACTTGAATGGTATTCACTCATTATAAAGAACTCCAGAATCACAAGCACTCGTGCATGGCAGGCACATACAAAGTTTGGGACTGGATTTTGCAGCTCTTTCTTAAATCGCCACAATTTCAGAGTGGTGTATTGCCATTTAGTACATCGAAATAAAACCGACTTGCTCAAGCACTTTTCACTGTGCTTCCTACGTGATATATGCGCATCACATATTCGCATGCATAGGCTTCATTACAAATTTACCTTTAGGTGATAGAGGCAATATAAAGAAATATAAAAGAAAAGCAATGTGAACCCATCATTATTTTCAAGCAGCTATGCGTGTAGCGAGTAAGTGTGGGGATCCAAGTATAATGTGCTGTGACCGTAATTTGTTTTCGTGATCTCTAGTGCGGCTAAGGTAAACGACAATATTACATTGGCTTTACCTGTACTTTGTGGTTCAACATAGCAGACGCTCTTTATAATATTTTCGAGGATTCACGGATCCCTTTACTAACTCTTTCGAGGGTTCTTATAGCTTTACATCTGGTGGTATGAAACAACAGCATGATGTCTTCATGTAAGCAAGAGACCGGGGAATCGCCAAAAAGTCTAGCAGGACAAACGCAGGTTTTGTGGGCTGAATCTACGAAGTATTCACACGGCATATTTATTCTTTATATTTGATTTATTACACGATTTTATAGGGCCCCAAGTACGTAGGTATTGTGTTTTATTCATCTACATTCTCAATGGTTTATCTTAACTCTGACGTCAATACACGTTACCTTAAATATATCTACAGTGTAACATACCGGTTTCAGATAATGAAACTGCGTTTTTTCACCTTTTCAATTACGGACAAGGTACGTTTAAATACATCACAAATATAACTGAATCTTGAAGAAAAAAAAGCGAACTAAATTTATGGCAAATTGCTTGGCAGTTGTGTTACATACATGAAACGTTTTAGCCTCACAAACGTTTAGCGATACTCCTCGTTTCCAGACGCCAAACGCCTACGTTAACGACGCTCTTCACCATATAGTTTAACGCGTACCGTGTGTACACTTGACAGTAGTTTCTCGAATGAAGCGACACTATCGCTAATCAGGCTGATAAACCTGGCGATCTTTCAGAGTCCTCCATACCCTCGACATCGTCTACCTCAGTGCGCACAAGTGGACGAGCTCCTCCTTGCCTACCTCACTCCTCCTCGCCTACCCCTCTGGTCACATGACCTACCCGTAAACCAATAAGCGTCGAGCACATCACTCCTCTTCTCCCACCCGTCAACCAATCAGTGTCGTTCCTTGCGGCCACGCTTCTATCTAGGCTTCACCTTTATCTGGGTTTCACGAAATGTCGAACCCACAGATAGTTTCAAGTTAAAAAAAAAAAATTAAAAAAGATAGAATCCTTAAATTGATAGACGCGAAGACACGAGGTATCTTAGCAAAATGTCCTTGAGCACTGTGAAGGGTCTAAAAATTACCTTTGCGGAGCTAGGAATATGTTACTTTAATGAAGTGTGTCTTGTTTTACTAAGTGCATATTGTAATGAAAAGCATGTGGCTCGAAGCGACGATTTTTTTATCGCCTGTGTAGGCCGAGCACAAGCAGTGTTTTTTTTAATATCCATTGAAATGTTGTATTCTGTTCATGCAACACTTTCCTAACAATGAGCACGTTAAGAAAATAGTCGGATTTGATTGCTGAATCACGGCTATACGTATTTTAGCCGTTTAATTTTGTTAGAGCAGAACTGGAAAAAAATAACCAATAATAACTTTACTTAAACTACATGGAGCAAGACAATTTCATCGCATAATATAGTGAAAAGAAGAAAAAGAAAAGCTTAAAGTTGTTTCAATCAAATGATGCCGTTACAAAAAATAATAATTTAGTGGATCATGCTTAGCTATTGAATACTTCGAAGTGTGAGAGATGAAACATGCGGTGGTCACCAAACCTTCATGAATCGTGCACATCAGTCTTGTACATATCAGCGCTATACTGGCGCCAGTCGAACCAACGGCAGCGGGAGGGTGGCACAGCCCAAGCAGAACAGATGGCTTGCTATAGGCTGAAAACGCAGATGAACTGGAAGCGTTGCAGCGATTTTGTGGGTCGGTCGTTCTCGCCATACGGCTACCCTCTTGCTCAGTATTGTATGGATGACTGCGAAAATCGTCGGTTATTAGATGGCTCATTAAGTAGGCAATTAAACTTTTTTTTTCCAGTAGCTACGCAAGCATATAGCTACGAACGTGTACACAAATGTTCCCGGAAAAACCTTGTTTTGTAACATGTGTATCTAAAATTTAAAATATAATCTGCTAGTTACCTTCAGGGTACTCTCCCCGTAAAACAACAGACTAGTCCAAATGTTGCTTTTTTTTTTTTTTTTTTGCTTTTGAAACTGTTTTGGAACTCTTCAACGGAAACACTGCCCATAGTCGCAAGAGATTTTTTTTCTTCGTACTTCGTCTCTCCCATCACATCACTCGAATTCAATAATTTATTTTCATTCCTTATTTTAAAATAAACGTAATACGGAGCAAAAGCGGGAGAGTAGGATTGATGGAGAGCCAGTGACACGTTGTTTTTCATCAGAAACTTCTGGATAGACACGGCGGTGTAAGCGGGTGCGTTATCGCGGTGACTCCTCTCTACATCTGCACAATTCCGGTCGTCTTCGTTACACACACCAGCGCTTTGTTTATACATAGTATGCTAAAATTTGCGGGCATAATCTTTATGACAAATTCGATAGTCTTTGGACGACTTTTATTAACAGCGCGAAAACATCTTTTGATATTAGCATCACTTCTGCTTGCCGAATTTCGTCCAGATTATGGTTGGTCTTCAACTAGCCCGTCGCCTTTCTTGAAATGGAAAACCGCTTGTACACTCGCGGTTTGTCCAAAGTGTTGTCTTGAAGCACTTTCCGAAGTGTACCAACCGTTGTTGCCACTGTTTTCTTGGAAACAAATCAAGGTTTCACGCATACTCTTTGCTCCTCGTGGCGAGCCATCACAGAACGGCCGAATGTTGGTTGTTCACACATAGCACAAACAAACAGAAGCTCAAAAAATTATTCATTCCATCTGGAGCTACTGCACTCTGTAGACTGACGCGCAAAACTGCATGCTATATTTTATTTGGCTTGAAAGGAAGGCGAAAGAGGTGACCGAATTCACTAAAACTGTGAAAGATTTAATACACGAACCACATAAGTATGTGTTTTAAGTTTTCTTTCGGGCTTATTAGTATGAGTGTCGTAATCACCCATTAACACCCGCCCGTTGCTTCGCACCGAGGGCAGGAGAGTACGAGAGCTCAGAGGAAAACTTGCGAAAGTGACGTCATTGGTCGGGTCAGAAGACCCATACTCGCCACTAAGCTGGCTCGAGGATGCCGACGACAACGTCACGACGCTGTGGACAGATTACAGGCGACAGAGAGGCTCGCCGCACAACCGGCGACAACCGCTGCCCGTATATCTAAAAACAGATGCGGTTTAGGCTTACTTCTGCCAAAGCATACGATGACTAAAATCACAGATGAAAGAAATGAAAGACGTTTACAAATCTCTGTAATGCGAAATTACACCGCAGCTTTTGAGGAGGTGGAAGGGAGGGCACGGAGGGGAGTGTACGCTCCATGTGCTTCTCCGTACGCTGTCCTCCTCCTCCTCCTTTTCTTCTCCTCCTCCTCTCCTCTTCCCGTCTTCCTCCCCTCCTCCTTCTTCCCTCCTTTCCTCCACCTCCTCCTTCTCTCCTCCTCTCCCCCCTTGTCCTCCTGCTCCGTAGCCCTCCCCCCTCCTCCTCCATACCCTTTCCTGCTCTTCTGCGTACCCTCTTATTCTCCTCCTCCATACCCTCTCCTCCTCCATACCCTCCCCTCCTCTCACAGTCTCCCGGCTAAATCTAGCTGGAAAATTGACGCCATGTGACCTCAACATTAATTCAGTTTCCCGCTAAATTTAACGGGGAAAATGACGTCACCTGACTTCGTGTCACGTCACCCATTAACAAGTTTAGTTTCTCCGCTACATTTAACGGGACAATTGACGTCGCATGACATCAACACCAAAAACATTCCCGCTAAATTTAGCGGGGCGGTGACACCGACGCCGTTATACGCGGAAATAGGAGCCTAAGAGATGCGCTCTAAGAGCTATACACGTCCTTTCCCAACTCAGGTTCCTCACAAAGTGTTTCAGCTTCCCTTTAGTTCCAGGCGCAGCCGACGCTACGAGCCCATGATAACCATCGAATATTGTCAAAAGCTTAAAATCATTATGTTTCTAATTTGCTTCTGTGCGTGTCAAATCATCGCTAAGCCCATCGTATACAGGGAGGGCCCATAGACTTGCGCTTTTAGTACGTCTGTTTGCAGTTTGTGTTCGGGACTTCTAGTGCACTCGGACATATGAGGAAATAAAGTACGGCAATACCTGCTGTCCTGATACCTCACTAAAATAAATACTCCCGCAACGTTAAAATTGCGCTAACGTTTGGGTACCCCCTGAAAGAAATCTACGCAACCAATGGGACATCCACTTACTAACAATTTGGGCAATCATCTGTGCCGCGTCCAGCGAGGGGGTAACCCTAAGCATATATCCTACGACCTTCAAAAGTGCAACGGTGTTCCGCGGTTCAGCCGAGATTTCGTTCTTCAGCTTGGGCCTCTTTTCCTACTTGAGCTATTTCGTTGCGCTTCAAGTCACAAATCTGCCGGTTCGGCTGCTGCCAGAATGAAAGCCTAGCAACACCAGTCTCCTTAAGCGCAGTTAAATCACCCCTAACTCCAGTTACGCTCGGCCATAGTGACCACACTATACTCTCGAACAGTTGTTTCGGAAGAAGTGAAGAGTGCGCGTGTACAGCTTTGATGGCCACTTACCGCTCATTCACACTGGAAGCGGATCCGCGTTCGCAAAGCGGTTGCGAACGCGGTTGTATAAAGATCCAGTACAATTGCACGCGCACTCGATGACATCAAGTACGCGTGCAATTGCACTGGATCTTTATACAACCGCGTTCGCAACCGCTTTGCGAACGCGGATCCGCTTCCAGTGTGAATGAGCGGTAAAGGTGTGCAAGCGCACGCGCATGGCCAAACAAAGTTGTCTATAGTGTGATAACTGCGGTTAACGAAACTGAAGTTAAGTGTGCCCGCGTAACAGGAGTATTAGGCTTTCAAGAAATGAGGTGCAGCAGCCGCCGCAACTTCTTTGCTCAAGAACGGGTAATCATAAGCCTGCCAAAGTTACCTTCACTTGCATATTGCACCCGCCCGCACCCACGCAGAACGAGTCGGGACGCAGAACTTGCTCTCGGAACTATCTTCAGTGCAGACAAAGAGACAGCCTTGTAAACATGATACAGTGAAATCATTTGTTTGTATGGATAGCCCGCTATTGAAGCCAGATCAGCGTTCATTGTGGTGGTCTTGCTGCTTAGCACTTATCTTACACAAACCTACATTTCACACAATTGACGTTGTTTATTTCTCGGCCAGAAAAAGTAGTAATGACCGCCAAAATAGCGCATTGATGCCACCTGTAACTCATGTATGTGAACCCTTGGATAGAAGTAACTTCCAAAGCCTCGTGCTCGCGCAATTGACTTTGTCAACGCTGCAGTTGTTTGTGAGACGCGGTCTAAGTTTGATGACCACTGTAGATGCATTCACAAAGAGTAGCTGAAGTTATTAAATGCACTTTCAAATTTTGCTGTCCCTTTTTACGTTCCAGATGACCGTCCATGCAGTTTCAACATTCATCGGGCAGACCGCGTCCGAATTGCTGGAAACTTCTGTCGCGCGTGTCTTGCAGAAGTTCTCAGCAGTTCAGAACAAGCGCTTTCACCAAAAAAAGATGGCAACCACGGGCGCCGGTTTACCCCTGTACAGTACTTTGTAAGATAGTTCTATATTTTGTAATTGTCGTATTGCGTTCTTCGCCTTGCCAGAAGTGTACTTATTTTACCGCATCAATAAACATCATTTATTTAGTTTTCTATTTCGATAATTGATAAGCGAAGGCATCAAGGTAAGTCCAATCGCCTTGTACAACATTTTGTTATGCCCGGTAGTCCATGACAGCTTTAAAAGTGCCCGTGTATCTATAGTGCGGCCCACAGTGTTTTCTACGCTGTAAAATAACGCGGAAAAACCGGCCCCGGCAAGTAGAAAGTTGAAACGTTCATCGTATGTTCATATAGGTGGTTGACTGAACTCTGTAAAATTTTAAGGCGTAATCATGTTCCTTTGAGAAATGAATGTCAACGAACTTGCCAGAGTCAGCGGCGGGCGTGTTCGCAGATGACCGTGTTAACGAGGAATGTAACTTGCGCCGCCATCTCCCGATAGACGCAGCGAGCAGACAACAGAGTGCGTCGTCTGCTGACTGAACCTACCGGGAGATGGCACCACAAGTTCATCGTTAACTGTCTTCTGCGAAGAAGTCCACCGTTTGGAGATTCTGGCAAGTTTGTTGCTTTCACTTGGGGGATCGGTGGCCGAGTGGGCTAAAGCGCACACCCAGCTCGACGCGCGTGGAGCGAAAGCTCGCACTGCAGAACCCAGGGATCCTGGGCTCGAGCCCCACCCCTGCCCGTTTCGATCTGGATGAGCATCGTACCGGCGTGCGGTCGTGTATCACTACTGCGTGGTGCACGTTAAAGACCCCAGGCTAGCGGTTGTACTGCACTGGCTAAATTGCTCATCTACAGTGTAAACCAGTGTCGCCCCTACTGGCAGACCAACCTTACGCTGTATAAATCACTCAAACGTCCAATTTTTGCTTTCATTTATCAAAAGACGAGTATACTCTAGTTTTAGAAATTAACCTAGTTTTATTTTAATTCAGGGCACAGCTGATGCTACCAACCGATGAAACCGATCAAGCATCGCCAAGCGCACACCCTCATGACATCTTTCTGTGCGTGTTCTATAATCGGCTAAACCGATCAGGCGTAGAGAATGCAAAGTGCCCTTGCGCCTCTCACATGTGTGTTCTTCTGCATGTATTTCAGAGCGCGACGCTCCCTGGATTAAAAGATAACTCAGAAAAGACTACATTTCTCAATGCGCAGAGGTCCACCCAAGCCTGCCGTCAAAACAAGAAATGAGACTGTGGGCCCCTATAGTATCTGATTCGGTGCAGAAAACTTTCAGCAAGAAAACAATAATCTCTTTCTTGATAAAAGTGTTTTTTTTTTTGCTAACACATATATTGTTAACACAAGTGTTAACAATATAATTTATTGATTTGACGATATAAGGCTTAGGTGACCGACGGCTCATACTGAAATTTCGCTTTTCTTTATTATTTTCTGAACCAGGTAACGTCACGCTGTCAAGCTTTGGCGTTATGTCGTAACCGCTAGTTTCACATTCCCACGGAGTATGAGCTTTCTACGATGCGTATTTTATTTATCCAGCCAGATAAACACGGTTCACTTTTCTCGGGAACTCCCTGTATAAATAAAGTTTCAGCCTCTCATTCGCGGAGCTCCTTCCGCAGATCGCAGCCACTGACTCTCCCAGATTTTTTGTCGGAAAGTAGACAGGCCTCAATTTTAAGAACGCAGCTTCGAAACCTATCTGTCCAACCGGAAACAATTACTTTTTTTTTTATTGTGCATGAACGCAGAGGGTGCTGGTATTCTTTCAAACTATCGCTTTGAACATCTCGAAAAGCGTTTTAGCTAATACTGGTCTATATTTTGGTGTCCTATTAGTTTTATTGATCATGAATTAATTATTTTACGAACATTTCCTTCGAGAGTTGAGATAATGTAAATAAACCGAAGCTATGCTTGAACTTTCTTACGTCTACTGCCTCATTGTCTTAGTTTCTTGCGCCACGGGTCGACAAAACCTCAATCTCTATATAAAAAAAAGTTTGTCAATTAATTTTTATGCAGGACACGGAGGGAGCCAATTATGATGAACGATGGAAGGATTGTACCTGCTCACGTCATGATATTTCGGTCTCATCATATTCCGAGCTTCGTTATTCACTGGGATCATTCTACTGTTCCTACAGTATATCTCTCTCTGTTTTGTAGGAAAGTAAACTCACAGACGTTTCTCAAAGTGCAGAGCGAAAATAGGGTGTGACGTGTAATTGCCCCGGACTCACAATGTCAGTAGTAGCATCATCATGGTGCCTGGAACGCGTCTATGACTGTCGTGTTTACTGCGTTCAATTAATTAGTCCCCTCATTTACACCTGATGACGTCATAGAAAAATCATGCTGTCACCGGCCGCGATCCTGGCGGCGTCACATCAGCGGTGGAGTATGTGGCAGACGCCTGTTCCGTTGCAAGACGCTTTCCAGTCTGACAGCTCACCGAAGCTTCGGTAGCCAGCAGTTTGGACGCTAGGACGGGCGCAACACTCGCGTTTGCTTTTGCTTTTACAGCGTAGCTGTTAAAAGCCAGTTTCCCCAATATCGTCTCCCCCGCAAAAAAAAAAAAAAAAAAATGTCGACACAAAATTCTGGTTGTCGCCGTCGCTCATAGATGGAGCAACCTTTCGAGCCTTTCCACTCTGGCTTGCTGACTTGCGGACGGCCATTACCTCATTCCCATCATAATACAGCTCCGCTGGTCTTCCTTATTCACCAAAATAAAAAAGCTAAACTTTTTTTTTTTTTGGCTGAACTTACGGTTATTACCAGCATCGAGACATCCGACAGCATGACACTCGGGCTTTTGTGACGACACTTCATGCCACTTCGGCTCCACTTTCGATTTTTGACCGGAATAGGAGGCTAAACACACCACAGGCGGAGACGGGGTCTGTAACACCGTGGCAGCACTGCATATATTTTCCACACTAGAGTTAGTGACAGCTTAAGAAACGTGGCAGGGTGCGGCTCATTTCGTTCGCGCTTCTTGCCTCCTGATTGGTGCTCCGACAGTCTCAGGGGTAAATACCGCAACATGATTGGCTCCGAAGTGATATAAGAAGATACGCTTAACTTGCCATGCCCTGCGCTTTTTACGCTTTCAGGGAGTCTCCTTTGTATACCGGAGGGAACCTCCGAGCTGCTTAAAATTTGTCCGTGCATTAGTTTTAAAAGCTTTATACGATATCACGATTTTAGATAGCGAACACGAAATTATATCGAAATCGCCTCCAGAGCTAAGGCATATTTAACCATATAGAACTTCTTTTGATTAAAATAACGCTCGATGCTGTATGCGGTGTCCTATCGCGGATGTAGACGCACGAAATGCTGGGCGATATTGTCCACATAACATCACAACAAAGCACAGTAGGCATAGTAATAATGTCAATAGGCTCCCTGAAAATAAGCAATTCAGATTACAAAAAAAAAAATGTTGACATGGTTTTTTTTTCTTTTTTGGTCAAGCCTAAATTAAATACGGGCTCGGTATCTTTTAGGCGATCCTTAAAACTGTCACTCCAAGACATGCAATTATATTGGTATCGAGTAGAAGTTCGTTTAATTTTAATTATATACTCAAAATTTCGAACCAACATGAAGCTAAAAGAATCTCTCGAAAACCGCCCATAAATTATGGGAATAACGCTAATAATGTGTCGGTCTTGCCATGGGCACGCGTCTGTAAGGACCTACAACATTTGTAATGAATGTAAAATAGGAAAAAAAATGATACCGATAATATTTATGCTTTAGCAAAAGTATTGAGGAGCAGTAATGCGAGATATTGCTCTGTTTTAGATCGAGGTAACCCTATCGGAAACTTGTATTCTTCG